>NC_141687.1:1628559726-1629222006 GCF_964263255.1 Lissotriton vulgaris | reverse complement strand
ATTTTTACTGTAAAGATTTTAATTAATTGTACAGTTAATAAAAACCTGAAAACCTGGTGCTAGTTGGAAATGGTCCTTTTTAGGGTGCTTTTTCTTTTTGTCTCTCCTGGTTTACCGCTGATCTGTGTGTTAGCCTTAAGACTTTGAGCGCTTTTGACACTGCAATTCAGTGCCAAAGCACTGTGCTTGCCATATACCTACTGGTGATTGGTGTATACATGATTGGCTGATTTGAGTTAGCTGTGAGTCCCTTGTCCAGTGATAAGACATACACCTTGGGCATGTAACTCAAATGCTCCTCTGTGGGCCTGCATCACTGGTTGTGCTACCCATGGAGGTAGCTCTTTAAACATGCCACATGTTTGCCTTGGCAGGGGACTGTGTGTGCAGGTTACTGTTACTTGGCTTGGCATTTAAAAGGCTACTTGCCAAGGTTCTGCATGTCTCGCGCTACATTGGAGTACTCCCTGGGGGCAGGGGGCACTGTCGGGAGGAGGCAGGGCATGTGAGTGTGTGGGATGCATGCACTGGTAGTGAATGGCACTGGATGGTGTGCTCAGTATGGTAGGGCCTGCTTTGCGCATTGATTAACATGGGAGACCAGTGGAAAGTCTATTGAGCAGTATTTTGTATGTGCAGAAGAGTTGCAGTATAGTGTTTGACATTGATGAGTTAGTAATGGCAAATCCTCTCCGGTCATGTGAGTGGATTTGACACTACTAATGTGGAAATGCCACTATAGAAAAGTGGTTATATCAATACAGGGGTTTTGTCCTACGTGGCCAGGCTGGACACTATAAATTTTGAAAAAGACAAGGGTGCCTGGTCTCGAGTTTAAGTGCTGTTTTTTAATCATCAGCAATCAAAAAAGCTTCAAATTAATTAGAAAGCTCCTGTGTATTTTCACATGTTTACCTTATTTTGAAACATTTTTTAGAAGTACGAGGTTTGAACACAACCTTAACACAAACTATACACATTTGGTGAAAACATTATAAACATATTGTGCAAAATGTTAAATACAAATGAATTAAATGCAAATTTCTTATACAAAATAAGAACATCAAATTAGTGAGGTACACCAGAAACAGTTGTATCAGTCCTGTCTGCCTATTTCTTTAACTGTTTGGGACTGAAGTTCACCATAGGCTTTTTTTTTAAAACAAATTATGTCCAACAGCCTGGGAATGGTATTTTTTGCCTTTGGTGAAAAAAAGGGATGAATCCTTTGGAAAAGCCGACGCGTTTCCAAACCCGGTCCTAAGTTTTCAGGTTTTTCCTCAGGGCAACCTGGGTACCTAATAGTGTTAAAAATAAAAAATAATAAACTTCTTTTAGTACCTACTCCTGTTTGTTTAAACTAAACATGGCGCTTTATAGAACATAGGTATACCTTTTTGTTCCATCGCTGCGATGTCTTCTGTGTTCGGGGAAAGAACTTTTCTAACCTGTGTTTGTGAAAAGAGACACTGTTTGTCCCTGTTTTCAGAACGGGAGGCATTTCTTGTTGACTTGAAAATGTATTATTCACCACTTACTTGGGAAATAGCTTGTGCTGCAGCCGGATTGTGCTGAGCCGTGTTTCTGGAAATTTACACCGTCTGTTTAAGAAAGGCTGGTTTTATTTATCTGTGGGTCTTAGTTTGTATAAACGTACTGTTAAAATTAATCCAGAACGGCTTACTTGAGGCGGCACTCATCTTACTGGCGGTGCATCTCCGTTAATGATTTGGCAACCGCGGGAAATGTGTCCTGCTGAAAATAAATCACAAGACTAAGTTTAACTTAACTCATTGTGGCGCAACCTCGAGTTTTAGCGTTTGGGGTTTCTATCGGCTCACCTTATTACTCTTAGTGGAGCTCTGCCACACTTGCTTCTGCTGCTGTTTGGCGTGCTGCTCCAATGCGCTGAGATTAATCACGGAAGTCTTTATTTGAGTCACATGGTTATGTATGTGGCTATGACTTCTGGGAGTTGTGGTTCATATTGAAACGGGCTGCCATTTAGTCAAAAGTGATTACTTTTGTTTTTTTATATCCCTGCGAATATGGTGGTGAATATGAGATGTTGGATAAGCCCAGGACACAGTGACAGTAGGAGGCGTCTCCTGGTGGCTCTGTTTCTGGTTTGTTAAAACCCAGTACCATACTGAAATGGGCGGACCTGAACCTGTTCCAATTTCTATCATGTGAAAGAACCTCATGGTTCTCCTCATCCTCTCTATAAGGAGGAAGTTACTGTAATTTCCCAGGAGGATGTTTTATCTTGAGGGCTCCTGCCATTTTCTTGTTAATAATTTACTGTATTTAATAAAGGTCTGACTTGAACATGGTTAATAGCTGGTACTTTTCATCCTGCTCCTCTTCTGGTGTCAACACTGGATGCAGCTTCACTGGGTATGTTATGCCTTGCTGATCAATGACCGTTTGCCATGACACAGCACCATCGTACGAAAACAAAAAGGTGCAACCCACAAAGAATGAGCTAATATTTAAAATGTATGGGCATTTCCTGCAGCAACTAACTGTAGAGCAACTTGTCATGGCCGCAGCTCTTTACGTGAGAAAATGTTTCTTGCTAACCCCAGGCAATGTTGTGGGTGGACTGGAAACACGGATGACTGTCTAGTATCTGGTTGAGCTGATCCCACAGGTAAAAAGAGCATGTGCCAGCTTGGGCTAAAGTTGCTGTGTTAAAAATCTGTGGTTCAAGCTGCCACCGCTCGTATATCAAGTGAACTCTAAAGTTTGTGTCTCTTACTGCACAATAATGTAACATTTCTAACAACCAACTACGCTACCTGCACCAGTAATTAACTCTCATAGGAGCTGACTTGTGTTTCCCGCCTTTGGGACCCCAGCGTCCACGATCCAGTGCAGCAGTTCCTACCCACAGCTGCCTCATTACTCCTCGCGCCCCCGCTTCTCGGGAGCCGCTCATAGGAGCTGACTTGTGTTTGCGGTCTTTGGGACCCCAGCGTCCAGGATCCAGTGCAGCAGTTCCTGCCCACAGCTGCCTCATTACTCCTCGGGGGCGCTCGTAGGAGCTGACTTGTATGTGCTGCCTTTGGGACCCCAGCGTCCAGGATCCCGTGCAGCAGTTCCCGCCCAAAGCTGCCTCATTACTCCTCGGGGGCCGCTCGTAGGAGCTGACTTGTGTTTGCCGCCTTTGGGACCCGACCGTCCAGGATCCAGTGCAGCAGTTCCGCCCCACAGCTGCCTCATTACTCCTCGCGGCCCCCGCTTCGCGGAACAAGCGCGGGCAAGCGCTGGGCAAAGCCCAGGCCAAGGGCGGGGCCGTCTGAGCCCCTCCGAGCACGAAGGAGGACGGGACTTGGCCTCTCTTTTTAATCCTCCATCTGCGCAACATATGAAGGTTAGTACGCATTTGCTGGATTACTAAGACTGCCCTTCATACTTTTTTTTGCTACTAACTACTGGAGCAGCTGTATTGTAACAAAAGTAGATAATGGCTACAGCTAAGGCGGGAATGGTGAGAAAGTCACTATGAGGAGGATCTATTGTGGTTACACTGGACCAATTTTTAACCAGGGCATCTTCTGTGCTGGCACATGAAATTGAAATGTCTGAAAAGAGGCTTTCTATGGAGCCAATTTTTGATAAGCGGTCGTCAATGGGCAGGTTGGCCCTGGTGTCATCACCAGTGCCTCAATTAACAGACGATATTGTGTCCTCTGGTCATATTGGTGAGGGCAACCAGTCATCAAAATTTTCTGGCAGTTTGTATAGCCCCCCAGCTACTGTGGACACGTTAGTAGCTGATCCATGTATCCCTCCACAAAATCACGAGCTTTCAGGACCAACTAGACCGAGATTGCTAACTTGGTCCGCATCCAGTTCTAAACTGGGGACTATTAATCAGGCACCAGACCCAGTAGTTAAAAGAAAGCGTGGTGGAGCCACACTCAAGGACAAAAAAGCGAAAATCCAGAAATGTAGCAACTTGGGGACAAATCCAACAACAGGATCTGTAGCTGAACCTGATACACCCCAGATTATGGCACATAGGTCTATGACTTCACTAAGTACTGGTGATATGCTTCCCACTGAGTCCAGGGAAGACTTTTGGGCTAAATTGGAACATTTATTTACTGAGACCTGTCTTCCTATCTATGATAGATTGAACTCTATAGAAGACAGACTTTCACATTTCGAATCATTGTTTACCCCCACACAGGCAGAGGGTGGTATGCGGGCTGAAGTTGGTTATGGAAATATAGAGGGGCTGTCTTGGACAACAAATGCAATTTGACACCATGTAACCACCCTGGCCCCCAATGACTTAGTAGATTTATCTGCCCCAACTGTATTACCCAACGAACACCCTAATCAACCTAGTGACATTGTTGTGCTCAATGATCCAGCAATACCCAGAAATGTGGAGGGTGGGGAGACCTAGGGGTAGTAAGACATGAATCTTCAGAAAATATGGCTAAGACCGTTGATGTATTAAAGAGTGTGCTACCACATATACTTCTCCCTCCTGAGTCTATACCTTATTTGGCAGTTTTAGCAGGGGTTCCTGTTTTGAGCCAGGGAAAAAAGGAGAAAATTACAAAAAACAATTTGATGGACAGAATGTAGATCAATGTCTTACATTCACCCCAGTACAAGGATCTGGGCATAAATCCATCGTTTTTTGCACTCCACACCACCCTGGGTCAGATAATGGCTTTATGCAAATCAGCTCTGACCCTGTGCCCCATGGGAACAGTCCAGTCCGAACTACAGCAGCCATATCTTTCCCAGACCGGAATCAAGCATCCGAGGACAAGGGAAAAAAAAGGAGGTCTACAGTGAGCTTAAAAACAAGTGTATCCACTGGCTGAACTGAATTACAATAGGCCTCTCCCTAACCAGGTTTCTAGTAAAATCCTCTTTGCTGGACGTGTGGACTGGGTGGGGCCCCGGGCGAAAAACATCCAGGGCAATTGTGCTATAATCAATTTTAGGAATAGATGGGCCGTTGAGTATATCTGTAACTGGGCGGCAGATAGTTCACCAACGCAAATCCAATCTCTCTCCCTAACTTACTTTTACCCGGCTGCGTCTACTAACCTCCATATAGACTCTATTAGAAGAAGGCAGCCTTGGGGAGATGGGGAGATTCTCAGAAGGGATCCCAAAATCGTTCTCCGGCACTGGCTATGATCCATCACAACAACCGATTCAGCATTTTGGACCAAGAAGACTGACGGTCGTGGTGTAGTTTGCCCCCACTCGCCAATGTTGATAAAACAAGTTTTTCAGAAATCAGGGAAGGTTCAGCAGGAATGGAACGCTGCATTTCCCAATATGGTCCTCAGGGGGGTGAGAGCACCCTGTGGCAATTAGAGTTAATGGCAGGGTGGCAATATGAGTAAGCATGTCGGTGCACCGTCCGGTGCCCCTTCTCTAGTAACACAGGAGGGTGTAAGTAGTACGAGAACTATAAAAGTTACGGGAGGGGCCCGAGACAGAGCACCGAGGGGGAAGGGGCCCTACCCGGGGATGGGGGGGATGCACACGGATGATCCACCACCTGGGGTAGTCAGTTGTAGTAGGACATATAAGAATCTTAAAGTGCGGGAGGCAAACAGTAATATTAATATTCTTTCACGGAATCTGGCAGGGATCAAAAACAAAATATTATGTCCAGATTGGGGTCTGTTTGAAGAAAAACATGATATTTGTTTAATGCAGGAGACGTGGGTCTTGGAAAATAACCAACGGAGAGGTTTTGCCACTTTTAATATACCATGTAAGTGGCCTTACCCCAAAATGGTGGTAGGGACTACAACCTGCACTACTTAATCAAATTTAAACACTTTACAAATTATTCATTTTATTCATTACATACATTTATTTCATTGCATGTTACTTCAAACTTGTCTTTACCCAAATTTATTTTTTTACATAAACGCATCACATTTTAGATCATGATATCAATGATATTCAACAAATTCATGTCCACCCATTGCATTTCGGGACACTCTGGTCCCTTCGTCAGGGGTTCCTGTTAGAGGTAACAAGAAGAAAAGAAAAGAAAAGACAAAGGAAACAATTAACGCAATGCCATGAAACAACTCGTCTGCAATTCAAACATTTCTCGTTAGAACAACTACCTTTTTAAATCAAAAACCAAACTTTAGTCCTATTCTCAATCAAAGATACATCATGAACCACTACAAACGTATTTGCACTGTCTTATATTCAAATTATTTCACCAAGTTGCAACCCTCCTCTTACTAGCCAACCGGCAGCGTATGTGTTGAAGTATTTATATGCCTGGGGGGAAAGATGAAATCTACAAAGTAATGTCAACACATTACTACCACTGTTCACTCTGACAATCTGAAAACCAGCTATAACATCGAATCAGTAAACACGCTTTTGCTCACCTCAACACGCTTTCGTATTTTTCATTAAGACCGGCGGGACCTGTACGAGCGTCCTCTGCAATACATAATAAGTACACATCAGCTCCCATTCCAAAAAACGGCTTCTGCCTCACAATTCGAACACCCAATATTAAAGCCGAAATGCTTTGCAACATCTTACCGGAATCACCGCCTGCTTAGACCTTCCTTCAACTCAACCTGACGGACGGGGCAAGAATACTTCCGGGTCTACAAAACGCCCTCTATTTAGCGCATCCGCGAGATAACATTAACGTTGGACTAACCCGATTTGCCTAGTTTTTCAAAACTCCTGAGACTGCAACTTTATTACACTGCGTAGAATGCAACAAACTCACATCCGAATCTAGTTGCCTTTTCATTTGTGTAGCACACATTTTGCTTTTAAATACAGATGAGATCAGAAAAAGAATAGCAAAAAAGAAAGATATGAATACCCCATATTTACAAACATATTCAGATATCATTACTAAGCCTTATAAACATAAGCACCTTGACATTGACAAATAGTGATAATCACTATGGTGTTACATTATATAGACTCCCTGTTTACATGAAACCCTATTATTGTTAAAACTTTTTAAAGATACAGTGTACCTAATTTATTTCTTGTGTATGTGAGTATCCCTCAACTGTGATACCTGTTTTGTTATCAATATATTGAAATTACATGGCGATTCAACCAGTGTGCCTCAGAGCCAGCGATTCTACTTCTATCCTTTACAGAAACCAACTCATCTCAAACTTACCATTGAGTCCGAGGGGCGTCAATGTTTGTAACTTTTTAATCCAGAAGGCTTCCTTTTGTAGGAGGATTTTAGAGTTGTCCAAACCTTCCACTTTCTGAACATGTTCAATATTTTGAAATTTAAGCTGCGCTATAGAATGGCGCTGCTCAGTCCAATGTTGCGCTAGCGGTGATGTGATGTTCTTGTTTCTGATCCGACTTTTATGCTCTGATAGCCGAATCTTTATCTTCCTTTCAGTTTTTCATACATAGAGGAGTCCGCACGGACATTTGATCATATAAATCAGGTGTTCACACCGTTTTTAGTTTCTTTTCTGCTAAATTGTGGGAGTTAGCACCAAACAGACAAAATGTCCTTTGAATCAATTGCCAATATTACTGAGAACCGAGCACCAACTAAATCTTATACAGCTGATGAAGCAGCTGAGATATATAACTTGATAAAGGACACTAAGATGTTTGAGGCCCAAAGTGGCTCCATTACTCAACAACTACGTCAATTAAAGTACTTAACCAGGCTGGAGCTCAATCAGAGATTACATGCGTCTACTCTCATACAATATCATCGCGTGAAGAGGATACCGCGTTGTCTCAGACTAGCGATCAGACCAATGCTCTTCAGATTAAATAACAATCAAAAATTTATGGAGAAATGGTTTAGTATACTAAACAAGTGCTCTTTGGACCTCATTCTTCTACTAATTGAGGAACTGTCAACAACAATAAAAGACTTGGAAGAGGAAATATACAATCTAAAAACTGATTTATTTAAAAGAATGGAGGAAGAACCGTGGGGTGAATTCCTTGAGGAATTGGACGCGCGCCTTGACAAGTACGGCAAAGAACTCCAGGAAACCAAACTGCGAAAATTTAAAAGAGACACTATTGACTACAAGCTCAATTAAGCTTACATATGGGCTGAAGTTTATGCTAAACGGAGGTACACACAGAAGAAAACCCAGCCTGCATCATCAGAAGAGAGTGTCGTATCAGACCGAGATACGGATACTTCTAGACCACCTGCAAGCCAATTATTGAGTCAGAGAACTTCAGACAAGATGAGTCAAGGAACAGCCTCTGGAGTGAGTGAAAGTACGACTTTTTTAGAGCAGGGCTCAGAACCAACCAAACCCCCAGATCCAAAAACATCCAAACAATTAGAAAAAAGACCAGATGTGGAAAAGGAAAAATAAATAGGCCTAAAGAAAGGACTGAGGAGCCAAGGGAAAATCTCTTGATCAACATCTTGCAAAAACAACTCACTTAATTTGAAGAAAAAGTTCTGAACAAAGGGACAGCTTTTGTAAGTACATACCATACCACTGAACTTGAAATTGAAGTGTCATTCTTCAAATTTATGCGAATACTCAGGTTGAAACACTTTTTCACTAATATATGTCCAAAAGTGGGTGAAGAAGACTTTAGTTCCTAAATTTAGACCTAAGAGTACTTTTCAAGCTCCAGTGTCACATAAGACACTAGACAACTTCGAAATTTTGGTAAAGACTGATTTGCATAATCTGCTTTATAAGCGGAAGATAAGGAATTTAACACGAGCAGAATTCAGCGCACTACGACAAATGGCAAAAGATGAATCAGTAACTTTTCAGAAGGCGGACAAAGGAGGAGGACTGGTTATGGACTCAGAGTTCTACATCAGGAAAGGTTCAGAACATGTCATGGAAACTAACACGTATGGGCAACTTGAGAATGATCCTACCATGGATATATCGAAGGAACTAAGCAAATTACTTGAAAAAGCGGAAGAATTACAGTGGATTGATTCTAAAACTAAACAGTACCTATTTCAAATACATCCTAGGAGACCTAAAATATACTTCTTACCCAAGATTCATAAAAATGTGGAAGATCCTCCATTCAGACCAATAGTTTCCGGGTGCGGATCAATCTTTGAACACTTAGGATTATTTATTGATCATTATTTGAAATATTTTGTGCAACGTTGGTCTACCTATATTGAAGATACTTCTGATTTTTTACGAAGTCTAACAGAGATACCATGTGAAGTGTCAGATAATTGGATTTTATGCGCGATTGATGTCGTCGCTTTGTACACTTCAATCCCGCATGGTTTGGGATTGGAGGCAGCTGAATGGGCACTTTTACAGGAAGATACACCCGAATCAATTAAGTGCATGGCGTTACAGTTACTGGAGTTCTGTTTAACCAACAGCTATTTCAAGTGGGAAAATAGATGTTTTATTCAGCTTAACGGGACCTCAATGGGTTTTCCAGGTGCTCCAATGTATGCTAATACATTTATGGCTAAATTCGAAGAAGATTTCATCTTGGAAGACCAGACGTGGAAAGATGGCCTGATCTTTTTTCGTCAATATATAGACTATATATTCCTGATATGGAGGAACACTGAGAAAGCTCTGATTGATAACATTAAGAGTTTGAACCTTGTGGACCCACGTATACAATTTACGCATCATATAAACAAAGTGAAAATTTCATTTCTGGATGTGTTGGTAAAAATCAAAGACAACCAATTAAATACAAGTCTATATAAAAAACCTACAGACAAAAAGAATGCATTACTGTTCCAAAGCTTTCACCCAAAAAATCTCATCGAAAATGTACCCAGATCTCAGTTCATGCGCATTAAGAGAATTTCATCTAAAGAGAATGAATGTGTGACATCTTTGAATGAACAAAGGAAACGAAACATAGAAAGAGGGTACCCGGAAGAGCACCTGGATGAACAAATTAAAAAAGTGAAAGAGCTACGTAGATTACAACTATTGGCAAAAAAGCAGAAAAAAACAACCAATATAATGGGGTTTGTCTCTAAATATTCATCAGCGTCTAGAGACATTAAAAAAATAATCAAGAGGAGATGGGAACTGTTGGAAGTTGAACCTGATTTTGGGAATTTGTATAAAGACAAACCCCTGTTTGCCTATACAGGGGCACAGAATCTGAAAGAACTGCTGACTAAACAAATGAGAACGCCATTCCATACCGGAGATACACCGCCTCGTGGCACTGTGAATTGCTGGAACTGCAAGAACTGCAATAATGTGATTCTAGGCAATATTCTAAGCCATCCGCGCACAGGCGAAAGTGTACAACTACAACATACTACGAATTGTGATTCTGAACACCTGATTTATATGATCAAATGTCCGTGCGGACTCCTCTATGTAGGAAAAACTGAAAGGAAGATAAAGATTCGGCTATCAGAGCATAAAAGTCGGATCAGAAACAAGAACATCACATCACCGCTAGCGCAACATTGGACTGAGCAACGCCGTTCTATAGCGCAGATTAAATTTCAAAATATTGAACATGTTCAGAAAGTGGAAGGTTTGGACAACTCTAAAATCCTCCTACAAAAGGAAGCTTTCTGGATCAAAAAGTTACAAACATTGATGCCCCTCGTGCTCAATGATAAGTTTGAGATGAGTTGTTTTCTGTAAAGAATAGAAGTAGAATCGCTGGCTCTGAGGCACACTGGTTGAATCGCCACGTAATTTCAATATATTGATAACAAAACAGGTATCACAGTTGAGGGATACTCACATACACAAGAAATAAATTAGGTACACTGTATCTTTAAAAAGTTTTAACAATAATAGGGTTTCATGTAAACAGGGAGTCTATATAATGTAACACCATAGTGATTATCACTATTTGTCAATGTCAAGGTGCTTATGTTTATAGAGGCTTAGTAATGATGTCCGAATATGTTTGTAAATATGGGTTATTCATATCTTTCTTTTTTTGCTATTCTTTTTCTGATCTTATCTGTATTTAAAAGCAAAATGTGTGCTACACAAATGAAAAGGCAACTAGATTCGGATGTGAGTTTGTTGCATTCAACGCAGTGTAATAAAGTTGCAGTCTCAGGAGTTTTGAAAAACTAGGCAAATCGGGTTAGTCGTCCTTAATGTTATCTCGCAGATGCGCTATGTAGAGGGTGTTTTGCAGACCCGGAAATATTCTTGCCCCATCCGTCGGGTTTAGTTGAAGGAAGGTCTAAGCAGGCGGTGATTCCGGTAAGATGTTGCAAAGCATTTCGGCTTTAATATTGGGTGTTCGAATTGTTAGGCAGAAGCCGTTTTTTGGAATGGGAGCTGATGTGTGCTTATTATGTATTGCAGAGGACGCTCATACATGTCCCGCCGGTCTTAATGAAAAATACGAAAGCGCGTTGAGGTGAGCAAACGCGTGTTTCCTGATTCACTGTTATAGCTGGTTTTCAGATTGTCAGAGTGAACAGTGGTAGTAATTAACCCTGGGCGGAGTTGGCGGAGTGGGGCTTCGCGGAGCTACGCGAAGTGGGCGAGAAACTACGCCCACCTCCGCACTCCGCGTAGCCCCACTCCGCAAACACCACTGGCCACCAGCCCCGCCACCCGCCTCCCTCCCGCCCTCCCTAAATACTTTAAATTAAAGGAGTCAAATAATTTAAAACGCACTTACCTTGCCCGCCGCTGCCCGCTGCGTCCCCGGGGCTCGCTATCTTCCGTCTTCCGTCTTCTTTACTAATGCGCATGCGCGGGCGGCCGCGCATGCGCATTTCTCACGAGAAAATGCGCATTAGTAAAGAAGACGGAAGACGGAAGATAGCGAGCCCCGGGGACGCGGCGGGCAGCGGCGGGCAAGGTAAGTGCGTTTTAAATTATTTGATTCCTTTAATTGAAAGTATTAGCTACGCTCCGTCTGCGGAGCGTGCGTAGTGCCGCCTGGCTACGCCCGCTCCGCAAAATGCGGAGTAGGCGGCACTACGCACACTCCGTGCACGGAGCGTAGCTGGCCGCCCACCCCTAGTAGTAATGTGTTGACATTACTTTGTAGATTTCATCTTCCCCCCGAGCATATAAAGACTTCAACACATACGCTGCCGGTTGGCTAGAAAGAGGTGGGTTGCAACTTGGTGAAATAATTTGAATATAAGACAGTGCGAATACGTTTGTAGTGGTTCACTGTGACCCCATAATTCTTTTATTAGGTGACATCGTTTGGACCAAAGTTGCTCGTATTATGGTAAGCTTGATTAAACAAGTTTAAGCTCCATAAACTTCTAGTAATCAATGACAAGGGCATAATGTGAAAAGAATTCTCTGTTATGTTTAGGTTCTGTAAGAACTGGATTTTAAAAGACTATTCGACAGATCTCATAAAGAGTTGATTCCCTGGTGAGACTTTTTATTATTGAAACTGATGCAGATGGGATTTTGATGGTCCCAAATAATCATGATGCAGTTATCTTATAAATACAGACATGATGTGTCTTTGATTGAGAATAGGACTAAAGTTTGTTTTTTGATTAAAAAAGGTAGTTGTTCTAATGAGAAATGTTTGAATTGCAGACGAGTTGTTTCATGGCATTGCGTTAATTGTTTCCTTTGTCTTTTCTTTTCTTTTCTTCTTGTTACCTCTAATGGAACCCCTGACGAAGGGACCAGAGTGTCACGAAATGCATTGGGTGGACATGAATTTGTTGAATATCATTATGTTTTGATCTAAAATGTGATGCGTTTATGTAAAAAATATTTTGGGGTAAAGACAAGTTTGAAGTAACATGCAATGAAATAAATGTATGTAATGAAGAAAATGAATAATTTGTAAAGTGTTTAAATTTGATTAAGTAGTGCAGGTTGTAGTCCCTACCACCATTTTGGGGTAAGGCCACTTACATTGTATTTGATCAATGCTTAGCAGGCATTAATACAACTGTGCACACACAGCGAGGTACACTGATTTACTTGGGGTACAGAGTGCAACACCAAACCACACCGTTTTTAGTTACTTTTAATATACCGGCAACAACGAGGGGTAGGGCAGACCATCCGGGGGATTAAGCATCTGGGTGGGCACGCACCTGGGTGCTAAAGCAGAGCAGCTGCCAACAAATTCACATGATATACAATGTGTCCTCCTATCCCTCCCAGCTAATAAACAAATTGCCCTAATTAATATCTACTCAAGGCCAACGCAGAGTGGGCAAGAGTTCAGAGTCATTGACCAATTGAGAGATTACATACTGACTCTTGACCCAGGGAGCATTCTAATAATAGGGGGCAATTTTAATTGCCAGTTCCAGCCCCTTAGTATTCTGAGCCTAGATGACCAAGATAGTGAGAATCAGTACTGGAACATTCCGGAACCCCTGATACCACCTGTCAGAGCATGGACACCGTTGGTCCTCCAAATACATTTGTTTATCCGTTCTTTTTCTCTGAGGGCTTTGCAATGGGAGATCAAAATCGGATAGACCTGGCCTACCCACTTTTAATAGAGAAGGGCAAACATCGACTATAGACTACATCATGGTCGAATCTAGATCTTGGGATAGGGTCCTGGATTTTCAGATTTACCAGTGGAAAGATAGCGACCACAATGCTCTAGTTATGACACTTAAGCCAGGGAGTTGGGGCCTGTCCAACTATTCAGTAGTGCCCATTCTGGCTCAACAACCTCTCCTGCTACATAACAACAGGCAGAGAGTAAAATGGCCCCATATACTGGGTTCCCCAAATAAGCTAGCACACCAGCAGGTTGTGCATTATCTTAGAGAAATGGCTGGGGTCGGGCCATTGGGCACTCAAGTAGGGCAGGACGTTAGGCCGCTAGAAATACACAATCAGCTGACCTCCAAGATGCTTGGGGTGTTTTTTCCGGAAGTAAGCATCAAGGGAAAACCGGTCCCATCCCATCCCTGGTAAATTGCCTCCTGTCCTAAAACGAAAAGAGATTTACTAGAAGCCATAAAGGCCAAGGATAAGCCGAGGATAAAGGAACTTTGGTTGCAGTACAAGCGGGTTACCCAATCTGAGAAGAAGGCCTGGGAAGCAAAAAAATGGGATGATCTGAGAACTGCTCTCCAGTATAAGGATTTGAAATTCTTTTGGGCAATAGTTAGTGATGGTGGGAGGGATGGTAAATCAGCGATAGAACCTAACATAGCATCAGCCGTATGGGAAGCCCATTTTGGAACCCTGTATGCATATTCGGGCAATGACGATCTAGCACTTTCAACTTTAGGCCCCCTCCATGAGTATCGATTGGGGGGGGGTACTGGAGATCACTCCCATTGAAGTTGAATCTGCTATGACCAAGTTATTACCTAACAAAGCACCTGGTCTTGATAAGCTTCCAGGGGACCTATTCCAGTCAGAACCAAAAATATGGGCCCTTATCTCTGTGTCTTGTTTAATTCCATCTTAATGGGAACGGACCCGCCAGATACCTGGCGTGGTGCAGAGATAGTTCTTATCCACAAAAAAGGCTGCCTCCTTTTACCGTCCAGTTATAGTTCTATCAGCCTGATAGATATCACCCTGAAGCTAATGGGACGAATATTCCTGGAAAGAGTCCAGGCCTGGGTTGAGGAAAATGAGATCTTGAGTACTTTTCAGGCCGGCTTTAGGACAAGTACGTCAACTATTGACCAGATATTCAGACTTCAGGTCCTGTATTGGAAAACAGTGAGTGTGGAGGGTGGCAGCCGCTACCTCATTTTTGTGGACATGGGGTCTGCATTTGATCTGGTCCCTAGGGAAAAACTGTGGAGTGTACTATTAGATCTTGGCATCCCACTAAACCTCCTGGATGTGTTAATAAGGCTCCAGACAGAAACCTATGCCCAAGTGAGGTGCGGGAAGCATGGAGAACTGTCAGCTCGCTTCCCGGTAAAAAAGGGGGTGTGCCAGGGGTGTGCCCTGGCCCCTACCCTTTTTAGTTCATATATAAATAGGCGTATAGATCACCTACTAGGTGTAAAGGATATTGATGCCCCAAGGTTAGTTTCAGGTCGGGTACCCACATTGATGTTCGCGGACGACACTTTGTTGTTGTCCAAGACATCAATGGGTATCCAACGTACCTTGGATGGCTTCACCGACTTCTGTGCATTAAGAGGCCTCGAGATGAATGTATCCAAAACTAAATTTATGATTTTCAACCCACCCAAGCAGACTCGCCCAAATCCAGTATTGGATGGCATACCTTAGGAGTGAGTAAAAACCTTTGAGTATCTGGGCATCATCCTTTTGGAACATCTGGAATGGGATGCTCCGGTAGCAAAGGCCGCCCTAAAGTTAACTCAAATGTTGGGAGGGATATCGAAAATGCACAGAGTATCGGAGTACAAGCCTGCTGCCTCTGTAATAGAAATCTATAAAGTACAGGCCAGAGCGGCTTCTATGTACGGGGCGGAGCTCTGGGGGCACCATAGGCCCACAAGCCTTACAAGGGTTGAGCACTCATTTATGAGAAACCTGTTGGGACTGGCAGTTAGCACCCCGTTAGTACCTCTCCGGCTGGACCTAGGGCTACTCCCCATTGAGGAGGAAGTGGCTTTAAGGCCACTTATTTACAGGAGAAGGCTATGGTCAGTTTCTGAATTAGCTCCCTATAGAAATTAGTTCAGGGATGTGTGGGCTGAAATCAGAACTAAGAAAATCCCGTGGTTAACTCATATCAAGGAACTCTGCAGTAGGATTGGCCTACCCGAGTTATGGGGAACACCAGAAGTAGCGTGCCCGGCAATATCTAGGGCCGATCTGGTATACCATCATAGGCAACACAATCTATTGTCTCTTCATGTGAGCTCCACAGCTGGTAGACTGACATCTCAGTTCCTCCAAGTAAAGAGGATTACAAAAAGGACTTCCTTGACCTGATTATCCAGCTTCGGCAAGGAAACTATACATGCAATTCAGGATGGGTAGTCTGCCGCTCATGTAATTTACCAGCAAATGGGACATAAATAAAAATACTGAGTGCCCAGCGTGAAAATACCATCTTGAAAATGAGATTCACATGCTTTTTTTTTTTGTCCCAATTACCAGGCTGTACGCAAACGGTGGGTGAAACCCATCTGTAGGAACCTTGGCTTCAGAGAATGTTATAAGACCTTCAGAGTACTAAAACATGATACGCACCCTCCCATTGCTTTTGCCGTCTCCCGTTTCTTAAAGGGGATGTGGCATAAACGCAGGAATTTTTTAATGAAATAATTTGTTGATTTACATATTTGTAGGGAATTAAATGTACACTTTCGATAACTACCTTGAATGGTTTAATCTGATTTTAATATGTGATGGTTTTAAACTTGTGATGTAGGTGTATATATATGATTGTGATTGTCTTTGTTTTGTTTCATGATATTTATTTTTCGTAATGTAATGTTAGTATGTATTTTATTCTGTACTTTTATGTTCCATCGCGACCAAAATAAAGTTATCGAAAGGAAGAAATACTTAGGGTAAAAGATAGAAATTAGAATCCTAGCAGGTGGGGCATCAAGCAGGATAACATCACTGTTAGCACGTGACTAACCTCATAACCTCATTGTTATGGATGGTGACTAAGAAGACAGATAAAGTAGAACTATGTTATAATATTATGATGTGAGATTATTATTATAATGTAACTAAATATTGAGACATAATATTGAGTTACTGCAACATTTGGATTTGATTGGTTCATTTTATGCTAAGGGAATGTATTTAATGTGTTATTGTTTATAAAGCACAAACATAGTCTGGATGGATCTTAAAGCATATTACAAGGATGCCAGACCACAAAGCCATTAGCATCGGGTAATTACAACAATGTCCATAAAGGATCAGAAACATATAGTAGAGGGGTAACAGTGAGAGTCAGAGGTATACACTACAAAGCATTACCATGGGGCCATAGCTAATGAGGACAAACAGAGGGAGAGAGTTGTAAATGACATCACTGGCTCAAGGGAGAAAACAGTTACATTGATTCATTAAACGTATGTGTCCGGCTGGACACCACTGAATATAGTACTAATTTTGGTCTATATTTATCACTGCATGATTTTTGTATTTTAAGGTCCATTGTAACCAATACTAAATACGTACCCAGGGTCCTTATTTACCCATTGGGTTCCCTTGTCTTTTCTTAAACACATTAATTACAGTAGTAGACACTATTAGGCTATCCCTGGATACCAGACATCCAGCCATGTTGGTTCTGCTTGATCTATCAGTAGGGTTCAATACCATCTCACACTCTATCCTGGTGCAGCATCTCCAGCAGATAGGTATCCAGGGATCTGCCTTGGACTGGCTGGTGAACCTCCTTAAAGATAGCGTCCAAACAGTTTCTATGGGTACATTCAACTCCAGCACCATCCCCCTGGACAAGAGAGTTCCTCATGGATCCTCCATGAGCCCCACACTTTGTAACATCTACGTAGCCACATTATGTGGTAAAATAAACACAAATTATGCAGAATATTGTGGTACATTTTATGGCAGCATTATTGTGTTTTTTTTCTTCATTTTTAGCACACACTAATACTGTCAGGATCCTCGGTGCTCTTCGGGATTCGGGTGATGATCAAAGGGTCCACCTCCAGATCTTCCCAATCTCAATCCAAGATATTACCCAGAGCTTAGAGGTGATCAGGTGAGGGAAAAAAGGAAGGGCCGGGATGGTGCTGCGCGGGTTGAGGCAATCTGAAAGACAAAGGATAACCTGTTACTTAAGGCCTATGACACCTCTCTACTCTCCTCAGACTCCATACTGCCAATCCACGTACCTTGCTGAAAATACTGCGGGGGGATTACGGAAGCTGTCGCCATACAACCTCTCGTAGCGTGGAACCCCTGGGGATAGCCTACAAAACACAAGCACAGATTATACCCCCATTCTGCATTCCATTCTTCTCCCCCGGTCCCTAGAAATCTCTTTCTCATACATACCAAGGTCACACACCATGAAAACCTAAAGTAAACGGCCAGCCTTCCCCGTGCTAGAGGATACTCAGCAAGGACTGTACTTTGTCCAAAAATACCCTTCTGTTACCTCACAGAAGCAAAAGGACTATATCCATTGTCATCAGAATCAGAGCCCAAATTATAGAAAAAGGAACAAAAAGTTAAACAATCAGAAGTTCCCCAGAAACGAGGATGTCCCTTGTCTCCTTACCGCCAACCAACTATTGGAGTCTACAATCTCACTTGGGCTACTATGTTGTGATGGCATCCAGGTAGGTGCCTTGGGACTGCGCCTCCGCCATGATTAGCAGACAACCGTTCAGCGCCAAACAAATGAAAAAACTCACTGCAGTACCGAAGTCCGTGTAAGCCTACACAGAAACGTGCTTACTCCTAAATGTCTCTCTGGATAGTTTCCGGTTACAACAAGGTAGTTCCTCCTCAATCCGAAGGTACTTGCAACCTGGTGTCTGTGTCTTCGCGTTCTAAATGGCGAAGCACCATAGCACACTCACGGCTTGTCAGTCGACACACTCCAACTCATTCCGAGGGTCCAAGTTCACCGGTGTCTGTATCTTCGCGAAAGAAGCAGCGAAGCACCACAGCACCTTTGAAGCGTATTTGCCGCCTCATAACTCCATAACCGCTATGCGGCAACAAACGCTATTATCCTGCTCTGGAAGGCGAAACGAGGGGTGTTCGTGTCTTCGCGGAAGAAACGGTGAAGCACCACAGAGCAATAACCAGATAGCGGGCAGCCGCACCGCTACAGTACCGGCAACAGAATCCAAACAAACCGACTTCCGGGTTAGAGATGGTTAAATAGTCCCCTCCTCCTTGTAACTGAGACTTCTGGGACTCGTAGTCCTCAATGGTTAGGCAGGCGCATTACAGCTTCAATTTCAGATCCTGACAAATACTGATTTAAAAAAATCTGTACTATCTTAGTAAAGGAATGTATCACTGAAATACAAGAACGAACAACTAAATGGTGACCAGTTAACCTTTGCAAAGGAGTTGCCTGTACTCGGACCCTCATGTGACACTTACTTTAGTTTCTTCAAAACTTAGGGACAGGGAGTTAGGAGGTCCTGCACACAGGCTCCCGAGTATAGCTGAGACATAGAGGGGGTGTGCACTTCCTGTCTGGACATGTGGGAAAGACAGGTCTTTCTTTGTGACGCCCTCACACAATCCAAGAGGTGTGATGCTTCATCATCGGCATTTGCCCCTCGTCAGGCCGGCACTGCAATGCCTGACTGGCTCCCGAAACCAGGGCTCTTTGCCGGGGATCTTTTGAAGAAGAAACCGTAAGGTGCGTACGGGTGTGGGGGCTGGGTAGTGCACAAGGGGGTGGGATAATTAAAATAGGTATAGAACATGCCTATTGAATTACATTTTAATAAACTTGGTTACTCTAGTCTAATTAAAAACTGTTGCACTTGCTGAATTTCTTTTTCTTCAGTTTGAGTAACGATTGTTCCATCAGACACAGGGCACGTCCATGGGCAGTACTTTTGCCCCACGTCTGGCATGTCTCTACATGTCAGACTTCGAGGCGAGCTATGTGCTCACGGATTCCAACCCCTTCACGGATAATGTTCTCCTTTGGAAGTGGTATAACAATGATATTTTGGTATTCTGGAGGGGTGACAGCGACACTATTCCTGACTTCCTCCGGTGGATCAATAACCTTAATCCATTCCTCAATTTCACAGCCAATTGCTCGGAACAGGAACTCCCCTTCCTTGATCTCATGATCATCAAGAACCAAACAGGTAGGAAACCATCAAATACAAGAAATCCACCAACAGTCACTGCCCCCTCTTGTACCAAAGTTTCCACCCCAAAGCCTTGAGGGAGAATCTACCCTACGGTCAATTCCTACGCATTCGTAGGAACTGTAGCAACATTGAGGATTACAAAAAACAAGCATCTGAACTAGGTACGCACCTGTTTAGTAGCCAATATCCACCACGCATCGTAACCAATGCTCAAAAACGAGCACGCAACACCGACAGGTTACGCCTCCGAAAAACACAGACCAAACCTTCTAGTGATATCATCACATGTGTCACGACCTGCACTCCTGAGTTAAGCTTGTTAAAAAGAATGGAAGAATCCTGGGAACAGGGGATTTTACCCTAAGCAAACTATGGTTTGCTTTGAAGAGGACAGCCAACATCAAGGACCTACTGATTAATACGAGACCAAAAAAGCAAACGTCCAGGGCCCCCAACATTCTATGAAATCTACCCCCTGTGACTGGACAATATCCTTGCAGTCAATGTGTAGTCTGCCCTTTCACCCAAGCCACCAAACCCAATCCATTAACTAACAACTGGACGTGGACACAAAACAAGCACACAAATTACAATACACGTAATTGCATCTATCTCATTACATGTCCCTGTCCACTTCAATACATAGGGATGACCACTCGTGCTGTTAAAACAAGAATCACCTAACATAGGAGCAACTTTAAATGCAAAAAATGAACCCCAAAATGTGTGCTAAAATCACTCCGCCAATGACATACAATGGACGGTTCTCGAGGCCTTTCCAACTATCACCAAAGAGGCTTCATTCAGAAAGGAACAATGTTGGGTTTTCAAATGGGGAGGACACATCAGGGGACTCAACGATGATATTCCCTGGGCAGAACTAAACCACTAGGGAATATGGTTACCACCCATCCACCATGCCAAATCTATTGGTCCCCCTATCAGCAAATCCAGCCCACTTTTGTACATGTACATAAATATGGCTTACAGCCATCAAGGGGTAACTATATATGACATTCTCTTATAGGAGAGCTTACCACCTTGCATACCCTCCATTGACTACACACTAAGACGTTCACCACAATTTGTAGTCTCTACTAGAAATTCCATTCAGGAGCATTCCGATCAGAACCAATCCATGTCTCTATTGCCAATAATCGCATTAGTCACCACTGTGCGGAGCTGAGCTCCTCCTCTGCCTGGTGTTTACTTCCAAGAATTTTCAATTTAATTTTTAGACGAGCCTTGTCCTTCTGAATAAAGTTTCAGGATTGCATCCTTCTAAGATGGACGAATACCACAGACAATCTAGCTTATGCTATATAAACAGGAAACCCGGAAGTCATCCCCACGGGCCTGGAGCAAGGGTAGGACGAGGACAAGCTGCCTGTCTACGCCTGTGAGTATGCCTTACATACAGGAGCTCCTGCATGTCTGGTAAGCCTCTGCCGCTTTAATTCACGCTTGAACGCACCGCTTGTTCCTTTCAGATCACCGGAGCAATGACGTGCTCTGGCTATCCCCGTCAGCCTATGACGTTGAGACTAGGGGTGAGTTTGTGCTAAGCATTGTGAGTTTGTGTGAGTTTCGTGTCGGTGCTGTTTAGGGTGACCAACTGGCATTGGTGCAAATTCAGGACGGTGAGTGTAAACATTCAGGACAAAGGGTCGAAATTCAGGACACAAGTTCAGCACAGGAGGTCAAAATTCAGGACAAAACTTCAGGACAATTGGATACGTTTTACAGACACATCAGAGGTCGCGCAATAGTATATAAGTAAGCCCAGCCATATCCAAACATATTCAACAATTTGCAAATCTATCCACCATGCATCCTTCCATCTATCATTTCACTCATCCATCCCTCCATCCACCCTTTCACTCATCCATCCATTATCCATCCATCCACGCTTTCACCCTATCCATCTGTACACTCATCCATCCACTCTTCCACGCATCCATCCATTCACTCATCCATCCAGCCATTTACCCTTTCACCCATCCAGCCATCCTTTCACTTACTCATCGATCCACTCACCCTTCACCCATTCACCCTTTTAGTCATCCATCCATCCTCCCTTTCTCTCTCCATCAACCCTTTCACTTAGACATCCTTCGATCCATCCATCCACCCACTCATCCATCTACTAATCCACTCATGAATCCATCCATTGACCCTATCACTCATCCATCCTTTCTCTCATCCATTTATCCTTTCACTTCTTCACTCATCTATTTATCCTTTTGTCCATCTACCCTCCCTTTCACTCACTCATCCATCCTTGCATCCACCCTTTCACTCATTCGTCCATCCATTCACCCTTGCATTTATCAATTCATCAACCCATCCATCATGTCACTCATTCAGCCACTCACTCACTCATCATCCACCTTTTCACTCATCCATGCTTTCACTCACCCATCCACCCTTTTACCCATCCAGCTACACTTCCACCTATACATCCAGCTATTTCCCTTTTCTCTCTTCCATCCTTCCACCCACTAATCAATCCATCCATCCTCTCTCATTATCCATCTATTCAATCTTTCATTCATCCATTCACCCTTTCACTAATTCATCCAGCCATCCAGCCATCCCTTCACTTACTCTCTCTCCCACCTTTTCATATTAATTTGAGCTGAGCCTTTTTGACAAGAGGCCCATCAAGAACTTCACCTGCGCTGTAGAGCCACTCCAGGCCTGGGACAGAAGCCACCCAGGGCTCCACCACGAGGGGGGGGGGGGGGGGGAACAGGAGCCATGACAGGCGGCGGGGGGGGGGGGGGGGGGGAGAGCCATCACTGGGGCGGGGAAGGAGCCATCACAGGAGGGGGAACAGGATCCACCATGGTGGGCACAGGGGTGGGAATGCAGTATTCTAGTATAATCTTGGTCTCTTCCAGGGTGGGGTAGGGCTCCTCACCCCCTCCTAGACAAGACAACGAGAAATCAGGCTCTTTCCAAAATGTTAGTTTTGCCACCCCCCACTGTGATGTACAGTGCTTACAGGAGATACTCCAGGAGACTGATTGTCCTCCATATTTTGTTAATCTGTGTGGGTGCGATTGTGCCATTTCTTTATTTTATTAAATTAAGACTGCATGTTTGAAGAACCGAGGTGTGTTCACAATGTAGTGACAATATTTAAGCTCTGTGAAGAGAACCAGTGCTGCGCCGTCGTGTAATCAGGGCCGGTTCTAGGATGTTTGGGGCCCTGGGCTGAAAGGAAATGTGTGAAGCCCTCCTAATTCGCAGAGACATGGCGCATTCAGGGCTGTTTGCATCTGAATAGATGCCCCTGCTCCTGAAGCTGCAGCCCCTCCCTCTCAGTCACCTTCAAGCACCTCTTAACGGGTCATCAAGGGCTGAAGGTGTGAGGGTTGCCATCCCGCTGTGCCTCTCCAATAATGCTGGTTTCTGAGCTTTGGAACAGAGTCAAGAAGGGAGGTGGGTGGAAGCTGTGCCGGCTGTAGGGTAGTGCGACCGGTGCCTGGGGTTAAAATTACGGACAAATGGCGTCCGTTAAAGAATCCTTCACGGCCAACGGACAGACGGCCGAAATTACGTACTGTCCGTAAAATTTACGGGCGGTTGGTCATCCTAGTGCTGTTGTGAATGTATGCGTAATTTAGTCACTTAACAATAGGCACTCGTAGTGTTCCCACTACCCTGTCATCACAGACGACTTAAAATCGCGCACCATATCTTCACTGCCGACATTTAAGTAATTGAACTCTCAGCACTTTGTTCCGTCCCTATTACCAACTCGTCCTAAGGTTGGCTATGCACACATAAACCCCTCTCCAAGAGACACACATCGCATTGTGATAATCCCACATTTGAAGGCCACTTATGGGTCTCATGAAGTCACGCACATTAGCGCTCACTTTACTGTTTTGGTATAGCCCAAACACGCATGTTCGGTAAATAGTGATGTTGGGACCACTTTGCTACCCAATCCGACGTGTTTAACAGTTTGAATGCTTAGGCTCACATGAGACTTTTGGTTACTTTCTAGCCACACCAATTGTTTTTCTGGCGACGTTTGCACACAAGTCTACCGTCATGCATTTGAGATCGTTTTTAATCTAATTCACTGATCAGCCGCTTCGATGAGACTGTTGGTTACTTGCCAGCCACACCAACTATTATTCTGGCAATGTTTGCACAAAAGTCTACCATTATGTCTTTGAGATTGTTTTTAACCAATTTGTAACCAATTCACTGATCAGACGCTTGCATTGGCGAAGCGGCCCCAGGTGTACCATCATGTGTTGAAGATTGTTTTTTAACCAATTCACTGACCTGCCGCACCCATTGGCGAACCTGCCAAGTGTAACTTATGATTTACTAAAATGTATTCATGAAAAATTGTGCTACCACACTGTGTTGCTACCATGGGCAATACATTTTGTTTCCCCAGGCCTATGCTTTGACGCCTTTCTTTTGGTGGTTCCCACTCTTCCTGTCCCTCCTTTACCAAAGGTCTACATAACTCCCCAGTACACGTCTACTAGGGCATTCCTACCAGTCCTGGTAATTTATGTTACTGTACTGAATACCAGACGATAGTGCACTTTATCACCCTTCTTCTTTTTGCGGTCCTGACGAAGTGCCATTTGACCCGTTAGGGGCAATCTAGGCACAAAACATGTTGACCATTTGCATATAGATTAACCCTTGAGGAACATTATTTTCCGCACAGGGGCACACACACAGTTTTTAATTAGGCTAAAGCTACCTAGTTTATTAAAATTTGATTCTATAGGACTTCTCCATACCTATTTTAATTATCTCACCCCCTTGTCATTTTATTTGGGCATGACACTGAATATGTGAAACAGAGATTAATCACATGCATGAGAGAGATTGCCATCTTGATGTCCCCCGACTGTCTGTAACGTAATGGGGGCAAGACAGAGATTCTGTTGTTTGGCAAAGCTCAGCATTACTGGATGGAGGATTGGTGGCTGGCAGAACTTGGCCCCAACCCTTTGCCCAGCAGAACCTCTAAAAACCAGGGCATACTCATAGATGCTCATTTATCAATGCGGTACCAGATCACCTCCATAGTTGGAACCTGTTTTGGTACTATGTGTCTCCTCAAGAAAATCTTTCGGTGACTTCTGTTGAGCTCACGTAAAACACTCATCCAGGCTCCAGTCATCAGCCACTTAGATTATGGTTATGCCCTGATCCTCGCCTTTAATGAAACCCTTTTATCAAAACTGCAAGTGGTCCCCAATACTGTGGCCCGTATGGTAAACAACCTGCCTCCAAGGTACCTGTCAGCCTCACACTCAGAGCCCTACATTTCTTCCCCACTCTCAAGAGAGCACTTTTTAAACTGCTCTGTTTGACCTATAAATCGTTGTCAGGCTCTGGCCAAAATACCTTCAGCATAGACTCATTCCTTATGTTCAAACCAGAAGCTGCTCTAGAGCAATCAATCTCTATTATGTCACCACCACATTCGCACTGCTAAACATGGGGGCTCAACCTTTTCTCATCTTGGCCCACTCCACTGGAACAAACTTCCTCTGTTCATCCATCCATGCTCAACTCTATCTGAATTTGTAAATAAACCTTAAATCCTGGTTGTTGTAATGCTGCCTCTACTCTAACTATCTGCCGATCATGTGCTGAGATGTCCCTACGGATGAGTTGTGCACTATTCAAGACTCAAACAACATAACATAGCAACCATTATGTGGAGAACACCACAGCTGCAAGACTGCTTGATTCCATTTGCCCCAACTATAGGACATGGTTTCGAAGTGCTCTGTGAAGTATTAGGCAGGGAGTAGATGGAAAATAAATAACAGTGTAAAGGATGAGGGGGGACAGATTGGAGAGAAAAGAGTAAAAGAGCCATGAAGGGCAGCAAGTAGTAAGTTATGTATGGTTAAAGAAAAGATTGGTAAGGTGCTAAATGTTGGGAAAGGAGGTTGGGTCAGTTATAAGCAGAAGTCTGGAAAAAAAATAGGTTATTTTTGAAGAAAATGCTATTTAGGTCTCTTGAATGGCCATGCATAGTAGTCATTCTTACAGTAAGAAAGGAACTCTTGATCACTCCAGCATGAGAAATGTCTCACCACATATGAAGATGCCCCTCATAATAGGAAATATGTCTACTGAACAATATATTTTCTGTCTCTTCTACAAAGAAAGTAGTCAGACCAGGTCTTAATTACACATAGGGTGCACTTTTCCTTTAAATAGGTGCACCGTTCGCAAACAGGGAAAGTGCACCCTATCTCATAGAATGCCCTGGGAGCAGCACATTCAAATGAAAAATGGAGAGTCTCCTTCAAAGTCACTCCATGATTCACTGTGAAGGTGGCAAACCACCTGAGGAGGGAATACAGATCCCTTTGGAGGTGGGTTTAGTGAGCGACTGCTTCTGCCTGCAAGGGGATTTTTACGAGGGTCCATGCCCCCCTTTCCTCCTCTGGAGCGTTGCAGGCAGGGAGGCACACTGACAGTGTGCCACCTTTTTGTGGTGCGCTTTCAGACTTCCTCCTGACAGCTTCTTTGCTTTTGCTCCCACATCCATAATACGGTGTGGCAGCAAAGGCAAAGAGATTACATCATTTGCAAATGAGGCAATGTTCTCTTGAGAGTACGCTAGCACTACATGTGCACTATCAGCGCTATCAGTATTATGGAAGGGGCCGCACAAGCATCTGCAGCTTCTTCTGTAATACCAAAGTGATTCAGGGGCGCAAAAAAAATGTGTAGCATATGCCTTTTGCGTGCCCGGGGGCACTTTTTGTAATGTGGCCCTAGATGTGTCTTCACAAAAAAATAAGCATATAACCCAGAACTTAATCATTTCATACAATGAAAGATCCCAATATTCAGTGGCGATAGTAGCATGTTTTTCAGCTGAGGAAAAAGACACAATATTGGGCAAAGCAATTATTCCCTGATGGTGTGTAAAAAACAAAACCTAATTCTAAGGAGACTCAGGAGCTATAATCCACCGAAAACCAACCACAATACAATGTACAAGTAACTGATATGAAGAAAAGCTGCAGGCAAAATAATGAACAACCCTACATATCCACTGTACTCAAAGGGAGCTAGAGAAAGGAATGGAATATATGACATAACAACAATACGGCTGAAAATAAATCGTCATGAATATCATTTGGATTATGACCTACAACATCCATACTAATATTATAAAGAGAGAGCCCAAACCTTTGAGGCGGGTAAGCTCCGGTCCCACAGCGCCAATCGGAACACCCAATACAGCATTGCAAAAGACAGTATCAGCAGATGTACATAGGCTATACAACATATACATTAGAAGGGGAAAAGAACGTTTTGTGCAAAGTAGTCCGTTGTGGGCGTGTGTGTTGTGCTGTAAAGCGATGGGCGGGAATTATACCGCATTCCAGAAGCGTTCGGTGTGGGACTAGCTTTCTAATACGAGTGGGCGTGTCCTTTAGCATTGTTGTGGGCATTGGACGTTGACGCAATGTTGTGCGTCTAAGTGACGTAGGCTGAAGCGGACAAACACGTTCGGGATGGAGTGAACACACATGTTCACATATTGCAGTGGCGTCGGCTGGAGCAGACAAACACGTTCGCGGCTGGAGCGCGTTAAGGTACATATTGCAGTGGTGTCGGCTACAGCGGACAAACACGTTCGCGGATGGAGCGTGTTAAGGTTTTAAAATCAATTATTATTACCTACTCGAACCATTCAAGACATTCCGTTTTTATGCCCGGACAACATCGGGACGGGCTGATAGTTAGTAATAAAAGCACTGGATTGTAGACTACTAAGCAACACATAATCTCAGTTACCTAGAAAAAAATAACTATGGTAACCATGTGAAATACAGTGTGAGGACTCCGCAAACCAGCAAATAGTTGTGGCTCATGTAGACACTGTGAGGTCATGCCTTTAAACCTGATCATGTCAAAACACTCCCAGCACATTGCATACCTTGCTCTGCTATTTAACTCCGGTCCTGGTTTCCACCTTATCATCCCGATTCATTGTGGTACATGTACCTGAGCTAGATCATGTTCTGATGGCAGAGCTTTGTTTTGCACCTTGGTTCCTGAATCCTATCAGGATCCTATCTACCAACTGGACTCTTTTTTTTTTTAATTTATTCAGCCGCAAGGTACAAAATATATACATCTAAATACAAATCCAACAGAGATTGATTATTCATTTAACATTATTCCTTATAGATAGGCTGCAATTCCAAGCATTCTAACAGCATATGTTTTGGTCTAGTGTAGGAAAAGAAGAAAAGAAAAAAGAAAAAGAGATATATGGAACGGGGGGAAGCATAACATAAACAATACCGGAAGCCGCCTTTCCACTCATTATACTATAAAACATTTGTAAAAGCTTATCTAGATCTGTCCTACCTCACATCTTCTATTAAGTCATTGGATCATAGGTGCCCAGATCTTATATCCTTTCTCCTTTGTTCGCCTCCCCTTGTTCTCGTATAAGGCTGTTTCCTGATTATATATATTCAGATGTCGATTAAACCATGCTGTATACTCAGGGGGGTCAGAGTCCTTCCAAGCCATAGCTAATAATAATCTAGCTACTGCCATTGTGATAAATACAAAATCTTTTTAAGTTAATGTCATCCCAGCTTAAATGTGGTATCCAAATAACATTAGTGATGAGCTTAAAGTAATCTTCTTATTAATTGTTTGCAAGCAAACATTTTCCATACCAAATTTTAAAGGTGTCAATCTGCTACATGTAGAAAATATATGTATGATATCAGCTGGCCTGGCTTGGCACCTTGGGCAATGATCATTTTCCTGTTTCCCTCAATTGAACAGTTTCGCAGGAGTGTAAGATAAATTAAACAGGGTCTTATAATGCTGAGCCTTAAGATTTGCCGAAAGAACAATCTTTTTACCCAATTCCAGTGACATATCTAAATGTATCTCCTCATCCCCCAGTTTTTCTGCCCATTTTGTCTCTACTTTTTCCAGATCATCAGGAAGGGTTTACGTCAGAATATTATAATAATCCCCAATCCGCGTATTACCCCGATAAATGATATCGAGTATTGGTATCATCCCGAGTTTGAAAGACCCTTTAGCCGAAATCTTTAGATGGCCCGAGATTTGGATGTATTTAAACTGAGACCTAGGGCCTCATTAGGATGGCAGGCGGATTGCCCCCGCCAGGCTGGCTGTAGCCACCGCCAGCCTGGCGGGGGCAATCCGCCCGACATCATAATGGGTCCCCTAGTATCTATCCCCATTTGCTGGACCAATTCCTGGAAGGGTATAATCTCTAATTTGTTGTTATACAAGTAAGCAATCGTTTTAATGCCAGCCTGTTCCCACCCTCTAGCCATACCTTCATATATCACTGTTGGAAAGGCTGAGGATCCCCATAGAGGGGTATACACATTGTATTTTGGGATTTTCAATACTATACTGACTTTAGTCAATAACTTCCAAATGGCTTTTAGGCCCTTGAACCGTTTTGAAAAAATAATAACTGGGTTCAACTTGCACTAAAAACAAGCCTGCAGCTTCCTGACCTATGGCTAAGTGGTAGATAGAATTTAAGTCATCTTCTTCCCTGATCCTATGATGATCCAATCTACCGGCGACGCTCTCCAATGAAAACTGGAGTCTTGGAACAAAGCATGAGAAGGTAAACTTTTAGCTGAACTAATCTAGGACTGTATCTGACCTGTGCTTCATCGAGTCAGCCTGAAAGTTTGACTTTGACCCGGTCCAGCACAACCAGATAGCTCTGGTTGGCGTTTTATGATTTTAGGCACTGTATTGCAATGTATTCTTTAAAACGTCATACCTCCAGTTCTACTGATTGGAAGTTTGTTGTTTTGGTCTTGTTTTATTAATTAAATTAGGATCTATTGTTCTAACCTGGTGTGGGATCTTTTTGTGTGGCGTTTTCACTGTTTTGATGTTTAAAGTATTGCACAAATTCCTGACATGTTGCCTCTAAATTAAGCCAGACTGCTCTGCGCCAAGCTACTAGCCGCTTGAGTACAGATTAATTTGGGGTTTGCTTGTGCTTTACCCTTGCAAGGATTATGGATGTTGCTTGACCAGTGTTCACACTCCAGCCAACCAGTAACGCAATTACTTACAGTGGCACAGAGGAACCAAAATAAATGTTAATAGAACCATGGACCATTTGATCAAATATAGACTTGCATAAGGAGCAAATTTCAATTGTAACACAAATAAAAGGCACATGGTACAAATGAGAACTGGATCATAATCCTGTAATAAAACCTGATGCAAAGTCTATGATCACATCTGTACAGAATCTCTTATTTATGGAATAAATATATGCAAGTCCACAAATTTAAGACCAAGAAGAACAAAACTGGGTGGTCACTTCACACAATATACACTAATAAAAAAGGACCTGTGTAACATAGTATTAAAAGGGGTCTTTACAAAAACAGAACACTTTAGAGAATGGAAAGATATTGAAGATGCTGGACCTAAAACACTGAACTATACAAAATACTAAGGGATGGAATGCTTGAATTATTCTCTGCCAATAGTAATTACTCGGGCCACATCCAAGTTCATCATTATTTTGTGCACCATGTCACCTCAGTTTGGAGTCATTCATATGCAAATCAGTCTTGACCCTGCGACAATAGGAGCAATGAACTGAGATGTGGCCCAATTAATTACTAGTGGCTGAGATTAATTCAGGCGTTTTTGTTTAGGTCAGTGAGACCTAAAACATAGAGGCCTTATTTACAAGAAAGTGCCACCGCACTACATCGCAGGTCCTTTGGCTTGCGAAACGCTGCATCACTTTGTATCCCCGCTGCTGGTGCACAATCGAGCGGCAATGCGCCACGCAGGCACCATTGCGCCATAGTGCAAGCGTGCAAGCGTTGCGGGGAGATTGTTTCTGTGCAGAATGCAGAACCCATAGAAAGAGGAAAAACAAGGAGAAATGTAAACATTTCTTCTTGTTGCGCCTCGCTACGCCACCCTTAGGGTGGTATAGCAATCTGACTCATTTCCAGGTTCACAAATTCTTGTTAATCTGGAAATGCTGCAGAATACATGGATGTTGCATGGGAACACCCAGTGTAACGCCCATGCCATACCCCTTTCATACAAAGTGTTGCCTGAGAAGGTGCCATATTTACAAGGACAGAAAAAGCCAAACGCACAGTGGCTTTACGTGTCCTTGTAAATATGGGGCAGGAGGTTGTGCCAGTGGTGTGTCACAAAAAGTGACACAGTGGTGGCGCAAGGACCTTGTAAATAAGCCCCAGAATTCCTAGGGATATTGATTTATGTCTCACTGTTGTGAACTTTGAAAATGGCTACATCCTAACAATCATGGCAGTAAAAAGAAGGAAACCAGGTCTCACTTTTGTGAAGTTTTGAACATGATTTAATGTTGATGGCCATAGAATCCAATCCAATCCAGTGTTAAGAAACAAATAGGAGCATTTTCGCCACCATTGTCATTCAGGGAATATTCCCCTATGCCCCAGTATTCCTATGGGCCTACATCCCCTATGGAAGGTCATTACAAAGCACTGTTTTAGGAAGGATCCATGAGCTGATAAAGAGTGCTCAGAGCTGATGCACATTGTGGTGCTCATGCATGGATGATTATGCTCTCTCTTGAATCTTTGACTGATTCTAAACTTTGTGCCATGTGATAACCTTTTGACTCTTGGGCCGATTATGATGGCGGGAGGATCACCACCGCGGCCCGGCGGTGGCGATTTGCCCGCCATCAACCTCAATATTCCCACTGCCAAATTAGGATGGCGGTGGGAATGGTAGCGTGGCGGACGGAAAGACCATCTGCCGTGGTCCGCAAGGTGGTCCTTTTCTGCCCGCCTTGCGGGACATGCTTCAATAGGGGTATTCCGGCGGTGCCTGCAAGATGCATGTCTTTTTTGGCGGAGATCCCGCCACAAAAAGACGGGCAGTGAATGCCTTTGGGGGCCCATTGCGGGCCCCTGTGGGGGTGGGGGAATGGGGGGCTGCACGTGGGGGATACCTATGGGACCCCCCTACATTTGCATGTACAAGGTGGCAGGCACCGCACTGTGCCTGTCACATTGTACATACATATGCAAAACATGTATTTTTACATTGTGGCGGGTGCTGCCACCAGCCGCAATGTAAAAATGCGGGATGCACCCGCCAGTATGGCGGGTGCATCGTAATTTGTATTGCGGGACCGCCGCACCTATAGCGGGTGGTACCTTTTGCTTATGCGATGGCGGACGGACAATCGTAATCGGCCCCTTTGATATTATGCTGCCCTTCTGTACCACAAAGCAAACATACATATGCTCCTAACACATAAAACAAGGCATAACATAACATAGCATAGCACAACACAAAACCTTAAAATAACAACATAACATGAACTATAAATGAGATACATTAACATGACATAACATAACATTATATGACAAGAAATACCACAACATAACATAATATATTGTGGCACCTCTCTCCTGGGAAGCATGCAATCTCATCTGCAGAGCGCCTCAAATTGCATCGCTCAGCCACCTCCTTTTCAAAGGAAACATGATCCCTCATGCAAGAATGGCCATATATATTTCATCAACATACTCTTCTATGCGGACTACATGCAACTCACATTTGGATAAGACCTCCAACACAGGAAACAAGTTCACTGCCTGCATGACTGAAGTCGCAAACTAGATGAAAGCCAACTGTCTCAAGCTCAACACCGACCAGACAGAAGTAGTGATCGTTGGCAAGAACACCTCACCATCGGACTCCAACTTCTGGTGAGCCGACCTCGGAACCACACCCAGAACCCTCCCCAAGAACCTCAGAATAATCAACTCGACCTCAGAATAATCTACTGGACATGACCACACAAGTTAACACTGTCACTGCATCCTACTTCCAGAACCTGAAGAAGCTGAAGAAGATCTCCAAATAGCACTTGATCAACACAGGAAAAACTGTCACTCCTGTCCTAGTCACCAGAAAATTGGACTATGGGAACTCCCTCTATGCTGAAATCACCAAACAACACACCAGAAGACAACAAACCATCCAGAACTCAGCAGCCAGACTCATACTTGACCTCCGACACAGACCTCATATCACACCACACCTCAGGGAACTACAGAGTCTCATTACACAAAACACTCAATTCAAATTCCTTAAACACACATTCAGGCACTGCATAACTCAGGCCCCACCTACCTGAACAGTTGCATCTCCTTCCACCAACCACCCAAGCACCTATTCTCCACAGCACTCTTACTCACACACATCTCACGCATACACAGAACCAGATCAGGAAGGGAGTTCTCTTACAATGATCCTAAAGCATGGATCCACCTCCCACTCAACATCAGAGCCTCCTTCTCTCTTCTTGAATTCCGTAAATAGCTGAAGACCTATCTTTTTAATTAGCCAACATACCATTGGCAGACCTTGGCACACACACCTGCTCAGCGCCAGGCTAGGCTTGCAGATGATAGTGCGCTTCACAAATACACATAGTGATGGAGCAAGGATTCGCATATGAAGCAACTTGCTTGTATTCATGAACCTCGAATAACGTTAATGAATTAATCAACATGTTTGTCTTACTAATTTGCCCCTTTTTACATCATTATTGGGTATCCGAGTGAAGCTTGCTTATGTGTTTATTAATCTTAATACGCTTGCATTTAAACTGGCTGCTGCTACGCGGGAATTTCTACTGCGCATGCGTCTGTCATACCCACGTGACATGAAGAACTCGGAGCTTTGGAGGGAATCTGTTGCTTCTGCGCACTAGAGCTAATATGGCTGCTCTGTGTTCTCACATGCGAGAAGCTTGCACTGCTGCTTATGCTAAGCTGTTCGTTCTGCCTAATACTAATGCTATAGTTTATTATAAAGTAATGGGTATAGTGTAGAAATTCCTGTTATACAGTGTATTCATTTTATTCTATGTTCTAAAATTGGTTCCTTTACTTTTCATGTATAGAAATCTTTGGGCCTGCTTTTACTCCATCTTGGAAGTCCTTTCCGCGCCTGACATTCTGCAACGAGAAGAAGAACCATTTAGCATTGAACCTTTGCCAGGAGGCAGACACAGCCAAGATACGCCTGGGAAACTCACGTCCAACCCCACTAGAAGAAGCCAAATTGCATACAATGTATTTGTTAATAGAACAACCATTGTTAGGTGAAAATGCAGATGTCATGTGAAAGAAATTGATGAGGACGGGAACGGGAAAAAATTAATATTCAACACTGAAGTCTAAAATTTAGGTGGTGTGATGACCTGTCCTCTTCCTTTGTCCAATCGAAATTGGGGATCCTTACACTTGCAACATTGGGGGGTGGTACACTGACCTGGAAAACAGTATAACTAGAGTAGGCTTAGCTAGTTAATTTGCACAATTTGTCTGAATAGCTGACCTGTCACTGACCCAACGCACTCAATAGGTGACTAAGAGCAGAGGGCTGCGGAGCACTCTGTCAGAAGACTCGCTGGCCCAATCGGGGTTCTGGGAAGTTGAATTGCTGGTGAAGCACTTTGCTGGTATATGCAGTAACCCAGTCGGGGTTTTGACTGATTCCTTGCAGAGAGGGAGTAGCGCAGGCATTGCAACTAAACTGCGGGTGCTGGTCTTAACCTTTGGTGGTCCTGTCCTGATCCAAATCTGGTTTATCCTGTACTGATTTCCATACTGCATCTGCTGGCCTACTGGCGACTGCATTCTTTGGGGTTCTCTTGTCCTTTCAACTGACCCATGGCCAGGGTTGGTTTTCACACCATTCTAGGTAAATATAAATCATGTGTGGGTAATTGTCATTATAACTTTTCTTTACCCTCCCTAATTTGCAAAAGCTTTGATTGCATATGTTCCTTTTCTTACCCTTCCCTTAGTAAATGAACACTTGTGTTTTTCTGTTTATTAGCATGTTCCATATTCTTACACTCCTTTAGTCAAATAGTACCCCTCCTTTGAAAGTGATTAAGCTTCAATCAAGCAATCAATCACTGCATTTATAAAGCGTGCTTCATACCCGTGAGGGTCTCAATGCGCTGGGGGGAGGGGGGCCGCTACTGATTGATTGATTATTCGATTTACTAGTGTGTTCCTTTTCTTACCTTCCCTATAGTCATATGCTAAAAATTGGTTTCATAATTGCATATTATGTTCCCTCTTTTTACCTACCCTTTGATAATTGCTTAAACTGTGTCCTCTAGTATGTTCCTTTCTTTACCCACCTTTAGTCAAGTGGTGAAAGTCTGTTTAATAAATAGCATGTTCCTTGTTCTTACCTTCCCTTTACTATAATTTACTAAATGGTTGGCATAATATTTCTTTTGTATAGCTATACACTGTTTCTAATCTTGGTTATTGATAGCCTAATTGCCTTTAATTTCTGGATTATGACTTATGATGAAATTTAGATAAAGAGTTTAAACCTTCCCTGAGTCTGTGGTTATTATATTAGTGCAAATGCTATTGTATTATTGACTGCTTTCTTTACAACTAACTTTCTGATCCATGAGGTCATAGGTACCAGTGACAAGGATTGGTAAGTCAATAGTATAGGAATTAGTGGAAATAAATAGACTGGTAGTAGAGCGTGGGTTACCTGATTGAGTAAATATGGAAAATTGAATTATGGGCCCAGGTGAGTATTGGTAAATTATAGTCGGGTGACCTACGCGCTCTATCAATCTATTTCTTTGGTAGCAGAAGTATGGTTAGGGATTAGGTAAGATCGGTAGTTAGTTAGTTGGCTATGGTTCATATTTGTTGATCTATCAAATGTGATATTATTTGAAATGTTTTGAAATTTTATTGACGTCATTGCTACTATATTGATTTTTATGTATTAACCAAAATCATTCATACCTTTTATATGTTTGTCTGGAATCCCCGGGGGCAGAATAGCGGGTGGTAAATAGAAGCCACATTGCGGTGAGGTCACTTACTCAGAGGAAGTTAGTGCATGGTTGGGCAGAACCGGAAGCACTATTTAGGGTTTTTCTGTATGAATGTATGAATAAATGATAGCAAAAAGTTTGCTGGCAAAACTTTTGTTGTGATATCACCTAGAAAGTGTCACACGGAAGGAGTACTAGGTTCGTCTGAGCTTGTTTGCCGGTAAAGGGGTTCGCTGGTGAAACTTTGGCCTTAGTATATATCTCGGAGTGGATGAGTCCAAAGGAGTAGCAGGTTCCATAATGCTTGAGTGAAGGGCAGGCGGAAGGGATCTATTCGTAGTATATGAAAAGTAAACGGAAGAGTTTACTTGCAGTGAAATATTTCTTTCCTATCTAGTCACTCGGATACAGTGGCGAATGTTTTACGTTGTTGATTAAAAGAGAAACCCACTTTGAATTAAAAAGAATTTAGATTTTTCATTACCTTGTGAAGGAGGGAGTCAGCTGCGGAGCTGCGCTGATGTCACTCAGTGCTGCGCTGGTATTGGTTGAGACAGCGGGTGTGTAGTGGAGATAGTCATTGTAAAGGAGGGGTGAGCACAGGAGCTTGAGAACTCATCGCATGAGAAAAGCCGTGCAAATATTGGTTGAGGATATTTGAAACCACATTGTTGATTGGTTGAAGAAGAATAAAAGATGCACTATTATTGGAAGTATTGAGTAAACAGAAATAAGTATTTTTCACACTTTGAAATTTTTTTTTTGCACAATATATGTGGTATCCAAGTCATCCAGAAACTCGACCTGATCCAAGATACCAAGGGTTTGCTAGGGATCAGATGATAAGAGGCAGGCCTCGCAACATGTACGGAAGTAAGAGAAAAATGTCACTTGTAGACAGAGTTAAGAATTACTTTAAAAAAGACAATCCCATTAAAACTAGAGAAGGAGTCATTATTCCACCAACGAATACTCCTGCATCATTTATGATGTTTGATACAGGTTACTACTCTTGTGTATGGTTAGAGAACTGGGTGGACTACACAAAAGATGACGGAATTTTAGCATTTCCCTTAGAAGGCACATTTAATGGAAGAATTTTGTTCAATTTAAGGACTCGAATGAATGATTTACATCCTAGACCTAGATTAACGCAATATGAGGCACTTGAAGAATGGGAGATTGAGGCTTTTGAGTGAGACAGACCTAGAATTGACAAAGGACTGAGTAAATTTTACCCAAAGGTTCCACGAGATTCCAAAAACAAACAAATGACAGAATATGTTAGTGGAAGGGCTATATCCTGTACTAACTTTAGAAGAATCCACAGGAAGTAAAAAGACAGAGAAAACGAAACATTTAATGACTAGTGGAGATTCGGACGATGAGTACATGGAGGATTTATTAATGAAAAATCCACCACCTTATAATGAGGGACCAAGTACAGTAAATCCAAATGCCCCATTTTTAAAACCACTTTTGATTCCGCAAGTGATACATGAGACCTCCATTGAAAAGTTACTACAAGAAAGAGAAAGAGAAGCATTGAACAAACAGAGAAATTAATTAATTCTGAAAATCTCTCAATTAAAAACAAGTCCCGAAGCTCTGACAATCCCAGTAACTATTGGCTCAGTTGTTCCTTTGTACGGAGATAAGCAAGCTAGTCCAAAAGCTCTGGTTATAACTACATTAGTAGTACAGCCAAGAAAAAAACCATTGATAACAGATGATCAGGCAAGTGAATGTGAGTCAGTAATCTCCTTAATGGATTTACCAATAAGAGAACCAGACGGTAGTTCAATGAGAAAGACCACTCCTTTAAATTCAAGAGAAGTTCAGATAGAAACATCCTCGGGTACGAGAAGTGCCACTGTAGTGACTCCTGAAGAAATAGACAGATGGACACGAGAAATAGAAAAACCAAAAACCCAGCCAAAGCCATTAGACATATATAAATTGAGAATTGAATTGGAGGAATTGATGGCTGGGAATGTGGAATTGGACTGGCTAAACACCCTTAGTGAAGATGAATTGTTATTAATTTGTAAAAGTATTACTCGAAATACAAGGGTGTACCATGAAAAATTAATGGACACCGCAGCTAGCATGGGGATTGACATTGGTAAGTCTAAAGTATTACAAAAACCTTATCGAACAGAATATTCTGACAAAGATTTAGAAAACATGAACGTGTCAGGAAGAATAGTGCAAATCAGAGAGCTACTAGCATTATTACAGAAGTGGGGAGAATTAGACAAATGGAGAGCCAGATGGGCAAAGAAAAAGGAAGAGGTTTGATCAAAACAAATGACTTCAGGATATGTTTTAAAAGAAGCAGAGAAGGTGGAGAAATTATGTCCCATGCGAGAGGTACCATGTGGAAGCTATATGCATGTTCCATGGTCCCAACAGGATATTTTGTCATTTACGAATGATTTCCCAAAACTTTGTGAAAAACCTGTAGAATGGTACAGACAAGTCAAGAGATTTGTAAAGGTTTCAAAGTGTCTCTTGAAAGACTTAGATGGATTATTTGACATTGTAGTTCCCGTAGATTTATGGACAGAATGCAAAATTGCTGTTGATTGGCCTAGTGATGAGTACCCAAGAGACCCAAAGACAAGGGCACCTTCCGAGGATGTAATGAAAAAATATAATCAGGTAATACTTTACCTTAAAGGGAAGGTGCCTGCAAAAGAGACAGACTGGATGAAAATAGATAGAACCACTCAGAATAAAGACGAGTCAGTGCATTCATATTATGAACGTTTATTACAGACATTTAAACAATACAGTGGATTGGACAACATTGACATGAAGGATATGACACATTTTATTTATCGGTTTGTGTTAGGATTAAGGCCAGAAATTTCACAATGGATTAAAGACAATAAAATTTGTTGGCAGGCTAAGCCCATAGATGAGGTCCTTAAATATGCAAAATATTGTGAAGATGAGCTAGAAAATAAGCGGAAAGAGTTAAAAGAAAAAGTCATGTGGGCACAGGTAAAATTAGAGGAGCAACAAGAACAACAGTTAAACCAGATAACTAGCAACCAGAATAAGGGTGATGGAAGTGGAGGAAGGCCAAGGGGAAAATTCAATAGGGAGGATGCTAAAAAGATGTTCCCCTGTCACGGGTGTGGCAAGTTGGGGCACTGGAAGGACGAGTGTAAGGCTGTGCAGAATGGTAATGTGCCAAATAATGATTTAAATCCACAGACGCCGAATGAGGTGCCACGGAAGACCCAGCAGCAGGTAATACAAAATCAGTTACCCCCAGCACCTATGCCAAAATACAGGAGGAAAGCACAACAGAGTGTAGATAACACAGAGTGGGAAGGAAGGGAAAGAAGAGATACAGCAACTTCACAATTTCTTTTGAATGACACATTCTTTTGTGAAGAACCTTACTGACGGTGCCTGAGGGGGGAGGACGAGGAGTGCGTGCTTGGCGCCTCCTTGCTGGTAGACCAGTCAGGGCCATACATTCAAGGAAAGGTTGAAGGAAATTATGTCACCTTTCTGTTGGACAATGGGGCTACCCGTTCTACTGTGAGAACAGCAGACATTCCAAACCTACCCCTCTCGGGAGAAGCGATCCAAGTATTGGCCGTTTCTAATAAACAAATTAGTACCCCAGTTACTGAACCGTTCGTTCGTTATTCTTTATTTCGGCGATTTAGCCATAAAAGATAAACATAAAATGTATACACAACAAGAATCAGACATCGGTGTAGCATCAATACCATAGTACACAGCAATCTATACTGTAAATACAGATGAATAAATCAAGACTAATTAATTATTTAAGAACAGTCAATCAATTACAGTTAAAAATATAAGCAATTTAACAATACATCTAAAATCTTTCATAAAATGACCTGACGTCTAAAAATTTGTGCACTAGCTAATGCGTAGTCTGAATCGAAGATGGAGTATCCTGGGAAATAAAACGCAATCTCTTATGCCATGCTGCCTCGAGTAATTTGGCCATTGCAAAAACAGTTACGCTTGAGAGATCAGTCTTAAGAATTCTAAAGGCCTCAGAGCATTTAGCAAACCCTAGATTTTTACAGAGTGGAATTATCCAAAACCTTCTAGCCGCAATGTAGGCAGGGAAAAAGAAAACTAAGTGCAATTCATCTTCAAGCCTACAATTGCAGCCGTGGCAGTTTTCCAGAGAGTGCTGCTTCCATTAACTGGTAAATGCTCTTAGCGGAAGAGTGCCATACCGCCATTGCAAATATAATTTCCTGGCCAGGTTTGGGAAAATATCATCAAGAACTGTCTCGAACCTGTAGGATTCTTTAACCCCAAGAAAAGTGTTAGTTAGGGAATCTGAGCGTGAACCCTGTGTGTGGGATGCAAGATTGCATGCATGGAAAGTTGCCACCAGATGTTTGCGGGAGAGTCCATGACAAGCCACTTCAGGATCACTCCAAAGGATCGGGAGACCCAGCCGGGCAAACTCGGTTTTTAGATATTTAAACCATGGGATGTTCTCTATAGTAGGAAGAGCAAGAATTTCCTGCAGTTCCTGCCTATAGTTGGCTAACTCCGGAGTGACCCATAATCTTCTCCAAAAAGTCATGGGCTTTACACCCAGTACTTCGTCCAAGGGTTTCAGACCCAGATCCAACCTAAGGGGCAAGAGGGGGGTGCTAGCCGGTAGCTTTAAAAGTTGTCTAATAAACTTGTTTTCGACAATGACTAGCTCTTTTTGCACACATGACCCAGAGTTCACTGTCATAAAGAATCACACCTCTGGCCTGGAGTCTATAGATCTCCAACGGGGGGCCTATCGGTCTAGCAGATGATTTGTTAGAGTTAACTAGCCTGATTATTCCCCCTGCTATTTGAGCTAATCTGAGCTGAGACTTAACTTGGTGATCGCCCCATTCCAGTTTATCATTCATGGTCACCCCCAGATACTCAAACGTATAGACTCTTTCTAACCTGTTCAGGCCTATAGAGGGGTTGGGGCTTGTTTTTTTGGGGGGATTAAAAATCATGTACTTGGTCTTGAGGGCATTTATTTCGAGACCATGCTCTTCACAAAATGCCTCAAAACCCTCCAGAATACGCTGGATCCCCATTGGGGATTTCGACAGCAGCAGGGTGTCGTCCGCAAACATAATTGCGGGCACCCTACTGCCGCCGAGCCTTGGTGCATCTGTGTTGGGGACCTTATTTAGGTAATCGATTACCCCGTTGACAAAGAGGCAAAACAGGGTCGGTGCTAAGACACACCCCTGCCTTACCCCTCTGTCAACGGGAAATCTTTTTGAGAGGCTGCCCAACCTCCCACACCTAATCTGTGCAAAGTTGTGTGTGTGTAGACGAACAATAATATCTAAAAGAGCGGGGGGATACCCAGTTTAGCGAGTACCGTCCATAGTTTACTACGCAGAAGCAAATCAAAGGCTGCATGGAGGTCAACAAAGATGGTATACAACGCACCACCCTCCACCCGCACCGTCTTCCAAAAGAGAAGGGCCAGACGAAAAATTTGGTCTGTAGTTGACACCTTGCTCCTAAACCCCACCTGGAATGTACTTAGGATCGAATGATCCGTCATCCACTCCTGCAGGTGGTCAAGTATCAGCCTCGCGAAGATTTTTTGTGACACATCGATGAGGCTGATTGGCCTATAATTGGCTGGGAGCAGAGGAGAGCCCTTCTTGAAGATAGGTACAATCTCTGCACCCAGCCAAGTACTAGGGTCCGCCATTCCCCCAAGGATTGCATTATAAACTTCCACAAGGTAGGGGGCCCAAACCCTGGGTTGATGCTTGAATAGATCTCCCGGGATTTTATCTAACCCGGGGGCTTTACCCGATGGCAACTTAGATATTACATTGAGAACCTCCCCCATTGAAAATGGCATTGGGTCAACACCCTCCATAGTTTTGGATTGCCCATTCCACCTTTGCATGGTGGATTACTTGCTTCAGTTCCGCCCTCCTAATCTTAATTAGCCCTGTGTCCCTGGGGTGCTTCAATACAGCGAGGAGGTCAGCCTTAGCCTTCCTGCAAGCTGAATAGAACCAGGAGGCTCTTTGCCCCCTGCGGGGCCCTTTCCGCATGATTGGGTTTAGGAGTTTCGCAAGAGTATCCACCAATTCCGTATTGAGGGTGCCCAACTTGGGAAACAATTCTGCTGGAGAGGGTTGAAGAATGAGGGCCCCAACACGTTAGAATATGGGGAGGATCCGTGCATAAAGCTCGGAAATGTGGGCAGGATTGTCCAAGAGCTTGGCCCACCTCACTCTGTGCCTATCGTTAGTTAAGATTAGCTTTGGATCTAGAGATGCCTCTGCCGGCTGGTCACCCGTAGGACCGCCAGGAGAGACCAGAGAAAGAATCAGCGCATTGTGATCACTGTCAGTTCCTTGAATTACCTCAAAGTTAGAAACCTTGTTCCAGTCAGATGTCTGGACAAGGATATAGTCCAAATGAGACTCCTGCCCTGGCTTATTAAAAGTAGGTTTTGAAGGAATGTCACCCTTAGTTCGGCCATTACAAGCCCTCAGAGAATTGCTGAGGGTGAGTGCCAAAATTTGGGTTGCTAATGGTGACCATGGCTTAACTGGGGGGCCATCTAATTGCGGAATTCCCCACTGGTCATCCTCCTCCAGAAGTGCTCCCTCCACAATCAGGGTTAGCAGCTCATACTGACAGTTAAAATCTCCCCCCAAAAGGATCCTAGCCCCCTGGGGTATTGTGGGCAGAAATACGTTTATCAGCGCGAGTTGAATATGGTTGGGCCATTCCAACAAGACATACTGAACATCCATTGAATTAGTTTTCAAAACCCTGGCCTTGCATCCCAAATGGGAAGCCACCCATATGCAGAGAACCCCGAAGGCCGTCCTTTCCCCTCCCACTTAGCTGGAATTGAAAAGGTTGCATAGCCAGATCGCCATTTATCCTCCCTTGCCCATGTCTCCTGAAACAGGCAAATATCCTGGGTGTCAATAAAACACCCCTACTCGGGTGAGTCCAGTTTGTCCAGGAGTCCGGCTAAATTCCAGGAGAGAATGGACAAACAGGATGTATGCTCGCCAGGAGGAGTTGCAGGGGAATCAAGCAAAGTAGCCACAGTAGTGTCCACCAGCTCAGTGGGGGGTTCGGCGGGTTGGAGTTCCGCACCAGTGAACTTGGTTACTGAACCAATGGAAGTTAGAATAGGCAATTTTAAAGAAATGCATAGATATCTTGTATGTGAATCAAGTCCAGTAAACCTGTTAGGTAGAGACTTACTGTGCAAAATGAATTGCACTATTTTCTGTACTCCAAATGGTGTTGAAATTCAGACCCCAGACAAAGATGGAATTTATAAATTAATGTTAGCAAGACCAGAGACAGAAATGAAAAGACTGACAATAAAAGACCTACCAGAGGAACTGCAACAGACAGTAAAACCAGAAGTATGGGACTTTACTGGAAAAGAGGTAGGAAAAATGGCAAATGTTGACCCCATAAAAGTAACCATAAAAGAAGATGCAGTTTACCCTAATACTCGACAGTATAAAATGAGTGCAGAAATAAAGGCAGGTGTTGCAGTAGAAATAAAACGTTTAGTTGAAGCATGCATATTACAAGAAGTAATGAGCAGTCCATGTAACTCACCCATAATTGGTATAAAGAAACCAAGCGGAAAGTACAGAGTAGTACAGGACCTGAGAAAGATTAATAAGATTGTTGTTCCTTGCTTTCCAGTCATGCCAAATAGATCAGAATGTTTCTTGGAGTTGTAGGATGTTGCAGGCAATGGATTGTGGGATTTGCAGTCCTTGCAAAGCCCCTGATACAAATGACAAAGAAGAGAGCCAAGGACCCTGTAGAGTGGGATGACGAAAGCATGACTGCTTTTGTAAAATTACAAGACTGTCTGTGTACAGCTCCAGCATTGGGAATGCCTGACTATTCAAAGGATTTTGCACTTTTTTGTGACACACAAGATAATTGTGCGCTTTCAGTTTTGATTCAAATTCATGGTCTAGTGAGACGTCCTGTGGCATATTTTTCTTCCACATTGGACCCAGTAGCTGCTGCATTGCCCGGATGTCTGAAGGCAGTAGCTGCAACCTGCATGAGCCTTGAGCAGAGTGAATCCATCATTATGGGACATCCTGTAACTGTGTATGTTACACATGCAGTTGTAATTTTGCTAACAAGGACTAAGACTCAGTATCTCACACCTAGTCAGCTGACTAAGTACGAGAGAATTCTTGTAGGTGCCGGAAATGTTAACATTGCTAGGTGTAATATTCTGAACCCAGCAACCCTGTTGCCTAATTCAGATATTGCAGAATTGAAGGGAGAAGTTGAACATGACTGCATTGACCTGACTGAATACAGCACTAAACCCCGACCAGATATAAGAGAAGAGCCCTTAATTGATTCAGATTTTGAGCTATTTGTAGATGGCTCATGCATGAGACATGAGGAAGGAGGTCTAAGCGCTGCTTATGCGGTATGCACATTGGGTGGTCCAGTGGAAGCATCCCATTTGCCTGGAGTCAAGTATGTACAAGTAGCCGAATTGGTTGCCCTGGCAAAGGCCTGAAAATTTGGGAAAAATTGGAAAGTAACCATATACACTGACAGCCAATATGGTTACGGAGTTGTGCATGACTATGGCCAACTATGGGTGCAAAGAAAGTTTCTGACTTCTTCAGGTACTCAAATCAGAAATGGTCAATATGTGAAAGATTTACTGGAAGCTATCCAGTTGTCAAAAGAAGGGACTGTGGTCAAGTGTGTTGCTCACAAAACTGGCAATGACAAAGTGACAGCTGGTAATCGATATGCTGACCAGTTAGCCCAACATTGTGCAAAATATAAGATGGCTGGTAATATAAAGGTTGAGGTGGGTGGAAACAGATGCCAACTTATGTTGCTGGAAGGTGTGAATACGTGGGGCGAAGTGAGAGATTTTCAGAATGCAGCAGAACCAAAGGAAAAGGAACAATGGAGGAAATTAGGGTGTCAGAGAAGGGCTGAAGATGGTGTCATTGGTTTTCTTGATGAAACGACAGTGTTACCCAACTGTCTGCTTGCTCATATGGCTAGGTTTATTCATGGAGATTCACATTTGGGAAGAGATGCTATGATACATCTGTTCAGACGAACATGGTTTAATGCGAAGTTCAGGAACATAGCAGAGGCACTCTGCCAGAGGTGTTTAATTTGCCAACAAATGAACCCAGGGAAGAAAACAGTAGTGTTACCAGGAAGGATTGGAAAGGCAGAAGGTCCTTTTATTCGATTGCAGATTGACTTCATTCAGTTACCCCCTTGTCGAGGACTAAAATATGTACTTGTCATTGTCTGCCTGTTTTCAAAATGGGTGGAAGCTTACCCCACACGCAGGAACAATAGCATCACTGTAGCTAAATTTTTACTTAGAGAGCTTATCCCACGTTTCGGTTTTCCAGTAACAATTGAATCAGACTGAGGAAAACATTTTAACAGTGAAATAATGGGTCCAATTTGTGAAGCATTCAAAATTAAGCAAAAGCTGCACTGTGCATATCGCCCAGAGGCTTCTGGAGTGGTAGAACAATTGAATGGCACTATCAAGTCAAGATGTGGAAAGATGTATGAGTCAACTCGATTGGAGTGGCCAGATGCTTTGCCACTTGTTCTGATGGGACTTAGAAGTATTCCAGACCGGAACACAGGCTTGAGTCCCCGCTAGACCCAGCCCCTGTGAAGGCCTTAAAACTTGTTGCACCCACCATTCTTGCCCCGATGGTGAATTTGATCAACTCCTCTCTTGAGCAGGGAATTGTACCTCCTAGCTGGAAGAAGGCTGTGGTTAAGGCCCTATTAAAAAAACCTAACCTTGACCCAATGGACTTGAACAATTTCAGGCCTATTTCTCTTCTGCCAAGTATCAGCAAGGTGGCAGAAAAATTCATCAACGGTCAGCTGTCGAACTACCTCGAATCTAGTGAACTACTCAAACCCTCACAGACAGGCTTCCGCCCGGGCCAGGACACGGAGACCGCAATGGTTGCGGTAGTTGAAGAGGCTAGGAAGATCATCGATGCAGGAGGATCAGTGGCAGTGATCCTCCTGGATCTGAGCGCGGCCTTCAACACCGTGAACCACAGAACGCTGGTCCAACGGCTCAGGGACCTGGGTATCTCCGGCCTTGCCCTGTCATGGCTGAGATCCTTCTTACACAGCCGCTCTTTTCCAGGTGGCAGACGGCAACTACATCTCTAAAGTGACCCCAATACGTTGCGGAGTCCCGCAGGGCTCTTCTCTGAACCCTACGCTCTTCAATGTGTATATGTTGCCTCTCGAAAAAATTGTCACCCCTTATGGAATCAAATTGCTGACCTACGCCGATGACACCCAGCTCGTTGTATCACTAAGCCAGCAGGACAATTCTGCCATCGATCTGTATTCCTGTCTTGTAGATGTAGCCAGCCGGATGGACAGATCTCACCTAAAACTGAACAGTGACAAGACGGAGATACTGGTCATGGGCAACCAGTCACATTTTCGTCCGGAGACCTTGTGGCCTCCCTGTATGGGTCCCCCCGACTCCAAAATCTGACATCAAAAGTCTTGGGGTCTGGCTGGATCAGGAGCTTACACTGAACACCCAAGCAAGGAAAACGGCAGGAGCCAGCTCTGGTCCAACTCCGTACCACCTGCAAAATCCTACCGCTGCTACCCTTTCAGTCTAGGAAGCTCTTGATTCAGTGCCTAATATTGTCCAGATTGGACTATGGGAATGCCCTCTACCTTGGGGCACCAAAGAAAGTGACAGCCAAACTTCAGGTAGTACAAAACAGGGCAGCCCGGATTGTCACAGGTGCCAACAATCACTGTTCGGCCAAACCGGCCCTCAGAGCAATGCATTGGCTGCTAATACTTGAAAGAGTGCATTTCAAGGCCCTTTGTATAACCCACAAAATACTGCATGGTAAGGCCCCACCCATCCTCAAAGACCTCATTGCCCCCTATACAACCAACAGAACCCTTCGGTCCACGAACCTCCACCTGACCTTGATGCCCAGGATCAAGAGAGCTCGATCTGGAGGTCGTCTATTCTCGTATAATGCCTCCAAACTGTGGAACTAACTCCCACTTGATATGCGTGCTCAACCCAATCTTCTTTCTTTCCGTAAACACCTAAAGACCTGGCTTTATCCTTAACTCCCTCTCATCTGTTCTCGCTCGTCTCTATCATTAGCGCTGGGACGCTCACGGGCAGCCATGGGAAGAGCAATGCGGCAAGCATGGGGCCAGGACACAAACTGCTAAGCATATCTGATGATTTAGTACTGGAATACTGCAAAGAACTGGCTGACCAGGTGCGTTCTATCCCTCGCCAGGTTGGGGAAGACGCTGTCGCCAGACCAGCAACTCCAGCACATGACCTGAACCCAGGTGATTGGGTAGTGATAAAGAAACACACTCGAAAATCTTGTCTTGCACCCAGGTGGGGTAAACCACGTCAAGTGATTTTGGTTACCACCACAGCTGTAAAGTGTGCAGGAGTTCCACACTGGATCCATGCCAGTCATACGAAGAAGGTGACGGAATCTGATGAAACTGAAGCTGAAGGTTGTGCAGCTGAGGGGTTTCAAGAGATCGATCCTGAGGTAGCTGAAGAGGAACAGCCGAGCACCAGTCAGGATGATTGGATTCCAGTAGTCGACATACCTGCAGAATATGTGCGGACAAGAAGTCAAACCTATCTAGACAGACAGAGTGATAGTGACGATGAGACAGGTGTAGAAAAAGATACTCAGATCGTAGAAATCCAAGTCAAAAGTGATTCTGAGGAGGACCAGATAGGGAAAGATCAAATAACCGACACTCCACCAAGAACTCCTGAGCCTGAAAAGGGACAGATAGAAATTAGGGCGGAAGCTCAAGCAGAAGAAAATCAAGGGTTCGAAGAGCTTGAGCAGTACCAGGCAGGAGTAGAAAATTGTGTTCAGGACGAAGAAAGTGAAACAAGCAAAAGTCAAAATAAGCAAATACCTGAACAAGGCCAGATTAGTGACCAGGCAGAAGAAACAGAAATAAGACCTGGACCTAGTCAGATAGAGAGGGAAACAGAAGACAGCATTGAAATTGGTGTGGCACAACTGAATGAAAATAAAAGAGCATTTGAAGAAAGCCCAAACACAGTGCCAGTTAAAAGACTCAAAAAAAGAGACAAATGGACTAGGTATGTCAAAAGACTGAGACTGCGTCTAAAGAGAATTAATGAAGAACCTGAACAAGTAGATGAAATAACAAGTCAAACTGATCAACCTGTGATACAACCAAGAAGGAGAAGTCCACGACTAAAGAGACTGAATAATAAATACAAGGGCCCTGAGTGGACCTACATTGTTTTAGAAGATTTTGAAAACCTGGAAATAAGTGACGAAAGTGATGAAGAATTAACTACTGATCAAACTGACGAAGAAGTGAGACCAACCTGAAATTTGCACAGGGTAAATCTGTGTAGAAGTTACAAAGAGGGGCTGAATCTCCTTTAGACAGAAATGGCTGATCATACTGTTAATGGAAGACCGAAAAGAAATTGTTTAAAGACATGTTGTAGAGTATGTTTATGTAGTATAGAAATAGTACTTATACTTTGGATAGGACTAACAATAGCTATTCCTTTTATGATGAGTAAAGACACAAAAGCGTTCACTAATGAGCAATTGCCAAAAGACACAGAAGAGCTTCAAACAAGAGATACACCACAAAGAGTAGATACACAAGAGAAAGCACATAGCCTTAGACAAATGAAAGTAGACTTAGAAGCACCAGATGAGGAAGGACTGCATTATAATAGAATTAAAAACAGAACTCAATTAAATGTATTTGCAAATCTATTGGTACACTATGTAGAAGCTATGGAAATAGAAGATTGCTACGTCTATATGAAGCTGCCTACTTCAGTGGCTGAAGGTGTAACCTATCACCATTTGCCACTAACATGTGGCATTTCCTGTAGAGTTTTAGCTAGCTTATTTTACAAGAAAGGAACTTTACAGTATTATTATTCCAATTTAGATGTGATATTTTCTGAACTTCCTGTACGTAGAAACCTAAACCCTGTCCATACTACTAGAGATGTAGCACGTTATATGAGTGAATATTTTCGAACTGTAGGTAAAATAAATATAGATGACGCACACAAGAATAACTTATTTACATGAAAAAGAGAAAATATTTTTGAATGTGGTAGAGAAAAGAAGAGAGAGTGTCGCGTTCTAATATAGGACCCTGATCGATACTGTGACCTTATGCCCCTATACGGCAATAAATCCATTTATTCCCTATATTGGCATAACCGATCAAATGCAATATTCAGAAACTCGTCTCTGGCCTCACACGAACAGAGCCACATTTCAGAATTGCTTCCTCTGCCACTTCCTTTGCAGCTAATTAGTGCAATGACATAGCAGAAGTTACTATCTAAGATTCCTAGATTAACACTCTGTTCTTCAACAAGATAAAAACTCAGCAACCTGGGAAAGCCCCGCTTGCTATGTTTTGATTAGTAATAGAACTCTAATGAGCACTGATAGACGATCACTTCCTAGTGACATCTTTATTGACGTCTTATGTCCAAAAACTTACGTCAAACAAGGCACCTTTCAGGTATAAATATTACCAACGTTGCCTTAAGCAAGCGCTGTCTCGCTGAAGTTGCTGCTGTTATGCTGATGATACCATCGCTGCTATCACTACTGCTATCACTGCTAATGAGCGAACGATGGTGTGGTGAACTTAGGAGCTGAACAGCCGTCCCCCTGCAAGAGCCCAGCAGATGCAAGCTGCCCGCGGACGCTGCCCCTCCTCTTCCTCGACGCGCTGAGAGAGACGCTGTCTTTTCTCCTGTAGAGAAATCCAGCTCCGGCGTTTCCAGCCCACTCTTGCGAGTGACTGGGATATCGAGTTCCCTGAAGGAGATAACAGACCTCCATCATTCTATTCCAGAGGTATGGTTTTGACTAAACCCTTAGAGAGAATTCTTGAAGCAAACCCTGGCAAAACCAACTTAACTAAAGCTACTTACTTACTCCCCTCCCAAGTATTAGGCTTAGGTCAGGTACACTGGGGTAGGCGTAGTTAGAAGCACCAGTTGAGTATTTTAGCTAATTTATATATGAATGTATGTATGTTTTATTCATTTTAAACCATTGTATGGCTAAGAAACCATATCAATGCTTTTACAGTATTATTTCGCAATACTCATCTTACTGTACGTACTTTTTATAATAACAAGTCTTGCAATTGTGGCAATTCATTTCTCTTGTACGAGAAGAAAGACTGTTCAATAAATGTTGCCCTTTTTTGAAAACGCCCCGTCTCTCTATTCTCTACATATTGTGAAAGTAATCTGCACAACAACTGACTGAGTAAAATAACTGTCTATTGTTCACACAACTCTAGAGATTGACTCTTATCTGAGGAGCAAAGTTGTCATGTTGCACGGTTGTTGGAAAACTGAATCCCTTCTTGTCTGTACCAGGGAAGCTGATCACTTCCTATTCAGTCAAGAAAGTTTCCAGTGACCTCTGGGCTAGTTGGTAACAAACCCAATTAAGTTTAGCATAGTCAGTAGAGGCCTGGAAGATCCGCACTTCTACGTCGATACTACTGTTTATGTTATTCCAATGCGCAGGGCCTATTGGGAAAATAGGAACTACACTACATGGCGCCCAAACGTTTGGTAAGGCGATAAACTAACGCAAGACATTAGAGTAACTCAGTCGTGCATGTTTCACACAGAACTCTTTCTCCCGTAAATACTCCAATAGACGTCTGGAGTGGGTGAAAGGTTAAAATCCGCCCGAACTCAGTAGGAAGAGATTCCTATGTAAAGCTCTGGTTTATTCAACGTTGAAGGATACAGTGTTCCAAAATATTGTGCACCTGATCTTTGTCTCCTTGGAGACCTGCTCTGCAAAACCTGCATTTATAAAATGTCAGTAGAAAACAACTGAGAACTGATGCCGCAGCAGATGCGACTCAGCAGGGTCCCGATGAGGTTCCGTGACAATTATAAGTGGTGTTTTTGACTCGCACGAATATGGTCGAGTCTGGTATCTGCGAACCGCAAATGACGAGTTTGGTAAGTGTGCGCAGTTTCGCTGTGCTAACTTAAACCGTTCGTTTGTTAAGTGGGTTTTTCATCTGTACCCACGGGTTCCATCTTAGATACGGCATCCATTTTGTCTCTTGCCCTCAAGTAGCCAGCGAACGGATGCTGTCCGCTTCGCGACCCTGGGACTCTCAAGATATTTGCGGAAAACACATGTTCTTTATAAGTGTCTTTATGACGAGGAGGATGATACTGTAAGGCAGATGGCGCCGCTCGAGGCTCATCTTGCCGCACGGACTTATTGTCTCAGCCGTGCATCTCATTAGGCACGTCCCTTTGATGCCTGTATCTCATGTTTCCCGATACCTCCCCTTTTACACCCTTTCCGATTTCCCCACTGTCACCGTCTTCCTCTGCACCTGTCTTTGTTCCTATTTCGATCTGTTTTACTGCCGATTGGAATGCACTAATGTTGGGAAGATGGGTTTTTACAGTTGGGAACCGCCAAATGTTTCCGCACTTATGTTCCGGACGTTGTGTGTATCAAAGTGACCAAAGCGACCCCTCTGGGGGATAATTATGGGAACCGGGTTGTAAACCTTTGTGTGTCATGTTGTCCTATGGGTAAAATCTGTATAAAAGGAGCGATCCACAGAACCAATTTGAAGCAGTCTCCCCAAGTTGCACGTGTTGTACTTGTCGTGACTTCTGTGTTCCCTGCAGTAAATAAAGCTTGAATCTTTGACGCCGAAGGAAGTGTCCCGTGTCTCTGTCATTGGTACGCCGGAACAGGTAACCCACGAAGGTTTCAGGTGTTGTCCCCTGGCACCGCTGGGTCTTAAAGAACCCAGTCCTTCAGTTGGCGCCCAACGTGGGGCTGCATCAGTGGTACCGGTCCAAGCCCGACGATCGTGAGGAACTTCGTGTGAAATCTCCGAGGGAAAGTGCACTCCGCTTCATCGATCCTGTTGTCGAAACAAGTGGCCCGAAGACTTTTCCGCGAAGATTCCCGCCTCCTGACGGCTGCGACGGACTGCTGCCCTGACTGTAGACCTGTTTTGGCGCCTGGCGTAGACCTTGGTATAGCGAGACGATAGACGGGCCTTCCTGGCGACGCCATCGATCTTTGAGTTAAGTATTTGTGGGTCGCTCCCAGAGTCCTTAGTTGTTGACACTTTAGCGGGTGTTTTTGTTGTTAACGCTGTGTGAGTGTTTTTGTCGGTGACACTTTGCTAGCGTACTTTGTTGTGTTATTTGACGACTGCAGCCGCCAAAAACCGAGGGTTTTGTTCTTTGCTGGGACTTGGTAAATCCCGTAACCCTTGAAGTTTGTGAAACTCGGCTAGTGTGCAAGATGCCCGGTCGCAGTACTTTGTTTAGTTGTTTCAGACCTTGTGGTACGGATTCCCGACTGGAGGACTCGTGTCCGATACCTCCGGTTGGAACCCCGACTTATGAACTGTACAGTAAACATGGGCTAGGCCCGATTACTTTTAATGAATACTGGATCAAATACACAAAGAAAGATGGTGACCTTCGTTGGCCACCACATGGTAGCTTCGAGGCCCCGATCTTAGATAATCTAGAGGTTAAATTGTTTGCGAAAAAGTCAAGGCCGGCCATGTTTGATGCCTTTCGGTTGTGGCGCAAAGAAGCCCGACAGAAAGAAATCAGACAGACTAAGCGAAATCAGAGAGATAGTGCTGGTACCATTGTAAAGAAAGCAGAGCAGTTTCAGCATGATAAGGAGATTAGGGAAAAAGAAGTGTTTGATAGATTACAGCGTATGACTATAGATAAATGCTATCCTACTTTGCCTACGGAGTCGGAAAAGAAGGATGAGCCAGTTGAGGATTCCTTAATGTCCTATCTTATGAAGTCGCCACCTCCGTACGTACAGGGTACCACAGCCCCTGTGATTCCCCCTGTACCTGTTCCTGCACCTATTCTTCCTCCGCCTGTTCCTCAACCTGCACCCGTTTTTCCGACTGTTCCTGCTTCTTTGTCTGTTGCTATCCCTACTGCTCCTCCGCTTCCACATACTCCTGCTCATGCTACTGCTCCTGCTCTGTTAACTCCTGCTGTTGCTTCTGTTTCTACTCCTTCACTTGTTAGTCCTGTGTCTTATACTTCTCCCTCTACTCGTAGTCGGAATTCTCCTCTTGCGGCTAGCTTCTTTCATTCGCTCGGACCTGTTCTTGGGTCCGCTGGTTCAGATGGTCCTCAGAGACGTAGCCAGTTTCCAGGTAATAGGGAACGTGCTTCGCTATATAATATGGCGATGGGTTGGATGACGCACCCCCTTAGAAATCCACCCCGTATTGTACTCGACACGTTTTGTCAGTTCAATATACCAACCCAGAGATTTGTATTCGAGGAAATGTGCAAGGTCCTTCGTGATCAGATATCGGCCGACGCACCTGACGAGGTGCTGACCGCGTTGTCTGATTTACAGCTTCAGTTTTCGGCTGGATTGATAGTGGATACCAACGTTCGACGAGCCGTTGAACGGTTGCTATCTTTTCGTCCCACTCCTATACCTCAAGCCTTGTTTGTTGAGGATATTGAAAGACAGCCAGACGAGTCTGGTCAATTTCCTATGCGAGAAGTTCCACCGGTTTGGATACCAGCTGATCCTAATGCTCAACCCCCGGTATTGGCGCATTTCCAGAGAGTATGGATACATCTCCCATGGAAACGCTCAGAAGTATTGCAGGTGAAGCAATCTTTGCCTGACCCACGCAAGAATCCTACAGGGTATTACAAAGAATTATCGCAGCTCGTAGATGCTACGGTAATGAATCTTGCCGATATTGATATGTTGTTCGGCAATGTCGTACCGCAACCGGTATGGGCTAAGATTCGTCATGAAAACCATCCGAATGAATTAGGTGGTGCTTGGGCTGCTATTGTAGCGGCAGATGCCGGACAAACGGCTGCTGCTAAACCCGACCAGCTGATTGTTGACCTTCCTCAAAGAATTATAACATTAATGAAAACTCTTATGCCAGCTATGAGGGTGAACTGGGACAAATTGTCAGCTTGTAAGCAAAAGAAGGACGAGAGTGTTTCCGACTTCTTTACGAGGTTTGAGGAGTCATTCATTGATCATAGTGGTCAGGATATGGGCACTGAGGGTGGTCAAAGGTTGTTCGTAGATAAATTCGTTTCGAACTTATTGCCCGATTTGAGCAATAAATTGAAGAATTCAGAAAGTGCATGGGCCGTTTCTACTTCAGCTCAGATATTGGCCACGGCACAATATTATGAGAACAGAGAGAAAGAAGAGAACGACCGTGTTGATAAAAAGACGAAAGAGCTTAAAACTAAAGTGTTGCTTCAGCAAGCGTATCCTCCACGTTCTAATCAGACTACTTCGCAACAAAATCGATCGCAGCCGCAATCGAACCGATCACAATCTCGCAATGACTCTTCTTCCCAAAGATCCTCGTTAGGGTACAATCAATGTGCTTATTGTAGACAGGAGGGACATATCAAATTTAATTGTCCTGTTCTAAACGAACGTAATAGTGGTAATCCGTCTAGAGGAGGTCGTGGTGGTTCGCAGCAGGCTCCACGTGGCAGAGGTCGTGGTGCTCAGAATGATTGCTCGGATAATTCATCCAACTCCGATAATTGTTTTGATCAACGTGGATCGTCGAAAGGACGATCTGCGCAATACAATGTAGACGATTATTACGTTGATCAGGGAACTGACAACAGTAATTACTAGGACAGCCAAAGACAAGGAGAGGGAGTGGTATCAGTTCCGGTTGATCAGAGAGGGCCTTACGTCGCAGTTGCTACATCGGGCGTCGTTGAGCCTTTTCTGTTGGACACTGGTGCAGCGAAAAGTTCCATAAAGCATTCGAAACTCCCTGGCGCACCTTTGTCTGGCTTAACAAATGTTTCTGTTGGATTCTCTGGCGCCCCCGTTAGCAATCCAGTTTCGCGCCCTTTGCCCCTTAAAATTGGGCCTCGTGAGCTCGAAGCTCCGTTGATTCTAACCACGGGTTGTGGTGAAAATCTTTTGGGCCTGGATTTGCTTAAACGTTTGTATGCGACTTTGCATTGTTCTCCTGCGGGTGTAAAGCTTACGTTGGGAGAGAGAGTTGTCTCTCCTATGTACTTGTCTCTCGATAAGCTTCCACCGGAATTGAGTTCTCTTCCTGCGTCTTTGTGGGCAACAGGTCCCAATGATGTGGGCCTGCTTGATATCTCACCATATGTTGTTCAGTTGAAATCTAATGTGCGGTTGCCACGTATTCCCCAGTATCGTATCTCTCTTGATGGTGAACGAGCGCTGTTAGCGATCATCTATGATTTGATCGAGAAAGACGTTATTGAGGAAACACGGGGAAACGTGTGCAACAGCCCTGTACTTCCCATTCTAAAACGTACTGATCCTTCGAAACCACCTGTTTATCGTTTTGTTATCGATTTACGGGAGGTGAATAAAATTGTGATTCCTCAGTTCCCTGTTGTGCCTGACATCACGGCCCTACTGACTCTGATTCCAGCTTCTGCATCGTGGTTTTCGGTGATTGACTTGAAGAATGCGTTCTTCAGCATCCCGATTGCAGAAGAGAGTAGAGACCTTTTCGGTTTCTCCCTTGGTGGACGCAGCTTCCGGTTTAAACGCGCTCCTCAGGGCTACTGTGAAAGTCCATCGATTTACAGTCAAGCCTTGAAGGGCCAACTGGATGCGTTTACGCTGCCGGTCGGTGCGGCCTTAATCCAATACGTCGATGACCTATTGGTAGCTGCCGATACTCAGGACATTTGCAAAATTGCTACAGTATCGCTGCTGCAACATCTCTGCGAGTTAAATCACAAGGTGTCGTCTTCTAAACTCCAATATTGTTGTCAAGAAGTAACCTATTTAGGTCACTTATTGTCGAAGGAGGGAAGGAGGTTGACCCCAGAGGGAATTGCGGCGATTGCGCGAATGGCTGTGCCAACAACCCAAAGAGATGTGCGTGCCTTTCTAGGTATTACGTCGTACTGCAGGCAGTGGATTCCTAATTTTTCATTGCTAGCGAAACCATTAGTGGCTCTTACGTGCAAGGATGTTTCGACTCCTTTACCATGGACGGAAGAATGTCAGAGAAGTTTTTCTGAATTACGTGATTCATTGTGTTCGGCTCCTGTGTTAGGTACTCCTGACTATAGCAAGCCGTTCACATTATATGTGCACGAGAGGGAAGGTTGTGCGTTGAGTGTTTTAACGCAACCTTTCGGTGGTAAGCAGCGTCCATGTGCATATTTTTCCTCGACTTTGGACCCGGTAGCTAGAGCATTGCCGAGTTGTTTGCGAGCGACGGCGGCAGCCGCGGTCTCCATCCGACAATCAGCAGGGTTGGTCATGGATAATATGCTTACGGTGATGGTTCCGCATGCAGTCGATACTCTTTTAAATCGTACGAAAACTCAGCATTTGACGAGTGCGAGGTTGTCTGGGTACGAGTTGACGCTGTTGGCAAGCCACATTCGAATAAAACGGTGTAATGTTCTGAACCCGGCAACTTTGTTACCAATTAGCTCAGAGTCAGATGAAATAACAGAACACGATTGTTATTTGAGGACGGAGGAGGAAACAAAAGGTCGAGTGGACCTTAAAAACACCCCATTGGAAGATCCAGACGGTACACTGTATGTGGATGGTTCATGTTTCAAGTTGCCGAATGGCGATGTGACTACTGCATATGCTGTTGTAACGTTGAATACTGTTGTTGAGACTGCGAGATTAAATCAGAATTCTGCCCAAGCTGCAGAGCTGATCGCTCTTACTAGAGCATGTGTGTTAGCAAAAGGGAAACGTGTGAATGTGTTTACCGATAGCCAATATGCCTTTGGCGTCGCACATAGTTTTGGACGGTTGTGGAGAGAGAGAGGTTTTCTAACATCGCATGGTACGAAGATTCAGCATGGCCAGCTTGTGAATGATCTTTTGGATGCGCTTACGTTGCCTAAGCAAGTGGCAATTGTTAAATGTAGTGCGCATCGTAAGGTGACGGATGATGTTGGTCGTGGTAATGCTTTTGCGGATGAGACTGCTAAGGAGACTGCCCGGAACCTTAGCACACGAATGTATGTGACGAGTTCGGTTAGGTGGCCTACAGAATCAAGTATGTGTGAGGACACTATCGAGAGTGTGAAAGCAATTCAGAATGAGGCCACCGAGACTGAAAAGACGAAGTGGAAAGAAAGTACGGGAAAGTTGGATACGAATGGTTGTTGGATTGATTTGTCTGATCAGAAAAGATGGATGTTACCGGATGCGTATGTGTTGGCTGTTGTGACTATGGCGCATGGGGTAGCACATATTAGTGCGAAAGGTATTTGTAAATTACTGTCTCCTGTGTGGAAGAATGATGGTATTACGAAATGTGCTGAACGCTTGGTTAAGAATTGTATGGTATGTATGTTGTACAATCCTGGTAAGGGAACCCCAACTCCTCCTGGCAGTTTTGCTCCCCCTTCATGTCCCTTTGAAGTGATCCAATTGGACTTCATCCATATGGAGCGATGCAATAACCTGAAATACGTCTTAGTTGTGGTTTGCGCATTCTCCCGATGGATCGAGGCTTATCCTCTCAAAGACAATACTGCTTTGTCTACTGCGAAAATCCTACTGAAGGAATATTTTCCTCGGTATGGAATGCCTAGAGTCGTGTGGTCAGATAACGGAAGTGAGTTTGTGGGTAGTGTGATGAAGAGTGTGTGTAAGGGCCTTGGAATTAATCAGAAATTCCATAGCGCCAATCATCCCCAGTCAGCTGGTTTGGTTGAAGGGTATAACGGCACCCTTAAACTAAAACTAGCAAAGATTCAGGCTACGACTGGTCTCTCGTGGCCTGACGCTTTACCCTTAGCATTACTGTCAACAAGGGCAACTGTACACTCCCGAGTAGGGCTCAGTCCCTATGAAATAGTGTTCGGTCGTCCTGCTAATGTTTGGGGGGTCCCTAGACCGGGTATTTTCTGTGATCTTGAGTATCCAATGTTGATCGATTATCTTCATGACTTGACTGCTAAACTGAGGTTAATTCACCAACAGGTTCACAAAGCATTGCCGACGCAGACGGAGGGTCCAGGCCACCAGCTCCAGCCCGGAGATTGGGTGGTGACGCGCAACTTTTCGCGCAAGAACAACTTGGACCCGAGGTTCACTGGACCCTACCAGGTCCTCCTTGCCACGAGAACTGCAGTTCGTCTTGAGGGGCGGAAGAATTGGGTGCATGCCACCCACACGAAGAAAGTCCCTATCCCGTTGCCAGCAGACTCGTGGTTGAGGAAAGGCATTGCATCAACTGAAACCGAAGGATTGCCGGCGTTTGTACCTTTCAGTGACGCACAACCTGTCGGAGAATCCTCAGCGCAGCAGAAAGACACTGTTGAACATTTGACAGCAAAAGACTCAAGACCAGAACATTCAGCTGATCAACAGGACGTTGTCCCTTCAACCGATCCTCTGTTTGACGAACAGACACGTCCTGGGAAAACCCGATACTTTTTGCGATCCAGCACCAGAGACTAATAAAAGATCCTGTTCGGTCCCCTGACAATTGCATTATCCCGTTTTCCACGATCAGTTTAAACACTCGTATTACTGTAATTATTTTGTATATATATTCATTGAGTTTCGTTCCTCACATTTTTGCTTCCACAGCTGAGAGACATTGTTTTCGCATATATATATATATATTTGTGAAATAAAGACCGTAGGGCCGCGCGCGTACTTCCTTCTGGTTAGTAGGTCTTGACACTAGGTAAAAGACCGTCGGTTCCTGGGAACTCCTAGGGATTGACTACTGCTACACAGAACGAAGTGCGTCAAGAAACGTTGCGGACGGTCATAGGGAATGACATTTTCGAAGCTGACGGACTTGGAAGGAGCTCAAGAGCAAAGATTCAAGCTGCGGCAACTCAGTCGTACCAAATGTTTTAAATTCCAAATATTTGTATTGTTTTTGACTGTTTCTGCATTACTGGCGGGTGGGGTGTACTACACGATGTTTTACTTTTTACCTTCTGTTACACCCACTCCTACCCCTGACCCTAAACTTACCTCCACTGTATCTTCTCATTCTTTTCATATCTTACCTGAACACGAACAGGCTAGACGTGCCGAATTCCGCAACAATTCCTTTATTCAGCTCCTTCACCAGCATCAGTTAGTGGTTAACACTACTAATTGTTGGGTGTGTGGGTTGATGCCACATACTACGGATAAGGGAATTCCATATCTGGTGTTACCGTACAGTTCCCAAGGGTCTGCTCGAGCATTTCAAACAATGTTTCGAAGCGCACTGGGTTTCCACCCCATTCGAGAACCACGTTCCCCCTACTCTGGTCCTACCTCGTACCAAAAACCTTTGTCTATAGCAATAGAGGATTTAGATAGCGATATCTATGATCCCTCGCTGATTCCTGAAGAAGAGGTACAAGCCTATAGGGTCCTAAGTAGAGGCGAATATAGTGTGTTCACTGGTGAAAAACAGCTTAAAAGCTCGCCTCCGATATGGGTCGTACCCCACATTGGTAATTTTTGTCTAATAGGTCGTGGCCGGAGATCGAAAACCCGACTTGGAGAGAGTGCTTGCACTGAAAATTACATTCTGCCGATGGTCTCGTCCCCTGTGTTTTTGGCTGCCAAGGGTACATACTTTATCTGTCATGATCGTGCGTATGCATGGTTGCCCTCTGACTTCATGGGCTCATGTTTTATCGCAAACTTGTTGCCTCCGACGTTCACTGTAGATGCAGACTATCACAAGACTAGAGTTGTGAGAGGCGTAATTAGCAAAGAGGATACTGCCGGTCAAGAGGCAGGAGACTTTTTCAAGGGTTTCCTCCCGTTTTGGGGACCTATGGTTAATAGTAGGAACCTGAGACAGTTGACTCGAGTGGTAGAATCGACAGCTAATATTACTGCCAGTGCCCTTGGTAATATCACCACTGAACTTCAGGCGGATAGGCTTATGACGTTACAAAACCGTATGGTTTTAGATGTCATCTTAGCAGATCGAGGTGGGGTATGTAAGGTGATCCATTCGAGCTGCTGCATTTTCATTCCAGATAACGCTCCAACTGTCTATCAAGCCGTCTCGAAGTTGCATAAGATCTCCGAATCCATACACGTGGATGTAGGGGATTGGACGCTACTTGGGTGGTTTTGGGGCCTGATGTCGACTTGGGGTTGGAAGATTCTGATGATCATCGGAGTCGTTGTGGCGTTCCTGTTCACGTGTTGCCTTTGTGTGCAGTGTGGTCCTGCCTTATGTGGCCTCTGTGCTACAACGTGTATGAGACAGCCACCTGTTGCCAAGGGGACTCGGTTGGACAGAGCTATGCTACAACAACATCTCAATGGTCTGATGAATATCGAATATGATTCTGACTAGTGCTTGCCTACATGAGGGCAAAAGGAGCGTCTGAGGTTCCGTGACAATTATAAGTGGTGTTTTTGACTCGCACGAATATGGTTGAGTCTGGTATCTGCGAACTGCAAATGACGAGTTTGGTAAGTGTGCGCAGTTTCGCTGTGCTAACTTAAACCGTTCGTTTGTTAAGTGGGTTTTTCATCTGTACCCACGGGTTCCATCTTAGATACGGCATCCATTTTGTCTCTTGCCCTCAAGTAGCCAGCGAACGGATGCTGTCCGCTTCGCGACCCTGGGACTCTCAAGATATTTGCGGAAAACACATGTTCTTTATAAGTGTCTTTATGACGAGGAGGATGATACTGTAAGGCAGATGGCGCCGCTCGAGGCTCATCTTGCCGCACGGACTTATTGTCTCAGCCGTGCATCTCATTAGGCACGTCCCTTTGATGCCTGTATCTCATGTTTCCCGATACCTCCCCTTTTACACCCTTTCCGATTTCCCCACTGTCACCGTCTTCCTCTGCACCTGTCTTTGTTCCTATTTCGATCTGTTTTACTGCCGATTGGAATGCACTAATGTTGGGAAGATGGGTTTTTACAGTTGGGAACCGCCAAATGTTTCCGCACTTATGTTCCGGACGTTGTGTGTATCAAAGTGACCAAAGCGACCCCTCTGGGGGATAATTATGGGAACCGGGTTGTAAACCTTTGTGTGTCATGTTGTCCTATGGGTAAAATCTGTATAAAAGGAGCGATCCACAGAACCAATTTGAAGCAGTCTCCCCAAGTTGCACGTGTTGTACTTGTCGTGACTTCTGTGTTCCCTGCAGTAAATAAAGCTTGAATCTTTGACGCCGAAGGAAGTGTCCCGTGTCTCTGTCATTGGTACGCCGGAACAGGTAACCCACGAAGGTTTCAGGTGTTGTCCCCTGGCACCGCTGGGTCTTAAAGAACCCAGTCCTTCACCGACGGGACTACTGAACCGGGTGCAATAACCATCCTGGCACATTTAAGAAAATCTATAACGTTAAAAATTATAGAAAATGGACTGACCACACAAGGTGGCACAGTCGTCTTCGTGATAGAGGCACATGAATATCGGCAGACAGAGGTATTCTATTCATGGATAACACACGAGTTCCACTACTATGTAGTAGGAGTTCCACCGGATGAATACGCTCCTTTCGAGGAGATTGAAATCCCATTAAAATACCAAGAACATTTACTTTGGTTTATAGGCGCCCTAAAACACAATGATCATATTACCAGGCTCGGTCCACTAGGTAGACCAGGAGCAACGTGGCCGGTTCTAGCCAGCTACACACCACATCCGGACATTGATAAAATGTCTAGAGAAGAACTTTTAGCACAGCTAAAAACATTAATTAAAATACATAGGCAATTAGTCCAATATGTAATGCGGACTGCAACAGTCCAACCAGCTGTTAATGTACCACAGCTGACCCCTCATCAGGGGAACACCAATAAAATTACACCACAGAACATACAGTCATGTCTTGGTAAAATACCCATAAAACGGGAACAAATTCCTTTCTGGTTAGCGCAGAAAATTACTCAAATAGAGGCAGTATTTCCGAATACTACCCCTATTGAGAAACACAGGATCTTGACCATCTGCCTTCCTATGGGGGTCGCACCACACGTGGAGGACTGTGACACTTGGGGTACAGTCTTTGCTTCCATTTACACAAAAACACATGGTGTTCCGTCTATGGCGGTAATACCAGATGTACTAAGACAGATTCAAAATGAATACGGTCCAGAACCTGCTTTAACTCTTGGTATGAAATTACTGAAAGACTTCAAGCAGGTCTCGGCTATATTATTAGCCAACATAAAAGGAGAAGCAGCATCTGTGGCGATCCGCCAGAAGTTGAGGGAAACAGATATAACAGATCAACCAATTGAGCTTGCCAGAATCATAGAAAAATGCTATGAAGAATTAGGTAGAGACAGCTTGGGTGGAAAACCAGTAAAGCCCCAACTGCTCGAAAATGCTGAAAAATTATTTATTAAAAATAATTCTAACACTCCTAAAAAGAGCTGGGATGGAAATAAACAATCCACTCCCAAGGAAAAAGTTTTCCAGTCCAGAGGAAGGTCTCCTCGGCGGAGGGAAAGAACTCCGACTCGAGAACTCCAGTCTCCCCAGAGGGAGCCCTCTGAGAAAAGATATAACCTTAGAAATAGGGATAATTTGAAGAAACCTGATAGATATCAAAGTATTGATACATGTCCCTCTCGATCTTTTTCGCAGAAATCGGAAAGAAGAGGACGGTCAGACCCAGGAGAGCACACCAAGTCCAAAGACAAGGAACCTGCTCAGAGTAAAAAATCTCAATTTCCAAAAAAGAAGGTAGCCAGTATTAGAGTGATCAACCATGCCGAGAATACTGAGGACACAGTTGAAAAACGGGGAGTGGGCACAGACAATGCTAGACAGTGCAGCAGAAATCAGTATAGCCCGCAAGATCTTGATGAGTCATCTGGAGACAGTGGACACGAATGAATACATTTAGGTTGAAACTGCCGACACCAGACTTAGCGAGCCCACTAAGATATACGAAATAACATTGCGTATAGAGGGTGATAAGACTAGGAAAATAAGGGGTCTATTTTGGGATAAACTCTCAAAAGGCTATGATATTCTGTTAGCTGAAAAAGATTGGCCCCCAGAGTTTGTCAGGGAGTGCCCTCGTGGCGAAGAAATGATTATGCCTGCCTTCCCAAATCACATTCCGATTCACAAAAAATATACTTATGCAAGGAAATGGGCAGTAGCCCAGGCACCGGCATTATATAAAAATCATGTAGGATGGGATGAGGACTCTCCTCCTCACAAAATCCAATTAAAAAGTCAACCAACTGCACAAAGGCAGTATACCATTAAGCAAGAAGCTAAAAAACAAGTCAGGGAGATTTTAGATCAACTTGAATATCAGGGGGTGATTGAAACATGCACCTCTCAAATGAACAATCCTTTGTTTCCTGTCTCCAAGCCAGACAATTCATATCGTCTAGTTTTGGACTACAGACACCTTAATGCATGTTGTAAAACATTTGCAGTACAAAATTCGCATAGTGCTGCACTAATGAATAACATAGTTAGGAAAAAATATAAAACGACATAAGACATTTCTTTTGTCAAAACATTGCACCAGAAAGCAGGTACTTGACCGCTTTCTCCGTAATGGGGTCTCAGAAAAATTTCTGTAGGCTCCCACAGGGGTCAAGAACAGCCCAGGACTATTCTCAGCTAGAGTAACAGAGTTACTACAATTATATGATGATGAGGCATTATCTTACGTAGATGATATCTATCTCACAGACGATGACTTGGATACTCACTTGAAAAGAGTGAACACCATTATACTTGGGTTCGCTGCAGAAGGTTACAAATTCAACTTTAAAAAGTCCCGAATTGCCCATCTGACAGTATTATCTTTTAGGATATGAATTATCAAGTGAAGGAAAAAGCCTAGCGGACAACTTCTTAGAGAAGTGCGCTGTACTCCAAGCCTCAAAAACGCTGAAGAACTTACAATCGATTCTAGGCTTCCTGAATTTCGGTAGAACTTACATTCTAAATTACGCAGAGAGGGTTAAACCTCTCTACGAACTAATTAAACCTGATTTTAAACAAATCACTTGGACTCAAAAACACACAGAAATTTTGAGATCACTGCAAACAGACATGTTAGCAATGAACAAAATTAGATACACGTGACAACACACGCGATCTATGGCGGAGGGCGGAGTCTAAGATGGCGGAGTGAGGGCTCTGCTACGCGGCAGTTCGAGAGCTCTCCCCTTCCACTGGAGTCAGCAGATTGCTAGGCTAGCCCTAGTAGTAGCAGCTTAACCGGCATTGTAAAACGGAACTTTTAGGAAGCAAAATGCGGATTCATTAGCGAGATTGACTACGCAAAAGCAACCGGCGTCTAGCATACTCTCGCTCGCTTGCTCCCTTCTCACCTGCAGGCTCTTTGACGGCAATACAAAGGGCGCGGTGGCTGTCTTTGGCTGTCTTTGAGAGTTGAAAATTGGCTTCGAAGAAAACAAAAAGAGAGCGACATTTCGGCTTCGTTTATCTTACTTGCAGGCTTTCCGGCGGCCTCCTGGCGGCTAAGTAACCGATGCAGCGGCTGCCTCAGGCTATACGACGAGCATTTGGAAACTGGCTCGCCAGACCTGGAATCGATTTGTTTGGGCGGTCTGGGGCACAGAAGGCGGCCAAATCGGCGTTTGCAAGCCTGCACAGAGCTATGTCGCCCAAACATCCATCACGTACTACACGGACAACAAAAAACTCTGCAACTGCAGCTGCAGCGGTCGCTTCCTCTATCCCTGTAGCCTCTACTTCCTTGGCTACTTTGAACCCTGCGACAGCTGAATCAATGGCAGCTCTACAACTACAACTACAACCACGGGGGAGCGGCAGCGGCAGCAGTGTTGGCCCAGGTGAACCTTGCTTCTACCATACAACCCCTACCCTCGCACAAAGCATCCCAAGATACAGCGATTCTGAAGGGGAGCGACAGGAAGGCGGCAGGTAAGATAGTAAGATAGTAAGCTCAAGTGTGGTCTCTCTAACCAGGGGGGTTGCAATCCTGAAAGATAAAAGATTTAAAGCAGAAATAATTAAATCAATCCACGACAAAAGGGGAAGGTGGGCGATTACTCAACTCTGCATCAACAATATGAAGTTTGTAGCCTGTGTTGTATACGGTCCTAACATAGATGAACCCAGTATATTTGATCAGCTAAATATAGCACTATTAGACTGGGAGGGAGAATTAATAGTGATGGGAGATTTTAATTGTACCTTGAATTGCCAAATAGACACTACTCGGCCCGGTAATCAGAAACAAATGTCCAAAACTAGAACTTCTATTCTAGATTTATGCAAGACGTACAATGTCAAAGATGTATGGAGGTACTTACTTCCAAATTTTCCTGGCTACACATACTATTCAGCACCTCACAAATTATGCTCCCGACTAGACATGGCCTTTGCCTCAGATTTCCTGTTGAATTCTGCATCAATAGTCATCTATCCCCGCATCTCATCCGATCATAACCCCATCATGGTGGAACTTTCTATCTCATCGAATCGCAAACCTCTCAGACCTTTTACGTTCCCTAGGAATCTAATATCAGACACGACCTATATTCTGCAGTTAAAACTTCATATAATAGAATTTCTAGACATCAATAAAAACACTGCTTCATGTTTAATAGTATGGGATGCTTGTAAAGCAAGCATCCGAGGGTTCACGCAATCTTACATCCTGAAACAGAACTCTGAAAGACGTAAAAGCGACGCAGCCTTGACTTCTGATATTGCTGCTGGAGAGATTCAGTTAGCACTAGCCTTAAGAGATAACTTACCTACTTTGGAAATCTGCGCAAATCTTACCCAGCTAAAATGTAAGACCAAAGAGAAACTTAAAAAAAAAAATAGCACCAAGATACATAAATATAAATTTTCTAATTATGAGGGTGGAGACAAAATAGGCAAAATTCTGGCCTTTAAAGTGGCTGAAGATAGAGTAGACTCCACGATTACTCAAATAACGGGACTTGACAATAAGATATATAGTCAACCAAAGGATATCACTCAACAGTTAGCTAAATATTACGAAACTTTGTACACCCCGGAATGTACGCCTAGCGGCTCTGTAATTGAGGATTACTTAAGAGAAAATCCAACGAATCAGCTAACCGCGACTGAAGTAGACGCTTTGGCCATAGGCATAACGAGTAAGGAACTAAAAGAGGCTATACTATCATTGCCTATAGGGAAAGCCACAGGGGAAGATACCATTCCATTAGAAATATATAAACTATGCTCAGATGAACTAATACCTCCTCTTTTAGAAGTGATAATACATATTGGCAGGACAGGATCGGCCCCTAGCTCCTGGAATAAAGCTAAAATAATATTTTTCCACAAAAAGGGCAAACCTAAAGAGGAGATGGGTTCATATAGACCCATATCCCTGATTAACTCAGATGCAAAAAATTTCGCAAAATGCTTGGCCAAAAAACTCGCACCGTTAATGCCCAGAATTGTAAATATACAACAACACGGGTTTATAGCAGGGAGGGACACATCAACCCATGTTAATACAGCAATAACAGCATTTGACATAGCAGAGGTAGAGGCTACCCCCCTCGTTATGATAATGCTTGATGCCGAAAAGGCATTTGACCTGGTGGGATGGGACTATTTATGGCGTACACTGGGTTCTTTGGGCTTTGAAGGGGGGTTTCTAAACGGGATCCGTGCACTTTACAACAAACCAACGGCATACATTAGCTATGGAGGGCTTACATCGTCGTGCTTTCCAATCTTGAGGGGCACTCGCCAAGGGTGCCCTTTATCACCTCTGCTATTCGCCCTCTCACTTGAACCGTTCCTAAAGGCCTTGGATACCCAACCAGGAATAACACCATTAAAGACTGGCTTGCATAGCCTAAAAATTACTGCATATGCAGACGACATTGATATTTATACGTCTGAAATAATTGAGTCTCTAAGCGCTATTAATCTCGAAGCACTTAAATTTGGCACAGTCTCAGGTTATAAATTGAATACACATAAAACTCAAATAATAGCTAACTTCATCCCCCCCGCACCGGTACCAGCAATCTGTAAGGCTGCTACCCATCTCGGAGTTAAAATCACCTCAAACATTAAAGAACTTAATGCTATAAACTATAACGATCTAACGAAAACTACCATCTCGACTCTGAAAAAATGGCATCGACTCCCACTAAGTCTAATTGGCAGAATGAATCTCATCAAAATGAAAATCATACCCAAATATTTATATTTGTTTAGATCAATTCCTTTGATTTTGAATAGATCTTTTTTTAAACAATTAGATGGGATTGTTGGTAACTTTATCTGGGGATATAAGAAGGCTAGAAGATCATTAAAGGTATTGAAAAATCAGATAGGGTCTGGCGGCTTAAATTTTCCTGACCTGAAATTATACTTTTGGGCATCATATGTAAGACGCATACGGTCATTACTAAATATTGAGGATACATTATTTTATCATCATTTATTGTTAAAAGGCGATTCTAACCAATTCTTGCTACACATAACAGACCCAAACTACTACAAACGGGTCAAGTTTAAGACCGCACGCGATATAATAAGAGTATGGAAGGATATTCTTGAATACTGTAAAACCACTATATATCACTCTCAGCTGATTCTATGGAACAACCCCGGCCTACCGAGCATATTCAGCGACGGAGAATTCCGCAGATGGCAGCTGAAAGGCATAACAGTTTTGGGTGATTTGTACAACTCTCAAGGCATGCTAGACTTTCCCACTTTGAAACATCTATATGGTCTGTCTGAAATACATAGGTTTAAATATCTACAAATCTATGATTTCTTAGTGCGTAAAAATAAAATCAATAGCGTGTCAAGCGGTGGTATCTGGGATTGCTTAAATTCTAGGAAAGAGAAAGCAATTATCAGCTTGACGTACAAATTTCTTACAGGCCTCAGACCTGACAACAGCGATTTAATAGCCCAAAAATGGAACTCTAAACTTGGAACTAATTTTACAGGAAAACATATAATACAATCTTACACCAATATCCATAACTCTGTACGGTCATCTAGTCTAAGACTCCAACAATACAGAACCACCTACATGCTCTATTATACGCCAGAAAAATTCTCGAAATGGCTTACAAACAATGCTTTGGGAGACAAAACTAAATGCCCGAAATGCGCCGAATATGCTGCGGATTTGGTGCACATGTTGTTTTCCTGTCCAGTACTCGGGAAATACTGGGAAGAAGTGGGAAAAATAGTGGCTGCTAAAAATATCCTTAACTCCCCGATAACGGCGCCTACGGCACTATTTGGTCTACATCTGACTAATCAACCACGACCTGCTTTGGCATCAATACTAATTTCATGCTCCAAATTAATCCTAGCTAGGGCCTGGATTAGGCCTAATATACCTAATGTCATGGATTGGTCATATTTAGTCATTGAAATTAAAACAATGGAGTGTACTCTTGCAGAATTAAGAGGTACTCGCTCGCTTAAGAAATTTGAGAAAATTTGGGGAGACTTAGATTGAACTGAATGACGTAAAGACTATTTCTGACTGACAAATGGATTAAGCTGTTGTATCTTAGCCTCTTTTATTATGTTATTTGAATCATGAATTTCTGTGTATGTATGTGACATACCTGGCCTTATTAATAACGATTTCTGTATTTAAACAAAACTTTCTGTAAAAATCAAGGGCCCGATGTATGTAGGGCGTTACCGATCGGTAACGGCCGAAAATACCGATTTTTGGCCCTTACCGATCGGTAAACAGCCATCGAGATGTAGGGAACAAAAAACATAAAGAATCGGAGTGAAAACCGAATCGGAATGAGTACCGAATGGGAAAGAATCCGATACGTACATACCGAAAATCGGATATGTAACGAATCGGAAAAACACCGAATCGGATGCAAACACCGAATCGGTCCATGTACCGAATCGGTATTGACACCGAATCGGAAATTCACCGATTCGGTCCATGTACCGAATCGGTATTGACACCGATTCGGAAATTCACCGATTCGGTCCATGTACCGAATCGGTAGTGACACCGAATCGGAAATTCACCGATTCGGTCCATGTACCGAATCGTTAGTGACACCGATTCGGAAAATCACCGATTCGGTCCATGTACCGAATCGGTAGATAGACCGATTCGGACATGAGCCGAATCGGAAAACATGCCGAATCGTATGATTCGCCGATCGGGAAATTTCCCGATTCCGACAGATGGGGAGATGTAGGGAGGCACAGAAACACCGAAATCGGCTCAAAATCGGTAGAATTCACTCGGTATTTACCATGGAATGCAATCAGGTGGTAACCAACTCCAACCCATATAAACAGGCCCAAAATGCATTGCAACTTGCAGGATGGCAGCTTTCTATGTCATTGCGAGGCGGCTACGGCTACAGCAGGAAGGACAGAGGGAATGGCTAAGAAATGAACAGGTCTACAGACGGAGGATAACCCTGTTCATGCTCACAGAGGCAGAGATACTACAGAGATACAGGCTGGACTCTGACACCATACTTGAGCTCATCAGGGATCTCAAGCCATTCTTGGACCACCACACCCCAAGGGCACACGCCATCCCTGCGCACATCCAGGTGCTATGCAGCCTACACCTGCTAGCGTCTGGCAGCTATCAAAGTGGAGTAGCAGCAGCAGGAGGGGTGAGCCAGAGCAGCCTGTCAAGGTTCTTCCACACATTCCTTGACGCCATGATACACAGGATGGACCAATACATCTCTTTCCCTGCAACCCACGCAGAACTGCTTCAAACCAAATCTGTATTATCCGATTCGGTAAAAGACGATTCGGTTTCTTCAATGCATTCCTATGGGCTTTTTCGCCATGGGTGTGTTTTCATGGCTACGAATCTATGATTGCCGAATCGGATTTTACAGAATCGGCTTTTACCGATTCGGTGTTAGCCGATTCGGTAATTTCCGATTCGTTGTTAGCCGATTCGGTACTTCCCGAATCGGTCCGTGCCGATTCGGAACGTACCGATTCTCATTACCGATGACGACCGAATCGGTATTCATTCGCTTTTTTTTCCCTACATCTCGTTTTCCGATTTCAGAATACCGATTCGGCCCGCCTCGGTATTTTGAATTCGGAAAATCACGTTTACCTACATCGGGCCCCAAGTTCATCTAATTCAAAACACAGAATGATGTGAAATAATTGTGAATATCTTGTTGTCTCGTACCAGGTGAGAATAAAATAAAAATATTAAAAAAAAAATTAAAAAAAACACACGCGATCTTGTAATCCGAGTCATCCCAGGAAGATGCGGATTCACGTACCTGACCTCTAATGAGGGAGAAAAGGTACCAATTTCAATTAAATCTCACTTGTACACACAAGCAGAAAAAACATTCAGTCACACAGAAAATACTGTGAGAGCAGTGCAAATTGCATCAGCAAATGAACGAGAATTAGCACATGGTAAAAGGCTTAATATCCTCACAGCGGAATCCGCCTTCGTGGCGCTATTCAGCCCAGTAAACCTGCCTACAGTGTCACTGGATCCGAAATGGATACAGTATGTAGATTCTCTAGGAGCGGAAGATGTGAAATACTTTTTCGCCCCGCAATTCAAAAAGCTGAATGATTTAGAATATGAAGAAGAATATCCTCTGCCAATCGAACTTCTGCCTCTCCCACAGTACGCCTGTATAATCTATACAGATAGATTTGTACAGCATTTCAACGTAGAGAACAAATCCTACGATGCAGCCTGTGCGATTGTTAAAGGTCGTTGGCTGTGCGGTAAATTCAGACCGAAAATAACAAAAACTGAATCAGTACGAAACTGTTCGGCTCAGAGAGCTGAAATCAGATCTTTAAAGATGGCGCTCGAAAATGCAGAACGTGAATTCCCAACACTTATCGTGTGCGATTCTCATTTTTGCGTCAACTCTTACAACAATAAGTTGCAGAGCTGGATTGAAAACGATTACAAAGATGACACAGGTGCCACAATAAAGCATAAATTGCTCTGGAAACAGGTAGCTCTTTTCAGAAAGAACTACAAAAGACTCACGTGATACACGCACAGAGTCTTCAACGTGATGGCGTTCACGTTGCAGGGAATTCATTGGCTAACACAGCCACAGCGGAAGCAACTGAACCGGCTTCCGTAGCCACAAAAAAGCGTGCAGAAAAATACATAGACGGGGAAACTATGCTGGCAGTAAAAACGACCGTGAAAGGCGACTGTGCAGCACTACCCGTGAACTATCCAATCGATTATGCATACGTAATCGATGCGAACTCCGTTCCTTTTGCTCGAATCCCTGGAGTGGGGGATAGGGTAATTCCAAACACGAACCGGAGAATATTTTTAATAGCAGACGCACACATGGGATTGGGTCCTAGGCACAGAAAGATGAAGGAATCTCTGACTGAATTACAATCAGTATACTGGTGGCCGGGAATGAGTGTACAACACCAAATATATGCAAACAACTGTGAAAACTGCAACAGGGATCGCAGTAGTGAACTATGCTACCGGCTACCAATCAGAAACAGCGTAACACTGTCTCCATCCCATCCTGCGTCCTATTAATCATTAAGGCTAAACACACTTAAAAAGTGTGGCCTCCAGCGCTCGGCTGACGCCAGAACGGTTATAAAAGATCTGCAAGTCTTTATCGGCACATACGCAATTGCCATGTTCCATTCTGACCAGGGTCCTGCTTTCAGCTCTCGAGCTTATAAGGAGGCCATGGCCAGCATGGGAGTTGGGTTGCGGTATTCTTGTCCGTCATACCCCGAAGGGAACAGTGTGGTAGAAAGAAAAAACCGGGACATAAAGCAATCTATAACAGCGAAGGTATTAGGTTTGGGTGCTGGGTGGGTCAAACATTTAATAAGTGTCCAAATCAGTCTTAATAATTTGCCAAGAAATTCTCTAAAAGGTTTCAGCCCATACGAACTATTGTTCGGAACTAGAATGAGAGTTCAGGACTTAGATAGTCAAGTATCAGTGGTACAAGATAAGAAAACTGACTTTGACATCAAAGATCGTTTGGCTGTTTTACAGGACTTGAATGAAACAAGAAAATCCTTAAAGCAACATAAAGTTAAAGCAACAGCCAGCTACCATTGACGAGGCACCACAAGCAACAGCCCCAGCAAGGCCTGTCTGGATTCCAAAGATTGGGGATCTAGTCAGAAAAAAATAGCGGTGAAGAAGGAATTTGGGCCTTCTTACAGAAAAGCAGTACCTGTCTTGGCAGTCACCGGAACAAGATCAGTAGTACTACCGCCCCTTGCTGGTAAAAAGGAGAACAGAGTTGTATCAATCGACCTGGTAAAACCACAAGCATGTGGCCTATAATCAACAGTAGGCCCAGTGAACTCCCAAGAAACAACTGAATACCCAAACTTGCAACAATCCAAGAGGTTCAAACTGAAAGACTAATCACATTCGATCAGCCTGCAGTGCACAGAGAAGGACTATGCAATAATGCCATGGAACTCGTGCCTCTTGAGACACAGATTGAAACAGTTCGTCAAAAAACACCAGTCTACAATAATGTGGTATCTGAATGTGCTACCGAAAGACAAATTGAAAGAACAATCCCAACAATTGACAGAATTGCCTCTGGCTATTTCATCAACTTCGACAACTTTTCCGAGGATCAAAGTGACCCCGAAGTGATGCCAGAAACAAAAAAGACTTTTAAAGAAAAAGCAACAGAACTCTTTCATCAACTCAAGAAAATTTATCTTATTTCTCCATGGTTAGAGTTCTGGTTCGGTCTAGGTATATTTTTCCTCCTGCTTTGACTCATCATGATACTTTGTTTGGGAAAATTCATTGAGGGAAAATATAGTACAATGGACACAGCAAGTCAGAACATCAACCTAGTCCTCAAACCACACAGATCATCCCACGTGAAGAAAAGAGAACTGTCAACAGTAAATGTCACAGCCATTCCAATACCCGGTGGGGTAGTATGGGAGAAAACTGACTATGAGATCTATGGTCCGGTCGAGATCCTGAAGTATCCTCATCAACTGAAGGTTTCCTTAAGTGACTTTGTAAAACCTAGTACATTCTCTGATGATTGGGACTTTGACAGTATTAATAACATGATGTCTGATTTAGTAATGTCAGCTAGATTCACAGATCATGATTATTTACAAGGTTCGTCTAGTTATGAACAGATGTTCTGTTTTACACATTATGGCGATCATTATTTGCATAAATCTGCACAGCCTAGAAATGTTTTTAAGTATAACCAATGGGAATATTGTGCTACACCACCTAAAAGCAGTTCTAGAACATTCTTTGAGAAATTCAAGTACTTCTCAGGGTTTAACACCAGTGATGCAGAAACGTTTTATTACAAACTGTTAGATAAAGCAGGATTGAAAACAATGCTGACAAATACTAAATTGATATATTCAGAAGCATTTTATGAAAAAACGATGACATTTGGTTTTGATTATTGGAAAAATAACATTGAAACAAAAACCATCTGGGGTACGAAAGATTGACAGGTACCAGGCCTAGAAGCACTTTTTCGAGCCTGCATGATCCCAGAACAAATGATGTTTTTAACTGGCACAATTCATCAAACATCCTGTCTTGGCCTAGCTAAGATCAAAGACCTTAACAAACCGTCTATTCCAAAGCCAATACCTGAAAATGCAACAACAGATATTGAGAAAGACGTAACTAAAATTTTACATTTTAACAGAACACATCCTGATTGGAAAAAGTGGTTAATCTGGCCTACTGACACAAACAACTGTCAAGATAGATTCCTGAATAAAACACAGGGGTTAAAAATGACCAGACAAGACCCTAGATACTCCCAGAGACAACATCCAGGGATAGTAACAACATACAGTGTAGGGAAACTCTGCCTCGAATGGCTAGGATCATCCACACTCGCTGAAATTAAGCAACATTTGTCTTTACTTAAAGATGGTGCTGATTTGCGCGATTTTATTATGGGACCACGCAAACAGCGTCAAAAGCGTTTCATAGCGACCAGTATCTATGCGGTGTACAACGAGGCTTGGAAAGTCACACAAATTGAAACAGCTGAAAAAATACGAGAAATTAATTTGGAAAAATCACTTTCTGTAGTGGACAATGGGTTAATGACTCTGTCCTCCAGAATATATTTGTTGGACAATATTGTATCCTCTGCCTTTGATATAATAGACAGGGACTTGCTAATGTTACAGCATGGCCAGTCGTAATTACGTTCTATTGTACAGTTAGGCTGGACGCTGCAAAATCTTCGTTCAGGCTATGTGCCTTGGCGTTTAATCAACACAACGTCATTATTTTCCATCTTTAACCTTACTGATAAACAAATCAGCTTGGCACAGAAAGGAGCAGACTATACAATCCTGAGCATCGAAAAACTTGAGAGATTACCATTGACAATGTCAGAAAGTCCTGTCATTGAATGGATAATACACGGAATTATCACAATTCCGATAACAACTTTCCGATTTAAAAAATGCCTTGAATACATACCTACTGGCCAGTATGAACAATTAGGTAAAGGATATGTTAAGTCAGCATGGAAATTACCATACACACATTCATGCTATAGTGACAGTGACAAAAATGTATTTCTTAGTGGTGAAAACTGTAAACGTTCACTAAGCGGTATACTTTTGTGCCAGGGTATTAATTTACACGGAGCCTGTGAAGGTAATTCTAACAACCTTTCATGCCACCAGCTTGTCACACCTGCAACGCAGATAGAGCCTTTCTTTATGCAACTCGCGAATGGGAGTTACATTCTAAGAACGGATCACAGATGTTGTGGCCTATTGCCAGGGAAAGCGTATCTCGTAAGCGTAACTTCCATGGTCAAATGCTGTATGCAAGCATTGTTTCCGAGCGGCCCTGGAGACATAGAGACTCCCATCTGGCCTCGTCTGAATTTCTCTTCTATACGAATTGATACTTTAAGCAAAATGAAGTCTGTGCTTTTGCAGACAACAGTGCCCATCACGTCATCAAAAGAGACGTATGATCTCCTAGTTGCAAGGACAGCTACGGAAGTTCATGACCTTTTATCAACAAATTGCCCCGTGCATTTCGTAGAAATGCTTAGCCAACTCCTTAACATGTCTAGTGCCACAGGCATCCCAGGCATATTTAAGACGATTTTTACGGGACTGCTTACACCATTTCAAGCAATTCTGGGAATCGTTCCCAATTTTGTCCATTCAGTCTTTGGCGGCATACCCCGATTTTTGGGACTTGTAGCAGGGATTTTATTTTTGACCCTCCTGCTCCGATATGGCAAGCCACAGCTCAGACATGACTCCTATGGGAATGGAAGAAACAATCCTAGCAATCCTCTACCGGGACAGAATAACTAGAGTCCTTGGATTGGCAAGGCTGAGCGATCTAAACATGACCTGGTTCCTTTCATTCAGACCGATATGGCAAAACTGCATCTTACCTGTGCTTCGATGTATGCTATGCGGAGATGAGTGCGTGTTGGACACCTGTCTTGCACTTCCATCAGCAGTACCAATGGATATCGATACTTTGCTAAGTCCGATAACGGCTCACGCATTGTGTTGTCCCCAGCGGCTACCAATCCTGATGACGGCATTTGTTGAGACTCCTGTACTACGACTAGGTGGTAACAGTGGAGCGAGTGACAAAAGCAACATCATCCAGGTACGACCTTCTGTGAACATTGCTGATCCAGACTTTGATGACAGCAATCATTCTCACACCTGCCAAGTTACAGCACTATCGAATTTGGTCGAACTGTCACCTGATTTTGTAGACCAATTCTTTGAGAGCCTGTCTGATATGATGTTCTCACCCGAACAGAAACAATAACTTTAGAGAAGCATTCCGACACACAGCGTTCCCATGAACTCTGAATTCGGCCTTCAGTTTTGAACAACAAAAACTGCTAAAAGCGTTGGAACTCTATTTTCCCCGTTCTACAAGAATTCTTTTGAAGTGAACACTTTTTAATATTCACCTTCTTTGGCACGAAAAATTCTTTGCTTAAAGTAGAACTATTCATAGAGAACAGAAGCTTATACTTCTATTTTTAGACAAATCTAGAGACATAATAACTTTACACCAGCCTATAGCACATTTTACTGCAATGCATTTATATGTGATGAAATTATCTCGCCTTTTCTTTCTGTATTCAGAGATATTTCATGTGTAATTCTTTTTGCAAAACCGTTCATTGATTGCATATGCTATAATTTGAATGATTTCTATGCTTCAAAAACGTACAGTACCTGTATTTTCACGTATTTCAAATACGCCTATTTCAAATGCATATATGTATTTTGGGGTGGGCAATGTTACACATGCATCTTATTGCTCTAGTTTTAGTAATTTGATGGACATGAATTCGTGGAGTGGGTGTCGCATTCTAATCTAGGACCCTGATCGATACTGTGACCTTATGCCCCTATACGGCTATAAATCCATTTATTCCCTATATTGGCATAACCGATCAAATGCAATATTCAGAAACTCGTCTCTGGCCTCACACTAACAAAGCCACATTTCAGAATCGCTTCCTCTGCCACTTCCTTTGCAGCTAATTAGTGCAATGACATAGCAGAAGTTACTATCTAAGATTCCTAGATTAACACTATGAGTTCTTCAACAAGATAAAAACTCAGCAACTTGGGAAAGCCCCGCTTGCTATGTTTTGATTAGTAATAGAACTCTAATGAGCACTGATAGACGATCACTTCCTAGTGACATCTTTATTGACGTCTTATGTCCAAAAATTTACGTCAAACAAGGCACCTTTCAGGTATAAATATTACCAACGTTGCCTTAAGCAAGCGCTGTCTCGCTGAAGTTGCTGCTGTTATGCTGATGATACCATCGCTGCTATCACTACTGCTATCACTGCTAACGAGCGAACGATGGTGTGGTGAACTTAGGAGCTGAACAGCCGTCCCCCTGCAAGAGCCCAGCAGATGCAAGCTGCCCGCGGACGCTGCCCCTCCTCTTCCTCGACGCGCTGAGAGAGACGCTGTCTTTTCTCCTATAGAGAAATCCAGCTCCGGCGTTTCCAGCCCACTCTTGCGAGTGACTGGGATATTGAGTTCCCTGAAGGAGATACCAGACCTCCATCATTCTATTCCAGAGGTATGGTGTTGACTAAACCCTTAGAGAGATTTCTTGAAGCAAACCTTGGCAAAACCAACTTAACTAAAGCTACTTACTTACTCCCCTCCCAAGTATTAGGCTTAGGTCAGGTACACTGGGGTAGGCTTAGTTAGAAGCACCAGTTGAGTATTTTAGCTAATGTATGTATGAATGTATATGTTTTATTCATTTTAAACCATTGTATGGCTAAGAAACCATATCAATGCTTTTACAGTATTATTTCGCAATACTCATCTTACTGTACGTACTTTTTATAATAACAAGTCTTGCAATTGTGGCAATTCATTTCTCTTGTATGAGAAGAAAGACTGTTCAATAAATGTTGCCCTTTATTGAAAACGCCCCGTCTCTCTATTCTCTACATATTGTGAAAGTAATCTGCACAACAACTGACTGAGTAAAATAACTGTCTATTGTTCACACGACTCTAGAGATTGACTCTTATCTGAGGAGCAAAGTTGTCATGTTGCACGGTTGTTGGAAAACTGAATCCCTTCTTGTCTGTACCAGGGAAGCTGATCACTTCCTATTCAGTCAAGAAAGTTTCCAGTGACCTCTGAGCTAGTTGGTAACAAACCCAATTAAGTTTAGCATAGTCAGTAGAGGCCTGGAAGATCCGCACTTCTACGTCGATACTACTGTTTATGATATTCCAATGCGCAGGGCCTATTGGGAAAATAGGAACTACACTACAAGAGTTTCCAAAGAAAAGCAAGTGATAAGAATCAGAAAATTCCTAAATGGGCTGAAAGTATAGGAAGCACCTCAAATGGTGGGGCTAATGCTGCTATGTTGTTGGATTTCGAAAAGACGGGGAAACTTTGTCTTCACAGAGAAAGAACTAGTTATTATAACAATATATTCATTGGTTCCAGTGAATGCGAACACAATTACAAGGTGATTGGGGGTTGGGGTTTTAAAGATGGGTCCGAACCTGTGTTTCTCGGAATTTATTATATATGTGGGAGCAAGGCTTATTTCAAATTACCAGACCATTGGTATGGGAGTTGTTATTTTGGTATTGTCTTCCCAAAGATATACCATGTGGGTAAAATCACTGGAAGCAATGAAGAAACTAATTGATTAGTATGTAGGAAAAGAGCTAGTGTTGGGGAAATATATTTAATGCATTGATACCTACAGTGGGAGTGGCTCTGAATACACACAGAATCTGTAAATTGTCCACAGTAGTAGATCAGTAATCAACTGACACTGCTGGAGGTTTCTTAATGGTCAATACCGAATTAGTTGCCATCAGATCTATGGTTTTGCAAAATCAACTTGCTCTTGACACGCTATTGGCAAAAGAGGGCGGAGTCTGTAGAATGTTGAAAGCGCAACATTGTTGCACTTACATACCAGACAAAAGTGTTGAAATTAAAAGGTATGTGAGGAATATTACTAATTTGGAAAAAAAGCTTAAACCCCTGGAGGTTGATAGTGCATGGAAGAGGCTTACTGATGGTCTCTCCTCTGTGGGTAGTTGGTTTTCTAATCTAGGTAAAAGTCTTGTGAGTACAATATTGATGCCAATGGCGGGAATAGGGTTATTAGTTTTAGGGATAATAATTTGTTGCAAATGTTGAAAACATAAAAAGAAATATTCCATGAATAGGCGAGGAGTAAAAAGAAATATTGAAGAACTCGAATCAGAAGAATTAAATAGCCAGATCTATAAGAAAATGAAAAATTCTCATAATAATAATGAGAAAAATCAGAATAGAAAGTTTGAAGAGATTGAAAAGGGTGAAATGTGAGAAGTTGGCACCTGTTTCATTAATTAGTGATGATATAAAATATCATCAAAGAGGGGATTTATGGAGCAAGGATTCGCATATGAAGCGACTTGCTTGTATTCATGAACCTCGAATATCGTTAACTAATTAATCAACATGTTTGTCTTACTAATTTGCCCCTTTTTACATCATTATTGGGTATCCGAGTGAAGCTTGCTTATGTGTTTATTAATCCTAATACGCTTGCATCTAAACTGGCTGCTGCTAAGCGGGAATTTCTACTGCGCATGCATCTGTCATACCCACGTGACATGACGTACTCGCAGCTTTGGAGGGAATCTGTTGCTTCTGCGCACTAGAGCTAATATGGCTGCTCTGTGTTCTCACATGCAAGAAGCTTGCACCGCTGCTTATGCTAAGCTGTTCGTTCTGCCTATTCCTAATGCTATAGTTTATTAAAAAGTAATGGGTATAGTGTAGAAATTCATGGTATACAGTGTATTCATTTTATTCTATGTTCTAAAATTGGTTCCTTTACTTTTCATGTATCGTAATCTTTGGGCCTGGGAGGTGCTTTTACTCCATCTTGGAAGTCCTTTCCACGCATGACAGTCTGCAACGAGAAGATGAACAGTTTGGCATTGAACCTTTGCCAGGAGGCAGACACAGCCATGATGCGCCTGGGAAACTCACGTCCAACCCCACTAGAAGAAGCCAAATTGTATACAATGTATTTGTCAATAGAACAACCATTGTTAGGTGAAAATGCAACTGTCATATGAAAGAAATTGATGAGGGCGGGAACGGGAAAAAATTAATATTCAACACTGAAGTCTAAAATTTAGGTGGTGTGATGACCTGTCCTCCTCCTTTGTCCAATCGAAATTGGGGATCCTTTCACTTGCAACATTGGGGGGTGTTACACTGACCTGGAAAACAGTATAACTAGAGTAGACTTAGCTAGGTAATTTGTCCGACTTGTCCGAATAGCTGGCCTGTCACTGACCCAACGCACTCAATAGGTGACTAATGTATTCATTTATTTTATTTGTTAAGCTTATAAGGCGCACAGCTACCCAAAAAGGGTTTCCCAGCGCCATGACGGAACATACAGCAGTGCAGGAACCATGCGTAGACAACCAGGTTTTGACATTTTTACGAAACTGCGAATAGTTATCGTCTTTACGGATGTAGGAAGGTAGTGTGTTCCAGATTGATGGACCTAGATATGCAAACGATCTTCCTCCCATTCTGGAAAGTTTAAACCTAGGCACATAGAGGGCTTCGGAGCACTCTGTCAGGAGCCTCGCTTACCCAATCGGAGTTCTGGGAAGGTGAAGTGCTGGCGAAGCACTTTGCTGGTATATGCAGTAACCCAGTCGGGGTTTTGGCTGATTCCTTGCAGAGAGGGAGTATTGCAGGCGTTGCAACTGAACTGCGGGTGCTGGTCTTAACCTTTGGTGGTCCTGTCCTGATCCAAATCTGGTTTATCCTGTCCTGATTTCCATATTGTAACTGCTGGCCTACTGGCGACTGCATTCTTTGGGGTTCTTCTGTCCTTTCAACTGACCCGTGGCCATGGTTGGTTTTCACACCATTCTAGGTAAATATAAATCTGTGTGGGTAATTGTCATTATAACTTGCATCCTTTTCTTTACCCTCCCTAATTTGCAAAAGCTTTGATTGCATATGTTCCTTTTCTTACCCTTCCATTTAGTAAACGAACACTCGTGTTTTTCTGTTTATTAGCATGTTCCATATTCTTACCCTCCTTTAGTCAAATACTAAGGGGCAGATTTATGTTAACTGGTGCATCCCCAGGGATGCGCCAGTTAACGTGCGCCACAGTGCGCCACAGCTCCGCCACCCATGGTGCGCCGCATTTATAATTCGGCGCACCATGGTGCAAAAACGGCACAGATGCGTGACGCATCTGTGCCGGAAATGTGGCGCATTGCTGGAGTTGCGTTGCAAGCGCGACGCAGCTCCAGCAAGCCTCGGGGGTGCCGCATCTACACAATGCTGCATCAAGACCTACGCCTGCTTCAAGCAGGCGCAGGGTTTTGACGCAGCATTGGGCTGAAAGTGACTGAGTGAAATCTCATAGATTTCACTCAGCCACTTTCAGGAGGCATTCCTGCACAGGAACGCCCCCCCCCCCCTGCGCAGGAACGCCTCCTTATGGCGCAGGGCTTTACAACGTGACGAATCTCCTAGAGACTTTTTATTCTGAGCAATGAAACGACTCAAAACTTATTTAAACATACATCCATATTAAATTGTTCGCTTGATCCGAGTTGAGTAGGAAGTACACGATGTACTAGCGAGGGCAGTCTGTGAAGATCGAGCGAACAATTTATTATGGATGTATGTTTAAATAGGTTTTGAGTCGTTCCATTGCTCAGAATAAAAAGTATATTGCAGAAGCTGCTTCTTGCTCTGCATTTTGGTTGCACCAGACTTACGTACTTACAGACATTATCTAGGACGGTTTTGTCCAGGCATAATTTAAGACACTTTTAGAATTCCCCTGAAGAAGGGAGTCTTCCCGAAATGCATTGGGCTGTTCTGTTTAATTGTGACAGTGTCAATTAGTTTCATGAGAATTGTTCTTTTCTCAGTTATTTTTGAATGAACTAATAGTGCATTTTTTCAATGTCTGTTGTATATATTTAAGTACATGAACATATAAAATGAATTGACAATTTTATATATAAAGTGTACATTGGTTAATTCTTCTTCAATATTCAATTGATTTTTGGATACCCTGACTTAAGCAAGGTTTACAGTGCTTGTTATTTTATATACTTTACAACAGTAGTGCGTTTGGTAAACTAGTGGTGATTCCACCAGATGTTGCTCATTCAATAGACTGGCTGCCTTAGACCAAACAGCACACACAATTGTCAAAATAGTTTAGCTTCAGAATATTTGAGCATAAAACCAGGAGTGCGCAGGCAATTCTCACTTTATTTGTCCATATATTGCCATGCCCACATTTAATCAGGAAAGTATACAGAAAAAAAGCTTTACTTGGGATAACTTTAAACTGCTGATTTAATGAAAGACTAGGCAAAAACATTTCAGTAATTTCCTTTTCATAATCTTAAAGTGTCTGCGTTTCTACAGTGTTTGTTCTACAGCAATGAATTTCAAATGAAGGAATGCCAAAGCGGCTCCCTCCTCTAAAAGCCCCTTACCACCCAGTTTTGAAGGATAGCACCTCTATGAAGATTGTATTCCCAGCACTGATCAATTCTTTCATGCCTCCTCATGTCTTTTGATGCATGTGCCACCCTTAACATCTAATGTGTTATATCACAATTCAATGCAATTATTTTATCAAAAGTCATTAAAACCGGAGTGTTTGAATTTTTAGAATGAACATAATACAAAATTCAACTTCTCTTTGAGTACCATTTTGTAATGACAAAACATCACTTTTTCGGACTGAGAAATAGTCTAGGATTCAAAGAAATACACACTACAAATGAACCATAACATATGTAGCATGACTGAAGTCCATTTGGTAGATGTCACTCCTAAAAGTGCTAAGTTCTGCACACTTTACATTTACTATTCCCGCACCAACGTACACAAAACGAGGGAAAGTGTAGTACCTTTCAGACATTACAGTCACAGTTCCCACTCCAGTCTAAACAACAGTAATCAAAGTGCTGGATTTCGAAGTGGTGAGATTTATAATTCGCACTCCAATTTCACCAACAGTCAGGAAAGTGTTGGACTATGGAAGGGTTAGATTTACTATTCCCACTCCAATTTAAGCAACATCAGGGAAAGTGTTAGACTTCAGAACTTCAGAGGGATTAGATTTACTATTCCCACTCCAGTTTAAGGAACAAAAGGGAAGGTGTTTGACTTTGGAAAGATTAGATTTAAAATTCCTACTCCAATATAAGCACCAGGTAAGGGAACAGTTGGAATTCAGAAGGGTTACATTTATTAGAACAGTAGGAAAGTGTTGGACTTTGAAGGGATTAAATATACTATTCCCACTCCAACCTAAGCAGCAGTAGAGAAAGTGTTGGACTTAGTAGTGGGTTAGATTTACTATTTACACTCCAATTTAAGCAACTATAGGGAAAGTGTCGGAGTTTGGAGAAATTACATATACCATTCCAATTTATAATCATTTTCTAGAAAGAAAACATTTAAATACCCAACAATATAAAATTATTAAATCATATTTTAAAAAAATGCATACTAAATAAATGTAAAAAATCATTTCAATTAAAAGAATACAAAATGGGCTGCAGATAAATTGAATATTTAAAATAGTTAAAATAAAATTAACGTTCCTTTCTACAACCCAAAAAACTCACAAACACCGAAAGAATCAATGTTAAATTTTAAAAACGACTTAAATGAATCAAGTAAATTAAACACAATAATAAATATAAAAGACATTTTAGAAATGTTAATTTAACTACACTTATCAATAATTTGATAAATAATTCAACAAAACAAATAATTTGCATAATAAATGATTAATTACAATGCACATAATTATTTATCAAATAACTACTTAGGTAACATAAAAACAAATGTAAAACATTATAACTTAAGTACCTTCTCATTATATTCCCCTACAAACCCAACAACCCTCTACCAAAATATAAACTACAAATTAAACTATAATAATTTAAATATACTTGAAAAATTACAAATTCAATTTCCATAAATAAAATAACAACTAAATAATTTCCATCAATAATAAATCAATTATATATTTACATTACAATAACAAAGTAACCATTTAAAATAAAATAATTAGAATGTATTTAACTTCCTACCATATTCCCTTACAAACCAAACACACCACCACATTATAAATTACTAATCCAATGTAAAATAATAATTAATTACACATTGAAAATTACAAACTATATATACAAGAATAATAACACTCATATCAACAATACTAACATTCATATACTAATATATGTTAAATGAATGAAATTATTACAATGTATAAAAAGAAACAATAATAATATATTATTCTGAAAAACATAATTATATGTAGAAAAACAATATTCTTCCCATATTCTGTTTCACAATATTTTTGAATCAATATTTGTGCAATTCTCCCTTATATGAAAAATAACATTTTATAATAGAAGAAATAATATTCCTTGAAGTTTAATTAAAAAATAAAATTGGGTAGAAGAGGTGTCTTCCATATAGAGAGATGTTTCCTCTCGTACAACTTTATGATACCGGAGAGAAGTCCTACATGGTAAAGGGAATGTTTTTGGTATTTGGAAGATTGAGAGCATAAAATGGTATACAAAGTTGTGCCGAAAATCTGGAGCATTGACGCTTCAACTTTTGAGTTGTCTTTACTTGCTCTGGCAGAACTCAGAAAGCTGCTAATCAAAAATCATGTGCAGCTCCAGTACTCTGGAACTCACCACATAGCACTTGAAGTGTGCTGAAACTATGATTCAGTTTCATGAAAAGCTGAATGATATCTGTTCAGTCAATGTTTGGGGTGAACTTTGACCTGCTTCTCTACCTCCCACTTTTTGCCTGCACCCCTTCTTACATTGGACCTTCAATACTTTGCAGCTTCACATCTTACTCCTATTTCCATCTCTCCTTATTTTATTCTCTCCTTACCTGACTCTCAAGTGTCCTCTACCTCTCCTTTCCCACTCTATCACCCCCTGATTACAGTTTCTTATTCTCCAGACATTCTTTATGACTGCTTTAGCAACAGATTTTTTACTTATTCTCCAAACTATGTTGAAAGAAATTATATCATTTTCTGTTTCATAAGAATCTATTTTGGTTTCACTGCAACAGTTTCTCTTCCTCTGCGAAAGTATTTTTTCATCTAAAAACCCCTCTCTGCCTTCAATCAGCTTCTTTCACATTCTGGGGAGACATGGATGAGTACTCAAGCATAAGCTGAATGGGGGGCAAGGTGGTGTATGTCGAATCGTGGGACAATACAACACACTTCCATGTGACTCTATAGGGAGACCAATTGAGGGGCTCCCTCTCTGGGCACTGCAAAGGGACATGATTGAGGAGTATAATTTTGCACTTTGAGGGATTCCAGACGAAAATGAGTCAACAAACTGTTGCCAGGGTTAAAAAAGTATGGGAATTATCATGGACTAAAGGAAAAATAACAAACATCACCCAGCTGCACAAGTTGTCTGGAACTTATGTCCTTCCAATAAGAGAAGACAAATATTGTAGTGAATACAATTTTAAAGGAACACTTGATTGATCATACTGCAGAGTCGTGAAGTTGAACAAGATCAACATTGAGCATGGTTATTTAGAATGCAAAAAAAAACAATTGGGAAACACATTGTTTAACAAGCATTGTCAAAGTCAGTAGAGCAGGTCTTGGCAAGATGGCGTGATGGCTATTTTTTAAATTTATGTTTTATTTGCAAATGTGTGCAATAAAAACCAAAAAGAAGAAACACATGCTGCTACCAAAATGTTACAGCCAAGGGTTTGCAAGAAATACGTTTAAAAATGTAGGGCCCGATACACAGAACTAACTTAAGACAAAATCCTAAACTTACTACCATTTTGGTATTCACAGAAGGCACTTACTCATTTTGGTATTCACAGAAGGCACTTACTCATTTCGGTATTCACAGAAGTTTGGAGTCCTAACTTTAGGACTCCTAAATGCCTTCTGTGAATACCGAAAGTCTTAAAGTTAGGATTTTTCTCAGTTTAGGAGTAATAAAGTTAGCATCGCCATCAGCGTTGGTCGCATTAGCAATGTTAGAATTGGATGGTACATGTGTGCCGCTTTCCTCTCGGACCTCACCATCAGCATTTTGCATCTGTGAAATCTCAATGAATGCCGTCATCAGAATTGGTAGCCGCTGGGGACAACACAGTGCATGAGCCGTTACGGTCCAAGCTAAGTATCAATATCCGTTGGCATGACTGTTGGAAGTGTCAGACAGATGTCTAGCACGCATTCTTTCCACATAGCAGGCATCGTAGAACAGGTAAGATGCAATCTTGCCAGATTGGTCTGAATGACATAAACCATGTGGTATTTAATTCTCTTAAACGAGTTAATCCCAAAATGTGGACTATGTGCTCATGACACTTCATCACCAGAAGAGTGTTCTCCATGGTGAACTGGGTATTGCTGGTGATTTAGCTTGCCATATCGGAGCAGAACGAGCAAAAATAGTATCCCTGCTGCGAGTCCCAAAATGAGAGTCAGTCTGCCAAACACAGAGTGCACAAAGTTCGGAAATATTCTTTGGACTGCTTCAAAAGGTGCTAGCAGTCCCGAAAAAACTGTCTTAAATACATGTACAATACGGCTCGTATTAGACATGTTTAAGATACGACTTAACATTTCTGAGAAATGTATAGGGCAATTTGTAGTTAATAGAATGTGCATCTCTGCAGAAGTCCTTGCGACTTGCAGATCAAAGGTCTCTTTGGCCGAGGTCAATGGCACAGTTTTCTGTAAAAGAATGGTTTTCATTCTGATTAAAGTATCAATTGGAATAGAAGAGATGTTCAGTGAAGGCCATAATGGCGACTCCCGGTCTGTCTTGGTTTTAGGAAACAATACTTGCATACAGCAAGTGACCCTGGCTGACACAATTACGAGATAGGCTAAACCTGGCAACATGCCACAGCAGCTGTGATCATTCAACATACTGTAACTTCCATTAGAAAGTTGCCTAAAAATTGGAACAATCACTGCAGCTGGTGAACCTTGCAGGTGGCAGTATAAATTGTTAGAGGAACCATCGCAGGCCCCGTGTAAGTTTATACCCTAACAAAGGAGAGAGACGCTTAGTTCGTTTTCACAATTTGTACCACTACGAAACACTTCTTTCCCCCACTCCAACATCTGTGTGTATAAGGTAATTCCCAGTATGTCTTGATATATTCTTTACCCAACCTTTCATATAGGCCTGCTGGTATATGTTTTAAGCAATACTGAAAATGGAAAATTGTAACAGGCATAGTGATTGTACCGTGTATTATCCATTCTGTTGCTGGTTTTTGAGAAACAATTAATGGCAATCTTTCCAGTTTCAATGCTCAGCACCGTATAGTCTGCTTCCCTCAGTGCCAGTTTCATCTGTTTATCAGTGAGATTGAATTCTGAAAACAGTGACATGGCATTGATTAGACACCAAGGCACATAGCCTGAACGTAGGTTTTGTAACGTCCAGCCTGATAGCATTATAGAACATAATTGCGACTAACCATGTTGCAACATGACCAAGTCCTGTTCCATTATGTCTATGGCAGAGGATTCTATGCTGTCGAAAGAATATATTCTGGATGACAGAGTTGGTAAGCCATTGTCAACTACTGAGAGAGATTTCTCTAAATAAATACGATCAATTTCTCTTATTCGTTCTGCAGTCTCTGCTTGCGTGATCTTCCATGCTTCATTATATACAGCATAGATACCGGCGTATATAAAACGTTTATGACGTGGTTTTTTAGGTCCTTGTAAGAAGTCCCTCTGGTCAGCACCATCTTTAAGTAAAGATATGTGTTGTTTTACTTCCTTTAGTGTAGACTTTTGTAGCCATTCAAGGCACAGTTTCCCTACACTGTATGTTGTTACTATTACTGGATGCTGTCTCTGAACATATCTTGGATCTTGTCTAGTGAATGTGAACCCTTGTGTCTTATTCAGGAATCTATCTTGACAGTTGTTTGTGTCTGTGGGCCAGATTAACCATTTTTTCCAATCTGGATCTATTCTGTTGTGAAGCAAAATAATATGTACGCCGACCACCCCCTCTGAAGTGTTACTGCTGTCAGGTGTAGGTGTAGGTACAGACGGATTGTTTAACTCTTTTATCTTGGCTAACCCAAGACAAAATGTCTATTGAACATTGTCATTCAAAAACATTATTTGCTCTGGGAGAATGCCGGCTCTAAATAAAGCTTCAATTTCCTGCACCTGCCAATCTTTTGTGCCCCAGACAGTTTTTGTCTCAATGTTGTCTTTCCAAAAGTCAAAACCTAATGTAGACAGCTGAGCTGAGCATGAAAGGCTGCAGAAACAATTTGCTTGTTATTTGTCAACATACTTTTCATTCCTGTCCTATTGACATGTTTAAAGTAAAATGATTCTGAATTTGAAACATTTAAACCTGAAAAGTATGGAAATTTGCCATAAAATGTTTTTGAGCTACCCTTCGGTGGTGTCGGACAATGTTCCCATTGGTTATAAGTTAATACATTTCTAGGATTTGCAGATTTATGCAAGAAATTATGACCATAATGATTATAACAATACATTTGCTCATAATCTGATGACCCTTCTAAGTATTCATGATTTTTAAACTTTGCAGACTTTTCTAAGTCTGACGTCATATTATTAACAGTCGCGAAGTCCCAATTAGTCATGGGCGAATTTTGCGAATCTCGCGTTCGCGAATTTTGTGGATTTGCGAACTCGCAATCCGCAAAATCCGCGAATTCCCGCAAATTTGCGGATTTTTAAATTTTTTTATGTTCGCACGGGTTTCTGCAAGTTCGCGAGGGTTTTGTACAATTTCGCAAATTGCGAAATTGTACAAAACGCGTGCGAACTTGCAGAAACCCGTGCGAACACAATGTGCCCAGTATGTGCCTCTTGTGTGAATAAAAGGTCAGAGAAAGATCAGTTCAGCAGATGAAGAGAAAAAAGCTCCTGGTCACAGGAACAGCACGGGTATTGCGCTCGTGAAAGTCAAGGATGCAAAGCCTATCCAGCATCACAGCTGATTTTCCACGGTAGATTTGGGAAGAAGGCACACCTGTCCAGCCTCGACGACGCTCACGATTGTTTTTGGGCTAATGAATGAGTCACTGAATTTGAGCATCAACTAGTTCGAGCGACCATGTGTGTGTTACTATGCAATCACCCCTGCCCTTGAGTGAGCTGTCCATCATAGTGGGTGAATGGCGGGAAGACGGTGCAAACCGCGAGTGTGTGGGCGGGGCCAAATGGGCAGGGCTACCATGCGAGTTCACACATGCTTCTAGTGTGTATAAAAGGTCAGAGAAAGATCAGTTCAGCAGATGAAGAGAAATAAGCTCCTGGTCACAGAAACAGCACGGGTATTGCGCTCGTGAAAGTCACGGATGCAAAAGCCTCTATCCAGCATCACAGCTGATTTTCCACGGTAGATTTGTGAAGAAGGCACACCTGCCTCGACAACGCTCATGATTGTTTTTGGGCTGATGAATGAGTCACAGGAAGGGCATGGCAAATATTTTAGGATGGCGCCGGCAAGCTGCCAGCGCCATCCTAAAATACTTACTAAATTAGCTTCAACAGGAAGCTCTAATAGATAAAATCGAGCACCTGCTTTATTTTATCTATTAGAGCTTCCTGTTGAAGCTAACTTAGTAACTATTTTAGGATGGCGCTGGCAGCTTGCCGGCGCCATCGTAAAATAGTTACAACAGGCCAGGCTTCAACTTTTGCCCCCGGAAAAATCCGCCGCTCGCGGATTTGCGAATTCTCGGTAAATTCGCGGGAGTTCGCGGATCACGAATTTACCGAAAATTCGCAAAATCCGCGAGCGGAACGGATTTTCCGCTCATACTTAGTCCCAATCATCAGAAAAGGTACTAGATGAAACAAAGTCATTCAAGGGAGTCTTGAACTAGTGTGCAATCTTCAACAGCTCCGCACGACCAAAGATGTCATAATTAGTTCTGTCCCAAGCTATACTCCATGGTATAGGAAGGCTGTGATGTTTACAGATGACAAGTCTCTTTGTTCTCGATGAGATGATTTGTGTGGCTTTAGGAGTAAGTTGATGTTCTTACTTGCTGTGTCCTTTTTAACATATGCTCCATTTATCAGCATTCCCAAAGAAAATACAAGAGTCAACCAAAGTAGAGGAAAAAGCACACCCAGCACAATCCAAAGTTTAATCCATGGTGAAACCAGATAAGTCTTTTCCAGTTGATGAAAAAGTTCAATTGCTTGTTCTTCAAAAGTTCTTTTGCTGGCCTCGTTTCAGGTTCGCTGGGATCCTCGAAAACGTATCAAAGGTAATGAAATAGCCAGAGGCAGTTCTGTCAATTGTAGGGATTGCTTCAGGATTCGTTGAAATTGCTGGAACCACTTGATCGTTTGTTACATTTGTATAGTCAGATGCTATTTCATTGTAGACAGGCGTTTATTGACAAACTGTTATTTAGGTCTCAAGAGGTACAAGTTCCATGGCTTTGTGGCACAGTCCTTCTTTTCGCACTGAAGATTCTTCAAAGGTGATGAGTCTCTCAGTTTGAACCTATTGGATAGTAGTCAGATTAGGGCGTCTGCTCCATCTCTGGAGTCCACTTGGCCTACTGCTTATGATCAGCCACGTGATGTGGTTTTACCAGATCGATGGACACGAATCTGTTATCCTTTTTACCAACAAGGGGCGGCAGTAATACTGTTCTTGATCCATGGATGCCTAGGACAGGTACTGGTTGTCTGTAAGAAGGCCTAAATTCCTTCTTGTCTGCAATCTTTTCTCTGACTAGATCTACAATCTTTGGAATCCAGACAGACCTTGCTGGGACGGATGGTTTGTCTTCAGTGGTCGTTGGCTTCAGGAACACGTTACTTTGGCTTTTTCTTATTTCATTTGAGTCCTGCAAAACAACCAAACGGTCTTTTATATCAAAGGGTTTTTGTTCTACCACTGAAGTGTGACAATCGAGGTCCGGCAAAATCATTCTAGTTCCAAAAAGGATTTCATATGGAGTGATACCGCCTACAGAACTTCTTGGCAGATTGTTAAGACTACAATGGACACTTATTAGATGTTTGACCCACCGTCACCCAAGACTAATACGCTAGCTTTTACAGATTGCTTTATGTCCTGTTTTTTTCTCTCCACTACCAAATTTCCCTCAGGATGGAATGGACTAGGGTTTCCGGCAAGATGGCCGCTATGCTGCTGTAGAGAGCAGTCGCATCTACTCCCTCTCCTAACCTATGGGACATGTGGCTGGCAGTTGAATAGGCATGCCGATTTTTCAAGGGTTAAGCAAGATCAAGGATGAAGGGAGCACTGGCGTAATACAGAAGACCTTGCTGGCGATCCTTGTCCTTCTCGGGAGGCGCTGGAGAAAGGTGTGCACACGAGGAGTCAGCGCAATCACGGAGATGGCACAACGCTCAGGAGCAGTCTCGAAGCTCCCAAGCGTGAGTAAACGGTCATACAGCGGCGAACAGTACCCTCCAAAAGAACCAGCAGCTCAAGAAGGGGGAGAAGTCAGAGAAAGCCGGTAAAGAAAAGACGGAGCCTAAATCAGCAGCGCAGGCAGGCACTCCCGGCATCAAAGGACAGCAGCAGCGGCGCTCGCAATCGGACAGTGGATCACTCTTCATAGAAAGCAGAGCTTCGAAACAAGCGATCACTGCTCCCAGCAAAGACTCAAGGCAGCTCACCATCTCAGAGGCTTTCGCAGGTAAAACACAGCCGGAGATTCGGGCTTCCGAGGCTTCCGCGGAGACAAACGCTGATGCTGCATTCACTGGCCTCGAGGACGCAAGCACGGCGGTCGCTAAGCAACAGGAGCTCCAGTTGCGCACGCCTCACGCGGGAGCCGCGCTGGGAGGGAAGGACGCCGAAAATACAGACACGGAGATCGGAGCGGAGAAGGTGAGCGAGAAGGTGAGCGGAGGGAAGCTGGAGGAGCCGGGGGCAGGACTGGGAGACCCTGTAAACTACAATAATGCCCAAATGCTAGAAGCCCTGATGCAGGTAAATGTCGCCCCCCCCCCCTGGAGACAAAAATACTTTAATGCAATCTGCTACTTGGGGGAGCATGAGAAGCGTGGAAAGCCATGCATCAAGAGGGCATAAAGGGGCCAAAGGAAGGAGAGTCTGCTCCCCAGAAGGGGAGAAATTCTACTCAGTAATGGAAGGCTCTGACTCCTCTCAAATGGGCACGGAAGAGGATGGCAATACTACAGATCTGTCATCAGAGACAGAATCAGAGGGATCCTGCTCTAGCACCTCCAGAGGCAAAGAGACACAGAAGAAAAGGAGATCAGTGATAAGACGGGATAGAGACAGATCGGCATCCAGCACAAATAGGAAACTGCTTTGGGACTATGGTAATACCTCTAGAATGTATCAGGAGCATTACATAGAAGAAGGAGCTGTTAATAATGCCACTAATGTCTCTCAAGACGCCAACGCTGAACCACCGCCACAAGCAACCCTAGATGGAATGTTCGCTATGCTAAAACAAATGCATGCAGAGGCCAGAATTGAAAGCCGGAGAGCCAGACAGGACACTAAAAAAATCCAAGCAAGCATTAGGAAAATGAATAAACAATATGAAGAGGTAGAAGAGAGAGTTGTTCAGGTTGAAGAAAGAACCGGCAGGTTGGAGGACGAGGTAACGGACTGGCAGGCTTACAAAATGGAGCAAGGGAAGGTGGTCGAGGATTTACAGTGGAAGCTGGAGGATTTCGAGAATCGCCAGCGGCGGAACAATCTGAGACTTCTTGGCCTGGAAGAGGGGGTGGAAGGGAAGGACCCAAGGGGGTTCGTGGTCAAGTTGTTGAGAGGTGTATACCCAGAGGCGCAGTGGCAATGGGAATCCGAAGTCCAGAGAGCACATAGATTCCCACTTACGCAGAAAAAATCAAGAGATGGTACTCATTGCCGAGGGCCATGCTAGTCTTTTTCGGAAACTTTCTGGCTAGTCAGGAAATTATGGAGAAAGCCAGGCCAGACAAAAAGAGGACATTTGAAGGGGTCACCTTCTTTGCAAGGCCGGATTTCTGCCACGCGACCGTTGAAAGGAGATGGAAACTCAGGCAGCTAATTACTCCTTTTCAGTGACAGGGCTCTGAAGCATACCTGATGTTTCCAGCAAAATTGAAAGTCATTACAGGGGGGCGCGTCAGAATGTTCTTTTCAGAAATAAAGGCAGGCGAGTATCTTGCAGAAATCACGGAGAATCAAAGGGGTAGGAAGAATAGGGACACTGAGCCAGCATAAGATGCATAATACAATACTTAGAAGAGTATTGTATATGTCAGTAGATTGGTTTGAGAAGAAAACAACGGTGGAGGATTCCCAACAGAGCAGCACCTAGTCAAATATTCTCCCAAAAATTAATTCAGACCCACATTGTAGTACATGGGACAATATGTGTGCACACTTCAAAGAACACCCACCGTTACAATGTTGGTTCAAAACATGAACTATACAGTACTTTAAACAAGGTCAAGGTGCACCACTTCAATGTTTCCAGAAACTGTTAGCTCTAATGAGGTTAACAGAAAAAATCACATTAGTTGTTACTTGTATTCTTTAAAAGTTCTTTTATTCAGTTCAGTCGAAAGTGAAAAACACGCACAGGAGCTACAGCCGCTGGGGGTCGCGTAACTAGTTAGCATGGAGGAGTCTCGTTCGTTATCGGAATTAGATTGGGTAGAGATGGGAAGGAGAGGGAGGCGGCACTACAGCAGCGAGCAGTCACACATAGGTCATGACTGACCTATTTGCCTGTAGTAGGGAGGGGTAAGCAAGGGGAGGGGGGCTGACGCGGGGGTGTGGGGGGGGTTGGGGGGGCGGAGATAACCTATGGACATGTACAGCACAAGTAAAGATGACATACAGGAATAAACAAGTGTTAGTTATTCTAAGAGGATGGCGTCTGGTTAGTTCAATCTTTAAGATCAGATGGCGTTAAGGATTGCCACTATTAATATCTGTGGGTTAAACGAGGGTGGGAAAAGGCAGAAAGTGGCAGCTATGTTTAGATTACTGAAATTGGATGCCATATGCCTTCAGGAGACACATGTGAGGGGAAAGGATAAATACCCCATGGATCAGCTCGGTTATGAAGTCTTAGCATATACGCAGCAAGATTCAAAAACAAAAGGAGTGGCTATATTTGCGAAAAAGGGAGTTATGCAGGTGAAGAAAAAGAAGGAAGACGATGGGGGGAGATGGGTAATGGTAGAAGGGGAAACAACTGGGGGGCGTTATACTATTGTCTCAGTATACGGCTCAAACGATGACGAACCTGAAGTATTCGATTTTCTAGATATGGAATTGGCCCTCTGGCCTGAACCAGTGATCTTCTGCGGGGACTTTAATGTTAACGGACTGTCGGGTTGGGCTTGTTGGGTGGGGGGATTCAGGGTGATCGCAAAAAGAGAACACGAAGGGCTATTGGTAATTTAATGTATCATAATGCATTGGTAGATGTCTGGACAGCCAACAATCCCACTGGGACAGGCAGTACTTTCTATTCCGCTCCCCACAGGGTTATAGCTAGGTTGGATTATTTTTTGGTTTCTAGCTCTTTAGTATCTGGCTTAAAAATAGAGAGGCTCCCTCGTGTCTTCTCAGACCATAACCCGCTAGTATTAACTATCCCTCAGAACTCTAGGGGAGTTCACAAAGAATACAATTGGACGTTTGAAAGAGGGCTACTTAAGGAAGAAGATTATGTAGCTAGAATGAGGTTATGGATTAGGCAGTTCTGGGAAGTAAATAGAGTCACGGCATCCGCAGGGGTGGTCTGGGACACTTTTAAAGCAGGGATAAGAGGGGAAACACTGGCCTACACCCTTCATAGGTGCAAAAATGAAAAACAAGCATTAGCTAAAAGACTGCATGATCTAATGGAACTGGAAGAGCAACTTATTCGAGCAGTCAGTAGGCAAGAACCACTCGAGGAGATCTTATTGGAGATGGAGTTGAAAAGAGCTGAGGCTAGTGAAAGCTTGGCAAAGAAAGCTGCGAGTAACTATTTAATGAAAAAGGAAAAATGCTACGAATTCAATGAGAAGGTAGGTCACATGCTAGCAGTCCGCATTAGACAAAACATGGCAGCTGGAGAAATAAAAGAAATTAAGGATAGAGGGGGAGGGGTTGTGACTAAGGTAGAGGATGTGCGGGAAGTGTTTAGGGAGTTTTACTCTGACCTATATGACGAAGATCTGGGAAATGTAGATGCTGAGATAGAGGGTTATCTAACAGGAATCCCACATGAGGAACTTAGTGAGGAGAATAAAGAGGCACTGGAGTTGCCACTGACATTGTGGGAAGTCCAAAGCGCAGTAACCAAACTTCCTTCAGGGAAGGCAGCAGGGCCCGATCAAATTCCGGCGGAATTTTATAGAACTTTTTGGGACACCCTGGGGATTGATATGTTGGAAACTTTAAGACAAGCACAGAGGGGGGAAACTATTCCTCAATCTTGGGCCGGAGCAAACATCATAGTAATTCAGAAAAAAAAAAACCACACTTGGAGCCGGGTTCATACAGGCCAATAACACTTATGAATGCCGATGCAAAAATCTATTCCAAGGCACTCTCACAAAGGCTAAGCAAGGTGATTGAGGGATTGGTCTGCACAACACAGCACGGCTTTATTCCAGGGAAAGGGACTACACAACATACAAGGCAGATGGTTACCTTACTGGATGCAGCAGGTGCCACAGGGGACCCTGTCTCGGCCATTTTTTGGGATGCGGAGAAGGCCTTTGACAGGGTCTCCTGGGGGTATTTATGGAAGGTTTTAGATTGGTTTGGCATAGGGGTAGGTTTTATAAAGGCTATACAGGCTCTGTATGTGGAACCTATGGCTAAAGTGAGGATAAACAGAGGGTATACTGCCGAAATACGAATAAGGCGTGGCACACGACAGGGTTGCCCGGCTTCACCACTTCTATTTGCGCTATATCTGGACCCCCTTCTGCGCAAACTAGAAGGAAATTCTAACATCTGCCCGGTAAAACTTCACAGCTATGAGTATAAAACACTTGCCTATGCAGACGATGTCGCGGTGGTCACCCCAGAGCCGGAGTCGGCAATCACAGAAATAGAGCAGGAGGCCGCAGCCTTTGGGGTAGTGTTGGGTTACTCCCTAAATAAAGGAAAGACACAAATTGTACAGAACAATTTGGTCAATTACCAGGACACAAGAGAGGCGCCAGAAGTTATGTATTTAGGTGTCAAAATTACAGCCGACCTAGATAGGCTAGTGGAAATAAATATGGGCCCCCTTTTGGCAAAAGTGAAAGCGAATACGGAAAGAATTAACAATCTGCATCTGACTCTGATGGGTCGGATCAATGTAATAAAGATGGTAACATTCCCGAAACTTCTCTATCTGTTTAGGTCCATCCCGTTATTTTTTGATAATACATGGTTCAATAAACTGGAAGCGATTTTGAACAAGTTTATATGGGTCAAGGGGAAGACAAGGAGAGCCTACAGACACCTAACGGTATCCAGAGAAAAAGGCGGTTGGGGGGCACCAGACTTTAGGCTCTACTATTGGGCTGCTGTCTTGCAGTATTGTCAGGGGTTGATAGGAGGGGGAGGTACAGATCACACAGCGGAAGTTAGTTCGGGATTCACTAATGTTTATACTACACTATTGGGTGAGGGGGCAGAGAATGGGTTTTTAAACACAATTGACTTCAGCTATTTTAAGCATACACGGTTCAATACATTAAAGGCGGCCTACAGGGTCTGGAAAGGGATTTAAAAAAAAATTGGCCTAGGACGTTACAATAATTATACACGACTGTACACGAACTGCTCATTATCGAGGGATATCTTTAGGGATATTACTGTGAGGGACTGGCATAGCAAGGGGATAGTGAAAGTAGGGAATCTTCTGGACAGCCAGGGGAACATGCTTCAGTTTGGGGCGCTAGAAGCAAAGTTTGGGTTAGAACATCGTAGCTTTTACAAGTACCTCCAAACTAGAAGTTTTCTAATGCAAAAGCAGGGCGGCCTTGCAGGGCTGGGTCAATGTAAAGTTATGGAGTACATAGAAGGATCTAATATGTGCACTATAAGACAGTTGTACGCGGAGTTGAAAGTTAGCAAAACGGATGAAAGGGGGAAATATGCACTAAAATGGTCAGAAAAACTGGGGTCAGAGCCAGAAAGCTTTCAGTTATCCCTGGATCTGGGAAGAACAGTGTTATGCTCAGCTACCTTGCAATCACAACACTTTAAGACTGTATACTCATTGTACCACACTCCGGCCAGAATCGCCCAGTGGGGCGGTACAACTGGAATAACATGCCCCGCTGTGATTCAACTGATGCAGACATTGTACATATGTTTGCACAATGTCCGCAATTGTACACCTTGAAAAAGGCTATCGATTAGTTTTTGGATAAATCGCTTAAGATTAAGATAAAGCTCACAGATGAACTAATCATTCTGGGGGTGGGGGATATGCCAGATGTATTGCCAGTAGAATTTATCTTTGTCTCTCTTGCGGTGTTTCGTATATGCATAGCAAGAACTTGGTTGGACAAGGCTCCCCCCCATTTCAAGCTTGGATTGCAAGCCAACTTGCTATGTATAACCTAGAAAAGGCAATCTATGATAGGAAAGGTAGGAAAGCTAAGCTATTAGGTCAAAGGATATGGCAGCCTATCACAAACTGGAAAAATAGTAGGTTAAATCTAGGATAGGCAGCGGATGGCTGATTTACTAAAATTACTATAAAATTGAGCATATAAGGTGGGATAGGCCAATATGTAAGTCTCATATATCTCTCTTAACTTTACAGATGCTTCATTTTTTGCTTTTTCCGTTGTTATCTTTTCTTTCTTCTGAAATGTTTAGATCGTACTGTATGTTTATCTGGGGGATCTCTTATGATGCCATGTATCAGAATAACAATGTAATGTGATATTGTGTACAATTACTTGTGGAACTGTTGTGTGCTGTAACACATACAGGAACTATGCGGTAAAATTCTTTTAAGAAATGTTTAATAAAAATATTAAAAAAAAAAAAAAAAGGATGGAATGGACTAGAGTACCGCAGTGCAATGCCCAATTTGGCCATGGCCTCCTTGTAAGCTCAAGAGCTAAACCAGGACCCTGGTCAGAATGTAGCGTGCCGACTACATATGTGCCAGTAAAGACTCGCAAATCTTTTATAACAGTTTGAGCGTGTGCCGAGCGCTGAGGCCACATCCAAATAAATCTGTCCTAATAGTTATAGGACCGCATTTGTCCATAGGGACGTCTGCGTGTAGATAGTCTAATGCTGTCTAACAACTGTGTCTGTACTGGGCTGGCTACACTGTAGTCCGGTATCTGGCGGCATTCTCTGCTTCGATCTCTGTTGCAGTTATGGCAGTTAATTGCAAATGTGTGAATGTGACCATTCATTCCTGGCCACCAGTACGTCTCTTTTAATTCAAGTATAGATTTAGAGATCCCCTGATATATCAGACCCTCTCCCAAATGTGCTTCGTGTATTAAAGCTACTCTACGTTTCCTGTTTGGAATTACTCTATCCCCACTCCAGGAATTCGAGAAAAAGGAACGGAGTTTGCGTCAATTAAGTATGAGTATTTGAGTGGATAATTTTGAGGGAACGCTTCACCGCTGCCTTTGCTTGTGCATTGACACCTAGCATTATTCCGCCATCTATTTTTGTTTTTGAACGAGTGATTGCAGCTACGAAAGCCATTTGCACAGCTGCATTCGCGGCTTCATCAGCCAATGAATTCCCTGCAACGTGAACGCCATCACATTGATAATTGAACTATTTGTTCCCAAAGCAACTTATGTTTGATTGTGCCACCCTTTGCATCTTTGTAACCATTTTGAATCCAGTTTTGCAAGTATTCATTGTACGATTGGACACATTAATACGAATCGCACACTATGAGTATGGGTAATTCGCGATCAGTATTTTCAAGCGCCATCTTGAATGCTTGTAGTTCAGCTCGCTGATCTGTCCAATCTCCTAGAGATTGCATTTTAGTGCCAATAGGTCGGAATTAACATCTTGCCAGCGACCTTTAATGATCGCGCATGCAGCACTATAAGCTTGTTTACCCCCCGTAGTAGGTTGGGCTGATCCGTCAGTATAAATTATACATTCATACTGCTACAAGAATGTCCTCTGCCTAGTGAGAAATTCAGTAGGCAGAGGACATTCTTGTTCATATTGTAGAAATGCTTGTGTTTTCAAATATGGGTCAAAAACGTATTCAACGTCTCTTGCAGCAAGAGAATTAACCCATTGTATCCATCTCGGATGTAAAGCTTTAGCATTCTGAATGCTCGCTTTCGTCACTGCCTCTAATGCAGGTACAGGAGTAACAACCATTATGCGCTTAACCTGTGCGAGGGCTCTCTCTATTGCCACTGCAGTTTGAACCGCTGTCAGAATTGTTTCTGTTGAAGTGAATTACAAGTGTGATTTGTAAGCTATTGGTACTTTTTCTCCTTCATTAAAGGTTAAGTATGTGAATTCGCATTGTCCTGGAATGATTTGGATCACTAGGTTGCGTACGTTTACACGTGTTTGTAAATGTGTTGTTGCTAACATGTCTGTTTGCAATGAATACAACATTTCTGTGTGTTTTTGAGTCCAATTAACTGTTTTGAAATCTGGTTTGATTAATTTGTAGAGAGGTTTAACCCTTTCTGCGAAATTTAGAATATAAGTTCTTACGAAATTTAGGAAACCTAGAATCGACTGTAAGTTTTTCACCATTTTTGGAGGTTGGAGCAGCACACACTTTTCTAAAAAGTTGGCTGCCAGACTTTTGCCTTCACTTGATAACTCATATCATAGAAACAAGACGTAGAGGTGGGCGATTCTTGATTTCTTAAAATTGAATTTGTACCCGTCAGAGGCGAAGCCCAATATAATGGTATTCACTCTGTTCAAGTGCCTATCCAAATCATTGTCTGTTAGATAGATGTCATCGACATATGATAATGCCTCATCATCATAAGTTTGTAGTAACTCTGTTACTCTGGCTGAAAATAACCGTAGACTATTCTTGAATCCCTGTGGGAGATGAATTTTTTTTTTTTTAACTTTATTGTGCAAAACAGAAGAATTACAGGTATGAGCCTACAACCCCAGGGGCCGGCCGCTAGTGTTTGTCAAGTAAATAAGCAGTCAGTAAGGCAGCAGCTGACCCCGGTAGGTCCAGCAGAAGTACAGGATACACTTTCGGCAACACAGGAAGTATGCAGGATGCACGATTTTTAAGTTTTATAAAGGAACAAAGAGAAACAAAAGAACAAACAACTGAAGGTGGGTACGTGATAAAAAAAGTCGAGCTCAGACACCGGGGACCTACCATAACGGATCGGAAATCAGGAGGATGTTGGAGAGAACCAATTGGGGGGAGGGCAGTGGGGAATCAGGACAATCTAGTAAGAAATATGGTAATCAAGGAACCTCAGAGGTCAAGGGGACATAGAAGCGTCTGGAATATCTACGAGGGGGGTGTGCAGATGTTTCCCCGGTACGCGTTCCATTGGCCCCAAATTGTACTCCACGCCCTAGGCTTGCCCCTAGCCAAGTATACCGTCTTCTCCCTGAACATGCACCAATCCATGTTCTCCTTCCACGTCGACACGGTGGGAGGGGAGATGACAAAATTGACGCTCTGTCCCCATAATTGAGAAAGCCGTCAAATACCTACTTTCATGTGAAATGTTTTCACAGAAGAAACCGTTAGAAATATGTAATGTAGTTTTATATTTTTTACGCACAATATTATTCATTAATGCTGCACTGTGTGCATTTTGTACTGCAAAGGTTTTGCAACAAGAGTTTAGATGTCTGTAATCCAATACTAGACGATATCTGGTTTGGAGACAAGAAACATAGGATTGTTCATTGACGAGGTGCATGTTTCAATCACCCCTTGGTATTCAAGTTGATCTAATATCTTGCTGACTTGTTTTTTAGCTTCTTGCTTAACTGGGTACTGCCTTTGTGCAGTTGGTTGATTTTTTAACTGGATTTTATGGTGAGGAGAATCCTCATCCCATCCTACATGATTTTTATATAATTCAAGAGCCTGGGCTACTGTCCATTTCCTGGCATAAGTATATTTTAAATGAATTGGAATATGGTTGGAGAAAGCTGGCATAATGATGTTTTCACCAGGTGGGCACTCCCTGACAAATTCAGGTGGCTAGTCTTGTTCAGCAAGAAGAATGTCATAACCCTGAGAGAGCCGCTCCCAAAAGAGTGCTCTTATTTTTATAGTTATTTCCCCCTCCATCAGGAGTGTTACTTCAAATAACTTATGTGGGACACTAACCCTGGTATCTGCAGTTTCAACTTGGATGTACTCATTCAAGTCCACATTCTCCAGATGATCCTTCAAGTTCTTGCAAGCTATGGTGACTTCTGCTGAGCTGTCCAACATCATTTGAGCCCATTTCCCATTCTTGAGTTGTGTCCTCAAGATCCTCGGCATGTCTGATTTTTAGACCTGCTTCCTTCTTTTTGGTGAATTGAATGTTCTTATTTTTTGGAACGTGTTGATCATCTTTGGACTTTACGTGTTCTTCCTTGTGTTCTGATCGTCCTCTTATTTCGGATTTCTGTGAGGAAGTCTGAATTGTACGAGAGGAACGTGTATCAGTATCTTGATATCTATCAGGTTTTAATAAAATTATCCCTATTCCTGAGGTTATACCTCCTTTCAGAGGGCTCCTTTTGAGGAGACCTACCTCAGGATTGAGAACGCTTCTCTTTAAAAGTTTGTTTAGTGTTTTCCCACTTCTTTTTAGGAGAAGTAGGAGTGTTTTTATTAAAGACCTTTAACTATAAAATTCTACTAAATTCTGTATATTACTTAGTAATTCATCGTCTGACATTGCTTCAATGTCAGGGTCAGGTCTGTAGTTGGCTAAAGCTAGCCATGTTGCTCCTGGTCTACCTAGTGGACCGAGCCTGGTAATGTGATGTATATGTTTTAGGGCGCCTTTGAACTAGAGTGCATGCTCTTGGTATGTTAATGGAATTTCAATGTCCTTGAAAGGAATGTATTCTTCTGGTGGTTCCTCTTCTTTGTAGAAGTGAAACACTTTAGTTACTAGATTTGCTTCAGGGAAGACTATCCATGAATAGAATACCTCTGTGTGATGATATTCATGTGCCTCTATCACAAAAACTACCCTACCACCTCTTGCTGTTAGGCCGTTTCTTATAAGTTTTATAGTGATGGCTTTCCTTAAATTTTCTGGGATGATTATAGCATCCTGGTCGTCTTCATTAAAGACTGTTGCATCAAGAGCTCGTACAGCGTTTTTGCCTCTAGCTCCACCGGTCTCGGTGCTGTTGCATTGTATAACCCCTTCCCTGCTGCCGTCGACCATTGACTGTCACAAGCACTACCTCGCTGGTGCTGCGAACGTCCAACGGCCAACGCGGCCCGCCCACTTATAAAAACCACTGCATTGCTGCAAAATAACGTCCGCGGTTAAGGTGTTAATGAAAGTTGCAGAGCAAGTTTCAATGAAACAGAGATAAGGTGCACAATATTTTGGAACACTGTCTCCTTCAACGTTGAACAAACCAAAAACTAATACATAACATTTTCGTCCAACTCAGCTATGGCGGATATTTTATCCGTTTACTCACTCCAGTCGTCTTTCGGAGTATTTCACGAGAAAAAGGGGTCTCTGAGAAAAGCCCGACTGGGCGCCATGTAGTGTATTTCTTATATTCTCAATAGGCTCTGTGCATTGGAATAATATAACCTATAGATTTGATGTAGGACGGATGTCTACTAGGTCTCTATCGAATATACTAAACTTAATTGTGTGTATGCCAGCTAACTCAGAGGTCACTAAAAACTTTCTCGAATACTCAAGAAGGGATTAGTTTCTGACAAGCGTATAAACATGACAACTTTGCTTCCCAAGCATAAGAAATATATCTCTCAGAGTCGTGGAAACAATAGATAAGTATTTCACTCAGTCAATCGTGTATGCTTCATTTCTATAGAGTTGCAGAGAAATAGAGAGAGAGGCATTTTCAATAAAAAGGGTTTATTGAAAAGTCTTCTTTCTCATGCAAGAGAAGTGAACTGCTACAATTGTTATGCAGATTGCAAAGTATAATGTGTACAGCGAGAAAAGTATTATAAAATAATACTGTAAGAGCATTGTATGTTTCTAAGCCATATAAAAATACATACATAAATACATTGACTAAAATACTCAACTGGTGCTTCTATAATACGCCTACCCCAATGTACCTAACCTAAGTCTAGTGCGAGGGAAGAAGTAAGTATTGTGTAGCATAGGTTTAGTTGTTTTTGCCAAGAATCTACCAAAGGTTTCTCTGGGTTCTAATCAGCTCCATACCTTAGGTAGAATGAAGGAGGTCTGGTATCTCTGTCTCGGGACTCGATTTCCCAACACCCCGCAAGGGGAGCTTAGAAACAATGGAGCTGAATTCTCGGCAGGAGAAGGGCAGCCTCTTGATCAGTGCGTCAGCTGGAGAGTCAGCTTCCTTTGGCACTTGCTGTAGCAAGCTGTGCCGGACAAGTAGGTTGTCGAACTGCTCAGAACCACCGTATCTTGCTAAAGCAAGTGAAGGTATATTTATACCTTGAAGGTGTTTAGGAATGCCATAGTTTCACGTAAAGTCGAGCATAAGAACATCATAGTGAACCCCTTTGGAATAGCTGTTCATTGTAAAACTACCTGAGTTCTTGGAGAAATCAATATTCAAGCAAGGGGAAGTCTGTGACTGCTTAAGCCAATTTTCCAAGAAATCGTTGTGACGTTTGGTACGGGTAGAAGTAACCATGCCTGTATTTGGGTAGCTTGGGCTATGCCTAAATAAGGGCTTGATTTCTATGCCTATATTAGGGCAATGTGAATTGTACCTATATAAGGGCATGAATCGGGAAAATTCACTCAGAGCTTAAAATGCCAAACACCCACTCCACTTTCTTATGTACAACATTACTAAGTTCTAAACACATAAAACATATCTAAACATGATGTGTTAAAACCCACCCAAAATACATAAAAATGCATTGGTATTGGTTGTACACGAAAAGCATATGTGCGGTATGCATTTAAAGCAATGTTTCATGGCAGTTTCACCGCCCAGAAAAGGGTGGTGAAAATGCAACTCAAAATAAGCCTGGCAGGGCTAGCAGTGGCACGGCCAGCATATTTGTGCCGGTTGCAGACCCAGATGGATCCTTGAACCCTGCAGAACCGGCGGACTCGTGGCAGTTCTACCGCCCCACTCCTAAAACTGTAGGCAGGCCCACAGTGTGGTGGTGGTCAGACCTTCTCCAGGAGTACAGCGGTCCTAATCAGGCTCATAGTCTGCCATACAAATGAATGACTAAAAAAATAAACAAATGGATAAGGAATGCAAATTAAAAAAGGCAAAATAAACTATTGACTTACCAGACTTAGCATTCAAATGGCTCTCTTTTTTAGACCGATGTGCACATGTGGTCCAGCAAAATACCTTCGATCACAGTGCAAGATAGCCAATGGCTGAAGAGGTCTTGCTGTGTACAGTGTTGGACGGAAGCAACATCTGAAAGACAGTTAAAACTATTAATGAAGAGCACCATCCCAAAGACGATCAATGCATGTATACACACACACATATAGGCTGTTGATCTGCATAACACAGCGTCAAATATATGTATATATATATATATATAAAAAATATATATTGTCGCTCCAAGGTTGTCCACCTTTGAGTAGCACATGAACAGCAGCTTGATTTATGTGTAGGTGAGGACGGGGATCCGCTTGTAGATGCCGCTCCATAATGGATCTGCCCGACTCGTTTCGAAGCTCCATATGCTTCTCTTCAGGGGCTTTAACGGAAGCGGTGTGCGCAACCGCTAACCCACTTCTCCATTTTCCATATGACACACCCACCAATGGGAGGCTCAAATGAGAATGTGTATTCTGGGAAGTGTGGTGCGGAAAGCACATAATCAAGTCCTGTATGGACCCCGCAAGTGGGCCCGTCCTCGATCCCGTGTACGGCTGCTGTTTCACTTCTGTGACCCCCAAGGATGACGGGGTGTGGCATACTCCACGGCTGGACGGCCGCGTAAAAATTGACGGTCCAAGGTTGTCCACCTTTGAGTAGTACACATAAATCAAGCTGCTGTTCGTGTGCTACTCAAAGGTGGACAACCTTTGAGCGACAATATATATATATATATATATATATATATATATATATATATATATATATATATATATATATATATATATATATATATATATATATATATATATATATATATATATATATATATATATATATATATATATATATATATATATATATATATATATATATATATTGCCACAGCTTCTTCTCTCCACTTCTTACGGATCAAAGGACACGGCACAGCAGCAGTAGTTTTTAGCGTTTTATTATTTACACACCAGTGCAAACATAACGTGCAATAAAAATATATATATATATGTGCGTGTGTAATTTTTCAGGTAATTCTTTTTAATTCTTTTTATTAAAACAGAAAAGACATTACAGCAAAAAGTAACTCTCAGGTGAATGCATTCGGTTCCAACGCACAAGTCCAGATGGCACAATACAGAATCAAATAAACAACAATTAACACTGGGGTCATGGGGATTCCTGTGCTCCTAGATCCGGCCCTGGCGTGGGCGGCTCACAGAGTCCCCCACGGTGGCTATTTCACGCTCTCCATATCTTCCCCTTCTACCGCGGACAACCCCTGGCCACATACACTGATCTTTCTCTAAACATGCACCAATCGAGGTCTTCGGCCCACTTATTGATGTGGGGCGGCTGACATGCACCCCAGAGTTGAGCTCTAATACGTTTGGTCACCATATACGCGAGCGTGACCCACTGTTTCTGGTACATATTTAAATCGGCCGGCTCCCACACGTTCAACAAACATCTCCGGGCCGCTGGCCGCATCTCCACCCCCACAACTTCCCCCAGCTCGTCGTGAATTTTTGACCAATATGTCTAAATTGCTGAACAGTGCCAGAGGATATGTATCAAGGTGCCAACATCTCTACATTTTCTCCTACAGACTCCACTCTTGGCTCGTCCCATTCGCACCAGACGTGGCCTGGTTATGTAGGATCTATGCAATATCTTCAACTGCACCAATCGGAGCCGCATCCGGATAGCGACTACCTTGGGGGACAACACCGCCTCAGTCCAATCTTCATCGTCTAATTCTAACCCATACGCACACCACTGAGCTCTGATCTTCACTAACGGGTTTTCGGAGTTATTAACCAATTTCCGATAGATCAAAGAGATAGTTTTCTCTGGGATATGTCCATCCAGTACATGGTCCTCGAGAGGAGACGTCTACAGGAGTTCCGTGCCCTTGGGGACGTGTGTGGTAAGAGCATGTCTCATCTGCAGGTATCGAAAGTATTCGTTTTGGTGTAGACTATATTGTTTTACAAGGGAGTCAAACGTATGCACAGAGTCCTTCCCCCACACATCTTTAATCTGGGTAATTCCAATAAGGTCCCACCTATCAAACCCTTTAGTCTTCCACAGACTACCCAACCTCTCAGAATTTAAAAAGGGGGTGGCGGGCGTCAATCTGCCTTCCCACCCAAGACATTTAGTAGCCGCGTGCCACACTTGTATCACATGCGCAGTCGGGCTAGTCAGCGGAAATCTCCCTGGCCTAGAATACAAAGCTCTGTCTAAATCCCACCCGGGGCCTGACACCGGTCCATAGCGTAGCCTGGTTCACCAGGAAGTCTGTAGACAATATGGTTCACTGCAGCTAGGTGCGAGGCCCAATAGTACAAATCCGGGAGTCCGATCCCGCCGTCATACCACGGGAGAGTCAATTTGTTGAAAGCAATACGGGCCCCACCATCCCACAGGAGCTGCCTCTGAAGAGCCTCTATCTCCCTGAAATACGCGTCCGGCACCGGGTCCATCGAATTTTGCAAGGCATACAGAAACCGGGGCAGAGCCATCATCTTGAAGTGAGTGGCCCTGCCAAGCAGGGAGAGTGGAAGGGCCTTCCAGCTCTTCACATCCTTCCTACACCTGGCCAGTGGAGAGGACAAATTATTATCGTACCACAACTTTGGATCAAGCGTGATAAATATGCCTAGATACTTAAATCCTGTAGTCTCAATGTGAATAGGGCAGGACTTCCGGATCACCGGCGGATCCCCGGCCAATACAAAGATCACCGATTTATTCCAATTAATGGCCAATCCGGAATACCTCCCAAATACAGCAAGCACATCGAGAAAGTTGCGGAAGGAGAACTTAGCGTTAGTGAGATAAAGCAGCACGTCATCTGCATACAACAAGATCTTGTCCTCCCAGTCAGGTGTCCACCGCAAGCCGCGTATAGGGATATCCCATCTAACCCAAGCCGCCAGTGGTTCCATCCCGAGTGCGAAGAGCAGCGGAGACAGCGGGCATCCTTGTCTTGAGGTTCCGTGACGATCGTAAGTGGTGTTTTCGACTCGCACGAAAATGTTCGAGTCTGATATCTATGAACCGCAAATGACGAGTTTAGTGGGTGTGCGCAGTTTCACTGTGCTAACCTGAACCGTTCGTTTGTTTCGTGGGTTCCTATCTGTACCCACGGGTTCCATCTTAGATACGGCATCCATTTTGTCTCTTGCCCTCAAGTAGCCAGCGAACGGACGCTGTCCGCTTCGCGACCCTGGGATTCCCAAGGACTCTTGCGAAAGACACATTTCCTTTGAAAGTGTCTTTATGATGAGGGGGATGATACTGTAAGGCAGATGGCCCCGCTCGAGGCTCATCTTGCCGTGCCAGTCTATTGTCTCAGCCGTGCATCTCATTAGGCACGTCCTTTTGATGCTTGTAGCTCGTGTTTCCCGATGCCACCCCTTTTACACCCTTTCCGATCTCCCCACTGCTTCTACCTTCCTCTACACCTGTCTCTGTTCCCTCTTCGATTTGTTTACTGCCGATTGGAATGTACTAATGGTGGGAAGATGGGTTTTTACAGTTGGGAACCACCGAATGTTTCTGTACTTATGTTCCGGACCTTGAATGCATCAAAGCGACCCCTCTCGGGGATAATTATGGGAACCAAGTTGTAAACTTTTGTGTACCATGTTAACCTATGAGAGAAATGTGTATAAAAAGGAGCGATCCACAGTAGCAAATTGAAGCAGATCCCGAAAACATACCCGTTGTGTACTTCTCGTGAATTCTGTGTTCCCTGCAGTAAATAAACCTCGAATCTTTGACGCCGAAGGAAGTGTCCCGTGTCTCTGTCATTTGTACGCCGGAACAGGTTACCCACGAAGGTTTCAGGTGTTGTCCCCTGGCACCGCTGGGTCTTAAATAACCCAGTCCTTCAGTCTGGTACCTCTCCCCAAGGAAAAATCACCTGACTTACAATTATTGACAACCACTCTCGCTAGGGGGTTCGTATATAATAGGCGCACCCAACTGATGAACCCACTTCCAAAGCCCAGCTTCGCCAACACTGCAAACAGGTAGTGCCACTCCACTCTATCAAAGGCCATTGTGGCATCCAGGGATACCAGCACCGCCTGTTCATGTAACTTAGGGGATACTCCGAGAATACCATGCAGTCTACGTAGATTCGCGGCATGAACCCGGATTGATCCGGGTGGATCAAGGTCGTAATCACCTTGACTAACCTGGTAGCCAGGATTTTCGTAGTATTTTGGGCTTTGTGTCAAGAAGCGATATGGGCCTATAGGAGGAACACAACGTCTTAGGCTTGCCTGCTTTATGTATGACTACTATGTTTGCTGCGCGCTGATCATATGGAAGTTCCCCTCTCTCCCTGCTTTCCACGAACATGGCACGAATGTAGGGGGAGAGTTTATTGGCGTTCAATTTGTACAATTCGATAGGTATGCCGTTGGGGCCCGTCATCTTACCGGATTTAACCTGCCTAATCGCCTGGACAACTTCATCATCAGACAATGTGGAATCAAGATAGCGCATATCATCCTCTGATAGGCGTGGCATAATGATATCCTTGATCATGTCGCTATTCTCCATTTCCGTAAAGTCACTACCTGCCGTATAGACCTTCCGATAGTACTCAGAATACTCGTCCGCCATGGCCTGTGGGTCTGTGATCTTACGTGACTCCAGCCCTTCTAATGCAGGTACTGGCCTAGACGCTCGCTCTCCATGCTCAAGCCAAGCAATCAATTTACCTGCCTTATTGCTGTGCTCGTATATACGGCTCTGGACGGCATTGTGCTGGGCCACCGCGCCATCCCTGACGAGATTTTTATATTCCTCCACTCGGAGACTCAACAAATGGAGGTCTGCCGGCGTGTGCGACTCAACCACCTTCTCTTCCAGAAGTAAAACTTCTGCCTCCTTTTGAGCCACTTCGGCCTGTCCTTCCTTCCTCTTCCTCGACACTAAAGATAATACCTCACCTCTTGCAACAGTTTTGTATGCTGCCCAGAGGGACCGGGCAGACTCTACCGACCCCTCATTCTCCGAGAAGTATCGATCCGACATCTGGAGAACCTCCTTTTTAATCGCAGGGTCTTTTAACCGCCAGGCCCCTGTGGGAGCCACTCTGCCCACTGTCGGCAGCTCAAGAGCGAGGCTGAACCACAGCGGAGAGTGATTAGATATTCCCCTTCCAAAATATTTAACTTCACGGATCATCACCGCCGGAAGCAGCATACAGTCCAGCCGAGACAGGCTGCCATGAGCAGCCGAGACATGGGTGTAGTTCGTAGACGTCGGATTACGCACTTGCCAACTGTCCACCAGCCTTAGTGTGACCAAGAAATAGGAAAGCCATCTCTGTGTCAGCGTGAGCGCCCGGGGCGGGCTACGATCAATCTCCCCATCCAATACAGAGTTAAAATCAACACCTAATACAAGGTCACCAAGGGGCAGCGTAAGGAAGATAGTACTTAGATCTCAGAAGGTCTCGGTCTGAAGGCCAGGTTGCACGTAAATAGACAGGAGAGTGATCGTCCGGCCCCCAACCTGCCCCGAGACACCTGCGTACCTGCCCCTCTGATCAATCCAGGTCGCCTGCACAGACAATGGAAAGGAATTCTTAACCAGGATTCCGACTCCCCTAGAACCGGATGTGAATCCTGCGTGTACCACTAGTTTATACCCTCCCTTATGGAGGGCCATGCATTTATTACCAACTAGGTGCGTCTCCTGAAGTAAAACCACATCCGGGGAATTATTATTATTATTATTATTATTATTTATTTTTGTAAAGCGCGATAGTCACCCAGAGGTATCCCAGCGCTGAAGAACCCTGAAATCACCAGGAAAACGGAGCAAGAAACTGAGAAGGAACAAGGGAAGAAGGGGAAACTGAAGCAGAGAAGAGGGGAGGGGGTGTGCAGGATTTAGGGAAAAAGATGAGTTTTTAACAGTTTCCTGAAGCGCAGGTATTGAGGTTCATGACGGGAATATCGCCTAAAGAGTTGACTAACCATCCCCCTCTTGGTCTTATCCCCCAAACCATTCACATTCCAATTCAACACTCTCATCCTCGACCCTCGACTATCTTGTGCCGCCGAAGCCATGTGCAAAGCATGTTGATACACTTTTATCACCTGAGATTGAAAAATGATAACTAAATAAACCACAAACACACATCCACAAACACCACATCACTCCCCCCTACCCCCACCCTGTACCCCTGCTCACGGCAATCGCCAACCCCCAACTCCCAGTGTGCCTGTCGCCCCATAGTCTAACTAACCGACTATCTAAAGGTAGATCTGAGGAGGAGTTCGGCACTCCACAGCCCCGCACGCCCCTAGGATATTGTTACGCCTGTTTTAACTCCCCTTTCAAAAAGCATATTTGCGGGAACATCTCATAACTGACCCCCCACCCAGCATGGTCTTGTTTCACAGAAGTCAAAAGTACTCATCATTCCTGTTCTTGTGAGCCCTCTTCTTCTTCGCCGCTCCGTCTCTGAGAGTCTCCCCGGGTCGGAAGGCTCGCCACCCAATCTGAGGCAATTTCCGGATTGTCGAAAAACCAGACCTTCCCCTCAGTCTCGACATGCAACTTGGCAGGGAACATCATGGCATACTTAAATCCTTTGTCACAAAGCCGCTTCTTGACTCCAAGAAAATTCTACCGCTGCCGCTGAACCGCCTGCGTAAAGTCCAGAAAAAAATTGAGGGTGGAATTCTCATACTTCAGAGGGCCCCCGGTTCTGGAGGCTTGCAGGATAGCGTCTCTGTCTCTAAAGTTGAGCACTCTTGCTATCATTGGCCAAGTTGGAGCCCCCGGTCAAGGCCTTCCTCTCGGAATCCTGTGCGCCCGCTCCACCATGAAGAAGTTCCCCAGCCCCTTCGGTTTCAGATGATTAAGTATAATGTCTTCCACAAAAAGATCTGGAGCCTGACCCTCGGCCCTCTCTGGAACTCCAATGATGCGCATGTTGTTTCTCCGGGCCCTTCCTTCGTATTCGTCCAGTTTGCGGCTCGCCATTTTACTGGAAGCTTCAGGTTCTGGATCTCCTGCTGCAGTTGTGCTACGTCGTCCGTCAAACTCGCCGTTTTGATATCCAACGACTTTACCTTCTGACTCGTTTTGGTGAGATCAGCCCGGATTAAATTAACCTTAATGGTTACGGTGTCCAACTTGTGGTCTAACGACTCCATCTTTTGTCCAAGGGAGGTTTTAACCCCATCTATGGCGGCCATCACATCCGATAACGTGGGTTCCGATGTAGGGCCTGAGGCCTCTCCAGCCCCGTCCTGCGGCCTCCCAGACCCGGCAGGCGAACCCCTGGGTTGCGTATAGCGATCCAACTTATTCGACTGGATAAGTCGAAACCCCCTGGAGGACTTAGAGTGTTGTTTCTCAGTCTCCGGTTTGGTCGCCATTTCGCTTTTAGGCCCGGGACAGGCCTCTCAATCTCCTGATGCGCGGCAACGGTCAGAGGCAAAACTCACCGCAAGCAAAGCACTCCTGACTGCCCTCAGGCCCTGCTAGTATCGTCGCCGCTGGCTTGCGAGTCACTCATCAGTGCGCAGTCTCCTCTTCCGGCCCGTTTCTCAGCATCCTGGGTAGGTCACCACCTTCGCCGCTCACCGCCAGTCACCGGCGACTCTTTGCCTTGTGGGCCTCTCAAGACATCCCTTCAGGACCAACTCTGCTCCACATACCACGCCGATGCAGTGCCTTCCTCTCCCTCCAGGCAGTCCACAGCACTTGGGGGTCAATCTCTGCCGACCACGGCGGCTGTGCTGTAAAGTGGGAGCACCCAGGTCCCCGAGCACCCATCAGCCCCCGGGTCCCGGCACCACTGTCAGCCACCTGCCGCCCACAAGCAGTGTCGTCCTGCGCCAAATCCGCGGCACCATTATAGCCTGTAATCCCAGTGGCGGCGCGGGCATGGGTCTCTCCCGGTCCCCGCCGATGGCACAGGCAGCAGGAGGGGGCCTGCACACGGGGCAAGGGAGATCGGGCCCAAACGCAGGGTCGGACCGGTGACTCTGTCTGCCGGCCCCCTTGTTGTTACACTCACACCGGGGCCGGAAACCCACTCGAGGCCCCGGCTTCTGAATGAGCAGGCCGCAAACTTGTACACGATGTTTTTCCGGTCCCCGGGGGCAGAAACGACTGCAGAAAACCGCGCCCAGCGCCGCTCTTCTTCTGCCGCTAATTCCCGCCATCTGGCCACAGGATCGAGTACAGGGTGTATCCGGAGGCGGTGGGGGTCACGGGAGCCTTAAGCTCACATGGCCATTTTGGACTCGCACATAGCTCCTCCCCCCTTAGGTATGCTTTTAAATTAAATGAGTCAGTCAGTCAGTCAGTCAGAATATCTTTATTCGACTTAATCAAAGTCATACAAAGAAACAAAAACAATAAAACATGACACACAAAATATACTTTGAATTCCTAACTAATAAAAGGCTACAAGCCCAATATACATTATAAATACTATTTACACAAGTTAAAAAAGGTACATTTGGGTATACATGTAAAATTCATTTAGTTAATAATCTCTTCAGGCGGGCGTTGGCCAACAGCTTTCGTCCTTACTGCAGCGACTAAAAAATTGGCAAGACTAAATGCTGTACTTGGATTAGTCATGAGCTGTAGAAAGAGCAGCGCGGGGCGCACCTGTGTGAACCCTGCGTCTTTAAGTACGGGGAACAGATGTTTTTTCCTCTGCTCATGATATAAGCTACAGAACATGACGAAGTGCATTGTGTCCTGCACTGAGAAATGATCACAGCTGCAGGGAGCGGCTAGCTCTGGCTTCTGCCAACCCTTAAAAGAACCTAGGTGAAAGTGAATTAAGTTAAACCTAAGTTTGGTTAATAAAACCCTATGGTAAGGGATAGTTACGAAACGAAGGTAGGGCGCCAAATAAGGATCGCTGACAAGTAGATAGTGAGCCCTTACTGCGGGTTTATGTAACTCGACTGACTCGCGGCATGCTTCCTTCCTTTCTTTGAAGGCTTTTTTTGTGTTGGCAATGTCCTGGGCCGTAATTTTCTCTGGGGAACAGAAGAGTTCTGGACGACCTAGTTCCATAAAGGATTTCCTTAAATAGGCCAACCAAGGAATTTTACAGTGGTGGTCCAAGGATAAAACATCCCTCAGGATTTTGTGATTTAATGGTAGATCGGCATTTAGCCACATTTTCAACCACAAAATCAGTGGTGCGGCACTTAGAAGATCTGACAAATAAGGCAATCCCACCTCCTTGTGGATGGAGTAGGTTGGGGTTGATTGAGGGACAGAGAGGAGAGATCTTATAAATCTATTTTCTGCTCTCTGGATGGGGTCAAGGTTAACATAACCCCACAGAGGCGATCCATAGGAAGCGATGGCGACAGGTTTGCTCTTATAAATCTTCAACATCGCTTCCATGGGCCTGGCGCCTAGCTTACCCGCGAAGCCCAGAAGTGCAGAGGCGGATCTGGTGACGGCCAACCTCTTCGCGCTTAACTGTGGACCCCAGGTGCCTTTCTGATCAAACAACACTCCCAAGTAGGGAAAAGTGGTTACCTCAGTAACAGGGATCCCACTACAAAAAAAAGATTTATGTCTTCTCTTCCCGCACTCTTTACCCATTATCATTGTGTGAGATTTAGACGCATTGACCTTTAGGTCCAAATTTTCCATAAAGGAACCGAAAGAATTAAGAAGGACCTGCAGGCCAACTCCCGTACGGGCCATCAACACGGCATCGTCCGCGTACAGGAGTGCCGGAATATGTGTATCCCCTGCACGCGGAACATCCGCGCCCATGCCCCGCAGGTGCGCACCCAGACCATTGATGTAAATGGTAAATAGCGTAGGGGCCAATATGCAGCCTTGCCTGACCCCTTTCAAGGATCTAAAAAAAGGGGTGCACCTACCATTATTGGACACACGTACAGCTGCGAAAAGCTCCTGGTGCAGTGAAGCCATGAACGCGACCAGGGCTTTGTCAATTCCCAGATCCAACAGAGTTAACCATAATTTGGACCTATTAACGAGGTCGAATGCGGACGAAAGGTCCATAAAAGCCAAAAACACCGAGCCCTCCTTAGCCACTGTGTATTTAGAGATGAGTAGGTACAGGTTGATACATTGCTCAATCGTACCTTTCCTCTCTCTAAATCCATATTGAAGTTCGCACAGCCCACCACAACCCTCAACATTCTCCCTCAACCTAAATAAAAGGACTCTCCCCAAGATTTTTACAGTGGAGTCCAAGAGGGATATAGGCCTGTAGAATGCTGGGTCGTCCCGCTGACCTTTATTTTTATATATGGGAACGATGGTGGATTTGGCCCATGAGGCTGGTGCTGAATTATGGTTAACTGCATTGAACACGTTGGACAGCACCCTCGACCACATTTTAGGAGAAAACATAAAAAAGTCGGCCGGAACTCCGTCCGGGCCAGGTGCCTTGTGTTTAGTAGTTTCCAAGAGCGCCCTTTCTACCTCCTGGGGGTTGAAAACAATAGGGCTTACTGGCCCGCTGAGCAGAGGGCACCTGCTAATGTCCTCATCGGCTACATCCTCACCATATACGTTTTTAAAATGAGACAGCCATTTGTCCTCGGTGATCACACAGTCCATTGGGGAGTTATTGTCCTCCGAAAAAAGGGGCTGCTTAATGATTGACCAAAATCTTCTACTGTCCTTCAATACCGCTGCTGATAGAAGGTCGTCCCAGGTTTCGCGTTTAATGCAGTCTTTGCGGCTTTTTACTGCAGACTTGTAGATTTTCCTTAGTCTCGCAATTTCCTCTTTATCTCTGGGAACCATTTTTAAAGCCACCAGCAAGTCTCTGTGTGCCTTTGAGCATGCAGAGTTGAACCAACGCTTATGGCCTTGGGACCCCTGCAGAGGTTTAGCTAAAAGCTCTTTGGAGACTTGTGCGCATAAATCCTCATAAGCTGGCACCATGAGGCTCCCTTGAGTATCCGGATTTTGGCACAACTCGACTTGAATTTTTATTTTAGGGAGGCATTTTTTATAAAAAGTTTCTGGGATCACCTTCGCCCATTTTAATCTTCTGTCTTGATCTTTGGTCCTTAGGGGGTGTGCTCGTTTTACAGAAGATGGCGCCACCCCCATCGAGCTGCCCCACTCCACTTCAAGTTGTACAGGGTTGTGATCGCTGAAGTGGGTTACGACCGTACTGTAGGCAGTGGTAGAGGTTAAAATGCCAAGAGAAACAAAAATATAATCTATCACTGACCCTTGGTGACCGCCTGTAAAAGTCGGCATTCTCGGCCCTAAGTTTGGTTCGTAAAGATTATAGTTTGCAAGTAGATCTTCGAGCTCCTGGCCCTCTGCTGAATGTTCAAAATGAGGCGCAACTGGGGCAACGTCGTCGTCATCGCATGCTCCTCTTCCCTTACAGGCTAAATTACATGGATGTAAATTAAAATCACCTAATAAAATTGACTCGGATGCGAGTGAGATATTCTGTAAGACTGAATTTAAAATACAATCTAAATTGGCAACATTGCGACCATCATAGACGGAATTGCCAGAGTTGTAGAAATTAACGAATAAGGTCCTACTAGTTTTATTAAAGGTTCTTTCGACAATCAATATGTTGTCAGATTCAGACCTAATCTGCCTGAGACTTCCTTTTAGGTCCAAGGCGAATAAGAGCACCAGGCCACCTTTAGCCCTACCCATTCTGCTAGGCACTGCAGGCATTATAAAGCTGGTGTACCCGTCCCACCAGAAATTGTTCGATGTGTCCCAAGTTTCTTGAAACGCAATAATGTGGAACTTTGAAATAAAACTGCACCATTCTGGATCCTGACGCTTGGTGTTAAGACCTGCCACGTTCCAGCTTAAAATCCGACATACCTCGCTACTGGGCATATGGTTGGTGCTGCTCGCAGAATGTCCTTCCATTGTTGCATGAGCTACAAGAGCACCGCTTGTGTTCGCGTGACAACAACGCTGTACCGCCTCTTTGGATGTACCCAAGTTAGAGCCGGCCTCGGGCCCAGGATTAAGAGTTTGCTGACTTAAATTAGTGGGCAGCTGGGGCTCAGTGACGACATTAATCATTTGAAAATTATGGGAGTCGTCAGTACTAAGGTCCCTCCTACTCGCGAATGGATTCATCAAACCAGTGTTATAGTAATCAGTTCTTGGTTCGAGTCAATCGCAGGAGTTAAGGTCAGCTAAGGGACCGAACCTATTTCCTGTAGCAAGGCCCCATGCGGGCGGTGTCGCTAGATGAGCCTGACCGGCATGAGCTATATTCCACAGGGGGTGTGGAGTGATTGGGTGGGCCAAGGCCGGGTCCAAACTCTGCCACCGTGTGGGCCTAAGGCCACGTGCCCTATGATCGTATCCTGGAGCCCCATTCCCCCACCAGTTTGTTCCCAACCCCTGTGGGTAGGCCGGCTGAATGACTCGGTCGAACTGGTGAGTTGGTCTTCCTGGCGCTTGCTGAGCTACCAACATACACCGATCGTTTACATAACGTGGACCTGTGACTCCTCCCCAGCTACTATTATTCCTGTACGTGTTGAACCTGTTGGTATTAGACAAGGTAAAGGATTGAGACTCATTGTTAAAGAATCTAAGAGTCAGTGGGACTATAGTGCCATTACGCTTCTGGGGTGGGAAAACATTGTTCAGGATCTCAGGAAGGACCTCGGCATTAGCGAAATTAGTGATGACGCAATCGCCTTGGAACTTTTTCCGCTTGCTGCCAATCCAGGGAACTCTCCTAGTCGAGATTATGTCTCCTGCCAGTTTGTCAAACCCATCCTGCGCCATGTACATATTATTAGAAAGCCAGTGTAGAACTTTATCTTTAAGATCCTGATTGGATTCAGACTTGTCTTGTGACAGGACTGGAACATTGGCTAATACCAAAACTACCGGTAAGGCCTCCGCTAAGAATTGGACTGGGCTCTCCTCTCGATGATTTGCCACAGTTGCGTCAATTGAAATAGTGTTAGTATGGAGGGCCCCAGTAGCGGCGTTCTGGTCCGGGGCGGATAGTAGTAAGGACGAAGGTGGGTGAGACAGCCCTGATTCAATGGACTGCATGTTACTGTCAGTGGGAGGTACCTCCTCATCCGTGGATATTAAATCAGCGACAAGGGAAGATAAATTCTCTAACTCCTTGGTCAGGTTACTGTGAACTCCGCCCAACTTCCTAACTTCAGCAGTTAGTTTGTCCACCTTCCCGATAAGGGGCTTAATGATGGACTTAATTTTAATATCCAACATGTCTTGGATCCTGTTGAAGAGATCTTCATCAATAATGCGCTTTGACTCGAGGTCAACCTCATGGGCTGTAAGTCTGCCTTGCCGCCTTGGGGGAGGGGTGGCAGGCTTCTTTCTCCCCATTTGTTTCCCCCCACGTTTTGCAGCTGTTTTCCTGCATGCTCTAACAGCGCGATTTGGAGGAGACTGATACTGCGGGCCATCATCCATGGCTTCAGTCTGGATACTTGTCTCAGTAGAGGCGTCCTCATCGGCTAGGTCGATGAGATCTTCTCTCTCCCTAACGGGATCAGAGTCTTCAGTGTCTTCAGTAGAGATGGCTAAAGAGGTAGGGTCAGGGTTTGCTAGAGTAGGTTGTGTGCTACCTGTCAGGAAATCGGACATGGCAGTGCTTGCAATGCTTATAGAAGGACTGTCCGTAGGCAGCACAGGTGATTGGCTTAGTCCCAGAGATTGCCTACGTTTACTATTAATACTGGATACAACTTGCACTAGATAAGAGTCAAGAGTGTTAGCGGCCTCAGTAGGGGGAGGGACCTGTTTTTTCCCCATGCTTTAAAATCGAATTGGGCTAGGTCACAAATGCACACTCCCCACTGGGCTTGAGCCAGGTAACCAGTTAGTTTCGACACGTGTAAACTATGTGGATAGTGACTGGTAGCTATAATAATGGCTGGTGAATTATGGGATGAGCTACAGCGCATAAACAAATTAACAGGAAACAGTACCTCAGATCCAGGGAGGTGGCCTGCCTTGCCTCTCCGTGCCTCAGAGGGCCCGCCCTTTGCCCGGGCTTAGCCCCGGGCGTCCCGCTCGCGTCCCGCGTAGCTGAGGGCTTCCTGCTTTTACAAGCCCCTCCTGGCGCCTTGATGACGCGACAGGGAACGCGCCTCCGCCGCAAAGGCTGCCGGGATCTGTAGTCCCGGAGCGGCGGTGGCGTGCCTGGTGTGCGCGTTGGTCCGCTCCTGCTGCGAGCCTGTCCCGCTGCTGTTCTCCGCTCAAAGGTGGGTGACTACGCTCTCTCTTGCTCTGCTTGCCGCCAAAAAGTATTGGTGCTCCCAGCGCTTCACCGAGGGCTTCCTGCTTTTACAAGCCCCTCCTGGCGCCTTGATGACGCGACAGGGAACGCGCCTCCGCCGCAAAGGCTGCCGGGATCTGTAGTCCCGGAGCGGCGGTGGCGTGCCTGGTGTGCGCGTTGGTCCGCTCCTGCTGCGAGCCTGTCCCGCTGCTGTTCTCCGCTCAAAGGTGGGTGACTACGCTCTCTCTTGCTCTGCTTGCCGCCAAAAAGTATTGGTGCTCCCAGCGCTTCACCGAGGGCTTCCTGCTTTTACAAGCCCCTCCTGGCGCCTTGATGACGCGACAGGGAACGCGCCTCCGCCGCAAAGGCTGCCGGGATCTGTAGTCCCGGAGCGGCGGTGGCGTGCCTGGTGTGCGCGTTGGTCCGCTCCTGCTGCGAGCCTGTCCCGCTGCTGTTCTCCGCTCAAAGGTGGGTGACTACGCTCTCTCTTGCTCTGCTTGCCGCCAAAAAGTATTGGTGCTCCCAGCGCTTCACCGAGGGCTTCCTGCTTTTACAAGCCCCTCCTGGCGCCTTGATGACGCGACAGGGAACGCGCCTCCGCCGCAAAGGCTGCCGGGATCTGTAGTCCCGGAGCGGCGGTGGCGTGCCTGGTGTGCGCGTTGGTCCGCTCCTGCTGCGAGCCTGTCCCGCTGCTGTTCTCCGCTCAAAGGTGGGTGACTACGCTCTCTCTTGCTCTGCTTGCCGCCAAAAAGTATTGGTGCTCCCAGCGCTTCACCGAGGGCTTCCTGCTTTTACAAGCCCCTCCTGGCGCCTTGATGACGCGACAGGGAACGCGCCTCCGCCGCAAAGGCTGCCGGGATCTGTAGTCCCGGAGCGGCGGTGGCGTGCCTGGTGTGCGCGTTGGTCCGCTCCTGCTGCGAGCCTGTCCCGCTGCTGTTCTCCGCTCAAAGGTGGGTGACTACGCTCTCTCTTGCTCTGCTTGCCGCCAAAAAGTATTGGTGCTCCCAGCGCTTCACCGAGGGCTTCCTGCTTTTACAAGCCCCTCCTGGCGCCTTGATGACGCGACAGGGAACGCGCCTCCGCCGCAAAGGCTGCCGGGATCTGTAGTCCCGGAGCGGCGGTGGCGTGCCTGGTGTGCGCGTTGGTCCGCTCCTGCTGCGAGCCTGTCCCGCTGCTGTTCTCCGCTCAAAGGTGGGTGACTACGCTCTCTCTTGCTCTGCTTGCCGCCAAAAAGTATTGGTGCTCCCCCGGTCAAGGCCTTCCTCTCGGAATCCTGTGCGCCCGCTCCACCATGAAGAAGTTCCCCAGCCCCTTCGGTTTCAGATGATTAAGTATAATGTCTTCCACAAAAAGATCTGGAGCCTGACCCTCGGCCCTCTCTGGAACTCCAATGATGCGCATGTTGTTTCTCCGGGCCCTTCCTTCGTATTCGTCCAGTTTGCGGCTCGCCATTTTACTGGAAGCTTCAGGTTCTGGATCTCCTGCTGCAGTTGTGCTACGTCGTCCGTCAAACTCGCCGTTTTGATATCCAACGACTTTACCTTCTGACTCGTTTTGGTGAGATCAGCCCGGATTAAATTAACCTTAATGGTTACGGTGTCCAACTTGTGGTCTAACGACTCCATCTTTTGTCCAAGGGAGGTTTTAACCCCATCTATGGCGGCCATCACATCCGATAACGTGGGTTCCGATGTAGGGCCTGAGGCCTCTCCAGCCCCGTCCTGCGGCCTCCCAGACCCGGCAGGCGAACCCCTGGGTTGCGTATAGCGATCCAACTTATTCGACTGGATAAGTCGAAACCCCCTGGAGGACTTAGAGTGTTGTTTCTCAGTCTCCGGTTTGGTCGCCATTTCGCTTTTAGGCCCGGGACAGGCCTCTCAATCTCCTGATGCGCGGCAACGGTCAGAGGCAAAACTCACCGCAAGCAAAGCACTCCTGACTGCCCTCAGGCCCTGCTAGTATCGTCGCCGCTGGCTTGCGAGTCACTCATCAGTGCGCAGTCTCCTCTTCCGGCCCGTTTCTCAGCATCCTGGGTAGGTCACCACCTTCGCCGCTCACCGCCAGTCACCGGCGACTCTTTGCCTTGTGGGCCTCTCAAGACATCCCTTCAGGACCAACTCTGCTCCACATACCACGCCGATGCAGTGCCTTCCTCTCCCTCCAGGCAGTCCACAGCACTTGGGGGTCAATCTCTGCCGACCACGGCGGCTGTGCTGTAAAGTGGGAGCACCCAGGTCCCCGAGCACCCATCAGCCCCCGGGTCCCGGCACCACTGTCAGCCACCTGCCGCCCACAAGCAGTGTCGTCCTGCGCCAAATCCGCGGCACCATTATAGCCTGTAATCCCAGTGGCGGCGCGGGCATGGGTCTCTCCCGGTCCCCGCCGATGGCACAGGCAGCAGGAGGGGGCCTGCACACGGGGCAAGGGAGATCGGGCCCAAACGCAGGGTCGGACCGGTGACTCTGTCTGCCGGCCCCCTTGTTGTTACACTCACACCGGGGCCGGAAACCCACTCGAGGCCCCGGCTTCTGAATGAGCAGGCCGCAAACTTGTACACGATGTTTTTCCGGTCCCCGGGGGCAGAAACGACTGCAGAAAACCGCGCCCAGCGCCGCTCTTCTTCTGCCGCTAATTCCCGCCATCTGGCCACAGGATCGAGTACAGGGTGTATCCGGAGGCGGTGGGGGTCACGGGAGCCTTAAGCTCACATGGCCATTTTGGACTCGCACATAGCTCCTCCCCCCTTAGGTATGCTTTTAAATTAAATGAGTCTTGTGAGATAGCTAAAGCTATCTTAAGGCTACACCTAGAATGAACATTTTAAAAATGTAAAAATCTATTTACTTTTTCGTGCTTTTCAAAAGCATGCTGGCCAATTAGGCCAGAAGCAAATCATATGTTGGCTGACACCAGTGTGAAACACATGATTATTGTCCATCACTCATTTTATTCAAAAGATATTGAAGCAGAAACCACAGTACGTGAAAAGAAAACAAGCAGGAATATCCAACAATGGTTTAAATAATAGAATTACAATTCAAGTAACAGAAATTGCAGAAATATTAACCCAAATTAACTTAAAGGCAAAACTTGATAAAGGAGTCAGGACCCAAAGAACCGTAAGAATGAGTGCTCACATACATCGTCTCAAACTAAAGAAAGCTAAACAAACCTCATTCAGGCCTCCTTGCCCGTAGAAAGCCAGTCTTAGAGGTAGCCTGTATTTTACTGTTGTTGTTTCTGTTGTCTTGTTGTATAATAAATACATCTGCATCATGAGAAATGCTACTCGCACTGCACAAGATGACACTTCTGAAGTACTAGATGTCCTTGTTTCCTACAGTCTCCCTTATGGGCTGAAGATAAATCTTGCTATCAATTGACAGACGTCTCTTACGCTATGAGAGATGTTCTTTATGGTATAAAAGTCTCTTCTAATATGAGCTATACCTTCTCATGAAATGATAGATGACCCTAATGGGATATCACAAGCGGTAAGAAAGATTAATGCTTTTTCTTCACGGAAGAAACTGATGCTACTTATAGATGTGGCTCGCACACAACATACACTATAATCTGCAGACATACAATTCAGAAACTACATGTTCTACATGATTCTACTGAAACAAGGAAAATCAGGCCAGCAAAAGAATTGAAGCAACGTTCGTCGACAGGAGCGTTAACACTAATTTACAACAGATACTGAAGGATGTAGTTTTCATGCATTGATTTGTGTGTGTTGTGTGTAGTGTCCAATGTATAATAATGAAGTGCGGGACCCTTTTGTTCCCTGATGGACGCCGTAGTCTAGTGATGTAGGTGATTGGGTGTTGTTAATTAATTTACATGCTACCTGGCTGGGGAGGACATTAAATCTAGTGACGAGATAGGTGATATTTAAACCCCACAACCCGAAGAGTCAAGAGTGTTCTCCAAGAAAGCTTGCCGAGGTGCAGCAAACTACTTGTGCATGCTATGTGCTATGTGCGCATCAGTCGAAGTGAAAAATTGCTAATATGACTGAGATCAGAAGTGTAACGGCACAACTTAACACAGAGCCATTCATACAGTACAGTAATGCTTAAAGCAGTGATACAGAAAGTGCAACAAGCAGCAACAGCCAGCCCTCGGGTTGGGTACAAAGGTCCAAACACTAGTCAACAGGCTGATGCTCCCAGCAGTGACACAGGGTCAGAATAAGCTGTAGGTCATGTGCAGCCTGAACAGCATATTGTACTGGCATCAGTTGCAGAAAACAGCCCAAACTAAAATCCGCAGTTTTCTCAAAAAGGCTGTCTTCCTTTGATACCACTAAATAGCAGAGTCTTTGCACTCAATGGACTGAAATCTTTGGTCATTTCATTGATGAGCTAGAAATAACTGATAAAAAAAAGATCTTCGAATATCTTAAGAACATAGCAGGAGAAGGAGTAAAAGAAGTGATAAAGAAAATACTACAGTATGTCAAGGTGACCTTGAATCTCAAGGTCAATCCATTGCCGAAGGTTGACTATGAAAGGTACATCTTCAATCAGGAGAGACAGAGAGATGGTGAAATGAAGGATGAATTTGTTGAAAAACTTGAAATGCTCATCAAACACTGTACATTTTAACCCCTTCCATGCTGATGACGAACCCCAGCCGTCATGCACTACGGTGCTCGTGTGCTGATGACGGCTGGGGTTCGTCACGGCCCGCCCCTGTTCGTGCTGTTTACAGCACACCAGGGGAATCGCGGCCGCATGGAAAGGGTTAAAGATATGAATGAGAGGCAACAAAGGACAAAAGTGCTTTCAAGGAACCCAATTTTTACACAAGTAGTGAAAACATTAGACTAGTAGGTTCTTATGATATGTATTCATTCTTTAATTGTATTCTCCTTCAAACTGCGCACACACAGCCAAGGCGCTTTGCCTTAACAAAAAGGCCTCCTCAGGGCAGGTCTAAACAATTTTACACACCAAGTCATATATGTGACAAAGTATCAGGCAATAAATCCTCAGATGTACACTTATCACAGAAATTAGTGACAACAAGTTCAAGTAATCCACTTCCTAATCTTAGTGTGGCAGTCACTTGTCCACAGACCATGAGTCCGTCATGCAAGCTGTGTTCAGCATAGATTCAATGTTTGAAAAGTTTTAACACTGTAAGTTTAACTAATTCAAAGATGAAGAAGCTGTTCAACTCACAGTCATTGATAGTTGCTTGTCCAATTCCTTCAGATGGCGAATGCTGTGGGCAATGCTCAGTCTAGAGCGTGTGCTCATGGCGGCCAGAGCGGAAGAACGTGCCAACAAACAAGCCGCTGACATGAAGGTCAGAGGAGCCAGAGTTAATCGGCGTTGATTATGAAAAGCCAAAAAAAAACACAGGGTGGATGGTCACAATGGGATGTCTCTGAAGAAGAAGCTTTGTTTTTGATGTGGCAAATATGTAAAGGCTGTAGTAAAGAGAAACATTTTGTAAGAGTTTGCAAAGCGAGAGGAAAAGTGAATACATCACATTGTGAAGACAAAATGTCTGCCAGTGCATCACGTTGTGTAGACAAAATGGCTGCCAGAGGTTCCAGAAGCATTCCAGTCATGCCCACCAAAGTAAATGGCAACATCAATTGAGGCAAGTAGAAACTGAAAGAGGTGGATTGTGATCTAATTCCTCATTGAAAGGATTTCAATGTCACTATCGAGTGACAGTGAAGAAGATGGGTGTGCAATGTCGATGCTGACTACTGAAAGATGTGCACATGTAGGTCTGATTTCTTGCAAGCCAAAATGTAAATCGGAGAAGGATCGACAAGTGAAATCACAACATTCATTTAGAAACTGTCCCCCCGAAAATTATAGGTTAATGGCTGTTGTATAGCATTTATCATAGACAGGGGTGCATCGATAAATATCTTGCCAGCTGAAAAGTACCATGAACTGTCAATGGTGCCGCGTTTTACACCATCAAAAACCAAAGTATATACCTCGGCAGCCTCAACACCACTGCAAGGTCAAGGTTAATTTATGGTGACTAAGTAACATAAAAAAAAGAAGGTACAAGGCCTAATTCATGTCCTCCAGGGTACTTTGTCAAGTGCATGTTTGCTCAGCTTGAGTACTGCTGCTGACATAGGACTAATTTCCATGAATTATAATATCAATGCTCATCGTAACATAGTCAATCAGTTTCGATCATTATTTCATGGATTAGGAAAGGTTAAGACAATTAAAGTGCAGCACCAAATAAATGAGGACATTAATCCTGTTGCTCGACGACACAGTCAAAATGCATTTCATCTACGAGAGGCTGTTGAAAAAGAAATTGAGACTTTGTTAAACCATGATATCAATGAGCACTCTACTGGTCCAAGCGATAGTGTTACCGATAGTGGTGGTACCTACAAAGGACAGTGGGGGATCTGTGTGAATCTGTTTTGCTATGAGTCAAGCAAACTAAGCAATTGAAAGAGAACAACACCCAGGTCCGCACATTGGTGATATGATTACCCAGTCGAATAGTGCTAAAGTCTTTTCGTGCCTTGATCTGAACAAAGGGTGTGATTAGCTCAAGCTGTAATAAAATTGCAGGTACTTTACTACCTTTTCAACTCATGTTCATTAGTTTAGATACAAAAGATTGAGTTTTGAAATGTCTTCTGCTGCCAAACTTTTTCAAGTCATAATTTGTCACATTATACAGCCTGTCACATATGCTTTCAGTTAGACTGATGATATTTGGGGCCACACAAATAAAACATGATTGAGCCCTTACACAAGTGTGCTGTCTACTTGCTGATTCAGATCTTATGTTGAATTCTAAAAAGTGAAAATTTCACAAAACAAAACTAAAATTGATAGGATTCCAGATCCAGCCAAGGTTCAGGCTTTGTCATCTACCTCCCCTCTACAAGATTGAACCATCTTGCATTCTTTTCTTGATATGGCCAGCTACTGTTCCAAGTACATCTGTGACTTTGCCACTGTGACTGCCCCATTGAGAGTGTTAACTAAATGGAATGTGTCATTCCAGTGGTCACAGGAGTGTAATCAAAGTGTCAAGATAATTAAGCATGCAATTGTAAAAGCAGCTGAGCGAGCTTACTTTGATCTGAAATTACATACAGAGATTGTTGTAGATGCCAATCCACTGCACTTGGAAGCAATTCTTGCCCAACATAATGGACATGCAAATGCATAAAGGCGTATTGTTGCTTTTGCTAGCCAAAGTTTGTCACCGAGTGAATGAGCTGAACCTGAGAAAGAAAGCCTATCTATTGTACAGGCTTGTGAACACTTTCATGTGCTTCTGTATGGGAAACGTTTAATGCTTGTTACTATTACCAAGCTTTGCTTACTATCTTTGGCAATCCAAAGGCCAAGATTCCCCCTCACATTGCGAGGTGGGGCTGGGACTGCAAGAGTATGACTACATCATTATGTACTACCCGGAAACATATCAAAACCCTTCAGACTACCTTTTCTTAGTGCCCATGCAGTGCCACGATATCCTTTCCAAATTGGCTAAAGCCTATGTTAACTTTATTGAAAGAGCTCTTGCATTTGTGTCCATGGTGTAAATAAGTGCTGCTACCAATGCAGACAGGAATATGCTCATCCTCAAAGATATTGGGCCTGGTTATGATGTGGGGCAGAGAGCCTCCAACCAGCGGTCGGAGGTTTTATGCCCGACATGATAGGTTTAAAGTCCGCCCCGTATTAGAATGACGGCGGTCAAAGTTTAAACCTGTGGGAGATTCTGACATGGTTCCGATGGGCTCAGAGAGCCCGTCAGTCTGTTGGAAAATCTACATAATCCCTTATTGAGGGAGGCTCTGCTGTCTGGATTATGATGTCGATTTCCGACAGCCATTCCATGTCGGCCTTTCCGACATGAAAGGCTGTCGGAAAGTGACATTGGGGACGCATAGCAGGGCTCCCTTTACCCACAACCCTCTGCATTTAGGCCCTGGAGGCATCTATGGTGCCCCCCTAAACATCCCCTGCCACACGGTGCAGTGATGTTTTAAAACATACATTTTTCAATGGAAGCTTGTGCTGCCGGCCTTTTCGTCCCACTGCACAAGCTTCTATTGTGAAATAAATGTTTGCAAATGCCCTATGGACGGTAGCATCATAATAGTGCGGCCGGAACCACTGACATAAGGTCTGTCGGTTTCTTTTTTTTTTTTTTTTTTTTTTTTTTACTCCTCATCTCACCGTGTCAAGTCTTTGTGGAACATTTACAGCCTTACTATCTCTCTGTGGGCCACCAGGCTGACCACACTGTAACTTGGGTCACCAGACCTCCTCCCCTTTAGTACCTAGGACATGGTGTAATCATTGGAGTGTCCGGATCGACCTTAGGTTCCTTCCCCATCTCATTAGAGGGTGCCAGATGTTAGATGCCTTCTCCTCTGCCCTTTCATATTCCAACCGGGCCATATTGAATGTTGCATTTAGCCAGTCCTCGCTACTTGGGGGGAGGCGATCCTTCCACCTCCTACAAATTTCCCTCCTTGCTAATAAGATCAAGTAGAGAAGAAGCCCTCTCTCTTTCAAAGTGACTGTCTGATAAGACAGCCCATCATCCCCGAAAATGACCAGAGAGGAGTTTACATTAATCACAGTGCTAAAAAGACCTGACAAAACCTGGCCTATCTCTTTCCAATATTTCTCTAGCTCTTTACATTCAACAAACATATGGATGTCATCCGCCAACACTTCATGGCACCTCGGACATTGTGGTGGGGGGACTGGGGCAAACTTCCCTATTTTGTAGGGGGTATAGTAGAGCCTGTTGGTTACAAAGAAGTGGTTCTTTTTCAGGCAGGCAGGCTTGACATATTTATATAAGATCTTCAAGGATTTTTCGAACATGCCCTCTGCCTGTGTTGCCAGTGAAGAATTGTTCCATACCCCCTCAGCAGGTGGTATCTCCATATCTTCCCCCTTTAACAGCTGTTGGTACCATACCGAAATTTCCTTTACAATAGGTATGGATGATCGACTAAGTCTTTCCACTACCTCGTTACTCCGCATCTCCCCCCGTTCCACTATGTGCCAGGACACCAATTGAAGGTACTTAAACCTTGAAAAATGATTCCCTACCTTCACCTTCAAATACACCCATGGGTGTATCCCTTCCTCGTCCATTAAATCTTTCCACTTCAAAATTCCAGCTCTTCTAATAGGCAATGCCAGGGCGTCTTTTAGACAGTCCGGAGTACCGGGCGAATCCCAAATTGGAGATGATTCAGAGTAGTACCCAATCCCACTACCTATCCTTACCCTGTACCAAATCTCTAGGGCTGTTTTTAAAATCTTTAATCGCACTCTCTTAAAAAATCTTGGAGAACCAAATTTATACATGAATTCATCCTTTCCCCCCTCCACTCTCACCATTTCTTGCAACAGTTTACCCCAGGGTGAGTCATCTGGTCTCACGAGTAACATACGTAGACTCTTAAACTGATATGCCACAGCATAGAGGCTAATATCAGGGAGGGCAAGCCCGCCTTTTAGTAGCTTCCTTCTAAGTTTCTTCCAAGTCAAGCGGATCACTTTGTCCCCCCACACAAAGCTCCCAATTTTGCCCTGTATCTTTTTTATGTCTTTCTTTGGGAACAATAAAGGAATAGTTGAAAATAAATATGAAAGCTTTGGGAGAATAACCATTTTTACCAGATTCACTCTCCCATAGATTGTTAAGGGGAGGTTCTTCCATCTGTGAAACAGACGATCTACTTCTTTAATTGTTCTATCTAAGTTTATCTTAGGGATCCGATCTAGTTCATGCACAATATAAATCCCCAGGTATCTAAACTCCAAACTTTCTGTACCCACCCAATTGTCTATGTTCCAGCACATAACCTCGGTCTTAGATCTGTTTACTTTGTAACCTGATAGTGCCCGAACTCTGCTGTTAATTCCTCGATCCTGGGGATGGCTATATCCGGGTCTCTCGTGAAGAGGATCAAATCGTCTGCATATAAGGCTAACTTGGAACTATACTGTCCGGACTGGAAAGGTGTTAAGATAGTGTCAAGCCTAATTGCCTGGGCCAGGGGTTCAATGTAAAGGTTAAACAGTAACAGGGAGATGGGGCATCCCTGTCTGGTTCCCTGCTGGATGTTAAATGCTGATGTTAATGATCCATTTAAGAGGATCCTAGCAGAGGCACCCTTATAACAGTTCTTTAGAGTTTGAATAAATACTTGACCGAAACCCATTATTTCCAGGACTTCCCACAGGTATTTCCAACAGACTTTATCGAAAGCCTTGGCCGCGTCCAAAGCTACCACGGCCAAGGGTTCTGATTTTTTCACCGCTAGGTCTATATTCCCCAACAGCAGATGTGTTTGGTCTTCAATGTGCCTACCCGTCACGAAACCCTTCTGATCCTCGTGGATCAATTTAGGTATTAATTTGGCCAATCTCCCTGCCAAAATACCCACAAAGATTTTATAATCTACATTTAGCAGAGAGATTGGTCTATATGAGTCTGATTTTTGGGGATCCTTCCCGGGCTTCAAAATCAGCACAATAATAGCTTCCCTCCACGAGTTTGGAATCTTACCTGTAGATGTATAGATAGTGTTAAAGATGATTTCTAGAATGGGACATAGCTCATCTTATTCGGTGTTTATATACCTCACTTGGTAGTGCATCAGTGCCGGCAGCTTTTTTATTTTTTAATTTTTTAATCTGTGCTACTATTTCATCTTTTGTTATAGGGGCATCGAGGCTATCTCTTCCCTCCTCGGTTAGTTTTGACAGATTCTTATTTCCTAGCCAAGTACGTAGGGCTACAGTGGGCGGATTTACATCTTCTCTATACAAATCAGTGAATAGGGAAAGGAAACAGCTTTGCATGTCTTCTATTTTCCTGGATATTTCCCCATTGGTGTTTATTAATTCCTTGATGTCATTCCTAGCCCTATCTGTTCTAGACTTCCATGCTAGTAGAGCTCCTGCTTTTTCACCGTACTCGAAATTGTCCATCCTATTTGAGTCCCATTGAGCCTTACATTTAGCATCAAGATACCCTCTGTATGATTGTTTTGCCACCTCTAGCTCCTGCTCGATCAGGTCCAGTTTTGCATGCTCCCTGCTGGACACATTGATCCTATCTTGCTCCAGCTGCCCTATTCGGTTCTCTATTTTCTTTAGTTCTCCCGCCTCTATTCTGTTCTTAGTGCAACTGATTACATGGAGCTTCCCTCTTAGCCCGGCCTTATAAGCGTCCCAGATATAATCTATGGTAGTAGACCCCATATTTAATAAAAAGAATTCTGTGGTAAAGGCCCTGATGGACTGTATTGTCTCCGGACAGGAAAGGATAGCCCTCTTTAATGTCCATCTGGACTGCATCTGTGTGGCACTATTCACATATACCATCTGCAGGGGGGAATGGTCTGAAAGGAGGCTGGGCTTAACTTCTATTGTCTTAATATCCTTAATTGCATGTCTATCCATAAAAATATAATCAATCCGAGAGGCATGTTTTGACTTCTTGCTATAAAAGGTATACCCCTGGACTGGACCCTGTTTAGCTCTCCAAACATCTTCCAGGTCCAGATCATGCATCATATTCCGCAGAGCACGTCGTATCTTTGGTGCGCCTACATATTTACTCGCATTACTCCTATCCTTGATAGGATCTAATAAAACATTGAAATCCCCTCCCAAGATATACGGTGGTGACTCTAACATCAATATGGATTGCAGCTTCAAGAGATAGGAAGGGTCATCCACATTTGGTCCATAGAAGGATGCACATACTATGTCAATATTATTCAGCACCATTTTCACCACTATCCACCTTCCAGACGTGTCCGTATGAACCCCCCTTATTGTTGAGGAGACACCCTGTTTCACTAGTACTGCCACTCCTCTATTATGCGTTGTCTGCTGGGATACCTCAAACTCTTTTATCCATTTGGTTTTAGAAAAAACAGATCTACTTTCATCAACACTCAAATGGGTCTCCTGTAGTAGACATATCTGGGCGCTTGACATCTCCAAATTTTTGAGTATAAGTCTCTGCCTAAGAGGACACCGCAATCCATTCACATTCCAGGTGGAAAAAGTGATCTGGTTATTCCCTAACCTGTGATCTCCCATTATTAGTCCAATTCCCTGACGGACTTAATTCCTTGACTCTGGCAAGATGAGTATTTTTTTGGTTTTTATCCCTATGCTCCCCACCCACGTGCTCCCCCTGTAACCCCACCCCTGGCAACCTCCCCCGTGATCTTCCCCCCTTGAGGAACCCACCCTTCCAATAGGCTAAGCCTATTTGGCTAGGCTCCATTACCTGGATACAGTTTTTAATTCCAAATTATTCAACGAATGCTCTATCCTTTAACAATCTCTATCTCTGTATTGTGGCGATATTAACATATATTTATCACATATTCATCCACCGGGCAGCGAATTACAACTGGAGGACGAGATATTATGCACCTAATCCCCACCTATCCGCTACCTTTTGATCCTTGTTCTTTCCTGATCGTCAGAATTAGGTTGTCCGCTTCTTCTCCTGTTTTTTCCAGGTGCATGTGGTTGTTCCACATCACCCTCAAATGGGCAGGGAACTTTAATTGTGCCTTTACCCCCAGACCGTTAAGCTCATCCATCCTCCTCCCGGGCTCCCACAGTCTGGTTGCTGTCACATGGGAGATGTCCGACCTTATTTGAAAATTAAAAGGGTTGGAGCTGGTATATGATATTGTTTTTTCCTTCAGGGCTGATACCAAAATCTGCTCCTTCACAGTGTACGTTAAAAAATTCACCAAAATTTTCCTAGGCTTCTGCCTATTGGGGTTTCTCCGAAAAGGATCTCGATGCACCCTCTGGATTTCTCGCATTAGATCCACGTCTCATCACCCTTCAGAACAGTCCCCTTTATCAATGATATCACAAAGCCCTTCAAATCAGCTCCTTCCATGGCTTCTGGTACGTTAAGTATTTTCAAGTTATTCCGTCGAGAGTGATTCTCCAACCTTTCAACGTCTTCTCTCAGTTCTCGATTCTGTACACTTAACTTTGCCACTACCTCATCAGTGGCATGTACTGATTCCCTTATTAGTGGTAGTTGTTGTTCCAATGCTTCAGTCCTTAACGTTACGTAGTCTAGTCTCCTCGCCAGGACCTCACAAGAGGCCTGTATTGCCGCCTGATTGGCTTCAGAGATTGAAAAGCGACTGGCCAGCTCGGATTGATTGTTTTCGGAGACTGTGAACCTATTCGAGATTTCCTCCTTCATAGTCAGAAGAATATCTGCCAAAGTTGACGAGGTCACATCGGAGTCGGAGATGGCTGGCTTGTTGATACTAATGCCTGCGGGATTTACCTGAGACTCTGGATGTGGCACTTGTTTTCCGGAAGGCTGATTACTTGGCTCTTCAGGGTTGTGATTCATTAGCACTGAGTATTTGTTTGATAGAACTACATCGGAATGAACGATCATAATAGTGCGTCCGGAACCACTGACATAAGGTCTGTCGGTTTCTTTCCACAATGGTGTTGGGTGGACGAAAGTCCGCCCAACATCGTAATGAGAGCCATTATTATTGATCAATTCCGAAGAACACATGGTCGACAGTGAATATCAGAAATTCATGAATGTCCATGATTAATTGTCCATTACACAAGAAAGAGATTATCTTGCGACGGATGAGAATTGTCATTCCTGAAAGACTACGACAGAAAGTCATTGAAGTTACACATGAGGCACATCGTGGAATTGTTGCACCAAGGGAGCCCTCCGAGACATTGTTTGGTTCCCCCATCTTGATGAGCAAGTAGAGAGAGAGCTCCAGGTCTGTCAATAATGTAACTGTTTATCTCCCAAAACAACACAGCATCCTTTGAACATGTCGGATCATCCAAGACACGTCTGGGAGAAAATTGCAGTTGGCATCCTTGGACCCCTTGAAAATGCCCATTACCTCATCGTAATTATACATGGGTACTACTGTTTTCCTTTGGTGGATGACCTTTCGTCAATCACTCATGATCGAGTTTTTGAAAGACTAGAAGGCATATTTGCAACCTGGGGTGTTCCCTCCATTCTAAAATCTGACAATGGCTTACCATTCAATGGTCGGGAATTCAAAGACTTTATTACTCATTTGAATACCAAGCATCGGAAAAGCACACTATTAAGGCCACAGGCTAATGGCATTGTTGAGCATTTTTTAGCACTCTTAAGAAGTCTATCCACCACCTACACTAGAGGGATTTGAAGTTTAGTCCGTTCTTCATTCTACTCTTTTTGCTTACTGATCTACCCCCTATTCTACAACTGACTAAAGCCCTGCCTTCCTCATGTTCAGGAGAACAATGGGTACCAAGCTGCCCCAGCGGATCACTCAAAGAACATTGATGCTCAGAAAGTTTGAATCACTGATTCATCTCACAAGTTCTGAATGAAGATTTACGTAGACAGGCGTTGATGTGTTCAGGACATAGCATTTCAGAAAGGAGGCCATGTCCTTGTCAAGCAGATACGGAAACGCAAATCAGATGCTCCATTAGATGATGATCCTTCGCAAGTTGTGACTAGTAAGGGAAACATGGTGATTGCTCACCATCCTGGAAAGTCCATTACAAGGGACTCATCACATTTCAAGTGCCTGCCTCGGAGTCTGTTGGTTCCAGACATCTCAAGTGAGACTGTCATTAGAGGGCTTGGAGATGCCGTGGAGAGCCTCAGAGGCTATCTAATCAGTGCCTGCTGCAGCTTTTTCTCTGTGTCTACTCAACGTGACACCATGAGATCTGGAAGAGTGGTACGAGTGCCTCAGTGACTCATTGACTAAGTGGTTCAAGTACCTCAGCGACTCATTGTGGATCCATGACATTTATATATATTTTTTGATTTGTATGTATATATTTTGTCTGTATCTTTTTATTTAACAAAGGGGGAGATACAGGGACGCATTTCCCACCGGAGTGTCACTTTTTGCGATACTCCAGTGGCGTAGGGGCCTGCTCCATATTTACCAGGCAGTACTAAGCCACTTTTCAGTGACCTAATGCAGCCTTGTATATATTGTTCCCTTTAATGACATTTTCTGTGTTAAAGGGGCGTGCAATGAGTGTTGCTGTGGGCGTTCTCAGCAACACCTATATTTTTTGACACTGCCCTGATTTACAAGGAATCATAACGCTGAGGCAGAGTCAAAATCCTACGCCTCCGCAGGGGCTTTTTCCTCTTTCTATGTGTGCTGCCTCCCCAGGGGAGACATAAGGGAGCTGCAACAAGGAGAAAACCCTTTATTGCTCCATGTTTTTCTTTTTTCTATATGTGCTGCATTCTGCAGCACATATAGAAAGAGGAAAAAGCCTCTTGTGATTGTTTTTGTGCAAGAAGGTTTCCCTTCCTGCACAAAAACAACCATCCCTGCTACCCAAGTATCCGTGCAACATGGCGCGAAGGTGCCTGAATTGGCGCATGGCAGCTCATTGTGCACTGGGGAAAAGGCCAGGAATGTGCCCTATCTGATAGATAGGGTGTATTCCTGCCCTTTCCTTTTGGCGTAGGGCAGCACAGCCGGAAGGCCTGTGGCACTGCTCTGTGGCAAAATCTTGTACATAAGCCCGATAGTGTCTTGTGTATTATAGAGCACGGCACCTTTATGTTCCCCAACAGACTCCGTAGTCTAGTGATGTAAATTATTGGGTGTGCTTAGTAAAATCCACGACGCAGTACGTTTCAGTTAATGGTTACACTCTAGAGAATAAAGGTGTTGTAATACTAAGCTGCATGTGCGGTGTAATTAATTGATATGCTACCGGCCTGGGAAGGACCATTGTGCATCTGTACTCTGTGGTCTTTTGGTCACTTTATGGTACTAATTTGACACTATTAACTTTACTCTTTCATGGCTATCTTAAAGTGGGTGTTTAGCAGGATGCTTTCTTTAAAATTACTTTTTGATAATACTGTTTGCAACCACTGTAGTATTAATTCCCATTTCAATCGTGTTACAGTAACTTTGGCAAAGCCAAAAAAACACTTGAATGGCGTCATAATCATTTAACCTTAATTCTCACTTAGTCTATGGTGAGTAAAATATAGCACTAAATGTAATTTGAAAGTTTGTTTATTGTTACGTTAATTTTTTTAAATGGCCCACAAATTATTGTAAAACTCACTATGATGAGATATATGCTGCAGGATATAAAATTATAGTATACTGTGTGCTTAGTGTTTTTACGGGTTTTTCTGCTTGTTTATTGAGTTCCAAAGAATGTTGTGATAAATCTAAAATGTAAGGTCATTTGTATAGCGACTATGGTGCTGTGACGTCTTACTGTTATTATTTTGCATGTTGTGTATTTTAATTTATATATGTTTGTAAATAGTTATTAGAAATTAGGATGTATCTGGGAAATGGTAACTCATGGTATTTTTTACATTATGTTAGGTGGAAAGCATGATTCTCGTTGTTTTTCTTTTTGCGTAAGCATTTCATGTGTTATTATGCCATATTCAAAGATTACAATAATGGTTTATTTTAAATTTCATATTTTTAAGGTTTTGTGGCACAGTCACTGCGAGCAAATCAGCGAACCTTTACTCCCTTGTTAACATTATTTTCATTCTTTTTTAAGTTTTGTGTTTTGGCATATGGTAGCGAGAATGTGGGCATAGAATGGTGGGTGCCCTAGCATATGATGTTTAAAGTTGTGGCTTATGAGTGGATATCTAATGGTGAGTCTTTGGGCATTTAATTGTTGGTGTAGCATATTGTGATGGGTGTGTGGGTATATGATTGTTGGTGTGTGGGCATTCTGTGGTGGATATCTACCTATATTTATATTGGGTATGTTGGTGTCTAATGATAGGTGTGTGAGGGTTTCATGCTGGGTATTTAACACTTGTTGGAGAATCATGATGGAAGGCATGGGTGTATAATAGTGACTAAGTAGGTGTATGATGGGAGGTGCATAGGTATGTGATGGTGAGTGTGTGACCATATGATGCTCTTGCCATATAATATATGCTATGTTGGCATCTGTGGGTGGGTGCATGATTATGGATGTTTGGACGCACGGACGGTGACTGTTTTGATGTATGATTATCTCTTTTGTTAATCCACTCGCTCTTATGCAAGCCATAGGGTTAGCAAGTAGAAACCCACCCTGGGCCCAAGGCAAGGATGGGGAGATGGTCAGAAGCCATTGCTCCAGTCCTAGGGCAAGGAAGGTCAATTTTCTTTGAAGGGGCAGGGATTTCCCTGGCTGCTTATGAAGTCTGGGTAAGGTTGCATATTTTTTCACACCCCAGCCTGGCAGGCCTGTCTGTGTACAGGCCAGAGGAATGGACCTGAAGGCTCTTTTCTCCCTCTTTTGATCTCCTCCAGCGTGTGTGAAAAGCCAATGAGAAATCTACATATGTGGGCTGGACTGTTTTCCCACTGATGTTTTCTTTTGTTCACAAACCTCAGAGAGCTGAGGCCTGTTCACTGGGCATGTTCAGTGCTCTCACACTAAAAGCAATGCTCATGACTCATCTTTGATGTGAAACATGAAATTAAAATGTCCTAAATATTCTTACAGATGAGATTATGTATCACGTAACAAATAATACTATGAAAGAGTGGACAAGGAGGGCAGTATTATTTATTGACTTAGGTGTGTGTTGTTATTTTATTATCTTGCGCATTTAGGTGCTGTTACTTAAATATTTAAAAAGTCATAAGCATTGCTTTTGGTTTGCAAGTTATGATTGCATGGTGGTTGAGTGGGAATGAATTGCTGTGTTAATCATAAATTCAGAATTTTGGTAGATTTTATCTTTAATTCTGAACCATAACTGTAGCTTACCTCTGGTTATTTAAGGGAATGCCTGATTTTGATGTTAATGCATGTTAATAGGTTATATGTGAAGCTAACCATAACTTCACTTTAGTGAATTTTGTTTTTCTTTATCATATATTGCATCCAATGTTTATGATTATATACTTTAACCGAATCCTTGAACGGCAGGCGATGACCTGCACCCATTTTGCATGGCCTTTGACCAGACCCTGTGTCACACCAGTTATATAACTGTGCTGAACACAGCTGTTTTTTGTTGTTGTTTTTTTTATTTTCGTGAGCCTACAGACACCACCAGGTTTGTGAGTGTTCATAAACTTGAGAGGTGACCAAACATGATACCAACGGCCCTAGCCTGGTGCTTGGAAGCCCACTTTAAAAACTAATGAATGGCTTTATTTTGCATTTTATCCACGTATATTTTATTCCTTCATTATAATTGTGCATTTATTTCTCTGCCTCCCTTGCCCTTGTTTCCTTGGCATGTGATTTGTGTATTTTCATATGTGTTCCACATTCCCTTTAGAGTGCTTGTAACTGTATGTGCCAATCGGTTGCCTCTAGTTGCATCTGGAGATCAACCTGGGGGTACGCCTTAGCTGTGCTACAAATAAACCTGCTTTTCTTCATAATTTGAATTCAGTATCTTTGTAATATTGGCGTTCAGCTTAAGCATCACTTCTGCCTAACCTGCAGCACCTGAGTGTTGTGGTTCTTTACCCACGGATTTGTTTTTATTTCCTCGACTTTTTAGATATTTTTATTTATTCGCCATCAGACCTGGAAACTGGCTGAATTTTCAACTGGAATCGTCCTGGTATATGTCTACAGGTGAGCGCATGGGCGCGGAAAGGAAAAAAAAACACATTTTTCTCTACTGTTTTTCTTCTGAGGGACAAGTCATTTTCAGAACATTACCTCAAATTATGGTCCAAAGGCGGGAAGGCAAAGGAGACATAATGAACGTGTATGTTGAAGCATTGTCAAGGATGGAAATGAGATTCAAACCCGCTATAAATATCACCTTAAGCAGGTCTACATTTTACACCAGGTCTCAAAAAGAAGATGAGTCATTTGACGATTTTCTTACTGCATTAGGATCATTGAGTCTTCATTGTAATTTTGGTACCATCACAGATTAAATGATTCGTGATCAAATCATAGTACATGTGACAAACAAGAAAATACAGGACAAATTATGGGTCATAGGTGACCTTAAAGTAGCTGAAACAATTTCTACGGCAAAATCTATGGAGCTTTCTGAAAAGTGGATGGAAACTGTAAGGCAGAATTCCAAAAAATCGGCAACTTAGGAGGAGATATGTGAAGTTAGAGTAAAAAATTATTAAAAAAATGATATTCCACAAGGAAAATGTCCTACTAAATAAAACAATAACAGTTATCCGGTAAAAGGAATGACAATTCATTTGATCATAATACATGTTACAGATGTGGAAGCAGATCCCATGCGGCATCTTTTCAGGGATGTTCTGCAATCAACAGAGAGTGCAGAAATTGGGGCAGAATGGGACACTTTGGAAATGTATGCAGAGACAAGCGCTACAATAACCAGACACGGGTTACTAGTTCTGGCACTTCTGAAGTAAATAGAGTCACCAGTGTTAGAGATACTCCATCATACACAGCGGACCCGAAAAAGAAGTCCACATGAAGTCTCCGAAATGTGTGTTAAAAGTTTTAGGTACTGACTTAGTGCTCTTGGTGGACTCTGGGTCCCCCTGGACAATTATCACCACACAATATTTTAAAGAGAAGTTACAACCTGAGTGTAATTATGATAATTTACATCCATCTGATATTACTGCTGAAAGTTTTGAAGGGTCATAAATTGAAATGGAAGGTTTTTCCCATGCACCATTGTACTTCAAATTGAGTTGTGCTCATATAAAATTATACATTGCTGTGACAGGGGTAAATGTTTTGGGTTGGCGAGATCAATGAAAGTTGGGCATAATCCATACTCCGAGATCCAAAGATCCTGTTTCTCTTTGTGGAGAACAAGAAATGTGCAGTATTGCTACAGTTAACACAAATGTGGCCAGTCTTGAAAAGGAAACAAAGTTGATCAATATATATAACAAAGTGTTTTGTGACAAATTGGGGAGATTGAAGAATTTCACACATAGAATTGTATTAAAAGAAAATGCCTGTCCAATTAAACAAAAGTTGAGGGGAGTACCCATTAACAAAAGAAATGAATTGAAGGAAATGCTTAAAAAGATGTCAGATGAGGGCATTATCGAGCCCATCAAATCACCCTAATGGGTGTTTCCCATTGTTCTAGTGCGCAGACCCGGTCAAAAACTCTGGGTGTGTGTGGACTTGAGGGCATTAAACTCTAACATTGTTATAGATTGCCACCCTCTACCCAATATTAACAAGATTATTCCTTTGTTAGAAGGTGCACAGATATTCTCCACCCTTGTTCTAAGGTCTGCATATCACCAAATAGAACTTACAGAGGAGTCGAAAAAGTATACCGCTTTTATTATGCCACAAGGGCTGTTTCAGTATACTAGAATGCCCTTTGGACTGGTGTCGGTGGCGTCAGTCTTTCAAAGGGTAATGTTTCAGATCTTTAGGGAGATTGATACTTATGTTAAATGCTTTCAAGATGATATTTTAATATGCTCAAGAAATGAATCATAACATGAAGTCCTTTTAAATGAAGTATGCAAGAGGCTTGAATGTTGTGGCCTCACCCTCAAGGCTCACAAGTGTAAGCTTTTTAAAAGCTCTGTAGAATATTTAGGGCACACGTTATCTGGTGTTATTCCTAAAAAATCCAATGTTGAGGTCATCCAGAATGCTCCATCTCCTAAAAACAAGGAACAGTTATTATCATTCTCAGGGATTTGTGAGTATTACAGCAAGTATGTTGAGAACTTTGCTACCAAGATGGATCCATTGAGGATATTACTGAGGCAGAGTGTCACGTATGAGTGGAAAGAAGAAGAACAAAGGCTTTTGAAGCCATAAAAAGAGATATTTTGAATGCTCCCACTTTGAAACCTTTCCGCATGAGGAAAGAATGCATCATAATAGTTGATGCCAGTCTGTATGGGCTTGGAAGTGTATTATCTGAAAAGGATGGAGTGGATGAATGGAATGTTGCCTTTGCATCAAGGACTCTTAATGAAACTGAGCACAAGTATGCAGTAATTGAGAGAGAGCTGCTTGCATGTGTATTTCCTCGACTTTTTAGATATTTTTATTTATTCGCCATCAGACCTGGAAACTGGCTGAATTTTCAACTGGAATCGTCCTGGTATATGTCTACAGGTGAGCGCATGGGCGCGGAAAGGAAAAAAAAACACATTTTTCTCTACTGTTTTTCTTCTGAGGGACAAGTCATTTTCAGAACATTACCTCAAATTATGGTCCAAAGGCGGGAAGGCAAAGGAGACATAATGAACGTGTATGTTGAAGCATTGTCAAGGATGGAAATGAGATTCAAACCCGCTATAAATATCACCTTAAGCAGGTCTACATTTTACACCAGGTCTCAAAAAGAAGATGAGTCATTTGACGATTTTCTTACTGCATTAGGATCATTGAGTCTTCATTGTAATTTTGGTACCATCACAGATTAAATGATTCGTGATCAAATCATAGTACATGTGACAAACAAGAAAATACAGGACAAATTATGGGTCATAGGTGACCTTAAAGTAGCTGAAACAATTTCTACGGCAAAATCTATGGAGCTTTCTGAAAAGTGGATGGAAACTGTAAGGCAGAATTCCAAAAAATCGGCAACTTAGGAGGAGATATGTGAAGTTAGAGTAAAAAATTATTAAAAAAATGATATTCCACAAGGAAAATGTCCTACTAAATAAAACAATAACAGTTATCCGGTAAAAGGAATGACAATTCATTTGATCATAATACATGTTACAGATGTGGAAGCAGATCCCATGCGGCATCTTTTCAGGGATGTTCTGCAATCAACAGAGAGTGCAGAAATTGGGGCAGAATGGGACACTTTGGAAATGTATGCAGAGACAAGCGCTACAATAACCAGACACGGGTTACTAGTTCTGGCACTTCTGAAGTAAATAGAGTCACCAGTGTTAGAGATACTCCATCATACACAGCGGACCCGAAAAAGAAGTCCACATGAAGTCTCCGAAATGTGTGTTAAAAGTTTTAGGTACTGACTTAGTGCTCTTGGTGGACTCTGGGTCCCCCTGGACAATTATCACCACACAATATTTTAAAGAGAAGTTACAACCTGAGTGTAATTATGATAATTTACATCCATCTGATATTACTGCTGAAAGTTTTGAAGGGTCATAAATTGAAATGGAAGGTTTTTCCCATGCACCATTGTACTTCAAATTGAGTTGTGCTCATATAAAATTATACATTGCTGTGACAGGGGTAAATGTTTTGGGTTGGCGAGATCAATGAAAGTTGGGCATAATCCATACTCCGAGATCCAAAGATCCTGTTTCTCTTTGTGGAGAACAAGAAATGTGCAGTATTGCTACAGTTAACACAAATGTGGCCAGTCTTGAAAAGGAAACAAAGTTGATCAATATATATAACAAAGTGTTTTGTGACAAATTGGGGAGATTGAAGAATTTCACACATAGAATTGTATTAAAAGAAAATGCCTGTCCAATTAAACAAAAGTTGAGGGGAGTACCCATTAACAAAAGAAATGAATTGAAGGAAATGCTTAAAAAGATGTCAGATGAGGGCATTATCGAGCCCATCAAATCACCCTAATGGGTGTTTCCCATTGTTCTAGTGCGCAGACCCGGTCAAAAACTCTGGGTGTGTGTGGACTTGAGGGCATTAAACTCTAACATTGTTATAGATTGCCACCCTCTACCCAATATTAACAAGATTATTCCTTTGTTAGAAGGTGCACAGATATTCTCCACCCTTGTTCTAAGGTCTGCATATCACCAAATAGAACTTACAGAGGAGTCGAAAAAGTATACCGCTTTTATTATGCCACAAGGGCTGTTTCAGTATACTAGAATGCCCTTTGGACTGGTGTCGGTGGCGTCAGTCTTTCAAAGGGTAATGTTTCAGATCTTTAGGGAGATTGATACTTATGTTAAATGCTTTCAAGATGATATTTTAATATGCTCAAGAAATGAATCATAACATGAAGTCCTTTTAAATGAAGTATGCAAGAGGCTTGAATGTTGTGGCCTCACCCTCAAGGCTCACAAGTGTAAGCTTTTTAAAAGCTCTGTAGAATATTTAGGGCACACGTTATCTGGTGTTATTCCTAAAAAATCCAATGTTGAGGTCATCCAGAATGCTCCATCTCCTAAAAACAAGGAACAGTTATTATCATTCTCAGGGATTTGTGAGTATTACAGCAAGTATGTTGAGAACTTTGCTACCAAGATGGATCCATTGAGGATATTACTGAGGCAGAGTGTCACGTATGAGTGGAAAGAAGAAGAACAAAGGCTTTTGAAGCCATAAAAAGAGATATTTTGAATGCTCCCACTTTGAAACCTTTCCGCATGAGGAAAGAATGCATCATAATAGTTGATGCCAGTCTGTATGGGCTTGGAAGTGTATTATCTGAAAAGGATGGAGTGGATGAATGGAATGTTGCCTTTGCATCAAGGACTCTTAATGAAACTGAGCACAAGTATGCAGTAATTGAGAGAGAGCTGCTTGCATGTGTATGGGCAATCGAGCATTACAGAATTTATGTGTGGGGCAGCAAGTTCATACTCAGGATGGACCACAAACTATTAGTACATAGTCTGTCCACAGGAGGAGGATGGAATTCCACAGCCAGAACTTCCCATTTAGTATCAAGACTCCAGCAGTATAATTTGAAAGTTGAATATGTACCGGGTAAGAAAAATTTAACTGCTGATTTTCTTTCACGTCTACCATGCAATTATGACAATGGAAATGTGATTAAGGAAGTGGATTTTGTGGAGGGAATTAATGATGTTATTCCTTTACAGTACCAGGAAATCACAGAACAACTCTGGGGGAAAGTAAACAGAGTGATGACAGGTGGAGTGATCTTAAGAAATTTGTGATGGGAGGATTGCCAAGGAAGAGTGATGTGAGGTCAGATTTATTGCCTTTTTACAATGTTGAAGACAAACTAGGAATTGATGGTGATCTTATTCTCAAAGTGAGTAAGTACATTCCTCCTAAGGGCATAGAAGATATCATTTTGAGGTTATGTCATAAGACACATCCAGGTATATCCGCCATGAAGCGCCTAATCAGACCCTACTTCTGGTGGCCTCGAATGGACAGGTTCATTGATCGAATAGTTAGGGAATGCAATGAGTGTGTGTCTAGTGAGAAGATGCTAAAAGTGCATACCCCTCCCCTAAAGGCAGTTAAGCGGCCTGAGGAGCCATGGCAGAAGGTTGCCTTTGACATGTCAGGCCCTTTCAGTATGTTGCCTGAGGGTTCCTGCTTTGCTTTGGTCATGATCAACTATTATTCTAATCTAAATGGCCAGTATTCAAGTTTGTCCCAGAGGTCACAACTAGTGCTGTTGTTAACTTCTTTATAGAAGTATATGCACAAGAGGGATGCCCTTCTTCGTTTCTGACAATGGGGTGCAACTCACATCGTCTGAAATGGAGGATTTTCTTAAGGGTTGTGGTATTAACCATAAACTCACCTAACTCTATGAACCACATGAGAATGGGCAGGTCGAGCGCTTCAACTGCGTGCTCAAGAATTGTGTTGCTGATTCTCTCAGACAAGGAGGAAATTGGTTGAGTGTGCTTAGGGAATATCTGTGGGTGTATAGCATTACCCCATATTCCACTACTGAGGTCAGTCCCTTTAAGTTGGTCAATGGTAGAAATCTTGCTTCCAGTGTTTGTCCTTGGTGGTTTAGGGAAAAATGCAAGAGTTTGTTACAAGAGACAGAATGTGTCCATGATACTACCAGGAGGGTAGAAACCAAACAGAACAGAACCAAAATATGGTACGATAATAAATGGAGAACAAAAGCACATGATTTCAGAGTAGGTGATCGGGTCAAAGTTTTAAAACATGGTCTGGTCAATAAAGGTTCCAATAGATATGGAAAGGCCATGCAGGTCAAGAAAGTCTTTAGCAACAGCATAATCATTCAGCATGGTAGGGTATGGAACAACATGAAGGTTGTTCAATGCCCTGATCATTCACTCTCACAGATTTGTTATTCTAGGAACACTGACCACCAGAATGGAAACCTGTGTAGTGGACAGAACAATGAAACAGTGGCTTCCAGAGTCAAAACTAACACTCGGTTGAGACATGTTCCGAAATTGTTTAATGATTTTGTTTAACCCCTCCTCCCCTGCCCACTTTCTCTCTTTTCCTAATGAGGGGGATGTGTTGCAATTCATCCACGTTTTATTCCTTCATTATAATTGTGCATGTCTTTCGCTGCCTCCTTTGCCCTTGTTTCCTTGGCATTCGCTTTGTGTATTTTCATATGTGTTCCACATTCCCTTTAGAGTGCTTGTAACTGTATGTACACTCGGTTGTCTCCAGTTGCATCTGGAGATCAACCTGGGAGGACACCTTAGCCGTGCTGCAAATAGTCTTGCTTTTCTTCATAATTTGGATTCAGTATCTTTGTAATACTTTACACTATGCCTTGCCTAAGAGCGAGTGGACTATTAATTCATTTTTCCCATTGAGACTGTGAAAGAAGTACAAACCAGGGTTTGTGTTGTATTCACCGATTAATGGCCGAGAAAGGACTAACTTTTTAACACTTGCAAGCCTATCTCAAAAACTACTGAATGGATTTGCACCAAACTTAGTAAAGTGAGTGTTAGACCTGTCATCTTTCGGGTGATCTTCCTCCAATGTTTTGCCTTTTGCCTCCCACTTTTTGTTGTATATTTTTGTTGGCCTTAGGACTCTGAGCACTTTACCACTGCTAACCAAGTGCTAATGTGCCTGTACCTCTCTCCTAAAACTTTGTGACATTGATATATACCTGATTGGCATATTTAGTGTACCTGTAAGTCCCTTGTAAAGTTTAACCCCATATACCCAGGGCCTTTACACTAAATGCTACTAGTGGGCCTGCAGCACTAGTTGTGCCACCCATACATGTTGCCTTTCAAACCTGTCTCAATCTTGCCATTGCAGGGCCCATGTGCACAGTTAACTGCTACTTAGATCTGTCATTTAAAACCTTGCCAAGCCTCCAAACTCCCATTTTATTACACATAAGTCACCCCAAAGGCATGCCAAAACAAACCCCAAGGGCAGGGTGCTGTGTAACTAAAAGGCAGGACATGCACTTTTAAGCTTTACAAGTCCTGACAGTGACAAACATCTACATTTATTTTTCACTGCTGTGAGGCTTACTCCTTCAATGGGCTAGAATTGAGGATTCCTTCAAATACCCTTTAAGCGGTAAATCCTGATTGGAAAGGTGTAGCTACTTCATCTTTAATATCTTTGTAATAGTGATGATAAATCCTCTTTAGTGGTAAAGTTGGATTCAACATTACCATTCTAAAAAGGTCAATTTTAGAAAGTGGACATTTCTCTGCTCTTAACTTTGCTCTGCACATCTGCAGCTTGCCTCCAATACACGTCTGGGCTGGGTGACAGCTCCCTTTTGTGCATACTTTCTAGACAGCCACAACAAAGGAAGGGCTGGGAGTGACAGGGGAAACATCTGCATTCATCTGCATACTGATAGTCTGCCTAGTCAGGGAGAGGGAGAGGTGGTTCACACTTACATCCAAATTGCTTGTGTCCTGTCCTCACACAAGGGACTAATTTCACTCAATACTGTTAGTCTGGAACCAGGGTTGGGCTGAAAGGAATCCTTGCGCACTAAAGAAGGTTCTTTTGAAGCACCCCCTACATCAAAGGCACATTGGAGTATAAGCATGAGGACTCTGGCCTTATAAAATCAGTACAGTACTGGACTGGGAAGAAACTCTGCTGGAGAAAAGTCTGCCGTGCTGAAAAATTGTCTGACTGCTGTGAATGACTGTTTTAAGGAACTGCTTCCTTGCTTTGCTGAGCTGCTCTGCCGCCTGCTAACCTCTGCCTTGCTGGAGAACCAAGTATTAAGCCCCAGAGTGACTCCAATGGCTTGCTGGCTTTTCCCCTGTTCTTCCCGAGTTCACAGGGACATTCAAGACCTTGCCCAACCAAGATCTGCATTTTTGGAGTTGCAGCACTGCCAGATTGCTGTGGGTTAAGTGTGCTGCGAGCTTCCCAGCACGGCCTCGTAATTTCTATTTTTGCTGTGGAAGCTGTTCTGCACTCTGGGCTGACTTGTGCCTCGAGCCTGCCTTGTGGTTTATGTGTGCTAGAGGTTTTGGGCTCCTGGATAAAGACAGCAATGTGAGCCCGCTTGACTTGCTCCCCCGAGATGAAGTGACCAGCACCCTAATCTGCGTGCTGATGGGAGACTCTATATCTCTGCCTGGAATGCCGTAGTTCATCGAGTAAAATCCCTCGCCAGCTCGGCCTTCTCCACCACAAAGGGGAAACATGACGAGTGGTATTTGAATACTGTGTGCTGCTCCACGGAAATCCCTCAGTGCTGCCCCCTTCCAGCAGCGCTTGGTTGCCTAGTGATACTAGGGGAGCCTGTAGCAATCATCTGCCCCAGCCAGAGGGGCCTGACTATGATGACCGCAACACCCCACTCACCTCCAGAGGGGGGCCAGTGCATGACAATGGAACTCTGTGTCTGAGGCCGCCGACACCAATGCGGCCCCACTCCCACGCCAGTACTAGGAGCAGTATTGACGCCCTCCAAAAAAGCAGGTACCTTTTGTCCACACCAAACACGGGCGGCCCGTGACCCTTGGGGTCTTGCCGTGCCACGCAACTGTGTGCAAAATTGATTCAATTTTTTCCCTAGATTGGACCTGAACGGTTTCTTCATTACTATACTGCAATCTTCACAGTTTGGGACATGTACTTTTCAGTTGCCTTCAACTAAACCCGCAGTGGAACCCTAATTACCTTAAAAGCTACAGTATTGCACCTGTTCTGCAAACACTTATATATTTTTAAGCACTGCTTTGACATTTAACCTGTGTGGAGCCTTTTTGTGGTGTACTCATTGTGTTTCTGTGTGTGTTGCACCAATACGATTTTGATTCTTATAATAAGCCTGCCTGCTCTGTGCCACGCTACAATAAGGTGAGCACAGGTTATCTTAGATGTGTAGCTAGCTTCCCCTGACTACAGTGGTGGGTTCGGCCTGGCTCAGGTACATATCCTAGTCAGCCAGAAGCCCCATTTCCAACAGTGAGTAAAGGTCAACTTTCCAGCCACATTTTGTGTAATTCCATCCAGTCATTCGTTTGTATATAGCTGAGCAAATAATCCTATAGAAGTTAAAAATTGAAAAAGTCTCATTTTTAACCCCTCCCTATCTCTCTCCCTCTGACATATCTGAACAAAAATTGCCATGCTAAACACAAAAGCACTAAACTTTTTTTGGTGCAGATTTGGTAAACTGCATCAAAGTTTTAAAGAAGACATGCCCTTAAGAGCCAACTCAGACCAAACCATAAGTATAGATTTGCGATTACCGACTCTGTATTTTGCTTATATTACAGAGTCTGCAATAGAGAAATCTGTAGTTATTGTTAGGTTAGATTTGGGTCTGAAAGGCCATTTTCTTATTTTCTTAAAGCTTTGGCACAGTTCACCACTGTGTAGTTATAGCGAGGACGAGGTTTTCATAGGAAATTGATTTTTTTGGTTTGCTGATAATTTAGTGCAATTTGAAGAATCTTAACAAAACTTTCACGAAAAAAGAGGTTCATCCACCACAGCTCCTTCCTCGAAAGTTTTCAGGTGATCAGTCAAGTGGGGGCTGAGATAAAAATAGTCCCAACATTCATTTCCCCCATGCAGTTTTCCATAGGAACTTTAGGTGCAGCTACAGCCAAAAAGGCTGAAAAGAATTTCACAAATTTGGCAGAAATCCAGATGATCCAGGACTGGTATTAATCTATTCAGTATTTTTGAGAAATCAAGGTTCATAAGTTATAGACATCTAGTGACGCAGTTCTACCATGGTACTAGTGCGGAGTACGGTGTACTCAACAGATGATCTGATTGGCTGGCCCTGAGTAGTTCACTGAAATAAACAAACGTTAAAGTGACATTAGAATGTCTGTTAAAATATTGCATTTTAAACTTTAAAAAAACACTGAAATTCCCCAGTATAATTTAACTATATTTTGCACTCTCAGCATGCACTGCTGGTTTGCTTACACATTACTTCACTCATGAATTGTTCTATGACATCATTGACAACATCAATGCAACATTTGAAAGGACACCATTGATGACAACATTATGCCTGGTGGGCCACAAGATATATTCATAGCTCCTTTGGCATTATGGTTGATTCATGTGTATTATTGTTTGCAAACATTAAAATTAAGTCATAGAACACCTCATTAAATTGATCCCCAGAAAAGTGTTCCATTGCACAAAGAGAAACATGCTTTGTAATTTGTGTTGTATAGCTTTTAATATGGTGTACCTTAAAAACACACACGCACTAGAGATTGTTTTTGTCTATGAGTGTTAAATTCTTTTTGGTAGACATGTCAGTGTTGTAACAAGGTATATATTTTTTCTTTTTTCTAATGTGTATGCATTTTTTTAAATTATGTTTTACAAATGCTTGTTACTGTTTGCAAACATTTGAATGAACATATATGCATAATTACCCAATAGAAAAGTGTTGTGAAATAAGCTATATGTTTAGTATTTGTAATATCGGGTTGCAACCAGTTCTGTGTTATGCCTGTGCAGTCTTGTAGGAGTGAGACATGATTGTCAGAAGCTGATTCCCTATGACACCAGAGCCCTGCAACCACCTGAGATATGGGTATAACTCCAGGCAAGAGCTGCACCCAGGGAAATGAGGAGGTGGGAAAAAAAACTAAAGATGGCGTTCTAGGGTCCCTTCAAGGTAACTGATTCAGTTTTCAGCACTACAAATTCCTTAAGTGTTCTAGAGTCATAATGGCTCTACATGAAATAATACATTTTAGGACCTTCACCTCTACTGCATGAACATGAAACCATGCATAGAACATAAATTGATAAGTGTATTTGTTCTTACCTTAAGTATTGGATAGTACAGGGGTAAAAATGACTATTCTAACTCCAGGGGCTGCAACAGTAGGGTAAGTGTTGGATAGTGTTGGGGTTAAAAATTACTATTCTCATTCCAATGGTATGCGTTGTAATGGTATGCGTTGTAGTGACATGCAATGTACTGTCATGCATTGTAATGGTATGCGCTGTAATGCCTGCATTGTAGTCTCATGCGTTGTGAAGGATGTTGCGATATAATGCCTGGGTTGTAAGTGTAGTGCGATGTAATGCTTGCGTTGTAAAGGTTGTTTCCCACCTTACCAACTTAGAAGAGTAGTCAGCTGTTGGTAAACCTTTTTGTACCCTTTTTTTCTCAGCAGGTTCTACAGGAGAGAATTAAACAAGAGCAGAAAAACACTAGGTAGCCAGAAACGCAAGGAGCAGCAACTGAAGAAATGTAGGAATCCATGGTTCATGTTCATGGGAAGAAGCATAAGTATGACCGTCGTGGAAAAGGTAAGTATTCCGAAAATGTAATTCAATTACAGGGAAAGTGGAACTCTCGAATGCGACTTTCATACTGGTGCACTCTAGAATCCTGACTGCGAATAGCAAGGGCTTCGGGGAGGCTGGGCTGACGCAGCGAAACGTAGAAAGACAAGACCGAGTCCTCTGCCTTGGCTCCCCTCCCCACTTTCTGGTTTTCGGCTGACAGTAATTTGATATCCTCCTTAGATATCCACATGATGGTTTTAGTAAATCAGTGGTTAGAATGTTTTGTTGTCTTAGAATTCATTTATATTTGTTGCTAGAGCCGTGAAGATGCCTTGCCACATTTCTCCTGAATAGTGGATTCTATGAGATTCATGGGTGTGCTGGGCAAAGCTATGTGCTATGGACCTTGACTTGGAGATTTACTTAGGTTGTACTTCAGTTATATTAAAATGGTTTGAATTTTATGGTTGAGATGGAAAACAGTTCTTTCAACAATACAGGATATATCCGTTCATCATCAGTCTGAGATTTAAAAAAATGTACATGTAGAATGTAATGATTTTGGCCATTTGGAGGTTCCCACCTTTGTTTTGTAATGAACGATCTTGCTTCTTTACATGTCATTTATGCCACTGCACACTTAATTCTTCTTACATTGCCCAATTTCAAAAGTGGATCTTCAAGACTGAGGACAACCCAAAAAAGAATTTAGCCCATTGATTCAACAATTGTGTACATTTTGGAGATTACTAATTCTGTTTACTGATGGTGGTAATGCTTTTTTTTATTTAAGAGATTTTTATTAAGTTTTTCAGATACAGAAGAAGCAATTATAATACATACATAGCATAATTAAAATGTACAAATAAGTAATTAGTGAAATGATGTAAGGATAATGTAACAATTGAAGGAAGAGAGGGAACAAGAAAAGGAGAAAGAAGAAAGGAGAAAAAGAAAGAGAAGACAGAGAAAAAGAGGGAAAAGGAAGGACTCAAATAGTATATGGAAATAATATAAAGAAAGAAAGAAGAGAACTAGTGTATGGGAGAATGAGTAGAGAGATATGTAGTAAAAGGTAGCCAAAGCAGATCAGATTTAATTTTTTAGGAAAGAGAAATAGAGGAAACAGTAGCAATCCTATGTTCATCACAAATAAAATTCCACCAAGTTAGTAAAGATATTTTAGAGTTGTCATTCCAGGATGACAGAATAACTTTAAAAGCTAGTGCGATCGATAAAAAGGTCAATTAACTGACATGCAAATAGTCCAAACGGACTTCCAAAAGGATAAAACATTAGAACATTCATAAAGTTGATGTTTCAACGTGCCCGGTTCAGTAGAACAAGACCAGCATAACGGAGAAGAAGATGGTGAAAATTTGGAAATAGTAACAGGAGTAATAACAGCTCTATGGTAAATGAAATACAAAGATTGGGTTATACGAGCAGCAGCAGAAACTTTGAATTACTTAGACCACAGCTTATCCCAGGTTGCAATAGGAAAAGAAACTGACACATCAGTTTCCCATGCATTTTCAATAGAGGATTTGGGTGTGTCATTAATATTTGATACCAATAACTTATATACAAGTGCAACTTTAGGTCGATGAGTAGAGAATAAAGGGTATAGAGGAGTGGAAGGGGTTAAAGATGGTGTATTAGTTGGGAGGAGAAAGGTGGCTAGGTGAGATTGTAAGGCATTAAAAATGGTGTTATATTCAGTGAGACAAGAGTCAGGTAATTGATATAAGACTTGTAATGTATGAAAGGAAATAAAAGAGTTTTGGTGAAGTAATTGGTGTACGAAAAAGTCCCCTTTTCCTTCCAAAATTTGTAGTAGAATGATTTACCTTTATATTTAAGAAATTTATTATACCATACACAGGAGGACAACAAACATTGAAATAAAGTAAAGTCCTTAGAAAATGTGTTGAGTAATAGAGTTTGGGAGTATTTTAAAATAGGGTTAGTAGACAGGAAAGTGCAGTTCGACATAAAAATTACATGTTAAAACGAAAAGTCCTTTAATAAGGAATGTTCATATATGATCCATCTAGGAATAGGAATATCAACAAACTCATAAGCTAACGCGAAGGTTTGCTTAATCAAAAAAGCCGAATGATAGGCTTTAAAGTTGGGGAAACGTACACCACCCTCATGAATGAGTTTTTGTAAAGCAATTCGTGGGTGTTTGTTATTCCATAACATTTTTATACAAGCAGAGTTAATTCAGGAAAAATAGGTATTGGGAATCCGAATGGGAAGCATAGATAATGTATATAAAACATGAGGAGCAATCATCATTTCAATGGTATCTAACCTGCCCCACCAGGAAAGATACAAGGGGGACCAAGTAAGGAGGAGTGTTTGGATTTTATTTAGTAATGCATGAAACGTGAATTTAATTGTGGTAGATAGAGATGGTGAAAACCAAATGCCAAGGTATTTAATTTTTTAAGAGCACCAGGCAAAGTTAGTGTCATTAAACATAAATTGATAACATGTGGAGTTTAAGGGCAAAACCTCTGTCTTTGAGAGGTTAAGTTTATATCCGGAAATACTGGAGTGTAATCGAACTTCATTCATAAAATGTGGGAGAGACTCAATCGGATTAGACATGTAAATCAATACATCATCTGCATAGGCTGATATTTTAGTTTCTATGGAATTATGTGTGAAGCCTGTGATCTGTGAGTTAACACGAATATGCTCAAGAAATGGTTTGAAGCATAAGATGAATAGTAAAGGGGAAAGAGGGCAACCTCGTCTTGTGCCTCTGGCTAAAGAAAAAAATTTGGAAAAATGATTTTTAACAAAAATACTGGCTCTGGGGCAAGAATACAAAAGTTTAATGTATGAGATAAAAGAAGGGCCAAAACCATACCATTGGAGAACACAGAACATAAATTGCCAATTGATACAGCCAAATGCCATTTCAGCGTCTAAAGACAAGGCCGCAAGGGGAGATTTGTATTTTTTACAATAAGAAATGATATTGGCAAACATCCGAGCATTGTCCGAAGCAAGTCTGCCTTTCACAAACCCAACTTGATCGGTTTTAACCAATAGAGGGATAATAGTTTCAAGTCGGGATGCAATAATTTTGGCAAAAATTTTGCAATCGTAATTTATTAATGATATAGGACGATAATTTTTGCAGTGAGAATTGTCTTTATCAGGTTTAGGGATTATAACAATTAGGGCATCCATGAAGGATCTAGATGCTTTGGGGTCTGCAATGAGAGAATTAAAAAGTGCCAAAAACTTAGGGGCAAAAATGGAAGTAAATGTGTTATAAAAATTCTACAGATATACTGTCAGGTCCATGGGCTTTTGATTTTTTCAAAGATTTGATAGCATTAGTTATCTCTTGAACAGTGATGTCTCTTTCTAATGCATTAAATTCATCAGGTAGAGATGGCGGGGAAGGGAGACCTGAAAAAAGGTATTGAGATTTAGATTAGTGGGGAAAGTAGCATTGGAATAAAGAGATTTATAGTATTCATGGAAGACCTCAGCAATGTCTTCATCCGATGAAACAAGTTGTTTAGTCGATTCATTAAGAATAGGACCAATATTCTTACGCTCAGATTTAATTTTCAAGTAATTAGCTAACATCTTACCCACTTTATTCTGACGCCCATGATATTTAGATTTGAGTTTAATCAAAATAATACATGCATCAATTGTTGCTAATTTGTTAAGATCCGCTTTTGCTTTAATCAAGGTAAAATATGTGTGTTCTAAATCTTTAAGGTTTTGTAATTGATCCTCATATTTTTTCCTTGTGGCTTTCTTTTTTTTCGAGACATAAGAAATAGTGAAGGCACGGAAGGCAGCCTTAAAGGCAGCCCAGTTATTGGGGACAGAAGTGTCTAATAGGTCATTGAAACTAAAAAAATCATTTATAAAAGTGGTAGCTTCTTTAATAAAAACAGTGTCAGATAATAAAAAGTTATTAAGTTTCCATCTACTAAAATGAGAGGAAGTAAGGGAAAGGTCTAGTAGAGCATGGACAGGAGCATGATCAGATTTAAAAATGGAGTCAATTTCTGAATTTTGAATAGAAGGGAGCAGAGATTTAATAACCATAATATAATCAATTCTAGATCGAGTGTGATGTACATTGGAAAAAAAAGTATATTCAAGCACATCAGGGTTACATGTCTTCCAAATATCATATAATGAACGGGAGGCAATGGCCGATTGAAAAGCTTTGTGAGATTTATCAGGTTGAAATTTACATTTAGATAATCTATCAGAAAAAGGGTCCAACCATTGATTAAAATCCCCAGCAACAATAATATTAGAACAATCAATTGAAGAAAGTAGGATTTTGATGGCAGTTCAAAAAATTAAGGATCTGGTTTAACAGGGCCATAAATATTTAGCAAAACTAAAGTTTTATTTTGGACCACAATCTTTGCCATTACCCATCGTCCATCTCCATCAGCTTGTGTAGATATAATTTGTACCGGCAATGCTTTATGAAACAATATAGCAACACCCCCCTTTTTGTTGGATGTAGGAGAAAAAACAACTTGACCCACCCACTGTCTTTTCAATTTAAGAGACTCGACTTCTGTACAATGAGTTTCCTGAAGAAAAGAAATCTGAGAATTGAGTTTGGATAAATTAGATAATACCTTTTGCCTTTTGACTGGATTCCCAAGACCACGGATGTTCCACGTGACAAACCTACACATAATGGAGGGATATGAAGGAATCACATGGATGGAGCTAAAACACTGCAAGGATGCAAATAGAAGAAAAAACACACCACATATAAGAATTACATAGGGAAAAAGATACGAAAAGACCCACAGTACCAACATATATTGGCAATAAATCAATAACACGTACCATTATTAAACAAGTAAAGATAGTGTTAGGAGAAGAAAAAGAGAACTTGAAAAATAAATTAGGATGTGAAGAGTAAAAAGGAGAGAAGAAAAAAGAAAAGAAAAGAAACAGGAGGAAAAAGGAAGAGAACAGATCAAGGAATAACATCCAGATCTGTAAGACAAAAAGAAGTCGACAGAGTAAGAGCAAGGATGCGCCAGTGGGTGCGGACACCATGAATAGAGAAAAAGAAGAAAAGAGAAGGAGAGCCTCAAGAACATATGAAGACATGCAAAACGTAAAAGGAGTGATTAAGAATATATGACAAAAATAAGTGACATTCCTAGAAGAGAGAAAAGTCAAACATTAGCATCCATTCCATACAATGGTAGATCTTGAAGATAAACTTTAAGCATTAGTGTCCATTCCATGCGATGGTAGACCATGAAGGTAGGATTTAAGTTTTTCCGGATCGTCAAACAAACGTGATCGACCATCATGAGTTATCTTGCAGAGACAAGGGTGAAGAATTCCATATTGAATGTTAATTTTGTGCAGTTGAGGACGTAAGGTAAGAAATTCTTTGTGACAAGCATTTGTTGCATTGGAAATATCCTGAGAAATGAAAAGGTTATAACCAGACCAAATAAGATGAAGTTTAGGTCTAACTGCCTTCAAAACATGCATTAATTCAGTAAATTCAAGAAAGAGCATTATAATTCCACATGGTTTAGAAGCATTAGAGTTGAGACGACCCAGACGATGCGCTCTTTGTATGTTGAGGGGAGTTGATGAAGGTTGAAGGTCTGGTAGTTCCGGAAGGAATTTTTGTAAAAATGACACCATGTTAGGACCTTCAATATTTTCGGGTAAGCCAAAAAGGCGCAGATTATTTCTACGATTACGATTTTCAAGGTCCTCAGTGTGCATCTTTAACTTGTGGATTTCCTGTTCTGGTAAAGGTATCTTTGTAGAGACATCCTGTAAGTCACTGACCCTTTGTTCCAGTTCCAACACCTTGCCCACCATAATAATCCATTGATCTTCAATCTGTTTCAATTTTTCGTTAATTGTAGACATAAAGGGTGGAAGACCACGGACTTCATCTAGTATGGATTCTAAAACCGCATTTTGAGAAGAATGAATGGTAGATGGGGTAATTTTTATGTCGTTTTGGTTTGGTTCCTGTGACGGAGGATCTAGCAGAATGCAAGTCATTTGCCATAGTGAGACGCAGGGGAAACCGCCAAAAAGATGACTGGAAGATAGATGCAATAAGTGTCTTGGAAACGCCAAATAGAAAAATTGTTTGATAATCAAAATAAACAAATTCTTCACAGTGTAAAAAATGCCCAGAGAAGGATAATTAAGGCATAGAAAAAGCTGAGATGAAAGATGTTCCAATGCCACAATGCGTCAATACCAGTATGAGGCAAACTGAAGTGAGTCACCATAAAACCATTGCAAGGGTTCCAGTTAAGACAGGGTTGTTTGTAATCAAAAAGCTTTCAAAGAAAAGGCGACACTAGTATGATGACAGAAACACTATCGTAATTGAAGACTTTGGTGGAGCAGTACAGCATACATAAAGCCAGTGACATTTGCAGCAGAGGAATAAAACAAATAGTACACTATATAAAGAGGTTACAGCAAGACTACTCCCAAAGGTGACTCAATATTTGATGTGGAGCACCATGTAGATTAGATCCTTGAGGATGGTTAAAATAGCATACCTAAAACCAGTGCCTTATTGTAGCAAAGGAGTAGGGCAATAGCACATGGCATTATAGGTATGACAAGAGAAACTTCAAAGGTGGCAAGGCAAAACGGAGGCAAAGAAGACGTGAGCTCAGAGACCACAAAATGGCAGCTGCTCACGTCAAATGCAGAAGCAGTTCACCACATCACTGATGATGAGGCACAACATTACTACATGTATTCCAAAGTAATAGTGCCAGTATGGTTGAAAAGGCTACAGTAGCCAGTTGCAGTCCAACAAGGGCATTCCACAAAATGAATTGCGCTGGATTTGAAAGATTGAAAAGGACGCGAGCGCTGCAACCTAAAATGGCGGCTGCTTGCGTCCTGAAATGAGTAAAATTTACTGGTGCAGCGAAGATGTTTAAAACAGATTGAAGTCCCTCAGGGAACGGTCCTCGGACTCACCGCAGCATCCGGAGCAGAAGCGCACCACATCACTCCTTCAGAAAGAGCACAGGAGGATGGAAAAGGTACTGAGAGATCCGCAGTGCAGCGGAGCTCACACATGATCCGTACTCTTCCACGGCGCGTAATCCACGCCCCCGGTGGTGGTAATGCTAATTTGTTGCAGAATGCTGTTACCTATGCTGCTTAGTCACCTCCACTTATATCTCTCCACCAAACCCAAAAGCCCATCTAAGAGCTACCTTTGACGTAACATGTTTATGAAAATCAACATATTGTTTACAGATTATCCCTTCTGCATGCTTCCATTTTGTGCCAACGTGAGGAAGGATGGGATATTCTTTGTTCTGTGGACCGGGTACCAAAGGTGCTGTTTCTCCAATGCTACCTATTTCTGGTAGCATATCATGGGCACCTTCAACAGCATTATATATTAAGCGAGGTCTGACTAAAATCCAAATGAATATCAGCTTCTCAACTCTCATAAGAAATTGTGACAGAAGGCAATCTGTAAACTTGAGCAGATTAACAGAAACTGTTTGGAAATATAAATTTTTTCTTTTGAAATATGAAAGTAGAACTGATTGGTTAGATGCATTTTCTGTTGTCTTGGTACTTCCTGTCTGATGAAGAATTACACCGCTGGGAAGGTGTACTGCAGTTTTCTGTAATAGTGCATGTTTGGAAAAGTGTTTGCTTAAAGTTTGAGCTGACAAATTTGTATTTGCATATTTTTATTATTTGTATTTCTTTCTTTTCTACACAACTTTACCAAAGTGAAACTACTTTTGGAACTTCTGTTGTCCTGGTTTACAGCTTTCAAACATATTCCTTGCTTGAGTGTGTGTCTATTCAGCCTTCACAGACACTTTTAACCCTTTTGTTATACAATACTTTTAATGTGTAATGTTAATATTATTTTGCCATATATTGTTTGGCTTGGTATCTATGTTTAAACAACTCAAAAAATTGTTGTTCATGTTGGAACAATATTCCTCGGGATGTTAGTAAGAGATCATTAAAGCATGTGCTGTGCGCACCTACGTTGGACATCTTGGGCCGTATTACTATAAGTGCCCAGGGGCGCAACAGGCGTTGGCACCCGCTTTGCATGCCCCGCACTTTGATATTATGAAAGGGGGCGCAGAAGCTTGTGTGTCCACTTCTATAATATTGATAGCGCTGGCGCACTTAAAGCGCAAGTGCTACATTATGAGAGTGTTCCCTCATTTGCATAGGGCATGCCCTATACAAATGAGGGAATTCCTTTGACTCTTTGCCCGCGCCATATTATAGAAGCGGGCGCAGAGTCAAAGAAGCCCTCAGGAGGCGCACTGATAGTGCACCATTTGAAAGGTGGCACAATGTCAGTGGGCCTCCTGAAAGCAGCCCTATGCAGGGGGTAAAGAGGGTTCCATTGACCCCCCAGACATCCTCTTACAGGCGGGTGCAGTCATTGACTGCACCCGCCAGCAAGGTGATCTCTATTACTGTGAAAACAGGGAGCTGCTGCTTCGTGTTTTCACATGAATACACTGCCCGGGGGCAGCGCGCGTTCGTAGCTGCCCTGTGGGCAGCGCATACGTCATAATAGGGCGCACTGTGATTGTTTGCACTCAGAGCACCTTTTAAAAGGTGCAACGGGCGCAATCAATCACAATGCATAATACAGTACCTTGAGCTTTCCACGTCATTGCTAGCTTTGCACTGCAGAGCCATTTAATTATATTCTTTTTGTGTATTTCACAAAGAGAGAACTCACGAGACAAGTGTATTCTGCAAACCCCAGTGGAGAGGAAGATGGGTCTAGTGCTCCAGTCGCTGTAACGAAGTGCAGAACCTCATAACAGCTATTGCTGGTGGTGCACCGGTGCAATAAATAACACCTCATTTGTATTGGCACATTTCACTCCATGAAAAAACTCTTTCGTACCGTTGCCAGGCCATCGAAGCTGCTCATGTTCAGACTATAGAGGATGACCTCCATTAACATTTGAAAACGTGGCTAGAGAAATGCCTTTTTGTCACATCTATTGGATACCCATAAAGCCTCCCCTGGGGCAGAGACTCATGCCTTACTGCTAGGACCTACCAAATATAGTAGCCTAAGTGACCAGAAAATCAATCTTCTCGTAAAGACTCAGAAGACAATATGTGTGACGCAGTTGCCAGAGTTACTGACTCCAGAGCGCGGGACACGCGGTTCGATCGCCGGCGGCAGCTCTTCTCAGCATAATGTGGCTCTGGGCAATATCTCACTTAATCTCCCTGATGGCCCCTAGCACATTGAACCCCTTAAAGGGTGATAACAACCATACCTCAACTTTCAACTTAAATGTAAGTGGCTAAAACACAGACCACTGTTCCAAAACTGGATATTGACCCCCCAAGAGCATTCATCTTACCTCCTGGTCTGAGGCTTTCACAAAGTCTTAAGCATGGAAATAAGTTCATTACGAAGAACAATTCCTCTGTTGAGTTTAGTTCATCTTCGCAACAATGAAGGCACATCTTATAACTCAATTGGAATTACAAGTGGTAAAATCACCCTGCAACTGCGGAAGGTTTGAAGGGCTATTCTGAATTTTCCAACTCAGAATGAGAGATATCATGTTAGATCAGTGTTATCACACTGAAATTCCACATATTTATCCTCCTTTGACCTGGTTTCGCCAGTGCTTAATTTGTGAAAAAAATAAGTGCCAGGGCCCTTGTGGAGGCCACTGTTGCTTGCACTAGCCCATTGCCAGCACCATCTATGAGAGAACCAGCACAACTACTAACCCTGAAACCCTACACGTGTGACAATTCCGACTATTCCAGGCCCCCAAATCTGTAGGAATGACTAGAACGCAAGTAATAGCCTTTTGAAGGTATGCTAAATTAATAACCGACTGCTGTGCTCGTCCCGACAAACCAGCACCAGCATGTGCAAGACTGCCTTAAACACCAGTGTTAACAAATACATGCTGGTCCCGCACTGAGTTTCCCTATGCAACTTGCAAAATTACTGTACTCCTGCTTATGCAGATATGGGAAAAAACAGTGTTTGCACTAAATGCAGATAAACAGGGCCATTACGATGCAGCCCATGAAGACTCCAACCTGCGGTCGGAGCCTACAAGTCTGCATCATAATGGGCCGTTTGGTTTCCTTTACGACCGCCTCTTAATGATGGAGGCGGTCAGAAAGGAAACTGGTTGGTCATTCTGTCTGGCTTCCGATGGGCCTGGAGAGTCTGCCCGCCAGTAGGAAGCCAGCTAGTAATCTCAAGGGCGGGCCTTTCTGCCCTTGAGATTATAAGGCACAGTTTCCGACATGGTTTCGATGCCAGCCTGCCCGACATGGAAATAATGTCAGAGAGCGTGTTTGGGAGCCCCCAGCAGGGCCCCCTTTGGTGCGTTGATCCCTATACCTTGTTGCAGCCACCTTGAGGTGCCTATCACGGGTGCAGGGTTGAACCCCACCTCTCACTTCACTATGGGAGCATGCCATATGGCTGGTTTACGGCCGTAATTTATGCTCACATAGTGAAATATAGAAATGCAACCGTACAGTGTTTGCTCGCATCCTAATGAGGCGGTTGGAATTATGCCCATCGAAATTAGGCCCTTAGTGTGGAGGTTGGGTTTACGTATTTTTTGTCAGCGTGCATCACAAAGTTAAAACACACCACAACAGTCCCGAAATAAATTGTGCTCCAAGTTACAAGACTCATGAAGGTTGTTACTTAAACGCACATTGAAATTTGACAAAGCCAATAAAGTGATCTATATATATGGATATATATCTCTTTATGGACACATAAGTCACATTTCAGCTGCTGAAATGACTAGCTAATCACTTACAAAGCCCTTGGGTGCCAGGATGACATAATTCTCGCCTCCATGTATTTAATAGAATCTACATTTTCCAGTCCCTAAGGCTTGGAAAATCGTCAATTAATGTACAAGGCTCCTGTAATGCGTATGTTTAAAAAGATGCATGCTCTATTGGTTTAACGCATAACATCTTGAACATAAAAAGCAGAGAACAAGCAATGAAAAGGTTTTTACATATTTGTGCAGTTCCTTTGCAAACAAATCCCTGAATTAAAGCTCTTGGATTTAAGGACCTAACATGACAGTCACATCAACTCTGGGTGCATTTGTATCAAGGATGCTTAAATTCATTCTGACAGAACAGCACATTAGCATTCTGCAGCAAGCTTGAAGATCAGTATAAAGAATTTGACTTTTTATTATTTTATCCAGAGTTTTTCTCAATGTCATATGCCATCACCTCATTTTTTTTACTGTGGGGCAGGAGGGACTAGGTGACCTTTTATTTCCCCTTGAAGCCCTCAGCCACTTTTCCACTATTGAGTATTTTAGCCGTTTTTCCTTCGAACAACCATCAAAATGATGTTTTTGCACTATTTCCCCTTTGCCTACTCTTCTGGCACAGTCTGGCATGATAAAAAACAACGTACATTTCTAAGCCAAATTATGTCAGTTTCTGCACCACAAAAACAATACTAAATGCAAAATGCTGCTATCATTTCTGCATTCATCTTCATTATATTTTTGGTGTGTGCACTGCATAGGATTCCATTAGCAATCCACAAAAGAGAACCTTTGAATCTATAATTCAAATGGTCTCCTATCTGTGATATCACCATTATCTCCACTAGTAATCAAATCTTATTCCAGGCCAGACTCATCTCGAGTAATTAAAATGCCATCTTCCCAAGACAGGTATATATAGATGTTTATTGTTATTTATGTAACCTGAACACCTAGTTATGGAGCAGTGGAGCATTTTATATTGAACTAGCAGCCCGCCCCAGCGTTGCCTGGGGGCAATGAGGCTTCAATGCCAACCGCCCGCCCAGGCCCCCGCCCGCCCTGACATTGTCCGTGCATGCCCATGCACGGACACGGACCAGGCCCCCCTCCCGCCCCGACTCCCTCCCGCCCCCCTCCCGCCCAACTCACTCCCGCTCCGACATTTTCCACACAGTCTCGCACTGAGAGTTTAGGAAAAGCTCGAAAACGTTCCCTTTCCTTACCTGTGCCGCCGCTTCTCACTGCACAGCCGCTGGTCACTGCACCGCCGCTCCTCCTTCGTTGTCATCACGCACGTCGCGTCGCGGTCATTGCGCATGTCGCGTCGCGACCAGCGCTTGGTCCCGGCCGGCGCTACTTTCAGGGGACTACTTTGTTTTCAAACTTGATTCTTTTAATTTACTTTTTTATTTTATTTATATAGCCTATGTCCATCTACACACCCTGACATTTTCATAGATGTATCGGGTGTGCAGATTGGCGCTGTCGTTCCCGAGTTTACCTGGCCAAAAGGTGCTAGTTCTCTCTTTATAATAGTAGTATAGATATGGTTGGGATATGATCCAATCAAGAGTGCATCCACGGTGTCCACTATAGTTCCACGTGAGATAGATCCAGGTTAGATTTTCAGGATTAGCGCCCACTATGTAAAGGTGTTTCATTTACATTATTCTATGTGCATTTATGTTTTGTTTGGTTAAGTGGCAACGTCCTGTGGTTCCTTGGATTAATGCATTTACTGTCTCCATCGTCACTGGTCATGGTGGGTCATGGTGGGTCAACTCAACCTTTCATTCTCCAGGGACCAAAAAAATGATTAGCATTGTGCTTGGTAACAATAAACATGCTAAACACCTGCACACCAGGTGATTCTTTACAAATGCACTATATGTTATGATAGCACGTTATATCTTGAAAATCTGTAATTCCTGTGTGTTCCTAGGACACCCATAGGATAAATCATTCTTACCACCTTCATACCCAGAAGAGTCTTCCACTCTCTTTTCTTCTCTTCCACTTAAGTCTTCCAAAAAGGACAATGCTTATTCTGGGGATCAAACCAATTTTTCTTATAAAGCCTCAGATTGAGCAATTCTAACTTTATCACTCTCCCTATACACGGCAATGGGAACATTTTAACATAGCAGCTATTTTTACATGGGTATTTTTATGGAGCATTTTATATTTGATCTTAATTAACTCACACTGCTTTCACTATTTTTGAAGTCTCGGCTAGACAGCGCAAGTATGTCTCACAGAGACGTGTTGTGTTTTAACTGTAGGCTTTTTCCCACCCAGAGGCTTTCCATTTGCTCACTCCATCATCTGTCTCATACTCTTTGTCACCATTTGTCCATGGCATGCATGGGCATGCCTCTTCTTGTGTTTAGCCCTCCCTCCAGAGCATGGACAAGTAACTATAAACATCCTCTACTGCTGTTTTAGGACCATTTAGGACCTACTTTTTTCTTTGTTTCTCTGCACTCTACACAGTGCTTGTTCTTTTACCAGCCCCGTCTCCTCCAACCCACTCACCCCCTCAAATATTGTTCCAAACTATATGGAGCGCTTTACTGCTTACTTGACTTGCTCATTTTATTTACGATCCAACACGTCTCTGTAATTTTGCTTCCGTGAACTTTGGTTGTTCGCTTTGCCGTTCCAACTGTACACAGTTCTCTTTACTGCTCCCTTGACTTACTTGCCCTTCTTGATAACTGCTGCACATATGAAGGGGCCATGATGGTGCTGCACCTCTGTAAAACACGTCAGATTTAAATGCACACGCTTCAAGTCAGATTTATGACCCAGGTACAATTACATCAACGTTTTGAACTACCACTAAGGATTACAAAACTACATGTTTTGTTTGTGTGTGTTTATTGGAAAAGCTTGCCTCCTAGTTTGTTAAAAGACTTCCTCTTTACTGTTCCCCTTTGCTTCCTTTTATAAGCACTGGGGAGGATGTGAAGTAATTGCTTGTTTGGACGATTTTGAAGTTGGGGAACTGGGTTCAAGTCTCGGTGATAGGCTTAACATCCTGTGATTCTGAGCAAATCCTGGCTTGTTCTATAGTTGGAATGTTTGCTGCATGCCACCGTCTATATTTATTTCCATCCATGTGCAGTGGAAAATCTTAAACAACAAAAGGATAACCTGCACACCTAATTCAGTACTCAAAAATATGTTATCTTATTAACAATATACACATTTTTTTGTAAATATTTTTTTAAAAATGGTGCATACTCCAGAAAACCCTGACTAACCCCGTCAGGTGAAAATATGTCCACTGGTCAAACTGAGCCTGCTTGAATGCTAGAGTGCACTGTTCACATGCCCAATCTGGTGCTATATGTTATGTTATGTTATGTTATGTTATGTTATGTTATGTTATGTTATGTTATGCTATGCTATGCTATGCTATGCTATGCTATGTTATGTTATGTTATGTTATGTTATGTTATGTTATCACCTTAGCAGCTATGGAACGTCCAGCTCCAGTGCTGAACGTTCCATTGCGCAGGTGAGGTTCGAACGTCCAACGGCCGACGGCAGCACTCCCGAGGTAGTGGTGCCGTCGTCCGTTGGACTAGGCGCAGCACTTATGAGGTTAAATGGCACTTATAAAGCGCGAGGCTACTCCCAGGAGTGTCCCGGCGCTAAAACCACGCAACAACTAACAGAAAGAGAAACTCAGCTTGCGAAAAGTATACTACAAGGTTTAAAGCTGGAATAGCCAGGTCTTTAATTTCCGCCTAAACGTGAGGAGGTCTTGCGCCTGTCCAAGACCTAGTGGCAGAGAGTTCCATAAATGCGATGCTGCCACTTGAAAGGATCTGCCCCAAATCCTCGACAACCTGACCTTGGGAGTAAAGGTCAGAAGCTGTGCAGAAGATCTCGGAGTGCGCAGGGGAATATAATGCTGAAATCTTTAATTGAGGTAAGGAGCCCAAATCTTATGGAAGGCTTTAAAAAACCAACACCAATGATCTAAAATAAACCCGTTTCTGGACAGGGAGCCAATGCAGGGAGACCAGCAAAGGAGTCATACGTGTCCTGGGACCTGCTAGAAAGATGGCTATGGCTGCATAGTTTTGGATCACCTGAAAACGGCCGACCAGGTACGCAGGAAAGCCACGGTAGAAGGAGTTGACATAATCCAACCTAGAGATCACAAAGGCCTGTACGACCGTCTTTCTATGCGAGACAGCAAGTAGGGGGAGGAAGTTTCGGAGCATTCTCAACAACCCAAAGCAGGTTCCAGCCACTGATTGTATCTGGGCCTTCATAGAGAGGGTATATATGTTGCATTTATCCAATCAACATTTCAATTAGTGCTAAACACTATAACCAAACGTTTCATCAATACATAAGTTTAACGTGATTCCTCAATTGTGCATCCTCCGTAATGTGAGGTTAAACATTTTTCACAATGAACGTGACAACATTACAATATGTATCAAAAGGAGAAGAAATTCTTCTAAACAGAATAATCAATGGTAAACATGATAAATGCTGTTTTATTTGCAATTTCCAATCTTCAATTTTAAGTTCTTCAGCACAGCATCCAACATTTCCTAATGCATTTCGGTGCTGGCACCTTCATCATGTGAACTCTGTGAAAACATATATATACAATCCATATATTCCATATCTAATGAAGTCTTCGAAGTGAAAAAATGTAATTTAAGGGTAAGGTTGCTTAACAAAATTATGTTTAACTAGATTATGTGAAAACACCTCTAGCCAAAGAGGAGGAACATAAAGTTAGTTCCCAATCTGATGTGACATTTCTCAAGACACTATGTAACCAAAGTGTGCATGAGACCAGAACAATAAAGTTCTTTTAAAAATCTCGTTTTTTTCAAAAAGACAAGGAAAAATGAAGTAAGTGACATGAGAATCTCTGAAGTTGTGCTATGTGAAAAAGTGCACAAATGTGATACTAATCGACATAGGGTGTCATGCTTAATGTGCTTAGACCATAAGTAGTTTAGAGTATCTGATAATCTTTGAACAGCTCACTCACCTAAGATGCTTATGGACATAACCCACTTTTATGGTAGCCTTATACTACCAGCACGAAAGCCACGTACTCTGTATCACAAAATGACAGAAGCCAAACACACAACATTCAAGTTAGCCATAGTAACAGATAAACGACGTTTGAAACAACGAAGACCAAAAGTTACGTTAAGATATCTAACTTACATATTTCTATGCTTGTGATCGCCAAAGACCGACCCTCTCCTGTCTCGCTCTAAATTGTGTTGCCAACAGTGTAACTCGTGCTGCAGAAAAAAGATGCTATGGTCGATGCCCAGACCTGAAGCATAATAGTCCACTAAGTCCAAATGAAAAGGATGACTAGTTCGCACATGCTCTTACCTATAGTTTAATGGGTGTCTATTCCTCCATAGTCACTCGCGCTGTGATGGTGTTAAACACCGAGGCGTTCTACACGCTTATTTTTCACTTAGCGCAACAATCATAAGATTGTGGATATAAACGACATACTCCCGTGGCCTGAGTGCTGAACTTGAACGTAGCGGTACAAAAGGGGGTGGTAATGGACGGAGCATCTGAACCAATCAAACACTCATACCCAGTCAAAAGATCTGGGTTTAATCCATCACCGTTCTTTAGCCCACTCTGCCACCCCAGTTCAGACAGGCTATATGCAAATCAGTGTGACCCTGTGCCTCATACAGGTTCTGAGCTGGGATGGGGCAGTGAGATAAATAACGGTGATGGATCAAGCCCTGATCTTTGGACTGGGTAAGAGTGGTCTGTTTAACTCAGACACTCTGTTCATCACCACCCCCTTTTCTAAATCATGGGAACAGTCCAGCCCGAACTTTTAGCGCCGGGACACCCCCGCTGTGGGTAGCCGTGCACTTTATAAAATCCATAAATAAATAAATAAATAAATAAACTGCCATGCCTTCCCTGGACCGGAAACAAGCTTCCGAGGACCGGTTTCTGGCATTGCAGCCGTCTTCAGCCCGGCTTGCTTGAATCCAGTGGCAAAGTGAGCAAAGGACTCACGTCTGAGCATACCCTGCCACACTTATGGCGGCCAAAAAGCGGTACAAAAGGGGGTGGTAATGGACGGAGCATCTGAACCAATCAAACACTCACACCCAGTCAAAAGATATGGGTTTAATCCATCACCGTTCTTTAGCCCAGCCTTCCGTTTTGGTTTTTGTACATTGTTTTAATTTACACCCTTAAAACAGCGGGTGTTGGAAGCAGTCGCACCACTGAATATTGAGAACTTCTGGAACCATTGTGCTTGACCTGGGTCTGCTGTTTTGTGTGCTTTTTGGATCTAATACATGGATTTTATATATATGTTTTCACAGTGTTCCCCTGATGAAGGTGCCAGCACCAAAATGCATTGGGAAATGTTGGATGCTGTGCTGAAGAATTGAAAATTGAACATTGGAAATTTCAAATAAAACAGCATTTATCATGTTTACCGTTGATTATTCTGTTTAGTAGAATTTCTTCTCCATTTGATACACATTGTAATGTTGTCACGTTCATTGTGAAAAATGTTTAACCTCACATTGCGGAGGATGCACAATTGAGGAATCACGTTAAATGTATTTATTGATGAAACGTTTGGGTATAGTGTTTAGCACTAATTGAAATGTTGATTGGATAAATGCAACATATATAGCACCAGATTGGGCATGTGAACAGTGCACCCTAGCATTCAAGCAGGCTCTGTTTGACCACTGGACAGTGGGAAATCTTGCCATCTAATTTGTTAAAAGCTTTCCTCTTTACTGTTCCCCTATGCTTCCTTTTATAAACATTGAGTGAGGCGTAACCACTTGAGTGGACAACTTTGAAGCTGGGAAACCAGGCTCAATATCCTATGATTCTGGTCTATTCACTTTCTCCGTTCCTAATAATGAATAAATGCAAAGGTGCTCATGGACATTGCTCCGATATCTTTAGGTCGTCTTTGCACTGTATAAAAGTGCAATAAATGTGTTTTCTTTCTGAATACTTTGGAATTCATTTTAAAATAGGTATGATCTTTTTATTTGTTGTAATGATTTTCCAATTAAAACATTATTACACACAGAGTTAATTCACAAACTCAAAACTGCAGCCATTCTACACTTCTACAGGCTCAGGCTTAATGCTTTTTTACTTCACTCCTAGCCATGCTGAACAGCAGACGCCATTGTAGAGAAATTTTTCCTGAATACGACGAGTAAGGGAAATTCTTGATTGAAACTCCTGATCAAATGGTAATTGTATTAAAATGACTGCACATGGAAGCCCATGTAAAATGTAATAAAGTTTGTTTAAAAAAAAAAATGCTGCTATTCTACATGGCTAAAAGACATTAATACTGACCACGCCAATAGCTCTCAGATTGGCAAGACCCATTCACTTTGGTGATGTTTGTCTGAACTATTCCATCATCAGTGCCTGATGAACTAAGGCGTGCTTTATTTCCTATTTTTATCACTCTCATCTCTGAGAATCCCATAAATGTGCCCTGTTAAGGGTGCTAAGCATGTAGTAAATTTGACATTTGAAGTGTGCATGGATCACAATCTTTTTGATTTTTATTAACCCCTTCACTGCGGCGGCTATTCCGCCGCAGTGCTAAGGGGGCGGGGAGGCCGCGCGGCGGCCACATGCTGGTGACGGAACCGCTCCGTCACCAGCGTCGGTTGCGCTGTGCTTATGACGGATCGGTTCCATCATGGCCCGCCCCGCTCAATGGAACGCTCAGCGCAGGCACGGAATTCGCGCCGTGCAGGAGCGTCGGGCGGGCCATGACGGAACCGCTCCGTCATCAGCACAGCGCCACCGCAGCTGATGACAGAGCGGTTCCGTCATCAGCAGGCAAAAGGTTAAATAGGATAAGCATTATAGTTTGGCACAAAAATCGTTTATTATACTAAAGTACGTTTAAAATTTTTTTTAATCCCTTTTATCTACAGTCTATAAAAATCATCTCTTATCAGTTTTTTTCTTATCAGTCCTAAATATACATTAAAGTATGACATTATGACTTATTTTAGGAAACTTTTCCTAATTTGAATACCATATGTACGAAAGTGGAGTATTATGCAGTGAGACTGGTTAGGCTTCACTATGTAATACGCTCGTAATACCGCCAAATAGGTCCTTTCGAGTCACACTAATAAATCTCTAACTCAATCCTGGTGTTGTGGCACAGAGCCGGAGGGCATTACTAGAGGAACATCTGTTAAGCATTTCAGAGTACCAACATCGATGCTCAGTAATAGGCACGACTCAATAGAAATACAAAATGAAGACAATCAGATGAGTATAACTGGAGTTACAGATTTTAGAAGGAAAAATAAATCAATGCAATTCAATATTGCAGTGTTCAATGGTAAAAAGCACTAGTGCCAATCAGTCACTTTTAGGTCAAGTTGTGTGGAATTCACGTGGGGGGTAAGGTGATGCAGGTCTCCAGACCAGGCCATGACTGCCAGTTGGATTTTACTTGGCTTGTATGCTCTGTGTGCAGAGTTGCTCTGGCTGTCCCTGGTGCTAAAGTAGGAGCATTGGGGGAGCTGGTTTTTCCACTCAGATGGTGCTTGTGAGGAAACAGATGCAAAAATTCAACAACTGGACCACTGAGGTGGTCAGTTGAAGGTGTTGCAGAGTTCTTTCGTGGTGCAGTGTTGAGTGAAGGTAGTGATAGCCAGACTGGCCACCAAATTGGCTTGGAAAAGGGTAAAGTTAGTGTGTTGATACTTTGATGTCCAGGGGGAAATGGTAGTCACCTGAAACTTGCTGAAGGTTCAGAACTACGTTTTCCCACAATTCACTGGACCATCTACTATTGGACGATCCCTCATAGGGCCCGATGGTCAGCGATTCTTTGGTTCTGGGACATGGGTTTCACCTGTTGTCTGCAGAGGACTAGTGCCACTAGTCCAAAGGAGTCTAGAGTGCCCTTTGGCTCTCAAAGTAGTGCATCTGTCAGGCGGAGTCAGTCTTTTGTTCCAGGGCAAGTCCCAGTCATGCAGTTCAGGGTGGTTGCCACAGGTGCTGAGTATCACGCCTTTGTTTTGTGCAGACAATTGTCCAAAGAGTGGCTCTTGAGCAATACTAATACACAACGTGATTAGATACCCATAGATGTAAATCATACAAACAAGATAAATTAAAGAAAAGAAAGAAAGAAGGAGAGACCCGAAAAGAACATAATATCAAAGAAAGCCATGTACAATATATAAATAAATGTATTTATAGACAGAATACACTGAAACAATTACACTCCTACACAATGTAAAGCACAAAACATGTGAAAAATCAAAATACACACAATGGCAGAGGAAATACTTCTGCAACAATCAACACAGAATATAATCAAAGCATTAATGTCCTCTGTGATTTAGGCCATGTTGGAAGTGTCGACGGCGTTTCAACCCCAGGTGGTTTTCAGGGTCATCATCAGGACTAGAAGCTTCAGGATTGGGAAGCGACCACTTAACAATACAAAAAGGACTGTCAATGGTCTGTACAACTAATGGGGGCAAAGAAAAGAAAAATGTGACAGACTCTGTGTCTACCTGTAAGGTGTGTACAACAAAAAGGAAATGAATCCCATCAACCCACCCATATGGCAGAGCTTCATCATCTGGGATAGAACCAAAGATGGTCCGGTTAAGGAGCCACACACCTGTTGGAATTATGTGCTTCTCCAAACCCAAGGAACCACCAGTGATGGATCGTACCAAAAATCAAAACAGTTTGAGATGGTGTGGGATATTAAATTGCAGTGAGAAAATAATCAAAAAGTGAGATGTAAAATTGGCTACCATGATTTAAGGAAAAGTTTATTAGGGAAAATCATGGTGTCAAGATTAAAATGAGTGTGAGACAGTTTGAAATAATAACTGTCTGTTAAGGATGGTATTTGGTCAACATGTTTCAGCCATTGTAGGAAAGTTTAAGCCTACCCGGCTTTCGTCAGGACCTCTTGAAAACTACTGCAATAAAGCTTGACCTAAGCTTGATGAAAAAAGCAAAAATTAACACAAATTAATGATACAAAACATCCTACAGACAATGGATTTTCCAGACGGGGGATGTCTGTTTCATAAAGTATTTAGGATTCTGTCCCAAAAATGCTTGGGAGAAAGCCTCACCTCTTCCTGGCCACTGCTCAGGGTTGGAGGCCCCGCTCTGTCCGTCGTTACCCCTGGACTGATCCTGAGCTGAGGGGGAGGTCCCCCTCGGCTCAGGATCAGTCCAGGGGTACCGATTGTTTTGATTTTTGGTACGATCCATCACTGGTGGTTCCTTGGGTTTGGAGAAGCACATAATTCCAACAGGTGTGTGGCTCCTTAACCGGACCATCTTTGGTTCTATCCCAGATGATGAAGCTCTGCCATATGGGTGGGCTGATGGGATTCATTTCCTTTTTGTTGTACACACCTTACAGGTAGACACAGAGTCCGTCACATTTTTCTTTTCTTTGCCCCCATTAGTTGTACAGACCATTGACAGTCCTTTTTGTATTGTTATACTGTGAATAAGGGGTTTGTCTGACCTTTGGTCTTTAAATAGTTTTCCCCTTAGACCCTCCACCAACCTTGTTTTTGACGAAGCGACCACTTAACACAAATTCTAAACAAATAAAGACATGTACATGGTATTGATAAAAGATAATGCAAATCAAACCTGGTCAGATCTAAAAAAACACCAAAGATTTGTGCTCGAAAATAATGGAATTGGTGAACTGATAAGGAAAGATTAAAATAGTTTAGGCAGCAGAGAGAAGAAATAGCCATCATCCAAACAATGAGACAGAGTGTGATTAGTTACATAAAAAGTGAATTGTCAAGAAAGCCTAAAAAACAAGAGGGAAAAACCTTTAAAAAGCTGGGACTCCTCCTTGTATCCAACGAGAGGAATTTCTTTTAAGGTAACAAACAGGGGGGTCCTAGAGTTGAGAAGAAATGGAATAATATAGATTTAAATAAACAAATCAATCAAGCCAACAATTAGGAAAGGTGCAAGGTAGAGAAAAGAACTTATACCTGTAACTTAAAGACTCATACACTAAATATCAAGTCATCAATTATGGACATCAAAGACAAAAGCCAGCGGAGCGGAATTTAAACATAGAGAAATCTCAATGTAACATCCGAGCTTTCCATAATAAATTAACTGAAAACAAAAAAAACACAGATGAGTGGGACCGCAATTCCTACAGACAAATCACAAAAGGAAACTACAAAATTCAAAAGATAAAATAGCTTTGCAAGAAGAAATTCCTTACTGGATCAAGGATACCATATAAGAAAATAACGTGAAATAAATCCGCCCCAGGCAGATTCCTTAAACATGAAGTTACACAAGTAAATTGAAAAACAGAAACAACATTTCCGTGATAAAAAACTAGAGGCAAATCTTACACGCACTGGAAATTACAATTCGTGTAAGCAAAACCAATAAATTAAGTTTGAAAAGATATTAATGTTCAGCAGTAACAGGTTTGATATAGATTGAGTAGGGGCCAAATCAAAGTTATGTAATAAGAAAAACCTTTCCAAGAGAAAAATAATTTGCACACAAACCGCAGAACACAGAAGATGTTTAAGTTCTGTCAAAAGGAATGGAACATGGCCATGTTGGAACAGTTTCAAGAATAAAGGCTAATAAAGAACCCATCACTGAATGCAGCAATTTAGACAGTAAATAATTTAAGTTTTCAACATTTTGACAGTGTAATCATTTCTATTCAAATAAAAAATAGAGCACAGTGCAACTCGTGTTCGTTACAGACGATCGGTTGCCAACATACAATCATTTTAACACTAAGGACTACAGATTTGAAGGTGTCCGCTTAGTGGACTGAGGCTTGCATCATTAAGGTACACAATGTAGGCCCACTATGGGTACACAGTCTTTCAAATAATATACACCCACAAATAAAGACAATATGTATAAGCAATAATTGTAAAAAAAAAAATTAAACAGGGTACAAAACAATTCTAGTTACAATTTACAATAGAAATTATTAAACCCTCACATTACCGAAATAAATCAACAGAAAAATACCTATCCAATACATCATTCAATACAGTCTTAGCCAAGGGTTGTTATATCATTTTAATCGCTAGAGAGCAAGAAGGGGAGGGGCCCCATTGACATATGTAGAACATTATTTAGGGATTGACCCAACTTCAGACGGGGAATGTCCCACCATTTTCCAATCAAGGAAGAACACATGTTGACGCCAGTACAGCTAGGATAGAACAATCAGAAAGTGACAGCATATTCAAAAAAAGGGAAACAAGATGAAATATTCTGAAACAGCCCTTAACTGAAGAGTACAGCCGAACATTCTTCAAGACTGTTAAGTCCCTTGCTGATGCTAAGTCTTCGAGTGATGTCACCACCTCGAGGGGGGCTTTTTATCAATTCAATGACCTGCCAACATAATTCAGACAGAGTATGGCCATACTCCCAAAAATGTGTCACTAAAGGAGCGTGTTCATTCAGACATCGAATTCGACTTTTATGTTGAGATAGTCGCGCCTTGATATGTTGTGTGGTCTGACCAACATAGATCAGGCCACACGGGCACCAAATAGCATAGACCACTTTTTGTGAATTGCAATTTGTGTGGTCACGTAAATCATATTTGACATTGTTTGGTGTTGATAGTTGACTCACACATTAAACAATTTCCACCGCGAAAATGGCCTACGATTTTGTTAAGGCTCCATAACGTTGTTAGATCAGGAGATACCTTGGTGGGTAAAGCGGCTCGAACTAGATGGTCACAAATATTTTTACCTCTCTTAAAGGAAAAGAGAGGTAACTCATTGGATATACACCCGCAGCCTGTATCAGAGACCCAGTGTTGTTTCACTATTTTGGTAATTTGATTACTTTTTGTACCAAAAGTAGTGACACATGGTATTCATGTAGATATTTTGGGGGCACGGGTAATCAAAAGGTATTCCCGATGATTGTACCATGCCCTTTTTAAAGAGTGTTTGACGATTCGCCTCGGGTAGCCCCGATGTTCGAGCTTTTGGGCCAGTATTTCGGCCTCTCAGAAGTAGCCCTCCCTGAATTAGCAGTTCCTGCGAAGCCACAGGAACAGACCAAAGGGGAGTCTGTCCTTCATACCTCATGGGTGGTGGCTGGTATATGCCAAGAGTGAATTTCTGGACGTTGGTTTGGTAAAAAGCTTAGTGGCCAGTTTCCCCTCGTAAGTTTCCCCTCGATGGTTAAATCCAAAAAATCAACACTCTTATTACTGGCGTTAGAGGTGAATTTCAAATCAGGCGAGCGTGAATTAAGCCACACCCAAAAATCTTGTAAGCTGGAGGTGTCCCCAGCCCAAACAAAAAAAATATCATCAATATATCGACGCCAATGGCGCGCGTTATTGACGTATGGATTCATGTTTGGGTTATAGATGTATGTCTGTTCAAAATTATCTACAAAGAGAATAGCAAAATTGGGGGCATAAGAAGCCACCATAGAGTGCCCTTCGTCTGTAAAGAAAAAAAAACGGAAAAGAAAATTGGTTTCACCTGTGGTCTGCAGGGGACTAGTGCCACTTGTCCAAGGGAGTCTAGAGTGCCCTTTGGCTCTCAAAGGGGTGCATCTGTTAGGCGGAGTCAGTCTTTTGTTCCAGGGCAAGTCCCAGTCATGCAGTATCAGGGTGGTTGCCACAGGTGCTGAGTATCACGCCTTTCTTTTGTGCAGGTCCCGCAGTTGCAGGATCGGTCCTCTTCTTTGTCCTCTGTTGCAATTAATATCAGAACTGTGGTTCTGGTACCGCGAGTGCCCCTTAAATCTTAGATTTAAGTGTGCGGGTTAAAGAAGTCAATGGGCTACTAGCCACAGTGGCTAATCCGTCCCTGAGGTGATCACATCGGGGGTGTGCCACCTTTGCTACCCAGAACTCTCTATTCTGCCACTTTTAAAAATTGCAGAAACCTTCCTTGGCTATAAAGACAAGGTAGCTCACCCACCTCCTGGCTACATGATTCTCCTGCCTGGCTAGGTACAATTGTACCTGGGGGCAGCTGGAGGACTGATTACTCATCTGAGTTGCAGCCTAGATGGAAAGCAGAAATGGTGAAAGCTTTGAAGCACATAACCTGATGTGCCACCTCACTAGTCCTCCTGTCAGGGAGGGAGGTGTCAACGTCTTTCCAGGCAGGCCTTTATTTCTGACTCCTTGAAGTATTCAAAACCTCCTGGCAGGGGGTCAGATTCCTGTCTTGGCTACAGCACCAGCAGTCTATCAGCCAAGGCACAGGAATGTTTAGGGCGACGAGGTGGGCAACCGCTAAGGTAGGCACCTGGGTGCACATCACATCAACTCTGGCATGGGATTCATTTCAGTGGTGATGAGAATGGGTGTTTGAAACCAAACATGTTTATTTCAGTCAAACCATAATGGAGGTGGCAACTGCTGGATTGCCCAGGTACCAGCCTATGTTATCCAATGGCCACCTTGCACTTATATGTCCAAACCTTTAATATAATACACCCTGCCTCCTGGGCTCAGGAAGCCTAATTTAGGGGTGACTGGCATATAGTAGAAATAGTGCTTTGACCTTTGCCACAGTAGTTGAGGGCAAAGTTGCGTTTGAGCACCTTTCTCTGCTCATGCAGTCTAAAATGGCAGGACTGCTGTCATCTGTGCACTTGGGTCACTCAGGGTGGCACAAACAGTGCTTCAGGCCCTGGTGACTCCTATAGCTCCCTTGCCCTGGGTACCCCCGGTACCACTTACCAGGGACTCGTAAGGTGGTTAAAGTCCTTTGCAATTGAGGTTACTATTTTGCATGCATCATATTTTGGGAGAGAGCACTGGCACTGGTCCTGGTTAGAGGCTTCAGTGCATTGTCATAGTTAAAACCAGCATCTAGTAGTCAAAATGAGGGCAAACTGTGGAGGGGGAAGGCGCATGCAAAAAACCTGTTTTCTTATACCATATATAAGAATGTACTGTCACTTTTACTGAGCAAAAGTCCATCCTCTTCAATATAAAAATAATTTTATCTCTTGAGCATCCTCTTCTCAATCTAGAAAGCATTAAATGTCATTGTTTTCCTCCTATCACATGAGCCCAAGTATCTTTAGACCTCTTCTGGTAGTAAAGTTCATGGTTCTTTAATGTTTCCCCTTCGTCTCTACTGGCTCCTGCAGCCATGTGAACTTTCTGAGTTAATCGCAATTTAAAAATTCGCAATTAAAAATTATTCCTTTAAAATAATGTTATAACTTTAAGAAAATATAACCAGCATTTATGTTTATTTCTTTTAGTTTCAGTAATCGAGTTCGAGAAAGATTTTGTATTTACCTCTTATGACCATCCATTAAACTCTGTGACTTACTCTCGAGATCGTGTTTGCTGCCTCTTAAACAGTACAAGCGTGTGCTATTCTACCTTGTCTCTCATTAAAATACTACTTCCTCTCACCTCGTCTTATCCTGAAATAGTTATTTTCCCAGTTTCCCAATTCTAAGACTGCTAATCGCAACCACTACATGGTTTTCTCTAGTTACCTCTTATTTATCTGCACATAACAAGGCTGATATCTTAGACCCTCTCAGTACTTTATAGCTTCAGTTTTTCTTACTAGTAGATATCAAATATGCAAACAAAGACCTTTTCATTTTTCACAAGTAAGGCTTGCAAAGCCTAATAGGAACCTTGCTATCTTCCTAGATGCAAACGTATCTATATCACGCTGCAAGTACTTTTGGAAATGTTCAATCTCTACTTAACGTTTGTAGGGAATCTAGGTAAGAGTAGCTACATTCTTTATGTGAGCCTACAAACTAGATCCCAGTAGGCCGATAAATATTTGTAATGTATATTTATTAAACACCAAAACAACTATACAGTCAAAACACTAAATAACTTAAGAGTCCAAACCAAGTTATGTATATAGTAATATAGATCAGTGGCGGCTGGTAAAGTTTGTGAATGGTAGGGCAGAGCTTGGTCAGGGTGGGAGGTAGCTTGCTAGAGGAAAGGATGGAGAAGTAACATCAGCCTCCCTGAAGACTGCATTCATCTTCAGTCACTCTAAAATAAAGTACTCTTAGTTATGTCATTCTGTCTGAGGCACACTTCTGACGTGCCCCTCCATCCACCTGGTAAGAACATAATTAATCTGTGCACAGAGACAGATAGTTACAGTCCTTAAGGTCCATGAAATGTATAACTAAGGTAATCCTACAGTTATCCAAGGATCACTTGGCCATGTGTATCACACTGCCATGTAAAGCAGCTTATGTGAGCATGCAAGAGATGTCATCAACTCACTAAACAGTAACACTCATTTATCTGGCCTTGTCAAAAGAGTCACCAGATCACTCACTCTGTCGAGTGTGACCTCTTTTTATAAGGCACTAGAAATATTTTCAAAGATAAGCTTGAACATTTCAAGAATTGTCTAAGACACATTTCAATCACACATCTGATCAGGTGCGCCCAGCAGCAGCAGTAGACTGAGTCAGCCACACCCGCCTCTGCCAGCTTCCGCCTCTCCTATTCCACTTCACCCAGTGTGCACCCTTTTACCAGCCCAGAAAACACACTCTAAAATTTAGGCCCACCCAGTGGAGCAAATTTAGGCAAAACGCTGCCATGATACAAGGTTAGCAAGTATAGCAGACCCCAGTTCAAGAGCAAGTGTGCATATGTATGTATACAAGCTTTTTTGTGGATAGAGACTTGGGTTTGCTTAGCATTGCTATAATTTTACGATAATTTCGGTATATGTAAAGGGGGCGGAGTCACTGTCACCTCGTACAGAAACCACCTTAGGTATAGATTTTGCTTAAACCAGTCATCAAAAACATGGGGACAAGGAGATTAAAGGTTACAAAGAAAAGAAAATTACCCATAGGAAACCATTAAAAATGGTGTTCACTGTTATTCAACGGGATAAACAAAAAATGTGAAAAAATGTAGGAGAGTTTTCAATGAGATTCACTGTAACATAGGCCCTATATACGGCCGACCCATAGGTATATGTGGTCAGAACAAAGCTGGTGAGTATTGCAGATGATATTTTTTACCTTTGGATTTTAAAACATTTCTGAGGTCTGAAATATTCAGTGGGGAAAACCTGAAAGCAATAACCAACATGAGCACCATGAGGTTAAATGTGTTGAACGAGTGATCATTTACCTTAGAATGTGACCAAAATGTTCGCAGTAGAAAAATCTGCTAAATGAAATTCCCTGATGCCATGTCATTCTGAGAACAGGTTTCTCTCGGTCTTACAGTAAAGTTGTTCAACAGTAAAGTTTTTGCAACAATATCTGAGGATCTCGCACAAGATCCGGTAGCAGTGTTACTTGATCAAAAGTCCTCATGTTGTCAACATTTTCTTTTCACTCTCCTATCCCCACAACCTAGCTCTCATTTTAAATTTCATGGAAGTCTAGTAAATTCGACTTCCAAATCCAAAAGAAATATGCAGTTTAGCTGACACACTGGAATTCTTCCATGCAGGCAATAGATTATGCTATCTCAGGCCCATCCGCACCCTCTAGACACTGGAGGAACGTTCCTAAAGGGCAAGCCAGATTCACTAGTAGGAACTTGAGACCTTGAACCCCAAAGGCCAGCAGCTGACTGGTGCCACCAGCTATTGAGCATAATTCTGGAACATTTGCACAAAAAGATGGTAGCTGTTCCTCTAAAGAAGAAGTCTGGTTGGGATGTACATGAAGTGAGGGGATCTTCCTTATTGGAAGGTGTTGCCCTCACACACCTGTGTCTTGCTTCATCATCGGGCTTAGCTCCTCATCGCGCCGGCACTATGATGCCCCACATGCCCTGCGAGAGGGCTCTTGAGGGAGATCTTTTTTTTTAACAGTGATGATGCATTCAGGCCTATGGGGATTTGATTGTGTGTGTGGTGAAAAAAGCGTTTTCAAACTACCTGCGGGATACCGAAAATATTCTAATCAGTGGTCCCCTTGGTAGGGTTAAAAGCAGGTGAGTGTGGCTTGTCAGGGAAGTTTTACGTAGCATGACAATCTCTTGAGAATTGCTTAAAAGGTTGACATGTTTCACGCCCGGGTGGTACAGGAGGGATCCATGGCTTTTCTTCTAGACCTCCAGCCAGGCAGAGTGAGAGATAGGCCACACGCACATCTCCGCGTCAGAGAAATTTACACTGCAGCTTTTATGCGATCCTCTGCCTTGACCCAAGGTGCTACAAGTCCAGTTTCAGATGGGTTGGAATGTGAGATCCGATTACTGAACTTATCTGTAGGTACATTTGACCTTTTACTACCCTTTGAGATCATTAGACTTAACCCAGTTATTATAGATTCACATTCCCCGCCCTGAATGAGAGTAAGGAAACTTGATTCAGTTGGTCCTGAAGAAGCGTCACAGAGCCCTCCTGGACCACACAGGCGTGAAACATGTCGATCTTTTAAGAACTTGTGTAGACAGAGGCATCACTGCCTCCAATGGCATTCGGATGAAATACTGCGTCAAAAATGTCGAGATGCAGAAATATAATTTTTTTAATGTGATCCACAAATATTGTGATGCAGGAATATTGTTGACAAGAACATCAATTTTCTAAGGTAAGATCGATATAAAAAATATTTATGTTAGTAATATTGGGTCAAAAAATTCGAAGTTGGTTATACAGATGTTAAACATGTCTATGCTGTTAATATCGTGTACAAAAACATCATTAATATTGTTTTTTAATTGTACTTATATGTTTCAGCATATGTTTTAATTGTATATGTTATAAATTGTTTGTATAATTATTGCTAATGTTTTAATATAGTTTGTCAACTCTTAGTTGTTTTTAAATGTAATTTAATTGTTTATTGTAATTTTCAGTGTTGTACCAGGTTGTGTGGTTTGTAGAGGCACAGGGTGAGAAGTAAATTAATTATATTCATTTAATAATTATTTTTCAATTATTATAATTTAATGTAACTTGTGTAATGTATTTATTTTTAAATTATGTTTTGGTGTTAGTTGTGGGGTTGGTTGGGGAACAGGGTGGGAGGTAAATTGATTATAATTAATCAATCATTTATGTTAATTGTTCATAATTAAATAAATGGATAATTAATTATGTAAATTCTGTAATTAAGATTTTTTTCTAGGTATATTTCAGGTGAGGAGTGTTGTGTTTGTACGGGTAAAGGGTGGGAAGTTATTTAAATGTATTAACTATTAGTTAATTATTAATTGTTTAATTGATCACTAATTATGTAAATTGAGTAATTATTATAATTTGTAAGATCTATTTTTGGTGTGGGTGGTTGGGTTCTTATGGGTACAAGATGGGAAGTTAAGTAAGAAATCATTTTTTTAAATTAATTAATAACTTGTTTATTATTTAATGCTAATTATGTAAAATGTGAAATTATCTTATTTGCTAAGTTATATTTTAGGCTTGTGTTTTTTAAGTTGTAGAGGTATAGGGTGGGAAGTTATTTGAGTAATAATTAATTTAAAATTATTTATTAATGTATTTGTTTTAATAGTGTTATGCTTCTTAATTTCCATTACATTTTAAATGTTGGCTGCTATGATTGTCAGATTATAGTGTGGTATTTTAATGAAATTAGTTTTATTTGGTTTCATTGACATTAATGAACAAAAAATGTAATAATTATGTAATTTGTTGAAATTTTGTTAAAATGTAGACATCATTTTACAATTTAAATATTTATATCTTTTGTTATTTAATAGAGTTGCTAAAATATGGTATTTCATTTAAGTGAGCTACTCTCTCTCTACTGTTGGGATTAGTAAATGTTACCCCCTCTGAGTCCAGTGCTTTCCCTACTATTGCACAGACTGGTGTGGGAATAGAAAATGTAATCCCACCTGAGTCCAACGCTTTCCCTACTGTTGCACCGACTGGAGAGGAAATAGTGCATTTTACCCCTCCTGAGTCCAATGCCTTCCCTGCTCTTGCAAAGACTAGAGTGGGAATAGTAAAAGTAACCCCCCACTTTTCCTACTCTTGCACAGACTGGATGGGGGATAAAGTAAATTGTACCACCCCTGAGTAAAACGCTTTCCCTACAGTTGTATACATTGGAGATGAATAGTATATTTATTATTTATATAGCTACATTTTTTATAAATATTGTTTATGTACAATATTGTTATGTGTTTGTGTATTCAATTTATATTTGTTATAAATATACATTAATGTAAATTAAAGACATTTTAAGTAAAAAGTAGTTTTATATATGCTTTACCTTTTATGTATAATTAAAATTGAAATAGTATTTTTTTGCAGAATATCTGTAGTACTTTTTAATTTTTTATGTGCATGTACATATGTATGTGTGTATCTATATATATGTTTTATATATGGTGTGTGTGTATATATATATTGGTTTCATAAGACAGGATTTTTTAAGTGCACCTCTTGCTGTGCCTGCACGTTTGCAAAGAATAGTACCCACTATAAGACTGCCTTTAGTGATGTACTTATACCTATTCGAGAACATCTAACTTGCAGATCAGAATATGTAATTTACAAACTCAAATGTACCTGCAATCTCGAATATATAGGTAGCACGAAGCTTCCCGTGCATAAACGCATCTTGCAGCACATACGAGCTATCATTAATAGCGACGAGAACTATCCGGTAGCAAGGCACTTTCGATCGGTGCATAATAAATTGCTTAAAGATCTGGAATATACTGTGCTATGCTCAGTGCCCCAGCCCGGACGGGGTGGGAACCGAGACAAGCTACTAAGGCAAAAAGAATCGCACTTTATCCTTGCTCTAGATACCAAGGCCCCTAATGGGTTAAATTTAACGGAAGACTTAAACAACTTTCTGTAGACTTGATTGGATGTACTGTGATGTCTTAAAACATCTGTTCAAAATGTTTGAAAATCTTACGTTTATTCTTTCTTTGGGAACAGTCTATATGATTAAGGTCATCGGCTGATGACCATCTCAATTATATTGATTTCATGTTTCCAAAGAATATCGTCTTTATGTAACACTACAAAGTTTAAAAACTGAAAGTAACTGTTTTTTCTGCTTACTCGGCTGTGAGCAACATTTATTTTTAATTATATTCAATGTTTGTTTTAATTTATTATGTATGTTTTTCAGTTAACTTAACTGCACATTTTGAGCACTTTTTGGCAAACCATAAAGGTAAAATAAAACCAATACAAAAATGAATTAATATGCTTGTCTGTAACAATCTAGACAGATAATTTGGTGGTCAACTTATTGCAAAACTGATATAATGAATTATGATATTTTGAATTTTTATCAAGTGATAATCGTGAAATGACTTTTTATTAATTTGCAACTGTGAATTTGTATTAAGACACTATGTCGGAATTATAATGATATTTATCATTTGCAATTATGGTCATAATTCATTGATTATACATTGTTCATATATTAATTGTTTTTATTTTGCATTCAACAAAATGTTTTCCCCAATGTTTATGCATCAAAATGACAAGAATGTACTCGAATATTGGTTAACATTGCCATTTAACAATGGCGCCTGTTTGTATTGCACCATTAACACATTGGTCTGTCATTTGTTTTTATCACTTTCACTGCAAGGCGGTGCACACTTTTTTGAATTGTCCCACTATTATGTTTAGTATAAATTTGTCTGTTCTACCAGAGCACGTTATGTGAGCAAGCTCCCTTGAGGAGTGAAACGCGTCGTCGGTTGGACATTTGTCCTTTATTTTTCTGAATAAAATACTCTACTCTGCTACCTATTTGAGGAGTTTGATCTTCTTCTTTGAAAACGAATTACGCTGCAAAAAGTGAGATTGGATTGAGGTCTGCACCTGGATTGATTCCGCCCTCCATTGGCGGAACAGGACTGTTGGTTATATATATATACAAATAATACACCCAGTGTTCCTACCTTTTCCATTAGACAGATCTGATTAGAATTAATTTAACATCACGGTCAGACTTATAATCAGTTGAAAAGGTCTGTCTTTGGATTTTAATCACTGTTCACTTTGCACTTTATTTCATATATTTTGGTTAGGTAACCGTTACAGTGCTTTGTGGGTTATGTTCGCCTTTTCACAAGACCAAAAGGAAATGTTTAACAATGTTTCTGGTGTATAAAAATATGTTTCAACATTATGGAACGGCGCTAGATAGCAATACATGTATATGGAACATGAGTGTTCACACACCAAATAGGATTTATCCAAATGCTTAAAAATACAGCACAAGTAGAAAACATCTTTTAAATGTGCGTTGTATGATGGGATTATGATTTATTATATTGTGGCTTTTTTGGTTTGTGATTCTATGGACATATAAACCTCCAACGGATTTAACCGGTTATTGTTGAAATTCAGGTGTTCATGGATTAATATACACTTGATCATTGGGTCTGAATTGGGATTCATCCCGTTATTGGCGAACCGACCTTATATGTTTACAATGAACTAAATGGTATTTTCTTCATTCCTTTGTCACGTGACACGGAGTATTTTTACCATGTTTATTGCACGACAGCACTTTACTGTGATGTGATTGGTTACCATCTAGCACTTTTGCACTTTATATTCAGCCATACCCTTGGGTTACACCATGTGATCAAGGCCTGTGAGAGGCCGAAACGTTATGCTGCTGTGTTGCTGAATAAAACGAACAACTCACGGAATTACTGGGTCTGCTGTTTTCTTGTGGTAGCGCGATGTCAGACTGCTCCAAGTGCTGAATGCCTTGCTGAAAACCCGTGGTGGATATATATATGTCAGCGCCTTATTTTGATGGAAAGTTTGGTTTGGTGTCGATATATATATATATATATATATCCGAAACAATCCACTCCGTGAGGAACATATATATATAATTCCGCAAAACAACAAAGAACTCACTCCCATGCCACGTGATCATTGCAGAATGTGTGGCCTGCCTGTGCAGCTGCGGAGAGTAATCTAACCCAGTCAAGAAACGCAGACTCCTTTCTAAGGTCTTCCAGAGAGAGCAGCAGCAGGTAAGACCATCCTAGAGTGTTGAATGACTTCTCGTTGTTAAGTGACACCATCACTGGGAGGTCAGGGGCATCTTCCAGTGCCCCCATGATGTACCATAAACTTTGGTGTTGTATTAAACCACATTGGTTGGGGTGCCCCATCGACTGTAACAGCCGGAGCAATCTATTCGCAAGCACCTTGTTTAAGATTTTATAACAAATGTTGAGCATTGACAATGGGAGATAGGACCTAACCTCCAGTGGGTCCCTACCAGGTTTAAGCAGCACAAGAATGAGAGCTTCACAAAGGGAAGCAGGTAGTAACTGGTGATGGTGTGCCTCTACATATTAATACCACAAAAGAGGGTTCGAGGGAAGTTTAAAGTCTCAACAGGATTCAATCCCCCATTCCTTACAACTACTACACCAAACGTGCCTCTACATATACCAAGTAGTTTGGGGGTTAAGGTCACGCTGTACGTGGCATAACAGTCTACAGGAAGCCTGTCGGTGCCTGGATCCAATTGCAGTCCTTAATTATTCTAATTAGAGGCGCTGCTCCAATTCCTGAAAGTGTTGGGGCGACTGGCGGGGCAGAGCAGTGGACCGCACATACTTTCGTGTTCGGTGAGGGGAGGTACCTGGGGATGGGGAGTGCAACTTCTCGCAGAGGTACAAGAAGACCATATTGATGTCAGTTTATGTGCTTACTGTGTTACCAGCTAAATCTCAGATAGCCCTAATAATGGTCCTAGGTAAGGCTGTCCTCAAGAGCCATGCCAGGGTGCAGCCCGATTTGCACTCTCCGCATGTTGTCGGACTAGATGGGCCTTATAGCCAATTTTACTTAGCTGTTGCTCTTAATCTCTATGCCTAGTGCATAGAGCTGTTAGTCTCACCTGCGCTTCAACCATCGTCACTGCATCCTTTACAGCCTCCTTCATTTGTTTCTCTAAAACCGACAGACGGCAGAGCAGAGAAGCCCTCGTCCCCAGATGGTCTTGATATAGTGACCAGGCACAACTACTTTAATCCCGTCCCATTCTAGTACTCCTGTCCCCACTGATCCCTCATTTTCCTCAAAATAACTAAACAAATGTGTGCCTTTCATGTGTTTGAAAACCGTGTCCAGGAGAGTCTTTGAGCTCAGCAGCCATGTTGATATCAGAGCAAGCATTCTCCGCCACTGAATATGATTTGAAGGGGACTCTGATCTGATAAGGATCGACCCAAGTACTCTGAGCTCAGCACTACGGGCCAGGAGTTGGTGGTACCAAAGATATAGACCAGTCTGGTGTGTATCAGGTGGTCTGGGGCATAATATGAGAGCTCCCTTTCCCAAGGGTGATCAAACCACTGCACGTCATATAACTGTACATTCTCTGCCCAGTGTCTGAAGTATCTCATCGCAAGGAGTCAATGTGTCCCAGGAAGAGGGGTTGCTGAGTGATCGACCTCTGTGAAGTGCACACTGTTGAACCCACCCTCCATATCCCTGAGCACAGCCGGGGATAGGGTGTTGAGAAATTTCTCTGGAGGATATTAGGGGAATACAGGGACACCACTAACAGGGGATGTCCATCCAGCATGCAGTCTGGTAGCGCATAGAAGACTTTCAAGTCTATCAAAACTCTACTGTGAATAAAGCGTACCCTTGGGGCTATCTAGATTAGGAGTATTATTGGATATGCCGAGTACCCAATCCCAACATTCTGACCACTTCATTGTCTGGATACCTTGTCTAGTTCCTTACCATTGAAATGTGTTACCTGGATGCATTCGATATGCATATGCCCATGTCTAAGGTATGCATACACCTGAAGTAGCTTCACAGGTGTCGCCATTCCCCTGATGTTCCAGGTTAATGTACTATAATTTGAAGCCAAAATATTGTCAGCTCGTCACAGGGGGCAACTATCCATGGCTGCACCCTGGATCCCTTCCCCCACCACACACCTTCACCCCCACTGACACACCATGCCATAGGTACACACACCTGTAACTCTAACAAAACAATGAATCCCATATCCTTGGCTTAGATGCTAACATGCATCATGCCATAACACCCTGTACACAGTGTCAATCAACTATATCTTGACCCATATCTTGACCCAGTGCTAGCAATATCTTTATGAAAGTCAGTAGGAACGGGGTCCAAGAAGAGCACTTGTGCACACAAAGTCCACAATCTGGTCTTGTGGTGGCCAAAGTCATTGCTTGTGATCCAGCGAGGAACACCCTCCCCCCCACTCTCCGGAACAGTTGGGCCAACCAAGGTCCATCGCTCCATAGCAGGTGCAGACGTTATCAACCCGCCTCACTCACTCACCAACTCAACATCTTCATCTCCTTGGACTATGGAGGTGTCCTATTTGCTATTCCCATGCTATCGTAAGCAACAATAAGGAAAGCGTTGGCCATTAGAGAGGCTAGATTACTATTCACACTCCAATAGAACCAACAATTGGAAAAGTGTTGAACTTTTAAGTGGTCAGATTTAGTATTCTCAATCCACCCTAAGCAACATTGGTGAAAGTTTTGGACTTTGAAGGCTTCAGATTAGCTTACCACTCTGACCCAAGGATCGGCATAGAAGTCGCTGGACTTTGGCAGAGTCAGATTTACTTTCCCCACTTCCATATCAGCAACAATGGGGAAACCGTTGGACTTTGGGAAGAGGGCAAATTTACTCTTCCAACCTAGGCAGCAGCAGGTAAAGTGCTAGAGCTTGGGGGTTGAGATTTACTATTCCCACTCCTACCTAAGCAGCAGTAGGAAAACTGTTGCACTTTGGAGGGGTTAGATTTGTTATTCCCACTCCAATCTGAGCAATGGTAGCGAAACTGCAACAAAAATATAATAATTATTATATATTTAAAAAACAATAATATTACAATAAGGTCAATGAAAATATTCTGGAAAAGTTAAATATTTGTTATTTAAAAAAAAACTATATACACCCATGAACTTCTATTTTTTATTTTCAAATGATTTCATTAAGATTTTTAAAATTTAACAGTATAGTACAGAGCGTTCCAATAGATAATAGTGGGAGAACTTCAAGGTATCCCATCAGTATGAGACAATATAAAACTTTAAACCAGTAGCACATGAATTAATGTTTTATCTTCAGAAAGACAAGGAACAAATATCCAATAAAGGGTCATAAAAACATGGTGTGGTAGGGTGGGTGGAAACAGAGGACTCTATAGTGAGGTCAAAAGAGGAGTAAATGGGAGTATAGTTGAGAAAGGGCTTGGGCTTCAGTGATAGGTGAGGTTATCAACACCCAAAAAAAGGAGGAGACATAGGGAGGGTGACAGGCATAAGAATTGATGCAGGAAGCTTGCTTGAATAATAGTGTTTAACTACTATGGATTATCAAGGTGAATGCAAAGAAGGGGGTCTTTCATGGAGGCAGGGAATCATCTTTAGGGGGAGATTCCAAAGCTTGCCACATAATGTCCCAATTTTTGGCCATCGGGTGTTGGCAGACACCCTGGAAAACTCCTGTGTTTAAGGCTGCACTTTCAGCTTTCACCCAATGCAAGAGGTCCAGACGTCACGTATCAAATGTCAGAGGTTGAGGAGGATTTCCATTTAATTGTAAGAGTTCGATTAGCAAGCAATAACTCCAGGTTGAGGAAGCGTAGTGCTGTTTTTTTCTTTTCGAGGTGATTAAAGATTCCTAAAAGTACATTTTCCCCAGGATTCAAGCCTAGGGAGCCCTGTCAGATCTGCAACCCATTACAAAATGCAAACCCAGAAGGGTTCTAGTATGTGGGATTGACAAACTACATGCCAAAATCCTACTGACAGGTGAGCACAGGCTGCAGTAACACAGAGGACAAGGCAGTTGATTTTTTGATGGGGATAAATATGCCCTATAGAGTATATAGCATTGGACAGTTTTAAGAAGGCATTAGAGTGACACCTTGGGGGGGGTATGGCAGAGTTGTAGCCCATTCTTTTTCATTGAGCTCTCTCTGGAACTCAAGATTCCAGACCTCATAAATGGATTTGCACCGGGCGAGTGTATGGGTATGGACAGCCTTAAAGAGCCGGTTGACCAGTGTGCGGCTGTTCCCATGGTACAGACAGCTTGAGCCTTAGTCTCCCTCGCAGTAACAGCCCAATTAGTTTTGTTCAGTGGTGCAACGTGCCATATATCAGAATTGGCCTTCATGTAACCCATATTGCTCCGTTTTAGAAGGGAGAATAGCAAAAGCTGTCTGTCTTGGAAAAGGTCCCTCAGCATTGTGATGCCAGCCATTTCCAGTGGTCTAGGACTTCATCCGTAAAACGTCCCTGGATATATGAGAGGTACTGGAGCTGTATCATAGGAGTGTATGGACATCTATGTTTAGAGCTGTGGAGATTTTAAACAAAGCATTGCAATTCCACTTTGAAGATGCGGGGTAATGTTTGTGGCAGTCTATTCTGTGGAAGCATCCAGTCACAGATGTCTAGGCATTTTATTGCTTTGTAGAAACCTGTTAGGACTTTCAAGTCCTGGTACGATAGCCAATGGGAGACCCAAAAACATCTATAACCACCTACATATGTACTCATAATAATTTGAAATAATGTATATATAATGACATTACCAATTTAAAGATTATTAACCAATTAAAAAAATGTATACTAAAACAGTTATTACACTGCTTCAAAAAGTCCCAACAATCTGCTAAAAGTGAAATGAAGCCAGATGATTAAATAAATCAGACCAAATACAATTAAAACAAAATGTTTTGTAATCAATAAATACATTTTCAAACTAAAATAAAACATTAATTTACAATCATTCAATAATTAATGAATGTAAAAATGTAAATACCCAGTGATATAATTGACTCATTTACAAAAAAATAAGTAACATTATTAATATACAATTGAAATTATAAAATAATTAAACGGTAATAAATATTGGGCTAACCAACAAATTAAATTCAATACTTTTTAAAGAAATGCATCGAAAAGTTAGATATATATTAAAACGTCTTCCCCCTCTGCTGCCGTAAAAGCCCAGCACCCGCCAAAAGTTCTAAAATAAAATAATAAACTCAAACACAAAACTTAACAAATATTACCAAAATGATAAAACAGTTACGAAAAATGAAATGCAACTAAAATATTATAATAACTTAGAACCCACAAAATAATAAAACATTCACAAATAATAGAACATCGATATTATGTTTTATAAAGAGGCAAAATATTCGAACCTGTAATATTATGTACCATGATATTCTTATCACTGCGCTCTTTTTGTGCTGATGTTTGTGTCAGATATTTTTGACATATTAACTCCATACACCCTGCATTTAACGCCTCCTTTCCCAGAAACATTTTTCCTCCTGCATTTTTTTCACAGTATCTATTTTGCAAAGAAGATTATTTCCCAGTAGGGATTAAATGACTGGATTCCCCGGATTCGTGTTTAAATAAAAGGTAAAAATCCCTAATGTTGAGTTTATGCAAAGAGTTTTAGAAGTCAGAATCAGCAAGGTTGCCCCTGTAAACCATGGGCCTCATTTATGACTTTTTGCCGTAGGGAAGCGCAGCAGGCCTTCCTGCTGCGCTTCCCTACGGCAAAAGAAAAGGGCAGAAATGCGCCGTATCTATAAGATACGGCGCATTCCTGTCCTTTTCCCCTGCGCCGGCGCACAATGGGCTGCCTGCGCCAGCGCAGGCACTCTTGCACAATGGTGCAAGGGTGCCTGCGCTGCGGGGAAGATTATTTTTGTACAGGAAGGGAAACATTTCTGTACAAAAATAATCACAAGAGGCTTTTCCTCTTTCTATGTGTGCTGTAGAATGCAGCACACATAGAAAAAGGAAATACGAGGAGAAATAAAGACATTTCTCCCTGTTGCGCCTCCCTTACGCCTCCCCTGGGGAGGCGTAAGCTTTTGGCACTGCTTCAGAGTTACGATTTCTCGTAAATCTGGGGCAGTGTCAAAAGGCCATGGATGTTGCCGGGAACGCCCCCAGCAACACCCATTGCACGCTCCTTTAACCCCTTGCATGCTGATGACGAACCCCAGCCGTCATGCACTACGGTGCTCGTGTGCTGATGACGGCTGGGGTTTGTCATGGCCCGCCCCTGTTCATTTGTTTACAGCACAGGGGCGGAAACGGGCCGGCAGTGAAGGGGTTAACGCAGAACACTGCGTTAAAGGGACTGATATTTATCAGGCAGCAGTACGCCACAAAAACTGGCATACTGCTGCCTGATAAATACCACGCAGGCTTCTGCGCCACGGAACTTCATGAAAAGTGAAGTTCCGATGGCGCAAGGGGCCTCATAAATGAGGCCCCCTGTGTTTATGAAGTCTTTTTGTAAACTGCTCATGTTCCTTCATTTGTATCCTTCCCTTGCATTTTTTTCCACTTCAGGCAGAAGCCTTGCTAAAGTGGGTTTGAGTCGTTTATGACTAATGTTATATTTTCACTCCTACGCTCCTAAAATGATGGACGCAGAAGAATGTTGACCCAACACCGAACAGAGTCCTGTACCATTCTTTTTTTTTTTTCTCCCTCATATTGCCACCTTGGTTTTGTTTTTATGATGATATCCAATGGTGTACAAGCGGAGTGCTGTCTCAGATTGTTAATATCTGGCAGGGCTTAACTTGACCAACGAAACTCTGCCCTCAGCTCTTCCAACTTCAACCAATTGTAAACATCAAACAAAAACTGGTGAAAGGTGGAGAATCTTGCCACAATCGCGTCATGCCCCGGATTGAATTTTAATGGCGTAATCATAGGACCCGGGGAAAAAAAACACCCCGAATACTCAATGTGCCCAAACCAATAATTGCCAGAACGTTCTTTTATTCAAATTGCCAGCCCTACCCAGATCTAGCTTGGAGACTGCCAATGTAGAAGTAAACCAGTCTTCGATTGTGGGGGGCAAAGAGTCTTTCCATCTCCTGCATATCTCCCTTCTGGCCAACAAGATAGAATAGAAAACTAGCTTCTTCTCCAGACTCGGAATACTATCCAAGATACCAAAGATGACAAGTGGAAGATCAATGGCAATGTTCAGGTTCAGGGACGATGACAGAGTTTTACTTACAGCTTCCCAAAATGTGGTCAGAGCGGGACACTCAAAAAACATATGGCAGTCAGAAGCAGCCGCCAAGCCACACTTAGGGCATCCCACCACGCTCCCTGTAGAAAACTTTGAAAGCCTTAGAGGGGAATAGTAGGCTCTATGCATGGAAAAAATTTGATTTCTTCGGAGCCAAGATGGTTTCACCACATCCCACAACATTTCACAAGATGAAGTCCAAAGCTCTTGCAAGTTACTATCCACCATAGAGGAATACCAAAGCTCATCAGGAAGTGAAAAAACACCATCTCTTTCCTCTATGATCAGTTTGTACCATGTTGAGATTTCTTTTTTGGCAGAAGATTTATCAACCAAAAGGGATATTAAATGGCTATGCCCACCTGGGGGGAGTTTGTTTCCACGGGTTGGCCTGGAGGTATACGCATGGGACCAACTAGATATTTGAATGTACTTGAATCGAGCGAAGTTAGGGCCAATGATGTTTCTCAGGTATTCCCATTAAAATAATTTGCCCTCCAAAAATAGATCACCCCATACAACCAACCCAGCATCCTGAATCGGGGCCGCAAGACAGTCATTCAACCAATCTGGGCTTTCTGGGAGATCCCAAAGCGGGGTCCGACTGCCGTAATACCCTATTTTAATGGCTTTGGTTAATTGGGCCCACATTTTAGCCACTCCTGCAGAGTCTTCAGCTTAATTTTTTTTTTAAACTTTGGGTCTCCAAATTTGAACAAGAACCCTGATTGGCTGAGACCTTCTCTTTTAAGAAGGGTGGAGTACAGAGGCCCCACCCCATACTCAGATGGGTTTTTAAGAGCATTCTGGCATGGGACAGTTGAAAAGCCCATGCATAGGTCTGAAAATCTGGGGCTGCAATTCCCCCCTTATCTCTACGCCTCCTAAGCTTCTTCCAAGATATCCTCGCAAGACGCTTATTCCAAATGAAAGAATTAATGTCAGACTGCAGTTTATTAATTAATGTAGGATCAAAGTATAACAGAATTGTGTTAAAAAGAAAAGAAACCTTAGGTAGAACAGACATCTTAATTAAATTAGACCTACCCAAAAAAGATAAAGGAAGATGTGCCCATGACTGTAACAATTTACGGCACTCCTTAGCCACAGCGTCAAAATTAATCTTGGCGATCTGGTTAATATCCTTGACGATGTTTACCCCTAAATACCTCATCTTATTACCGGGGGATATTAAAATATTTGTTGGAATCTGATCTATATTCCATATCATCATCTCCGTCTTTGAGGCATTAATCTCGTACCCGGAGATTTCACCAAACTCCGAGGCTGCTTTAAGGACTGCTGGGAGTGCAGTCTGTACCTCCGATGTATACACCAAGATATCGTCGGCGTATAGGGCCACCTTTCTCTCCCATCCCTTATACGTGAATGGTAAGATGTTATTATTATCTCTTAAACTCTGGGCAAATGGTTCAATGTAAAGATTGAACAGAAGCGGGGAGAGAGGGCAGCCCTGTCTTGTACCCCTCGAGATGTTCAATGGCTCAGTTAAGGCACCGTTAACCAGGATACGTGCGCTGGGATTCTGATATATAAGATCAATTGTCCGCCTCATTCTCACACCCACATTGAACTTGGCCAAGGCCTCCGACAGGTAAACCCAGTTCACCCTGTCAAAGGCCTTGGTTGCGTCCAATGTAAGGTCCGCCAGGGGAAGGGACTCCCATAAGGCCATTTTGATCGCCCCACTAAATCATAAGTTAATTCATATAGCTGGTGTACCCTCACGAAACCTTTCTGGTCGGGGTGAAGAATTTCAGGGGCCACCAATGCTAATCTCTTAGCAAGTACTGTGGTAAAGATTTTATAGTCCACATTTAAGATCGATATGGGTCTATATGAACCGCATGATGTAGGTAGTTTTCCAGGTTTTAATATCAAGGTTATAGATGCACTATCCCAGGATGCCGGCGGGCTCATACCATCCAATAATATTTGATTAAATAGGACTGTCAAAAAGGAAATTAATTCTTGCTCTAGTGCTCTATAGATTTCGGCTGGTAAACCATCAGGCCCGGCCGCCTTTCCCTTTTTAGTGGTTTGGATGGCCATTCTAACTTCCCCCTCTGAGATTTTACTATCCAGAACTTCACTCTGTTGTCTTGATAGTTCCAGGAGGGTGATTTGATTCAGCCAATCCCTGATTAAACCAGGGTCTACCGTTTTATCCTCTTGATATATGTCCTGGAAAAACACTCTAAAAGCCTGTCTTATGTCCAAATCAGAGGACTTTGGAACATCATTGATCTTAATCAAGTCTATGTTGTTACGCACTTGATCCGTTTTGGCTTTCCACGCCAATAACTTTCCTGCACCTTCGCCGTATTCAAAATGAGCGATCTTACTGGCATCCCATCTTTCTTGAACCCGCTGGTTTAAAACTGAGCTTAATTGGGCCTTTAATAAGAGTAACTTATTATTGAGGTGTGCCAAAGTGTCTACCGGAGAAGCCGGGGAGGCCAAGTTGGTGTCAATTACGCTCTGAGTTCTAACTATATCAGCCTCTATAGAGGCCACGGCCTCTCTGTACTTTCTCCTTCTATAAGATACTTTAGATGTAATAAGGCCTCGTAAAAATGCTTTTAGGGCGTCCCAGACCATACCATTATCGGCTGACCCAACATTTTCTCTAAGAAAGTGCTGGACTTCAGTTCTGACAGCCAGAACATCATCAGTTTGGGAGAGCAAGGAGCGATCGAATGTCCAGGTCCTAGGTGAAGCTTTAAGAGCCACTGAGAGCTCCAGTATTACAGCCGCATGGTCGGATGAATGAATGGGAAGATATTGAATATTCCTTACTCCTTCCACCAGACTATGACTTATCAGAACAAAATCTATCCAAGATTGATGATGGTACTTGTAGTTCCTAAATGAAACTCCCTGCTGTGTCCCTGACCTGTGTCTCCAGATGTCCACGTACCCGAACTGCTTCATAGCATTAAGTAGAAAGGACCTCGATTTTGAAGGGGCACAGGAACGATTGTTATGTGACTTGTCTAGGGCTGGGTCGAGTACTATATTGAAATCTCCCGCAAATATAACAGGATCGGGAAAAGATAAAAGGTGAAAGAAAATTGTTTCTTATACCGAGGGGTCATCTTGATTCGGGCCGTAATAGCCTACAAATGTGAATTGGACCCCTGATATATTTACTAAGGCTATAACCCATCTGCCACCTGGGTCTACCATAGCAGTTATCAGTCTTGCTTTTAGTTGTTTTTTAACAATCAAAGAGACACCCCTAGTATTAGTGGATTGGGAGGAGGAGACTGCGAAGTCAATCCACCTATTATTCTTTACCATTGCCTCTATTTCAGACCGAGGTAGATGAGTTTTCTGGATCAAAATGACCTGCGCATCTATGTCTCGGAGATACTGGAACAATTTTCTAGCCCTGGGTTTAGTGCGCAGGCCATTAATATTCCATCAAAGTATTCTTAAATTAGCCATCGTCACATTCTAGGCAAAAGAAAAAGAGGACCAGCCGCAGAATAAAGAAGAAATGCTGATAACAAGGAGTACCGTCACAGTATTCTACCAAAGGTGAACTCAACTGCCCATCATAGAGCACTAAGTAAACATTATAATAAAAAATCTGGTCTTGTGGGGGCCAAAGTCATTGTTTGTGATCCAGCGAGGAATCCCCCCCCCCACTCTCCAGAACAGTCGGGCCAACCAAGCTCCATCGCTCCATAGCAGGTGCAGATGTTATCAACCCTTCGCAATCACCAACTCAACATCTTCATCTCCCTGGACTATGGAGGTGTCCTATCTGCTATTCCCATGCTATCGTAAGCAACAATAAGGAAAGCGTTGGCCATTGGAGAGGACAGATTACTATTCACACTCCAGTAGAACCAACAATTGGAAAACTGTTGAACTTTTAAGTGGTCAGATTTAGTATTCTCACTCTACCCTAAGCAACATTGGTGAAGGTTTTGGACTTTGAAGGCTTCAGATTAGCTTACCACTCTGACCCAAGGATCGGCATAGAAGTCGCTGGACTTTGGCAGAGTCAGATTTACTTTCCCCACTTCCATATAAGCAACAATGGGGAAACCGTTGGACTTTGGGAAGAGGGCAAATTTACTCTTCAAACCTAGGCAGCAGCAGGTAAAGTGCTAGAGCTTGGGTTTGAGATTTACTATTCCCACTCCTACCTCAGCAGCAGTAGGAAAACTGTTGCACTTTGGAAGGGTTGGATTTATTATTCCCACTCCAATCTAAGCAATGGTAGTGAAAGTGCAACAAAAAATATAATAATTATTAATATTAAAAACAATATTATTACAATAATGCCAATGAAAATATTCTGGAAAAGTTAAATATTTGTTATTTAAAAAAATCTATATACACCCATGAACTTCTATTTTTTATTTTCAAATGATTTTATTAAGATCTTTAAAATGTAACAGTACAGTACAAAGCGTTCCAATAGATAATAGTGGGAGAACTGCAAGGTATCTCATCAGTATGAGACAATATAAAACTTTAAGCCAGTAGCACATGAATTAATGTTTTATCTTCAGAAAGACAAGGAACAAATATCCAATAAAGGGTCATAAAAACATGGTGTGGTAGGGTGGGTGGAAACAGAGGACTCTATAGTGCGGTCAAAAGAGGAGTAAATGGGAGTATAGTTGAGGAAGGGCTTGGGCTTCAGTGATAGGTGAGGTTATCACCCCCCAAAAAAGGCAGGAGACATAGGGAAGGTGACAGGCATAAGAATTGATGCAGGATGCTTGCTTGAACAATAGTGTTCAACTACTATGGATTATCAAGGTGAATGCAAAGGAGGTCGTCTTTCATGAAGGCAGGGAATCATCTTTAGTGGGAGATTCCAAAGCTTGCCAAATAATGTCCCAATTCTTGGCCATCGGGTGTTGGCGGACACCCTGGAAAACTCCTGTGTATAAGGCTGCACTTTCAGCTTTCACCCAATGCAAGAGGTCCAGACGTCACTTATCAAATGTCAGAGGTTGAGGAGGATTTCCATTTAATGGTAAGAGTTCGATTAGCAAGCAATAACTCCAGGTTGAGGAAGCATAGAGCTGTTTTTTCTTTTCGAGTTGATTAAAGATTCCTAAAAGCCCATTTTCCCCAGGATTCAAGCCTAGGGAGCCCAGTCAGATCTGCTACCCATTACAAAATGCAAAACAAGAAGGGTTCTAGTATGTGGGATTGACAAAATATATGCCAAAATCCTACTGACAGGTGAGCACAGGCTGCAGTAACACAGAGGACAAGGCAGTTTATTTTTTGATGGGGATAAATATGCCCTATAGAGTATATAGCATTGGACAGTTTTAGGAAGGCATTAGAGTGACACCTTGGGGGTATGGGAGAGCGGTAGCACATTCTTGTTCATTGAGCTCTCTCTGGAACTTAAGATTCCAGACCTCATAAATGGATTTGCACAAAGTGAGTGTATGGGTATGGACAGCCTTAAAGAGCCAGTTGACCAGTGTGCGTCTGTTCCCATAGTATTGACAGCTTGAGCCTTAGTCTACCTCGCAGTAACAGCCCAATTAGTTTGTTCAGTGGTGCAACGTGCCATATATCAGAATTGGCCTTCATGTAACCCATATTGCTCCATTTTAGAAGGGAGAATAGTAAAAGCTGTCCGTCTTGGAAAAGGTCCTTCAGCATTGTGATGCCAGCCATTTTTAAGTTGTCTAGGACTATATCCGTAAAACGTCCCTGGATATATGGGAGGCGCTGGAGCTGTATCATAGGAGTGTATGGACATCTATGTTTAGAGCTGTGGAGATTTTAAACAAAGCATTGCAATGCCACTTTGAAGATGCGAGGCAATGTTTGTGGCAGTCTATTCTGTGGAAGCATCCAGTCACAGATGTCTAGGCATTGTATAGCTTTGTAGAAACCTGTTAGGACTTAAGTCCTGGTACGATAGCCAATGGGAGACCCAAAAACATCTATAACCAACTACATATGTACTCATCATAATCTGAAATAATTTATATATAATGACATTACTAATTTAAAGATTATTAACCAACTAAAAACAATTTAAAAAAATGTACACTAAAACACTTCTCACACTGCTTCCTAAAGTCCCAACAATCTGTCAAAAGTGAAATGAAGCTAGATGATTAAATAAATCAGACCAAATACAATTAAAACAAAATGTTTTGTAATCAATAAATACATGTTCTAATTAAAATAAAACATTATTTTACAATCATTCAATAATTAATGAATGTAAACATTTAAATACCCAGTGACATAATTGACTAATTTACAAAAAAATAAGTAACATTATTAATATACAATTGAAATTATATAATAATTAAACGGTCATAAATATTGGGCTAACCAACAAATTAAATTTAAATTTAAAGAAATGCATCGAAAAGTTACATATATATTAAAACACCATCCCCCTCTGCTGCCGTAAAAGCCCAGCATCCGCCAAAAATTCTAAAACAAAATAATAAACTCAATCACAAAACTTAACAAATATTACCAAAATAATAAAACTAAATAATAAAACATTCACAAATAATAGAACATCGATATTATGTTTTGTAAAGAGGCAAAATATTCAAACCTGTAATATTATGTACCATGATATTCTTGTCACGGCGCTATTTTTGTGCTGATGTTTGTGTCAGATGTTTTTGACATATTACCGTCATACACCCTGCAATTAACGCCCCCTTTCACAGAAACATTTATCCTCCTGCATTTATTTCACAATATCTATTTTGTAAAGATTAGTATTTCCCAGTAGGGATTAAATGACTGGATTCCGCGGATTCGTGTTTAAATAAAAGGTAAAAATCCCTAATGTTGAGTTTAAGCACAGAGATTTAGAAGTCAGAATCAGCAAGGTTGCCCCTGTAAACCATGTGTTTATGAAGTCTTTTTGTAAACTGCTCATGTTCCTTCGTTTGTATCCTTCCCTTGCATTTTTTCCATTTCAGGCAGAAGCCTTGCTAAAGTGGGTTTGAGTCGTTTATGACTAATGTTATATTTTCACTCCTATGCTCCTAAAATGCTCGACGCAGAAGAATGTTGACCCAACACCGAACAGATGGGTAGATGCATCAACGTTGTCATTTGCGATTCCTTATTTGCGAAAAATAAGGAATCGCAAATAAGGAATCGCAAATGGCAATGCATCATTTATTTCGCAATTTTATTGAGATTCGGTAAAAATCGCAATTTTTACCGAATCGCAATAAAATTGCGAGTTTCAAATAGCGAATTCGCAATTCCCATTCATTCCTATGGGCTGAAATGCCCATAGGAATGAATGGGAATTGCGAATTCGCTATTTGAAATCTGAATTCAACAAAGCATTTCAAGGGTGGAGAGGAGGGTCCAAATGACCCCCCCCTGCACCCATGAAATGCACTTTTACCTGTAAGTTATATACACACATGTCCTAAGGACATGTGTGTCTGTAACTTAACAGTTTAAAAAATGCATTTTTGTGCGTTTTTAAACAATTTTGCAAATTACCACGAAGTTCAACTTCGTGGTAATTTGCACATGCAATTTGGAAAATCGCAAATGTTTTGAGAATGATGCATTGCATTTAAGGAACGCAAATTTGCGATTCCTTAAAAGCAATCGCATTTTTGGAATTCGCTAAAAATAGCGATTTTTCAAAAATGCTTGCAGCCTGATTCATCAAGGTGAGTATTTGCTATTCCTTAATAGCGATTATTAAGGAATCGCTATTAAGGAATAGCAAAATGCTATTCACCAAGAAATCGCTAAATAAATTGCGATTTCTAATTATTCCTTAATTGCGATTAGCAAATTGCTAATCGCAATTAAGGAATATCTCCCCATTCATTCCTATGGGCCCAAAGGCCCATAGGAATGAATGGGAAGACATTTCAATGTGCGAATCGCAATTAGCGATTTGCATATTGAAATTGCGATTTCAAGGGTGCAGGGGTGTCCAAAGGACACCCTGTAGCACCCCTGAAATGTATGCTACATTGGTGTTGCACACACACATGTCCCAAGGACATGTGTGTGTGTAACATGAAACTTAGAAAAATGCATTTAAATGCATTTTTCTAAGTTTCCGCTATTTACCACGAGGTTTGACCTCGCGGTAAATAGCGGGAAATTTTTGCGAATTCGCAATTTAAAAATGTTTCATGATTAGCATTTAAGGAATCTCTAATAGAGATTCCTTAAATGCTATTCCTCGCAAATATGCGAATTATTAAATAGCGATTTTTGCATTTGGGATGATGAATCCCAAATGCAAAAATACCGCTCGCAAAGGGCCAGAGTCTCAGAATCTGGCCCTTTGAGACCAGATTTAACAATGATGAATGAGGCTGTTGATGCATCCCAGAAACCAATTTAGGAAGTGCAAACGGCCGATTTTTGCGATTCGCACCATTTGCACTTCCTAAAAAGGTTGATGCATCTAGGCACGAGTCCTGTACCATTCTTTCATAGAGGTATGTGGACAGATGTAAAGGATGGGCAGAGAAGGGTGGGACTTTTTGAGGGGTTGGTTTTGGAAGTGTTCGATTCAAAGATAATTTTTCTACATATGAGGTCAGATATAATGTCACAAAATAAAAAATCCCACATATTAACAAAGAAATGGCCCAGGGAATACCATGTATACATGCTAAAACATATCAATCAAATGTTACTCTTAGCATTCCTGCTTCTATCACCATGTTCTTCAGCTTCACCCACTATGAGGGCTGCAGATAGTGCCAAAGACCACTTGAAATAAACCGAAGCCTAGTGGGCCGAGTCACTCTTTTTTCTCAGAATTCCTCACTTAGGTGTGACTTACTCCTAAATTTTCACATACAAGCAAGGCAAGTTTACTCATCGAAAATCTAAGTGAATCTATCCCACGAAACCAGCTGGTGTGGATTTTGTAAGTTTCTTTCTGCGCTATCCATGAAAGGGAAAGGCTAATCAACAGCCAGGGAAAAGCTCACCAATGGTTTAATTTCTAAAAAAAAATGAGTGCACCACTATTATGATTATTCCCTGTGTATTGAAGTATTAAATTGACGTGCTCTCCTGAAAATAGGCAGACAGCGCCACAATGTGGTGATCTGTCATAAAAAAGTTCCGGTTTTGGGAATTAAGTGCCGGTGCTGAGCACCAGAAAACAGCAGCACTACTTAAGTACTGGGCTGATCAATATTTTGCCTGCACTGCACTTATTTAAATCCAGTTAATGGCAAAGTAATTTCTCTACTCAGGTTTCGATTGACAAGGCAAAAAACAGGCCAAGAGAGCTCTTTAACCCCTTCACTGCTGGCCCGTTTCCGCCCCCGTGCGGTAAACAAACGAACAGGGGCGGGCCATGATGAACCCCAGCCGTCATCAGCACACGAGCACCGTAGTGCATGACGGCTGGGGTTCGTCATCAGCATGGAAGGGGTTAACATCATAAAAAAACAAACATCCAAGCATTCCACCTCCCACGTCCAGGCCTCCAAAGACTCATGTGACAGCTTTGCCAACTTCTTTAACGGAAAAATAACCAAGATCGAACACTCTCTTGACATCAACCTCCACCCTGCCGGCAAAAACTGGTCCCCAGCAATCAAAACCATCCTGAGCGAACGACCTAAAAGCACCTGAAGTGACTTCGCCCCTATACCGGAACCCGAGATTCTTAATTTAATCTCCTCCTGCAAGCCCCCACACCCTCGATCTTTTACCCTCCCATATAGCCAAAAAGCTGAAACTCTCCCTAGCTCCACTCTGGTGCGAAATCATAAACAGTTCCCTAAAAACAGGCATCATACCAGACTGCCTCAAAGTTGGCCAAGTCACACCTCTCCTGATGAAACCAGGCCTAGATACTAATGCTAAAATCCTCGAAAAATGTGTTCTCCGACAACTGAACCAACATATCAACAATATTAATCTGCTAGACCAACACCAATAAGGCTTTAGAAAAGGCTGCAGCACCGAAACTGCAATCCTTAACATCGTGGATGACATCCTCAACTCCCTTGACTCGGATCATTGCTGCCTCCTCATCCTCCTGGATCTATCAGCGGCATTTGACACGGTGGATCATAGTCTTCTCATCAAGGCTCTCAAGGAGCGTGTAGGTCAATGGTTCTCCTCCTTCTTTCAAAATTGCTCCGAAAGTGTAAAAATCAAATCTTTTTCATCCGACCTTCTACCCGTCAACAGAGGTGTCCCCCAAGGATCTGTTCTCTCCCCTCAATTGTTCAACAACATTTATATGGAACCCCTCACCACCATTTAAAAAAAAAAACAACATCCCCTTCCATCTATATGCAGATGACACTCAGATTTACTTGGAAACCTCCTCCTTCAATGACATTCTAAGACTCAACAATGCTCTCAGAGAGGTTCAAGAATGGTTGTCAGCCAACCACCTTAAACTCAATCAGGGTAAAACCGAATTCCTCCTCATCTCCAACAAGGAAGAAAATCTGCAAATCGTTGAATGGCTGAAAGAAATCGATGCTCTTAACGTTGGCAAGCTCTGTAAAATCACTTGAAATCACCCTTGATCACAAGCTAACCATGACCAACCACATCAAGAACTCCGCAAAAAGTGCCTTCCTCAACGTGAAGCTTCTCAACAAAATAAAACCCCACATTTCACCCTTGGACCTCAAACAAGCCACCCAATAACTTGTGTTGTCCAGACTCGACTACAGGAACGCAGTCCTCTCTGGGACAGCTCTCTCCCACCAAGCCCCTCTCAAAACAACCGTCAATGCAGCTGCCAGAATGGTCACCGGAGTAAAAAAATACGACCACATTTCTCCCGCTCTCAGAGAATTAAAATGGCTCTCAGTGTAATTACATGCCAGCTTCAGAACTGCATGCCTCATGCACAAAGCCCTGCACACAGGGAAACCAAAATACCTAGCCTCTAAACTTAAGAAAGCCGGCTAGTCTAGAAGTCTCAGGAGATCCAACTCCCTTCTACTCATCCCCTGAAAACACGCAAACAAAAAAACGCAGCACGCTCCTTTGCAGGAAACGCACCCAAACTCTGGAACTCCATCCCTGTTCCCATCAGAACTACCCCCTCCTTTGCAAAATTGAAAAGCCTCCTAAAAGTCCTTTATCTCAACCGTGCCTTCCTGAACTGAATTCCGTGACTCTCAAGCCTCCAGTCATCAGTCATCTGGTAATGCGCATCCACTGCCTACCTCACCCCCTCTCCCCAACCCGTTCGCCTTGCTCCATCGCCGCTCTGAGAAATCTCTCAGCCTTAATCTTTGTCCATGTTAATCGAGATTACCTCTAACCTTCTCTACCTCAATGACACTCCTTGGACCCCCAAACCTCTCGACCTCAATGGCGCACCTCGGACGCTCACCACAATTTGCAATCTTTTGAACACTTATGATCACGTTTTATCCTACTCTCAATACTGTCCATGCATCGAGATTACCTCTAACCCTCTCTACCTCAATGGCGCATCTTGGACCCTTAGAGCTCCCTACCTCCCTAGGCGCACCTCGGATGCTCATCACTATTATAATCTTTGGAACACTTATGAACACGTTTATCCTTCTCTCAAACTGTATATGATTATGATTTCTTTCCCTCTTCTTGTAAAGCGCTCCGATACCCCCGGGTCTGGCCAGCGCTATAGAAAACTTCTTAAATAAAATAAAAAATTAATCTATCTCTTTTCAGATTTTCAATGCACACTTTTCAGGTCTGGCGTTAGCCAAGACCTCTTGATTTTACCAAAATTATATGTATTATATTTTTACTTAAAAGAAGCTTACAGCCACCTCTCTTCTTTCATAGGTATGTTGTTATGTCATTTACATTTTGCTTTCACCCACTACAGCATACATAATGGGGCGGTGAGTCAGCCTACTTAAGCCGTTGGATAACTTCACTTTGAGCAACTGCATTTTACTCTTTCACAATGAGCACATCAACATGCAAGATAGTTCCCTCTGCTGCCAGTGTTTGTTTTTATTTTATAATTATTACTTTAGTGTTGCCTTTGTGTTTAGAGTCTGAAGTAATAGCAGAGGACTTTTGATGTGAAAATAGGGTACATTCCACTTTTATTAGTTCCTATCTTCTTCAAATTTTGCTGTACATTTCTTTTGGAGTTTCCTATGTTTATCTGACCGCTGAAAATTCAGTAGTCTAAAAAAGTTGTAGAAAACAGAGCCTTTTTTAAGTCAACGGTAATACAAACAGCAGCTCACACAAACTCCGAATATAAGATTATGAGTGTGCTCTATCTTTGCAACTCTTTCTTTCTTTCTTTCTTTCTTTCTTTCTTTCTTTCTTTCTTTCTTTCTTTCTTTCTTTCTTTCTTTCTTTCCCTTTAGCCTGCTTTTTAAAAAAAATCCTTCTTTCTTTTTCTTTCTTTAATACTCCTCCTTCTTTCTTCTTTTCTACTTTCTTTTCTTCTTTTCTTCACTGCTTTTACTCTTGCTTGCCTTCTATCTCAAAGGCTGACTTCACTTTGAGCTCTGACATGCGCCCTTTTACAAGGAGAACACCACACACAAATTTGTTCTCGTCAGGGCCAGGGAGGACGATGGTAATATGTGCTTTTGTGAACCCAAAGGCATTTTTATATTTAGCTAATATTATTTTAGATGGATGTTGGTCCAGCAGCTCCCTGAACAATCAAATTCTGCAAAAACCTTAACAAATCAACACAAGAATTGCCATTAGTAGGCGGTCAACATCAGGCGTTTTGGCTCTGCAAACACTTGCTGTAATTTGCCACAATGCCTCCTTTTCCAAATGATTGTGGAATATGATTAAAACGATAAAGCCCACAAAACAAACTTTCTGTGGACGTGGCAAACAGTTTAACATCTTCCACGAAAAGCATTTTTGGGATTCACTACACACCACTAGCCTTCCTTCTCTAAACTTGACTATACCCCTTAAGGTATGTGACTTTAAAATACTTCATTTAGACAATCAAGTCCTTTAAAGTGACGACAATATAAAAATAAGATAAAACCGAATGCTTAAAAAACAGTATCACTATGTATATCATGTTAAATTCTTTGAAGGTTAGAGCATCTATGATACGTAACTTTTTCAATATATTCCGATAGCTGTAGCGATTGGTCTACTAACAGTGGTTATGGGACAATTGTTATTAGTTTGAAGCAACTGGAGCTGAGCGTAGTGATTTTCCATTATTGGCTAATTCATTCCGAAACAAAGATTTGATCAAAGACCAAAAGTTATCCTAAAATGCAGGGCGATAAAGTGCCATGCAAAAATATAAAAAAATACAGAGATCACAAACAACTGTACTAAAAAGGCTTTTCTGGCATCAGTATCTAGATGGTAAATTTTCATATAAGCAAGATACAATGTGGCAAAGAGTGAACAAAAGATTATGAGAAAAGCGGTTCGCTGCCAGTGGTTGCAGTGCAGTGGTCAATTTAAGGGTTCTTGAGCTAAACATAGTAGCATTGCTGTACATCCACTCTAAAAGGAAAAACCTAGTCATGACCCCAATATTTATTCTAAAGCACTAAAATCATAAAGTGCCATGTGCTAACTAACCCTGTGCAAAGCACTATGCTACGCTCGCGCAGTTTGGGAGGTTTGCGAGGTTTGCGAGGTTTGCTCTGCTTCACACTACGCAAATTGCTCTTGGCACAGTGCAAACACGCGCAGCGTAGCATAGTGCAGCGGTCATTTATTGCTTGCTCGCGGTCCTCAACGTCAAGTTGGCGACCACGAGCAAGCAAAATGACATCCCGGCGAGACATTTTCCTCATCAAGTTGCCAATCCCGAGCGTCAAAAATAAACCTCCCGGCGTTATTCTCAATGCCGGGAGGTCAGGTTTCTCATTGCGAGTGGTCACGTATGCACGTGACCGCTCGCGATGAGAAGCTACCAGTCCGCGTTGAGAAAGCTGCCGCCCGAGTAAAAATCTACTTGAGCGGCAGTAAAAGACAGCTCATACTGTGCAAGATGCCGTTTTCAATGATTACACAGTGCAGACAAGCATCCGGCACTGTGCAATCATCGGAAACAGCGCGCTATGCAGTTCGCGTAGTGCTACGCGTAGCTTGCGTAGTGCGATGTGCACTTCTCGTAGCTTCGCGAAGCTTCGCATAGCGCTACTTTGCGAACTACGCCCAGGGTTACACTGCTAATAATTGTCCTGGGAATTTGGACGTACACCAGAGTTGTAACTTTAAGACCCTAAAGGGGTTGGGCATGCTGCTAAATTCCTTAATGTTTTGTCCACTCTGTCCAAAAACGTAACCTAGTTGGCTATTACTTGAGGGTGGGCACCTTTCAGCAGGAAACTGATAGCACCCTATATTGTCATTGTCCCTTGTTTGATAAAGCAACGGCAGAGGAACCTTCTGCATTCATGAGTTAACACAAGACAGAAACTGAGAAGGTCAGCTAGTGATTCCAAAGATAAGCCCCAGAGATGGCACATGATGTTGATAGGGCAGCACACCCATGAGGGCAGAAAATCTAATGAGGAGAAACATCCCATGTAAAGGGAGGCAAACACCTAGTGATAGAATGAAAATGAATCAGTGACATATTTTTGCACCCCTCTATTGGCATAGCTCCTGATGACAAGGTAGGCATGTTTTCCTCCTCATGAGGTTTTGACCTTCAGAAACTAAAACTGCTTTGTGAACATCTTTGTTGAGAGTTGTTTCGAATTGCTGGTGAGGCAAGTTTGAGTTCCAGTGGGGTGCTGCACCTTTGATCACAAAAGATTCGAGAGAATGATCTTCCGAACATTAAGTGATGCCGGATAATTTGCGGAGAGCACTTCCCGCCAGATTGGATTCTTTAGGGAGCCTGCAGGTTGAATGGGTATATTTCATGATACTGGCCATTTGTACTCGGAGTTGGTCGCTCAGCACAAACTGTAGCCTATTCTGGACTGGAGAAGTGCGATGAGGAAGCTTAAATAATGACCTAAAAACGTGCTCTGAGCGTTGTTCAGAAAGGTGCTCAACTTCCCTGGAAAGGCTTCTGCGCCACACCCCAATGTGGGGATGAGTTTGCCCTTTACTATCTTCAGCAGAGGTTAAAGAGTGGGCTGATTTGTGCATTTTTAAACTTGTAAAGCAAACTGCAGTGAGGCAGATGTTGCCTTTAATGAGTTTAAATGAGTTAAGTGGCCTCCCTGTTATCGAGCTAACATCCCTAATATGTGTATGTATTTGATTTAATCAGTCAACTGTTGTTCAGGTACCAGGCACCCATTTTTTCTTTTTTCTGATGAAGATCACAATGTTTGTTTTTTCAAAATGTACTGTAATTCCAATGCAGCTACTGTACATATTTAAGGCATTAATCAGACTTTTTAGCGCCATCGCTGTTTGGCTTAAGAGAACTATCTCATCTGCATAAAGCAGTGAAGTTATAGAGTTGCTCACAAGTTGCTCACAAGCCTTCTGTGAATACCGAAAGTCTTAAAATTTTGATTTTTCTCAGTTTAGTAGTAGTAAAGTTGAGAAAAATCCTAATTTTAAGACTTTCGGTATCCACAGAAGGCATTTAAGAGTCTGAAAGTTAGGAGTCCTAACTTTACTACTACTAAATTGAGAAAAATCCCAATTTTAAGAATTTCGGTATTCACAGCAGGCATATAGGAGTTCTAAAGTAAGGAGTCCTAACTTTACTACTACTAAACTGATAAAAACCCTAATTTTAAGACTTTCGGTATTCACAGAAGGCATTTAGGAGTCCAAAAGTTAGGAGTCCTAACTTTACTACTACTAAATTGAGATAAATCCTAATTTTAAGACTTTCGGTATTCACAGAATGCATTTAGGAGTCCTAAAGTTATGAGTCCTAACTTTACTACTACTAAATTGAGAAAAATCCTAACTTTAAGACTTTCGGTATTCACAGAAGGCATTTAAGAGTCCTAAAGTTAGGACTCCTAACTTCTGTGAATACCGAAATGAGTAAGTGCCTTCTGTGAATACCAAAATGAGTAAGTGCCTTCTGTGAATACCAACATGGTAGTAAGTTTAGGAGTTTGTCTTAAGTTAGTTCTGTGAATCGGGCCCATTGTTCGCCCTGGCTGCTGGCTCTAATCAAGTCCCTTTTCCCTCCTGTTTGAAAAGCTGCGCAGCGCCCGGAGCAGGTCAGCCTTCTCGAAAAGGCACCTCCCCCCATTCTCTAAATTCCACCCGCCCGCCTCTCCGCTTCTGCTTCCTGCCCCTAGTGATCCTGACGTCAATCCGATAGCGGAAATAGGCGGGCATATTTATTTCTAGAGGGAACATTTGAAAATAAATCATACAGTGGCCCCCGGCCTGCTCCTCTAATCCTGAACCCTGTCTGCCATGGTGCCACTGGACTGCTCTTACAAGTCCCGGGAGCAACCACTGTAAGAAGAGGGGCAAGTGCAAGGTGCAGCACCTTCTTTATCCTGTTTTCTGTGCCTTTTCAAGACTCGGCTGCACAGGGCTGAGGGCTCTGAGGATCGTGGATTTGAGGCTGAATAGTTGGCAGGTTCTCTGGGTGGCTGAGGGGTTCCTGGGCTCTCTCTGTGTGTCTCCGTCACTGAGAGCAGTATGGTCCCTCCACGCAGTACTCCACATCCCTGGTTTCCAATGTTACTGCTCCCGCTGCTCTTCCTGGCACTGATGGGCCTCCAAGCTTAACATCCCGAGGGTGCTGCTTCCCTACTCTGCGGCAGTGGTATGAGAATCAGCTTCACGCTGGATGGAGGCCATTGAGGGCTACTACTGATGGTGAGTGCTGAGGTTTCTATGCAAACACAGCTCTACCAATCACCGATCACAGGGCTCCTTCCTACCAGCGCACTGGAGATTACACTCAGCATGGGTAATAATGCACCTTTACAATGACCCTCTTCCCCACCTACTCTAACGCAGTGCTGGCCGCACATACAGTGCTCGCAGGCTCCTTTCATGGTCACCGTTAAATTGCCACTGGCGACCAATTCACTCCAATGCACCTCAATCTTTGCCCCCAGGCACCCTTTTCTAATCAGGAAACTACGCACAGGCCTGCCTGTGCCCCCCACTTGTTGTTTGCTCTGCCGCGTTATTTTAGTGTCCAAGCTTAGACCCACCAATGTACCTCCACCCTGCCCCAGAGGCCCTCGGTTTATTCCATTACTAAATTCAGAGGTAACTGTAATGTATAAAAAAAAGCACATCAGTACCCAGATAGCCTGTGTCTTCGGCTAATGCGCAAGTAGGCCCTAAATCACCGCGTGGATAATGTGCAATCCCAAACGTAATCACTTACAGACCTTCGCCAAAGTTAAAAATAAATAAAATGACAAACTCGTGATTAGTGAAAACCTAATGTGCTCCATGCAAAATCATTTTTTACTGTGCAAAGAACTCCAACTGAATCAAAAACATACACAGCATACCTAGAATTGTGCCCCATGCAAAACCATACAACTACATGCTCAAAAGTCCAATACAAAGACTCATGAAAACAAACTTTCCACCATGTGCTCTATAACTCTCATATGGGCCAGATGTATCAAAGAGTTTTGCCCATTCTGTGTCTATGGGAAAATATGTTGATACATATGGCCCTATAGTGAATAAATTGCACGTGCAGCGCTCTGCCTAGTCGCCTCAACCGTATCTTCCTGGTGTCTTGCCCTGGATATTCCTGTCTTAAGTCCAAATGATAGCTCTCCCGATGCACCTCATTCCTGGCTATCTGCATTCCATTATGCAGCACGGGGGCAAGCCGCAGCTGTGTCAGAACCCGCTCAGCCCTCTGGAGCAGAGTACAGTGAAGTACAATTGCTTTTAGATGACAGTCCCGGCACACGATGTGTGCTGGGGGTGGGGGTCGGAGGGAGACACCGACCACATTGTACATGGAGAGCAGCAATTTGCCGATCAATAACGCATTAGTAAGCTACTCATTTGTCTGGGGGAGGGAGGTACAGGTCTGCTGTGAAACCTGGGACAGGGAAGTAATGGTTACTGTACTCTTCAGACAGTAATGTTCTGGTACGTTTCAATGGTGCTGTTGGTCCACAGTTTTTTAGCATGTCCTTATTTCCCGCTTGTTGCACTTCACCCGATGTCTCTTAGTGTAATATTATGTATTTACTACAGCAGCACCCCGCCCTTCTACTTAATGCATGTATATGCCTCGGCATCACTACTTCCTCTAGTGCACACAAGTTTTTATTTTACCCTCTCGTCGGTGCAATAGTCCTGTTAGTGTTTCCACCCTTTCCCTGAATTGTTACTAACAGGTGTTTGTACCTCATATTACATCTGACTTTTAGCAGTGCCAGTTGAGGATGTGGGGAGCTAATAAAGTGGGTGGAGTCAGTGGCGAAAATGGGTGGAGCTGGAGAAAAGTAGGTGTGGTCACCAAAAAACATTTGTGCACCTGCACTTCATATTTTACAAATTAAGCTTCAGGTGCTTAAGGTATGTGGTTCTATGCACTTGTCCATTCTTTACAAAACTGATAGCTTCTCCAACTGTTTACATAACAGCTAGGTATAGCATCCAATCTAATTATTCTGAGATGTTTTAGTACTTGTCCCCACCACAACCATTGCTTGGTAGTCTCTAACATTATTAGCTGCAATAACCTCCTGCCATTTATTCTGCAATGTATATTCATTTTTATAAAAGGCCTCATAAATATTTAGTACCTTATTAGTGAACAGCTGAAATTTCTGAACCTGTTGCTTGGTTATGAATTCACCATAAAGAAATGATAAAGACAAGATGGATTTGGCAAACCAGGAACAAGTTAGCTTAGTTAAACGCTGCAGTCGGGAGACTCTCAACAGAATGCATCTGAGTAAAGTCTCCCTGTAAACAGTATTGGATGGTTTTGTACATTTCTTGCAAGTACCATAAATTGATTGCTGCATTCTAACAAGGCCTTACAGTCATAAATAAACAAGCTTGGGCATCTTAATAAGGACACATATGGCTCTCGACTTCGGGAAAGCTAGTGTGGGCCAGTAAGTATCTGTCCAGATGTCCGGAATGAGGTGAATGGGATTGTGCATGTCATGTCCTGATTGGCTGAGTGTTTCTATCTACCTGTGGCATCTAGCTTAGAGGTATTTTTGGGGAAACCAAGCCTTAGGGCAAATATGTTTTATTGGAGCCAATTGCCACGTACCTGTTGTAACTATCTATCTGTGGGATCGATCAAGGGTGTGTGTTTATCTTTGGGCTAAGAGAGACTCCACCTGTGACCTTTTTATTCGATTGGCGTGGGGGTGGGTTGAAGGGCCTGTCTGACCATGTGTCTCTGACTCAGGGTTGATGGAAAGGTCACCTTGGGTAAATCTGACAGCAATGATACAAGTTCACTGGAACTCCTAAAATTAATATGGCAGTCACTGGTGTTATTTTTAGAAACATTCTCAATAGCTTGTTTACAGTTGTCATAGCGTACATTGGCATTGTCTATACCGTTATTGGCACGTTTTTGCATGCCTAGATCATGGCATACATTGACACTACTTTTACTGGTAACAACATCACTGTCTGTACATAGATTATGGCATACATTAATATTGCTACTGCCGGTAGCATCGCTTGTTTTGCAGGCATAGATTATGACATATATTGACATTGTATTTATGAGCACTGATATTGTCATATGGGCACAGGTTATGGCATACATTGGTACTGCATTTATCGGTATTGTCATTGTCGAGTCTGTGCATATCACAGTACTAACTGACATTGTATTGACCCATTTCCAACAAACCAATGCACAGTCTAATTACCATTGTTTCCAATTTAGTAAAGATGTTTTTAAAGAAGCACTTGACATGTAAAATTCCATGCGCAAGCTTTCCCTCTTTCTTGGCTCAGCAAAGACCTTTGAAATGGAAACAGAGATAACTTTTCCCATTCTTCCCCTCATGTTCTCATCCTAGTGTAGTTGTTTTCTCTGTTTACTATATCTTTACCATTAACCACGAGGCCATGGATAGGCAATTGTGGACTCATCTCAAAAGGGTAATGGGCATTTTGAATGTATATCCATATAGGCTACTCTTTATACTGTAAGCCTGCTCATAGAAAGGTGTGGTCTGTTTCAGAAGAGGGCCGTGACCCTGATCTTGTTCATTCACTGGTTGATCATTAGTACAGTGACTGTTCAGTGCATATAACTTCTCGTATTTGCTTTTTGCACTGTGTGACTAAGGGGCATATTATCAAGCCTGTGCGCTAAAATTATCGCCGCTTTATCGGCCGTAAACGGCCGATAAAGCGGCGATAATGGGCTTGATAATATGCTCTGTGGAATTCCAATCGAAGCCCATGTTAGATGTCTTCACATCTAACATGTGCTTCGATTGGAATTCGATAGAGCATATTATCAAGCCCATTATCGCCGCTTTATCGGCCGTTTTCGGCCGATAAAGCGGCGATAATTTTAGCGCACAGGCTTGATAATATGCCCCTAAATTCCTTAGCCACTACTCCATAAAATTCAATTCATCCATAATTACTCTTAGCGGGTGAGGATCTTGTATTGTAACAGCCCTTTCCAGTTTCCAAGGTCCCTGTATGATATTCTTCTGCAGTCCAGGTTTTTTCATTGAATTCTGGTACTACAACCCCCAGAATTCAAAGAAAAAACCTGGAAAGGAGAGACTTGACAGCTATGTTAATCACCACTCAGCAGAAAGTCTCCACATCAATGCCAATCAGTCATGAGTTTAATCACTGCACCAAATTATCCACTATCAGGCTTTCCAAATGTTTTCTACTCTGTTGAACATATATAATTACCAAACTCAGTACAGTAAACATTGTACTTCAATGTGAATTGGAGTGGCATACAAAAAAAGTGCTCCATTTCGCTGCTTTGTTTTAGAGTCTCTAGGCCATATGTATCAACATTCCGTTTTGCGATTCCTAAATAGCGATTTTTAAGGAATCGCTATTTTGAAATAGCAAAATGGTATGTATGTAGAAAATCGCTTCTTTTTAGCGATTCCTTAAAATTCCATAATTGCGATTAGCAATTGCTAATCGCAATTAAGGAATAATTTCCCATTCATTTCTATGGGCCAGTAGGCCCATAGGAATGAAGGGGAAATTGCGAATCGCAATTTGCTAATCGCAAATTGTGAATATTTTCAAGGGTGCAGGGGTGTCTCAAGAACACCCTGCTGCACCCCTGAAAATGACATGTGTGCGCATATGGCACACATACATGCCCTAAGGGCATGTATGAGCGTCACATGGCAGGTTTAGATTTTTAAAATAATGCTTTTTTGAAACAATTCGCAACTTACCACCAACTAGAAGTTGGTGGTGATTTGCAATTCCTTAAATGCAATCGCAAAATAAGGAATGGCAAATTTAGCGATTCCTTATTTTGCAACAAAAATGTTTCATACATACCATTTAGCGAAAATGGGTTCGCAAACGCCGGAATTCTGCGAATTTCGGCGTTTGCGAACCCATTTTGCCTTGATACATATGGCCCTCTGTGTTCTTTAATTTGGGCCACTAGATAATTCTCAGGATGTGGCAGGCAGTAAATACTCTTTGTAGTTCAGAACTCCAAACAGAGCTTGTGAAAGGATTCCTTTATTATCATTATAGCAAAAGCTTCCAAATACTTAAACACATCTTAATTTCAAGTTCGTTTATGCATCCAGAGATATTCCAAGCTACCAAATTAATTTTCTTAGTAGTTTAAAAAATATATCTCTTTTTTGGGGCAGGCTTTTTACAGTGAAGCTGTGATACAGACTTACTGCTTACAATAGACGCCTAGTGTACCTTGGGTACTTCCCTTTCATATTTTGGCTTTATACAACAAGCTTCTTTTAGCCATTAGTTTGAGACCTTGTTAATCAAGTCTTAGCTCCACCCAATGGAGTCTCCATCTTTCACCTCATGCTACTAGCTGCTTAGATGCAACCTTACAATTCCACTGTTAGTGCTTGTATTGAATTGCATGAGAGACTAACTTACACTTATAGCCTTCTTTTGATATAGAAACAAAAATAAGACTGCATTGATGGTAATGGAGTCTTAAATAAAGCTCTTATTTTGTTTCTTGGCTATATATAATGTGCTTACACTGCATGTGATAGCACATTGGATGTAGACTGTTGGTTTTGCCAAACTTAGGTTTCACATGTATGACACTTTTTGGTTTTGCCAATCTTTGTTAGGTTTCACATGTATGACACTTGCAGCACTAAAGATAATATCTCATATTCTTTACTTACTTGAAAAGGTCTTGGGTTAGCTTCCTTCAACTACTGAAATCTTTTTCCTAGGATCCTTCAGCCATTGGTTTGCAACATTTTCAATCATCTATTCTATTAGCCCCTCAGACTATTTGGAATCAGCGATTTTCAAATGACTGATTAGGTGTTGCAGTGTTTTGTAATAAAAGTACGCTGGAATTTTTTGGGTTTCCACTATATACCTTAGGTCTGTAAAGTATGCTTTGGAGGGATGAGTTGAAAGCAGGCTTAAAATGTGTGGTTATGACATACACATAGCGCAGTAAAGACATGCAAAATTACTCTCCATGTGTGGCATACTTATTGGTGAGTGCCTATGCTGACAGGACGCAACAACTGGTGTTGAGATAGGGTATCCAAAGCACTGAAAGCGCTCATCAAGGGAGTTTTCCATGGTTCAGCAAACTGCTCATAGGTGCCACGTGTGCTGCATTCAAAGTGTACAATCAATGCTGGCACAGGTGGACACTCAGCACAATGCCAGCAGGTATAAAACATGATTATGAAAGAATACATGTTGGTGACCACAAATAAAAAGGTACAGTGCCATTACACATAGTAATGCCATATGTTATGCGGAGTAAAGAACTCTAATGTTGGATGCAACCAAGTTATAAAAGCAGCACACAGCGATATTTAAGTATAAACCAAATTGAAATTCATGTGCTATGAAGCATAGATTAACCTGGTGGTTGATAAGAAACATTAAGCACAATGCCGACCAGATATCATAAAGGGATCTCCTTTTATGGACTAGTAGAATACAAGGCTTATCTACTTACCAAAACCATTACCAAATCGTCATGCCACAAAGTGTTGTAAAGGGACCTCAAGGAGAGGGCCAGGGGTTGTGCATTCAGAGTTGTCCCCAGACAAAGCGGTCCACCACCAAAGCTACGACACAGAGGCCCAGAACAACTCCCCAGATAGACATCAAGTAAAGAGCTCCAATGGAGAGCAAGAGCAAGATCCAAGCAGCAAAAAATGGTAAGGCTGACCCTCCAACCAGCACGTCAGAAGGGGCTGGGAAAGCTCTTCCTGATAAAATGAACACAAAACACTTGAGAAGTCACTACTGCACACCAATGTATACACAGCTGTTGCATTCTTACAACCACCAACTGCATTTGATACTGCCAAAAAATATCAATATTGACAATAGATGGATAGCATGGATAGAGGCGTTTGAAGATTTCATAGATGTAATATATAAAAAAGATGATAAATTATCTGAGGAACATGGCTGGTGAAGGAGTGAAAGAAGCCATGAAAAAGGTACCACAAGAAAGTGAAGTGACGTACAAACAAATCAAATTAGCTTTGAATGTTAAGTTTAATCCAGTACCAAATGTGGATTACAAAGATACATGCTCAGTCAAGAGCACCAGCGACCAGGTGAAACCATCAATTTAATGTGGAAAGACTGATTGGTCTGATCATCCTTTTTTAACATTTACATGACACCGCTCGCCAACATCGTCCGTTCGCATGACCTCAACATCATCTCATATGCTGATGACACCCAGCTGATCCTCTCTCCCACCAAGGACCCCGCCACCGCCAAAACCAACCTCCACAAAGGAATGAAGGCCGTCGTTGAATGGATGAAGAACAGTTACCTAAAACTGAACTCAGACAAGACGGAGGTCCCCATCTGCCTGGGACGACTCCTGGTGGCCGGACGCACTGGTGGCTGCCCCTACCCCCACCGACCACGCACGCAATCTGGGGTTCATCCTGGACTCATCACTCTCAATGACCCAGCAAGTGAACGTCGTCTCCTCCTCCTGCTTCAACACCCTCCTCTTGCTTCGCAAGATCTACATATGGATCCCCACCAGAACCAGAAGGACAGTCACCCAGGCCCTTGTCAGTAGCAGGCTGGACTACGGCAGTGCCCTATATGCGGGAACCACAGCCAAACTCCAGAAAAGACTTCAACACATACAGAACGACTCAGCACGCCTTATCCTTGACATCCCCCACCACAACCAAGTCACTGCCCACCTGAGTGACCTGCACTGGCTCCCCATCAACAAGAGGATCACCATCAAGCTCCTCACCCACTCTCACAAAGCACTCCACAATGCCGAACCAGCATACCTCAACAAACGAGTCACCTTCTACACCCCGAACCGCCAGCTCCGCTCTGCTGACCTCGCCCTCCCCACCGTTCAAGGCATCCACCAAACGCCCGCCGGCAGCAGATCATTCTCCCACCTCGCCGCAAAGACATGAAACACCCTTCCCATCCACCTGCGACATACCCAGGACCTGCTGTCCTTTAGGAGACGACTTCTCAAAACCTGGGTGTTCGAGCAGTAGCACCCCCCCCTCTTAGCGCCTTAAGACAGGTGAGTAGTGCACTCTACAAATGATTGATTGATGATTGATTGATGAAGCGCTATAAATACAATGAATTTAATGATGAGGAAGTTACCTGCCTCAGAGTATTCAACAGATGTCTGTCAGATTCCTTTTGATGAAGAAGACTGAAGGAAAAACTGAGTTTAGAACAAGTCTTCAAGGCTGCATGCACTGAAGAGTGTGCTGATTGTCAAGCGAATGACATGGAGGCCGGAGGCCCCCAAAGTGCATCAGTCATGAGCATGAAAAGTAAGCCAAGATATAAGGCTGAGGGACACAAGACAATGTCTCCACCACTGGACAAACATGTCTCAGCTGTAGTGAAGCAGACCTTTGTGTGACAACTTGCAAGGTGAAGAGAAAAGTAAGTACGCCACAGCGTGAAGACAAAATAGTTGACCGAACACTACCTCAGCGACATTTGACGCACTCCAATTAAGCCTAAAGGTCACACCAACTGAGGCATATATATTCTAAATGAAGTTGATCACCATCTAAATCATCAAAGAGTTCCTCAGTCTGAGATTCCAGTCAAAGTGACAAAAAATGTGATTGATGTCAATGTTTACCTCAGAAAGGCATGTACATGTGGTACTGGTCAAATGTGAGAAAAAACTCAAAGTGAAGAAAAATCGACATGAAGAAACACCAAACCATTCAAACATTGTCCAATGATCATTCTAAAAATAAATGAGTGTTCAATACCATTCATATTTGACAGAAGTGTGTCGATAAATATCATGCCTGAGGAGAAGTACCAAGAACTGTCTCTGTTACCAGAACTTACTATTTCAAAGACAAAAGTATACACATGGGCTGCTTCAATGCCCTTAAAGAGCGAAGGATCCTTTGTAGCCATTATGAAATACAAGAAAAATGTGGTACACGCACATATTCATGTTCTTCAAGGAACAAATTCAAGTGCCTGTTTGCTGAGCTTTAACACTGGAGTTGATATGGTTCTGATATCAGTGAACTACAATGTGAATGGTCATTATAAAATTGTTGGTCAATATCCTTCATTATTTCAAGGGCTAGAAAAACTCAAAACAATAAAAGTAAAGTTACACATAAATGAGGATGTTCATCCTGTTGCTCAAAGACACAGACAAATTGTTTCACTTGCAAGACACTGTTGTAAAGGAACTTAATTTGTTACTTAAACATGACATTGAATACTCAACTGGTCTGACACCATGGGTTTCTTACATTGTAGTAGTGCCCAAAAGAGACAATGATGGATCTGTATGTATTTTCGTTGACAAGCGTCAGGTCAACAAGGCCAGTGAGAGAGAGAGAGAGAAATCCATGTCCTCAAATTGCTGATATGATAACTCACCAGAACAGTGCAAAGTTTTTCTATTGGCTCGACTTAAATTAAGGATATCACCATTTGGTGCTTGAAGAAGAATCCAGGTACATTACAATCTGTTCTATGCCTATTGGTCTCTTTTGCTGTAAGTGATTGAGTTTTGTTACATCCTCTTCTGCAGAACTTTACCAAGACATCATTCTACATATCATACAGCCTGAGGTAAATGCATTTAACTAAAGTGGTGAATAATTCGTTTTCTGAGCTACACAGGAAGAACATTACAAAGCTCTCATGAAAGTATGTTATTTGATGACCAATGCAGGCTTAAGTCTGAATGTTGACAAATGTGAATTCCACAAAAAAGCTTGAAATTCTATAGTCATGTCTTTTCTGATGGGGTATGAAACCTGGTCCATAAAAAGTGTAAACATTGTCTACTGCAAATCCCCCTCAAGGAATTTCTATGTTACGATCTTTTCTTGCACTGCCCAGTTACCATTCCAGATACATGAGATTTTGCTATGGTTTGTGCACCATTACGAGAACTTAGAAAAAAGAATGAATCTTTTCATTGGTCACGTGAGTGTGAGAAGAGCCTCCAACACATCAAGTAAGCCATTGAGAGTGCCATGGAAATGGCATATTTTGATCTCAAACTACATACAGAGCTTGTAGTTGATGCTAGCACTGTCGGGTTGGGAGCAATCCTAGCATAGCAGACAGCCAAGGTTCTGGAGAGATATCGTGGCATATGCCAATAAGAGCCCGTCACAAACAGAATGTGCTTACGCGCAACCTCAGAAAGAAAGTAGTTTGGGCTTTTGAATACTTCCATGTTTTCTTAGACGGAAATCCTTTCACTGTAATGACTGATCATCAAGCACTGTTGAAGAAATATGGCAATCCAAAAGCCAAAATGTCTCTTTGAATTGAATGCTGGAGTTTGCGGTTACCAGAATACAACTTTACTATTATTCATGGTTCTTTCTCATTTTGGAAACAAGTATCCCAACTAGTATGGTATTGTTTGAGATTGTAATTTCCTCCAAACACTGAAGGACATCAGAGGTATGTGAAGTAGTATTCCTAGACTTCTCTTTTATGAACTCTTGGATGCCGTTGGGAATTGGTCCCACACAGGGACACAACTTGACCCAAATTTTGGAGGGCGTTAACATTTCGAGCAATGGGGCAAAGCAAGCATTTCCAGAATTGGGATCGGATCTATCCTCATAGCCAATATAAGAAAAAGAGGTGATAAACTTTGCCATTTAAATATATTGGATAAACCTGTTATTATAACAAACATGTTTCTGTAGATTTGACACTGTTCCTAGGGTGATCACAGTGATCTTTAAAAAGCAGACTGAGTGCCCTGACAACTAACAAAATGGCTCCTACAAATTTTAATCCAACACACAAAAGACAAGTTTTCACAAAGTCATTTCAAGACAACATCCCTTTTCCCTGATCCCGTCTGTGGCAGGACAATTTTTTGTGTGAAATATTTATCATTGCAAGTCCAGAAAAATACCCCCATCCCATTAATGACTGAAGGTACAATTTAGTTTTCCCAAATGTGAAATTCAGTGCTGCTTTTGTTCCACAGCCATACTAGAATCAGTTTTAGTAATGTAAGAGAAGGTTATGTTCTCCAATGACTGTAGCTATTGTTTTGACACTGATATTTCAATCTTTTTGTATAGAACTAGTTGGTTATTGGCTGGGAGATAGAAAGAGCCCTTTTTTGAAGTACACTTGGTTTTTGGGAGATCTTTTGAAAAGGCACCTTTATCCAAAGAGTTGTTGATACCTCTGGCTGGATTGGATGCAGCAGTAATAATGAGGATGTTCTTACATATATGAGCAGGACTTGGGTCTCTGCCGGTGATCGTGCTGGCCTACAAACTTTTGCAGCCTTGATGAAGTCCTGTGTGTTCATGAGGCTAAAGGTGAGTAACTGTGGTTGTTTTCATTATGTGTTTTCTACTAAACTGCACAGCACTGCTGGAATTGTGATTGAGCAATGACTGAGCAATAGAAAGGGGAGCAGGGGGGTCTAAAACCATTTGGAGGGTTGGAGGTAATGCAGGTGAGCCAGGTACACAGCAAGGGACCTTGAGGCCTTTGACTGTGCTGCCAGTGCATCAGGATGTCCTAAGGTACTGCCACTTCAGGTACTATGGTTAGAGGACTCTTTTTCATGTGAACTCATCTAGCAGGTCTGTTCTTGTGCTCTTGAGGCCCACCGTCAGCTCTCCCTGTGCAGTTCTCTTGTCTCAAGTTCAGGTCAGTTGGGTACTGTCTGCTCTTCAGCCATAGGTCATCTCTCCACGACATAGGGCAGGTTCCTCTGAAGTAAGGCAGGCATTGGGTATCCTGGCTCCAGCCAGCTTTCCCCTCTGCCTACTCCTGTGTTGTTCTTCAGAAGACAAGAAATGTGTACATCCATCCTGCCCACCGTAGAAAGTTTGAGCAATGGCTTTTCCTATACGTGTGCACAGTATAGACATTGACAATTTTGGGAAATATTATATTAAGTTTAATGATTATAAATTAATGATTAAATTGAGACTCAAATATACATTAATTTAGTGTCTATGCAATGACACATTTAATGGAGCCCACTAAACATGTACCAAGTGAACAAACCATAAGAAAGTCTATATTTAGGAAGAATATAATGCTGTTTGAATACCCTCTATACTACAAAGGATACATATTACGACAGGACAACTGTGAACTACCTAGCTCAATGTAGTCACTGTCATTCACTTACTAAGATTTCAATGGGTGAAACAAGAACTGTGAAAGATTATTGGCAATAAATGCATGAAGGGAAAGAAATGAAAACAATATGATTTTGAATAAAACTGAGAGTGTTATGAAGCCACTGCACTGCTTCTGTATAAGGAGTTATTTCATAGCAATCCATGATGAAAATCAATGAGGTAGTCTGAAAAAGTTAAGATACTTGTATTGCACTGTGCTGCGCTTTATTTTAAGCACCATAGTTACTGGATGTGTTAAAGAATTTCTGAGATTCAGAGATTTACTTTATAGCTCTGGCTTCACATTGTAACAGTCACCTGACTGTATGTGATTAAACAAAAAAGAGCTTTAAGAAGCACACCTGAGAGAGGGGCTCTGTTTCCGCCCACATACTGGTTACCTTGAGTACAGTATTTGATTTTGCAGAAGGTGTGGGCTGCTATTGAGAAACAGTGGCTGTGGTACTTCTGATGGTTACTTAAGGGAGTTTGGTCACCTAAAAAAATATATTGATGTGGCAGTTGACAGTAGAAGGACTCTTCTATCACATGTAGTATTGGCTAATAATATTGCTAAGGCATCTTGACATGCACATTGTGTGCATTAACTGCAGCGTGGACCATGTTTTCATTGATAGGCTAATCCTATTGACAAATAGACCTGCTTAATCGGATGTTCTCTCTTCAAAAATGGGTGTGGCAACCACCATAATGCTGCAATGTGCATGTTTTTTCTTCCACATTTACGTTTGTGTCATGCAGAATAAGTAGTTTGTTCTGCCCTCCCATCCCAGCACTCCGACAGACACACCAGTTGCTGCAGCTACAACAGCCTCATGTCCAACCTTCCTACCACACCATCCCACTGTCTCAATCCACTCTCCCCAACTGCAGCATCCTGCACATGGCCAGCCCCCTCTGCCGTGGGAGCCAGATTCACTGAGTTCTTGGGATAGCCCGGGTCACATGACCCAATTTTGATTATAAATTGGGAAGAAATACAGGTAAGGGAAGATGGCGACAAGCTTAGCCAATTTTGAGACGTAAAGAAATATATAAATTTTACGATTAGACAATGCTTTTACTTCATTGCCATATCTCTGCTGCTGTTCTTTTGGCAGACATGGTGCGCACTCTACTCTTATACTGCCCCCTCTGTATCCTGGCAATTCTGTTCACTACTGTTGGCTAAAAAGCTTTGTAAGTGGTGGGTAGTGATGCTTTCAATGAGTTCCAGCAGGCAAAACGAGTACAGAGACTTCTTGTAGGTGGTTTTGGGGAGAGTGGGCTTCTCCCTAGAGAGTAAAAAAGAAAATTGGGGTCAACTTGCTAAAACACCATAGACCCTGAGAAGGCATTCATGAAATGTTCCAGTACTTTCAAAATACATGAGAGACGCATGGCCTTCCCTAGGATTAGATCCCATTTCTTCAGATTTCATAAGTCAGAAATGACTTCCACTCTGCCATGGTCTGAATTTTTTAGTAGGTGAGCCTCATATGCCATGGATTACATACAATATACTAGTGCCAGAACTTTGCAATAGATACTCCACGCAATAGTTATGGGTACCTACACAAATTCCATTCGGTATACAGGGATCAGAAATGTGCCACAGGAACCCCCCTATAAAATGGGTGCAAGGTCTCTTATGACAAAAATTACCTCAAATGTCGGAGTCATCATTTTGCTAACCAGAGCACACCATATGCTAAGAATTATGTACAGCATGTCAGAGCCTGCATTCTGCCATGGGAAACACCTCTCATTCATATGCCGCTAGTGCCCTCATCCATAAGGCAAGAAGAACCTCCAGCATGCCAATGGGCAGCACACTTGTGAGCACAAAACACATACTCACACACACAAATATGCACTCATACATATACATATTCTCTCACAGACACTCATTTGTTCACACACCCAGTTTCACACACACTCATTCTCATTATATCTCTTGCACTCTTTCATACATTTGTTCTCTGTCTTGCTCACTCACACAGATACAGACACACATGCTGCCGCTCACACTCCAATTTGTTAAATCTGCTTGGATTGCATTAGAAAGACTTGCACTTTTGCTGTCCCACTATACCAGTCTTGCCTTTTAGTGAAGCTTAGTAAAAGCATTTTCTCGATACATTTTTCAGAAATCATAACATATGGCGTTGTCAATGCGTGGGGAAGGTATGATGTGAATAAAAAAGTGCACTTCCTTAAAATAGCTGTAAAGTGGTTTATATTTGGTTTCACATGTGAATCAAGTAGCAACATTATTAACTAATTAAGTTTTTAAAAATGAATATCACAGTATTCAACTGATCTTATGATACACTTGACTCATTTGGCAAACGTGCTTTTTATCCAGTCACACTTTGCATGTTGGGAATTTCACACCTAACTCACAATGTATACCAGAAAGATGGACCAGTGTACCTGTGTGAGTGCAGGGTGAGAGGCGAAAGAAAAGGGTGAACTGTGGGAGTGTCTGGTGAACGTTTGGTGAGAGGATTTAGTGCACAGTGACTTGTGTGCCCCAGTGAGTTCGGATAGACTATTATGCCTGTTTAAGCAGGGTGAGCTCCGATTGATGGGTGAATGGAGTCCCTGTATGAGTGCAGGTTGTGCAGTGTACCGGTGTGAGTGTTAGGTGAGCTCTCTGAGTGTCTATGTGTGTGCAGGGTGAGCGATGTGCCCACCTGAAAGCAGGGTGAGAGGAGTGAGTGCAGGGTGAGTGATGTGCTCATTTGCTCATTTGAGTTTGGGTGCGAGTGAAAGGTCAGAGTGTGAAGAAAGAACGTATAATGAGTGATGTGCTTGTTTAAGATTGAGTCAGGGTGAGTGATGAGATTGAAAGCTGAGAATGAGAGGTGAGTGGAGTGTCATGGGAATGCAGGGTGAGCGATGTTCTTGTGTGAGTGCAGGGTGAATGGCATGAGTGCAGGGTGAACAGCGTGATTGCATGGTAAGCAGTGTAAGTACAGTGTGATTGCTTTGAGTGCAGGGTGATCAATGAGATTACAGGGTGAGAGTGACAGATGAGTGGAGTGTCATGTTTGTGCAGAGAGAGCGGTGTTCTTGTGTGAGTGCAGGGTAAAACGAGGGTGAACGTCATAAGTGCTCTGCATGAGTGCATGGTGAGAGGTGTAAGTACAGTGTGATCCCTGTGAGTGCAGGGTGAGTGATGGGACTGAGGGGGAATGGTGAGAGTGCCAAGTGAGCGGAGTGCCATGTAAGTGCAGGGTGAGCGTTGTGATTGTGTGAGTGCAGGGAAAGAGGAGGGTGACTGGCATTAGTGCAGGGTGAGCAGTGTAAATTCTGTGTGATCGCGGTAAGTGCAGTCTGAGCTTGAAAGTAAAGGGTGACCAGTGAGAATTATGGGTGAGTTGCCTGATTGCAGGATGCATTCCCAAATACTTAAAATGTTATCAATGGTTGTGGAGTGGGGTTTCAGATATAATTTAAACTATTGCTATTATGACATCAATCAGGGATGGAGGGTGGAGGAAATAAACGATTTGCAGATCCTGCAACAAACTTTCAGCCTCTTGATATGCCTATTGGGTTGTCATCTTTCCCACAACATCTAAAATAGCCATAAATAGAATGTTCGTACACAGCTCGTAAAAATAGAAAGACCTGTGCCCTCTTTGGACGTCTGCTAACATGTATTTGGACAATTCGGACCGATTCACAAAGGCATATAGGAATACGTTCAAGAGTACTTATATATTACTACTTCCTGTACTGATAAACTCTTTTTGAATTGGCCCACCGAGCACGACTGTCTAGCAGATGAGAGTTACAGGACCCCAACTGATGATAAAGTACGCACCGATCAAGGGGGATGGATGTTCATATGAAAGGACAGATGAAAGTAGGTGGCTCCTAATTTTTCTTTTTTCTTTTTGAGAATTCTGGCCTCAAAAAAAAATAATGAAAAACATTTTGGGATTTCCAGTTGAGCCCTGTCACACAGCTTTCCTCTTAGCACCAATGTGAGCAGCAAAGACAAACACTGCCCACCCTAGATTACATCAAGTCAAAAGTGCTGCATGAATTACCGACCCTATATTATTTCTTTCTCATATTAACCACATGGCTGCTAGGCGTTTTCCCGTCCTGCGCTGAAGTACCAAAATAACCATTAATCATGACGAGCTGGCCTTGTCATCCGCGCACGGCAGGTAAGCGCCATGACGAGCCCAGCTCGTCATTAGCTTCGAAGGGGTTAATCAAGTTAAAAACTGTTGGGAGCACTGGTGAGAACTAAAGTCAACCGTTGTAACTCCTCATCTCGTTGTTGTCTTTGTTGGAGTCATGAACGGTGCTCGATAATCAGCGCTCTGGGCAAACTGAGTTTTTCATCCTACACTTGTCCTATCACTGTAAACAGGTATTAACAAAGCCAATATTTTTTGACTTTTGCACAATGCATTCGCATATAGCACACAGTATGCAAGCATACATTTGGGCATGTAAATATGTATTTTAGGACTATAAATGTAGAGTAAAATTACTACAGATATAGAGGCACACACAGACCTACTGACCTATAGCCACCCATGCATATAGACCAGCAGACAAATAATCACCAATTGGCACAGACTTACCACCATTCATACACATTGACAGGTTCGGACTGGCCATAGCGGGCATTGGGCATTTCCCTGGAGGCTGAAGAGTGGGGGCCGGTTTTGTTACTGGGTCCGGTTTTGCAGCAGTGCTGCAATATCGGCCCCCAGTAACAAAGCACCAGTGCTTCAGACTGGCTTCTGCCCCCTTCCCCACACCGTGAGCTGATCCGACAAAATTGTCAGGGCTGCTTTTGGTTCCCAGTCCCACTCTGCACATTGGCCTCTTAGCATGCTTTCTCCTTATCACAAAAACCCAAAGACATTTGTGATGTTATGTTGGGTGCAAGTCTACAGATTTATGCTGCTTCAATGTCATCTCAAAATGATCCGGGGATAGGTAAGGAAATGAACAAGAGAGAGGAAGAGAAAAGTAATCTGTGTGGGCAAAGAGAAGGATGCAGGAGAGGGTAAAGGGTATAAACCAAGGTGGATCGAACAAAGTGAGGCATAAGGGTGTGGCAGAGATTTAGAAAAGTTAGACGGGTAGGGATTGCCAGGGCATGCTAGCTATGCTGGCCAAAAGCAAATACACTCTCACAACAAATGTTGCATTAAGTGAGCCCTGTATAAACACCAAATATACATTTCGTGTTTACAACGTATTTATTTTGTCTCGCTGAATTAACTCAAGCGAAGTGAGTTTGTCATTTGTAGCTGCTGAAACATTACCTTTTGATTATTTTATCATGCACACCTACTTGCATTTGTTATTTGCATCCTGACCATTGCTTCCAAAGGGATAGTCCCTACAACAGGATTCCAGCTCTGAACAGGAAGGCATATTACCATCAGCCAGAAATGCACTGATGGTGGTCATGTAGCTATCAAATTGTTCCCTGCACGTTGTTTCTACTACTTCCAGTGGCCCACCAATGAAACTGCATACATTATATACCATACAAAAAAAAGCACTTTTGAGGCCTCTGTAATTTGTCATCATCAGTATCTGATGTGCTCAAACTGCTGTACTTCCTCAGATTTTAAAAGTACATATTGCATGTGTGGGCATAACTGCATAAGCAGATATGCTCCTGTGCTGGTCAGTTCTATTACTGCTAGTGCAAGCGAACAGGGAAGCAATTTTAAAGCATGTGCTGGACACTGCTGAAAATGAGTTCCCAAACCACATGATGGCCAACCACATGATGGCCAATGAAAATAGGGATGTTTGGTATCAAACATCTTGTATTAATAAACCCACACTGATTCCAGTTGTGGATTTATTAATACATGCACCCAGAGGGCACCTTAGAGGTGCTCCCTGAAAACCTACCAGCCTCTGGTGTGGTGACTGACTGGATTCTCTCAGCCTGCCACCAGAGACGAGAGTCTGGCCCCCAGTGTGAGAGCCTTTGCTCTCACAAGATAAGAAACAAAGCCTGCTCCACCCCCAGGATGACCTGCTGATTAGCGTTCGAAAGCAGGGAAGCTACCACTTTTGAAATGGGAGTCTGGCTTTCCTCACAGGATAGGAAGCAGACCCCATTATCCAGAGTCCTTTGGCCCCTAGATAGGTGGGAAAATTAGCTAGTCAGGTCGACACGCCCACACCCAGGTTAGTACCGCCCCTAAGGTGACCTAATCTGAGTTGTACACGATTTTTCAGAGTAAGCCATCCTTGTGATGGCAAACTTAGGAATTCTGAGGCAGGGTTATTTCAACTTTCCAGAAGAAGGGTTCATATAAGGGTAGTAATAACCCCAAGGGTCAGTAGATCATTGACAACTACCCTACACTCCACTAATGCCCCTAAATTCAGTTTTTAGAGGAGACCCTGGCACCAGAAAATCAGATCCCGCCAACCTGAAAAAGAAGATATAGTTGAAGAGTCGCAAAGAGCAAGAACTGAAGACCCATCAACTGACATTGGGCCTAACCGGCAGGCCTGCCTCCTGACTTCGATAATTGTACCAAAAGATGACTTTCATGCAGCTGCTATGTCTTCAAAGCCTGGGAGACCTGCCAGTATTTCACCCAAAAACCAAGAACTCCTGTGAAGCAGGGGACCTGCTTCTCTGCGCTCTGCAGGCAATTCAAGAGACCAGAGAGGACTTAAAGACTGCCAAAACCCAACACCTGAAGACACCACTTCACCTGTCGCTCCATGCCCGAGTTGAAGTGGGCCAGCAGTATCAGCATTGTCACCCAGCCCTACAGAGACAAAGACTATGGTGGTTTTGCCTCTCGTGGACCCCTGATGTCACCAGCAGCCTCTGTATGCAGGCCCCCTCTACCGCGACTGCCCACAGGAAGGAAAACACAACACCTAAAGACACCTCTGCACTCGTCACTCCTAGGCCATGGAGAAGAAGACCAAAAGTGCCCCTACATCCTGAGCATTGTGAGGCCTGATACCCCCTCTTGGTTCAGCCAGACTGCCCCCCCCCCCAAACTTAAAGACTGCAGGCTCTTTCCTCAAAGACAGATCTCCATATACTTGCATTGGGCACCCAAAGCTATCTTGCACTCCTGCACCCAGCCGCCCTAGTCCCATTGGTGATGTTCTACTGGTGCTTCCTTGGACCGTGCCCACCACTCACCTTAGCTCCTGGAGATGGGCCCTGTAAGTCACTGTACTGCACCTAAATGCTGTGCTTTGTTTTCCTCTCATACAATAACATTGCAGCTCTTCTAAAAATTGCACGAAGTTTCAACTGTTTGAATACAAAATAATGTTTATTTTAAAACTTACTTACCTGATCTAATTGGTTCAGGTGTCTAAATATATGTAAAGATGCATGTTATTTTTATATATTGGTGTAGATCTCCTTCTTGAGTGGTGAGCATAATTTATTGACTATTGCGTGCATTTGCAGATATCTAACACTCCTCTCTGATAAGCCAAAGGCTGTTTGACCGCACTACCCCCTAGAAGAGCACCTTGGGATTGCTAGAGTAAGCCCCTGTCCACTCATAAGGGCACCTCCTGACTCTTTGCAAAATGTATCTCATTTTGATATATTATATAAAGAGCCAACTTCCTACACAAATCACATGTATACATTGTATATTTAATGAGCCATGGCTTGAATAGATTGCCTGAAGGCTGTGACACATGCCTCCCTATTCAGAATGCTCTTCAACAGAACAAGTGTAAAGACTGCTTAGAAGATAGTCACATAAGCTCAAGTTTAATCACTCGAGTCAAGTCATGACTTTCGACTCCTAGTAGCCGGTCAGCAGAAGCCTGCATTAGAGTCTCTTGCTCTGCTACCTTTTTAACAGATCTATTCTTCTACATCTCCATACCAGTACTTCCCCACTTCTACCCTTAGCTCCTGCTTCTCATCATTGTGCAAATGTCCCCCGTTTTATATGCCCACTCTTTGCCTATGATATTCACATGGTTTTCACTTTGTATCGCTTACTGCCTACCTGTATATAAAATTCTGACTGCCTGCACCCACCTGGCACTGGGCAGAAATAGGATGCCTGATTCTTTTGCCCACCAAGACTCAAATGGTCTATTTCCATCATATAGTGCTCTCAAAAGCGCCCCATATGACATCATATTTCCTCCCTGCTACATTTGCTCGTCCTTCTCTTACCAATACTTAGGGTTCAGTTGCCTAGTAAACTGTTTCTGTCTTCCTTCATCACCTCATCCATCGATGCTATGAACTATCTTCTATTCAATGTCATCGGAGATTGCCTTAAGTAGCAGTTTCGTCCTTCACAGACTGAGCAAATGATGCAGCCATCAGCACTACATCCTATGGCCCCCTGGAAATGCTCACATTCTTTCATAACACAAATATATCCTTCTCAGATAGATCTCTACCAGCATCAGAAAAAGTACTTAGGACCTTCTGTAAGTAATATATACCCCTAAAATAGTACAAAGGGCCTTCTGAAATACCCTTACTCAGCCCCTTCATTGCAAACCCACAAGTGCAAACTTTCTACAAAACTTCCTGCAACCTCTACTGATACAGTGGGGCACACTTACAAGCCCTCACTTCCAATGGAGCTTCATTTTTTGACGCTCTGGTGTCGCAGCGCCATTTTCCATTTTTACAAGGTGGCGCAATGCCACTTTGTGTACCTTAACACCACCGTGTAAATATGCCCCTTACTGCCGCAGTCCTCTGCTGCAAAGGGGTATGCAATGGGTGCTGCTGTGGGCATTCCTCCGCAACACCAATTGCTTTTTGATGCTGCCCCAGATTTACAAGGCTGAGGCAGTGCCAAAAATGAACACCATGGAATACCAGGCATTAGAATGGCGGTACAAGGAGAAATTATTAATTTCTCCTCGTTTTTTGCTCTTTTCAGGTAAAGGATCAGATTGCCATTACTGATTGCTTATGTGCCTTTCTGCACATAAACAATTGTCCATGCAGCGCAGGCACCCTTGCCATATGATGGCAAGGTGCCTGCGCTGGCGCTAGGCAGATTTTTTTGTGCCAGCACTAGGGGAAATACAGGGATGCACCATATTGTTGTAAATACGGCGCATCTCTACGTTTTGAAAATGCCAGAGCACGGCACTGCCAAATTTGCAGCAGCTCCGCGCTCTGACATTTTATTGTAAATATGACCCAAAGCATCTTACCTCCTCAAAGCTTCCTGTAGAACATCCTCCTTTTAGACTTAAGGTCTGTCTCTGCAATGACTTATCTCACAACAAATCTCCTGCAACCCATGTTTTCCTCTTCTGCACTTATCCCATTCGCATTGTCATGTGGATAAAGGGCATTGCTATTTATACTACTGATTAAACTTTATATACTGTCTCAAAATAGTAACAAAATGAATTATAAAAATGAATAAACACACAATTAATTGAAATGGAAATGACAGGAGATAAGCCCAGTCACAAAAGTTTACGCTATTTGAAGTCACAATTTGAGATCAGTGTCTAATAGGAACATGTGAGCACACACTCTCTTCCACCATGCCAGGCCCATTTCCTTATGGCTCACATACAGACAGTTTTAACTGCTGTTTGTCGAAGACCTATTTTAAACAGTATAATACAGTTGTGTCTATCTCAGTTCCTTGCTCCTCATTTCACAGGCTTTCATCTCTATTATTGTGTTTGTCAGCCCAAGGAACTTAGGGGCATATTACCAACAACTAGCGATAATTTTTGTCTCTAACTTGTTTAGAGACAAAAATTATCGCCGCACATCGGCGATTTTTATCGCAGATAACCCTTGCTATTAGCAAGGTTTATCGCAAATGCGATAAAAAACGGCCGCAATGCATGAATATCGCTGAAAAGTCAGCGATATTCATGCATTATCGAGCAAATGCTCTTAGCCATGTTATCCACCTCCCATTGGATAACATGGCTAAGAACTGCTCAGGGCAGGTGTTAGCTTTTGGAGATATTCGCGCTTAGCGCGAATATCTCCAAAAGTTGGTAATAGGAGATAGCGATGTTAGGGACTGTTTCCAGTCGCTAACATCTTGGCACGCCCACTTTGCATGTCATTAGTGATACATATCACTGACATGCAAAGCGGGGCCCAAGATGGTCGCTATCTCCTTTTAGCTGTCACTAACTGGTGTTAGCGACAGCTTGGTAATAGGGAGATAATTTTATCTCCGCTTTCTTGGCTTTTAAAGGCAAAAAAGCGGAGATAAACCCCCTTGATAATATGCCCCTATTTCTTTCTCACAGTATTTTGACTCAATGTCATGTTTCCACCCACTGCTGTTGTCAGTTTTTGCCTTGCAGTGCATATGAGGGACTATTTTCACTCCCTACCCTGCTCACAGGAACCTCCTCTCTTTATTAAAAACCAAACCCCTGTGGTGAGCACTTGGCTCCTCAATTCCTTCATGCTCTAAGTACCAATTGTTGCCGTTTCGGCTGGCAGCCATCTTAAAATGTTTTTTAACCATCTAAGATGACCGACTCTACATCTGCACACGTACCTGGTGGGCATCTTTGAAACCTTTTTCTTATGCTTCATGAAATTCTTTCAAAGAGGGCCACTGTGGACGAGCTTTATACATACAAGACATCTTCAAACGGATATTCTAAAAGGAAAATAAAAAGAATTAAAAGATGGCCCCTGTGACACACAAAACAGACATCTAATGAGGAAAAACATGCTGGCAAAAGCCACTAGGTTTCACAGATGAGACTCATTGGCTTTGCCAATGCTTGTAAAACATTATTTAACCTCTACTGCTGCTTCATCCACAAGTGCTCAGATATGAGCATCATAACCTCCCCCCATTCCTTCACAGGTATTCAGCAATTCCATTCCCAACCATTACCCAGCACCTTGCGTGTCTCTGAGTGGCTTCATAAATCTCGAGTGAAGCAATGCAAAAATATCACTGCATTGCCTTACTCTGCACCAGGGAGGCGTTCCATGGGTATTGCGTGGATGTTCCCATGCATTATCCATGGATTTCTATGCATTTCCAGATTTACCAGAAGTGGTAGACCTGGGAATGCGCCCAAAAAATACACCTCCCAAGAAGAGGAGCAATGGGGAGAAATATTTTTTTTCCTCCTTCTTTTTCCTTTTGCTATGTGTGCTGCATTCTGCAGCATACATAGAAAGAGGAAAATGTCTCAGAGGATTGTTTTTGTGCAGGAAAGTGCCCCTTCCTGCACAAAAACAATCCTACTTAAAGCACAAGCACCATTTTACCATGGTGCAAGGGTGCCTGCATAGGTGCTAGGCAGTCAAAACAGCACCAGCTTAGCGGAAAAGGTAGGAATGCACAGTATTCTTTTAAATACAGTGCATTCTTGGCCTTTTCCTGCCACGCAGTACATCAAGGTGACATGCCGCGCTGCGTTACTTTTTCATAAACCTGCCCCAAAATGCGTATTCATTCCACTTTACTCCACAGATCAAGGGATTCTGGCACCTTTACTCCAACCTCCCTTCAAAGCAGCGTTTGGGAGAAGATGAAAACCAAACTGCATACATTTTGTATGTGCGCTGACTTTTAAATGGATTTGCAGGTAGCACCGATGTTGTAGTGAGGTGTAAGAATTTACCAAATGCACTTTTATATTCTTTTAAGCGCAATCCAGACGAACATAATGTGCTTATATTTTTTACTCTGTTTTTAAAGTCAATATATCCCAGCTTGCTGTCTCAGTTTTTGACCACTTCTATCAAGATATTTTGTCCACATCAATGTTTGGCCTAAAGGTATCTTTTTTAACTCATTCTAAAATGTATACATTTTAATGGTTCACTGCAAGGTCTTTTTTGTCAATGACAGCATTTAACAAATTGCTTGTCAACTGTTTGAGATATGATCAACCGACCAAGCTCCAATCTCATTTGTGAAGGAGAGGTGGAGTTTGAAAGAAAAATGACATGTCAAAGAGCTTTAATCATTACCATCATCAGTCCTGCTTTCAACGTAGCCCCAAAGATTTCGGCTCCCTAGATAACTGAGAAGCCCAATTTAGCATAGAACAGTTATTATCGAGGTGGTCATTGTTCTGATCAGATTATCATTTCGCCTTCAAAAATAATGTCATAAATATACACTTTCAGGTTTCTGAACATGTAATGTCAGTTTTTGGATTAACCCTTCTAACTTGGCTAACCCCCCGATACTGGTAGGAATCAACATTATCTGTCTTTGTATTTCTCATTTTCAAATTACATAAGCATTAAGCACCTGTTTTGGTCCCAACTAATAATTTTTGTGTTGCTGATGTTAACCTCTAAGTGTTTCTTATGATTGTATGAGGTGTATTGCATTCAAGGGACATTGTAGCCATATTGGCATTGCATCCAAGAAAACTGTATCGCCGGCCTATCGAGCATGGCAATGTTCTGTACCCCAAATTTAGCAGGAACATTTTTAATGCAATACAGGGGTGTCACCATGCCAGCTGTATAGAGAGTAAACCGAAAAAGGTCCAGCATACATCTTTCAATTAAGCATAAGGTTTGTATATATTATTTTGAACACCCTTTTTTCAGCTCCTACTTTAATCCTTTCCCACCTGTTCCAATGTGAGAGCTGAATTGCCATTAAGTAGGTATCAGGAATGTCCCAGCATAGTAGCTTCTTCCACAAAAATCTTTTCTTGACCCTCTCAAATGATGAACTGTAGCCAAGAAAGCACTTATAAACGAGAATTCTAGTAGTTTGACTGCTTTTTGGGCTAAAATATTTGTTGTCATTATATTAGCAATGGCTTTCTATCTTTTTCTGAAACATGCATGGGGTATTGGTAAGAGGCTGGCCTCTTCCTACCAAGACTGTCATCAAGCATGATTTTGTAAATTGTTTTGCTTGCAAGTCAAGTAAGGCAATTGTTCTTATCTACAGCTTTAAAAATGAGGCCAAGGTTAGATCCTTTCCATGAGTCTGGATCACTTGCTGTTTGAGAAGAGAATAGCGAAGGGCCAGAACCAAAAGGCGGGACATACCTTAAAAGTATTAATAGAATTCTATCTGTGCCCGGTACGTCACATAATTACGTGACATTCACTTTCTGTGTTACAAATTTCCCTATTACCTGAGTAGCTGACACTGCATTAAACGTGTTTTTCTGGTGTATCATTCATTCTTGCAATTAACGTCCCAAATTATTTTGAGTCATGCATCCTCTCCAACTTAATTATGTCTTCCCATTTTTTAGTATTAAATCTTTTTATTGAAGAAAGCAGCTCATACAGAAACAAAGATGCCTTGCGGATCAGGAATATGCATTACAACAATAGGGGCAGTGAAATGACATGACAGCTACCATCAAACAGCCCCAACGCGCCGCAGTGTCCTCCCGTGCCCGGGAAGACTGTAAAGCTGAGCCTGCAACCATTAAGGAAAAACAATACCCCAACCCCGCTCCCACCCATCCCCCAGCCTACTCACCCCCAACCCCGTTCTAGGTCCATAGCCCCCATACAACAAACATTATCAACATCCGCCCACACCATAGCCTCTCAAGGTTGAGTCTGTGACAATCGAAGCAAGCGCAAGTACCGGGGGCAAGTCACCTCCCTGAATACTGTGGCTAACAGGGATAGAAAGGGCTGCCATAGTTCTGCATACTTTGATCCTTTCCCGGCTTTGGTTAAGGACAGTTTTTCCATGCCGACCACCGCCCAATGGCGAAACAGCCAGCCCTGAAAAGTGGGGATATGTGTGGTGCGCCAGAAAGAAAGAACGTTCTGAACCGCAGAGCCCAGAGCGATGGCTATCAGCCTCCCCCTACGTGATTTCAGTGGGTAAGTCAGAGCGTTCGGTAGACCCAGCAGGACATATGTAGGGAACCTCGGGATCTCAGTTTGAAAATGCTTATCTACCTCATCTCGAACCAGTTTCCAGTAACCCTGTATCTAGGTGCAGTCCCACAAAAGGTGAACTAATGTACCCCTCTCTCCACAGCCCCGCTAAGCAGTCAGCCTCCCTTGTGGGATCCATTTTGTGTAGCCTCTCCGGTGTGTAGTACCAGTATGTGACTAGTTTGGTGAAGGTGTCTGTCAAACCCATGTGGTAGGCCGAATGTCGTGCCCGATAGTAGATGTCCTTCCATTCTTTATTGGTAAGCATCCGTCCCAGTTCCCTCTCCCAACGGACCCTGCTTGGGTTATACACCTGGGCAAACCCTGCCAGCAACATGCGATACAGGTCTGAGATAAGGCGTTTATCCGTCCTCCGTGTGAGTAACCAGTATTCATAAGGGCTAAGCTTCCGATCTGCCTCTGTTCGTACCTGGGCATGAAGTGCCCAATGGCGCACTTGCAAATAGTGTAGCCGCTCCGTCTCTGGCAGGTCGTACTCTCGCCGCATGTGGTCAAAGGGAGCTATCCCTTCTCTCGTATGTAAGTGGTACAGAAATCTGCACCCAGCTGGGCCCCACTTAGCGAAGGCCTGGGCGTCACATCCCGGCCCAAAATCCGAATTGTCCACCAGCGGCGTGAGCGGGGAGGGAAAAGTGGTCAACCCGTGCCTGATGTTAGTCTGGTCCCAGACCTCCATGGGTACCCGCGTGATGTGTGAAGCGTAGAGATTAGGATGACGGTGCTCCTTGCGTAGGAAGGGAACTTCCTGTAGTGGACGGCCCGCCACTGCCTGGTCCTGGAAGAGCCAGTGCTTTTCCGACTCCCACCTACTCCATTCCACCAAAGTCCGGAGTTGTACCGCCTGATAGTAGAGCCGCAGACCTGGAAGGCCCAGGCCCCCCTTTTCCGTCGGTATCATGGCAAATCTAAGTTTCATTCTCGGACGTTTGCCATTCCAAATGAATTGGGCGAGTTCTGACTGTCTGTCTGATCCAGCCCTCTGGGGGACGAAGTTGGATAGCCCTAAAGACGTAGAGGATCTGTGGTAAGATGGTAATTTTAACGGCAGCAACTTTGCCTAGCCAAGATAGTGGAAGGTGTCTCCATCTGCTGAGTTCCGCCCGTAGCGTCTGACGCAGCTTGGCGTAATTGATGAGTACCGTGCCTGGCTGAGTGTCTGCCAACTGGATCCCCAAATATCTGATAGCCTCGGATGCCCACCGGAAGGGAAAATGTGTCTGCAAGTAGGCCTGTGTCTGCCCATCTAGGGAGAAGTCTAGCGCCTCCGACTTTGCCATGTTAACCTTGAAGCCTGCTGCCCCAGCAAAGGACTCCAGGATCTCCGCACACGCCGGCATCGAGGTTCTGGGGGAGCCCAGTGACAGGAGAACGTTGTCCGTGTATAAACGTATCATGTGTATGAATGCACCAAACTTCATCCCCTGTACCCTCGGATCGAGTCTCAGTGCCTGAGCTAATGGCTCCATGTACAGCGCGAACAGCAGAGGTGACAGCGGACACCCCTGACGCGTCCCCCGTTCAATGGGAAAGCGTGGGGATGAGCATCCGTTGACCCTCACCGTCGCCGTGGGGAAGGTATAACAATTCAGGACCCAGGTCCTGAACTTCACTCCCAGTCCCGCCTTTATCAATACACGCTCCAGGTACGGCCAGTGGACCCGGTCAAAGGCCTTTTCTGCATCGATTCCGAGCAGCATGTAATCCCCACTGGTACGCGTCGCCTTCTCGATCAGGTGTAAGGCTCTCTTGGTGTTATCAGTCGTTTGGCGCTCCGGGATAAAGCCCGCTTGGTCTGGTTCTATCAACCCCTGCATAAAAGGAGCCAGTCGTGCGGCCAGTATGGCCTTGTAAATTTTTAGATCAACATTAAGAAGAGATATGGGGCGATACGCCCCACACTGTGAGCGGTCCTTCCCTGGCTTGGTAATGACTGAGATGGCGGCGTCTAGCAAATCCCGAGGGATCGTGCCCGGTTCCTCAAAGGAATTAAATAGAGCTGTGAGCAGCGGCACCACCTGAGGGCAGAAAGTCTTGTAGAAAAGGATGGTAAACCCGTCCGGGCCAGGCGCCTTTGCCAACTTAAGGCGAGAGATCGCCAAAATGACTTCTTCGGGTCGTATGTCACCGTCTAACTGTTCCGCTTGCTCCTTTGACAGGGCCGGGAGGTAAACAGATTCCAGAAAGGCCTCGCTGACCGCGGGATTAAGCCTCGCTCCCGCATAGAGGGAGGTATAAAAGTCGCTGAAAGCTTTCGCGATATCACCGTCTTCAGTGACGCGCCCCCCGCCTGGTGTGACCATCTCTTGTACCATATGTCGTTGCTGAATTTCTCGGAGCGCACAACCTAACAGACACCCGCACCTGTCCCCCCCGGTGTAGTACGCGTGCCGTGTCCTCAACACCGCAAACTCTGCCCTATCTTGGTCTAAGGCTGCCAATTGTTGTCGTACTTGGTGGAGCTGTCTCCACACCCTAGGCGCTCCTGTCCTCTGGTGCATCCGCTCCAGCTCCCTCGTCCGTAACGACAATTCCTCGCGTTTGCGTGCTCTCTCAGAATTTTCTGCTGCCCAAATCGCTATTAATTCCCCACAAAGGACCGTTTTGAGTGCTGCCCATTGTGTAGCCCGCGATGTGTCTGTAGTGTGATTGTGTGATGAAAAATCTTTAAAAGCCCCCTTGTTTTTCTCCACGTTTTCTGTACGGTGTAGCAATGTATTGTGCAGTCTCCAGCAGCGCGCGGTTCTAGCTACAGGTCGGAAGGAGAATACTACCAATAACGGTGCGTGATCAGAGAGCGCTGCGGCCCCAAACTCCACCTCCATCGCCAGCGCTGTGAGTGACATGGAGGATAGGAAGTATTCCAGCCTTGCGTAAGTTTTGTGGCATTGGAAAAGTAGGAATAGTCTCGGGTTCCCGGATGGAAGCTGCGCCAAAGGTCAACCAACCCCACCTCCTCCAGCCTGGCCAGCCCCTCCCGTGAGAGAGGTTACCCGCCTGCGTGGTGCGCTGCCCTGATCTGTCCAAGTGGGTGTCAAACACTAGATTCAAGTCCCCCCCGATCAACACATGCCTATCAGGTGCAGCTGCTGCTTCGGTGAGTGTGTGGTGAAATAACTTTTCCTGGCCTTTGTTAGGTGCATAAACTGAGCTAACAGTAAAGGTGGAGTCCCCCAGAGAAAAGCTGTAGGAGAGCAATCTACCTCGTATTTCCGCCACTTTCCTCCCAACCTTTCCTCTAAAATGCTGTGCCACAAGGATCGCCACCCCCGCAGACTTATTGGGCCCCGAGGAGAAGTACTGGAGTGGGAAGCAACGCGACTTCATCCTAAAGCAGTCCCTAGCTAAGAGATGTGTTTCCTGAAGGAGACAAATGTCGGCCTTTGAGTTCTCCAGGAAAGAGGAGTACTGTCCGCCTCTAAACAGGGTTGTTTAGGCCCCAAACGTTCAGGGTGAGCAGGCGCAGTTCAGTCGCGGGCATAGGCAATCAGAAGACCCAGATGCTGTGTGCCTCTATGTCGGGAAGTGTCTACATCCCAGCTTACGATCATCTCATACCTCATTCCCTCACTCATCCATGCATTCATTCATGGACCTGGAACCACCCGCCCCCCTGCCCCAACTAACCCACCCCAAAACACCCAGAAATCAACACAACAAAACCCCCTCAATATAAAGGATATAGTCAACAGTATTGTCCATCCTCCGAAGATGAATGGTAGAAGTCACCATTGGGATAGTCTGTCAGAACGTGGAGTTCCATCCCTCCCGTCACAGCCCCTCCAAGAAGCGTGTAAGACCCTTCTATAATCGGCCAGCTTCAAAGTCAACCAGGGTGAGAGGCCTCAGCACCCAATGATACTGCTTCCACTGCAGCCCTCTGGCCATCTTTGATATCTGCCGCCGGCGGCCTCCAGACCCGACGTCTTCTGGACTGTTGTCTCCATCGTGGTCTGCCATCCTCCAAGTCCGGTGCGCGCCCCTCAGCCTCCTCCGCGTCGGCTGGTCGCTCGAGACCCAGTAGGCTACACGCTTCCGTCAAGGACCGGAGTTGGTACAGCTTGTTATCTTTTTTGAAAAGCAGACGGAATGGATGGCCCCAGCTATAGGAGATGTTTTGCTGCTGAAGGTGGGTCGTGACGGGCTTGAAGCATCGCCGCTTCTGCAGCGTTAGAGCGGACAGATCCTGAAAGAGAACGGGGGATTGCCCTTGAACGGACAGAGGATGCTTCTTCCGCACCTTCAACAGTATCTCTTCCTTGGTGCGGAAGTCCTGCACACAGGCGAGAATGTCCGGTGGTGGGGCCGAGCCGGTGCGCGGGGGACCCACCCTATGCACGCAGTCAATCCGGATCTCTGTGTCTGCTGAGCACCCCAGGATGTGGCGAAACAGCACCTCGGTGAAACTAAAGAGGTCCCTGGTGTTCTCTGCCATCGTCACTCTCCGGATACTGACATTATGGCGACGGGAGCGGTTCTCCAAGTCCTCCACGTGTGACTGGAGATCCACCTGCTGATCATGAATCCGGACTATCTCCTGACGCAGCGCCTCCATCTCCGTGTCCCTGGTGTCGCCCTTCATCTCCAAGTCTGCTACTCGTTCTCCTATGCCGTCTACCTCCCTGTGGACATCCTTAAGCTCCTCCGTAAACTCTTTTTGTAGGGCTTGGAGTTCTCCCCGCAGAGTAGTGACGAGCGACTCGAGGAACGCTTTGGTGATCGGTTCTGAACCTTCCCCCTGTTCCGACTTCGTCGGTGTCCCAGTGGCTGCCATGTCCTTGGCTTGTCGAGGCGACTGGGTCTTAGCAAAAAGGTCCTTGACCGTTCTTTCCTTCTTCGGCCTCGTGGTGGACATCCCGAACCTCTTACCCGCTGCCCGAAGCTCACCAGATGCTGTGGGCTGCCTCCCGCGCCCCTGCTATTGCCGTCTCTCCGTGGGAGCTACAGACGTTCAGCCCCAGGGGGTGCACTTCAGGTCGGGGCTCCGAGGGGGCCAAGCCCGCTTCCCCGCAGGAGTGTCCGGTTCAGACGCTGATTTGCGCCACTATCTGAGCCTTCCTCCCTTGTCTTCTCCGCTGCCCAGTTCTACCGCTACCCAGGCCACTCTTCTTGATGCCGTCCGGTTCCTTCCAACTCTGGGACCCCAGTGTTCTGAGGAACGTCTTGTCAGCAGCTCTCACGTGATGGTCCCCGGTCGCAGCTCCCAGCCTCTAACAGTGGGTCGCGAGCGTCATTTGCCCATGCAAGCTCCGGTGGGCAGGGGGGTCCACATGCACTCCACGATACTCCTGGAGGGCCCGCGGCAGCACTCGGCGGTCTCCACTTCCCACAGCCACAATCCCCGCCTCTGCCCTGGGGACGTTAGGCCCCGCAGTCCTTCACTGTGCCGGCAGGTCCGTGCCTAAGATGGCGGCGGGCGTCCGCCGCCGCATGCGAGGGTCAGCCTCACCTGCTGTGTCCGGGTAGCGGCCCCCACCTTCCAATCGTCCTCACTGTGTGTGGGTGGTGCCCCGATCTTCAGCGCCGAGGCCCGCGGCTGTCTGTTCCACCGAGGCCCGCCGGGAGCCAGGCCGCTCCGTGTCAGCGCGGTCACAGCTGCCGCTCCCCCACAAGATGGCGGCTTCCGGCGCGGTCCACTGCTGGACGTCTCTTCACCCGGGTCCTTTGCTCCTGAGGCCGACTGCAGTCCTATGAGGCACAGCTCGCGGAGACTACCACTCTCTCGGTCTGCTCTGATGTGGGTTAGGCCTCTCCCCGATACCTCAGCCGTCCGCCGCCAACCACCGCCGCAGGCCCTCCGTCCCCGGCTACGGCCACCACCTCCAAATCACCCACCGTGGGATCCGCCATCGGGCACACGGCAGGGTCCGTCGATCTGGCCGGCCGGCCGCTGCAAAACGGGCCTCCGAGCCTATGCCATAGAATGCTGCCGGCGGGAGCTCCGGACAAACACGTCCGTTCACGCCGCCATCTTGGCCACGCCCCCTCTCTTCCCATTTTTTAGACTGAGAAAAGTGTTTTGCCTCCCAGCAACTCTGGGACTCATAAACTAGAAATTGATGCAGCACTGTGCCAGGAGTCTTTTAGCTGACTTTTGCTGCGACATTTCCACACACAAGTACGTTACGACACATCACTGTACTTTCCCCAGCTCTGGCGCACAATTGGCTGCCATGCGCCAGTGCAAGCACCCGTGCGTCATTTTACAAGGGAATCTGCATTGCAGAAATGATTGTTTGCCATTTTCCTCTTTCTATGCGCCATTCCTATGCCTCCCCTGGGGAGGGGTAGGAATCTGAGGCATCTGTGAATGCGTCAAGTTCCATGGATGTTGCTTGAGAACACCCACAGCAACACCGATATAAAGCTCCTTTCACACAGGGTAATGTGTCTGGAAGAGCCCATATTTACAAGGCCATGAGTCCTGCAGTGTGACTTTACATGGTCTTGTAAATATGGACAAGTCCTTTGTGCCGCCGGTGCATCAAAAAAAGTGACTCACCGGCAGCAAAATGGGCTCATAAATAAGCCTCTTAGTACCTCTCTCAATTCCACCTCTGTAGATCTTTTTCTGGACGGTTGATTAACATTCCACTACATGGTCCTCTTATCACTTGTGTCCGACTCAGCTTTACATATTTAGAGGTTGTATCCTCCTGCTAGTGTGATCAACACTTTTAATACAATTATAAGGAAATCACTCCAGGATGATAATATTTTGCTAACCAAGGTTTCTAGAGAGCTGTTTTTTGCACATAGCACGCTCCCTGTGCTTTGTTTCCACTCAGCATAACCTTCCACTAAATTCTGTCACCACATAAGTTTTTTCAACCCTGTGGTGTTTTACGGATCCCCCAGAGTTAGAAAAGCCAGGAGCTGCTTGATGTCCTCATGAAAAAGTGTAGTTTGCAGGAGACGATCACTCTCTGTGATAGATTGTAGGACTTGGCCCATTTTGGCTAAAGTTCCCTAAACTTTTTCCTTTCCCCCTAGACCTTTTTTCTGACATGGTGTTGCCAGCGTAGATGCTTTGTTCACTTTGCCACTGCTAACCAGTGTCAAAGTGCAAGTACTTCTAGGTGTAGAGTATAATGGTAATTATAGAGGAAAATGGAGGATTGTGCCCTCAAGATTTGTCAACAGTAGTTCAAAAGGAAACGTTCTTTGAAAGTTTTACGTGTGTGATTCTTATTTCATGGTGGGCCCTAACAATTGTAGCACCTAAACCCAGAAATTTCCACCCAAACAGTTACCTATAATTATAATTAGTTGTCCATGATTGGTATGTTTGCCTTACTAGTAAAGTGCACTATGTGTGCCAGGGCTGGTAATGCAAATGCTACTAGTGGGCCTGAAGCACTAATTGTGCCACCCACACAAGTAGCCTTAAAAAGGGAACTCAGGCCTGCCATTGCAGTGTCTGCTCGCAGTTTGAGAAACTGCCATGTTGTTCTGACAAGTGCACTCACTTGCCAGATCTTACCCTTTTCTTTCCATGCACATCAGACACCCCTATGTTAGGTCCAAGGTACCCCCTGGGCAGGGTGCAGTGTATGTTAAAGGTTGGACATGTACTGAGGTGCGTACCATGTCCTGACAGTGAAATGATCTCCATTTCGTTTTTCACTGTTGAAAGGCCATCTTGCCCATAGGACAGAATGGGGAGACTGTTTAATATGTTATCCAGCCTATCTTACCATAGTCTTAAGATGGAGAGGTGAAGTTTAGTATGCCTAAACTCACCATGTAATAACACATCGTTCTATGAAGGTGGTTTTTGCATTGTGTGTTTATAAGCCACTCTTTTAGAAGTGGTTGGGTTTTTGTGCTGTTACATTTCTGTGTGTCTCTGCCTGGTTGTGGATTGACTGTCTGGATTTGAAAGCGATAGGATTTGGGGAATATCTCAACTCAGGGGAGAAGGTAAGACAGCAACAGGCTGACCTGCATCTGGAGTGTAGGGGGAGGAGTAGCCCCTAGAGGTGAAGAGGCCTGGGTTGCCTGCTATATAACAATTGTCCCATCTCCTGCTGAGTGACTGAGAATCCAGACCCCACTAACCAAAGGAAGAAGGTGTCACTGGCAGGGAGGCACCCAGAACTGGTTTAAAGAGGGGTCAGTACCCCCTGAACACAAAGACTTCAAAGCCATTGAGGGGTATAACTATGAGAGCTGAAGCCCCTGAACTTTGGAGAATGGCTTTATCAAGATTGAACAAGAGTGGAGCTACTTCATGGTCAAGAGGAACCTTTGCCAAGGAAGAAACAACTGAAGAGACTGAAGGAAAGGACTGACCCTTGCTGTGTGTTCTGGGGCTGGCCTGCAGTTTGCTGTTTTAACCAAAGAAAGGCTAAAGGGACTTGGCTGAGTGCTGTGTCCCCCTGCTTGAAAGGACTTTGCTGTGCTGTGTCCTGAAGTAACTAATGCCCAAGGGCCGGAGGTGAGCTGGCTCCCTGTTGCAGAAACACAGGAACACAAAAGTTTCCATGAGAATCTCAGCGACGCTATGTGCATGTGCTTGTTGCAGCCTGAACCCTTTGTGAGGATTTTCCAGTTATTGTGTGCACCGGAATCCAAGTGAGTCTCATCGACGCTGTGTGCGTGTGCTTTGTGCAGTGTGAGACCTCCGTGAGGATTGCCTTGTCATCATGTACACCCGGAATCCAAGTGAGTCTCATCAACGCTGTATGCATGTGATTTGTGCAGCGTGAGACCTTTGAGAGGATTGCCTTGTTATCGTGCACCCGGAAACCAAGTGAATCTCATTGACCCTGTGTGTGTGCTTTGTACAGCATGAGACCTTCCTGAGGATTGCCTTGTTAACGTGCACCCGAAGTTAAAGTTAGTCTTAGCGACGCTGTGTGCGTGTTCTTCGTGCAGCCAGAGACCTTCGTGCGGAGTGCTCGGTGATCATGCGCCCAAAGCTCAAGGGAGTCTCAGCGACACTGTGTGCATGTGCCCTGTGGCAGACTGAGATCTTCTTAGCAGTAGAGGTCCGGACCGGCAGCCCCGGAGGAGCTGAGCTTGCTTCCCGAGCCCGCCATTGCCAATTTACGAAGATTGCATCGAAGGCCCAAGTCGCTGGAGGAGGAGAGGAGAGTGAGTTTGTGCCCCCCAGGTAACGTGTGTCGACTCCTGTGGTGGGATGCGGGCTTGGAGTGAGACGCTCTCGGCCTCTCTCTCATGCCTCTGCTTCGGCTCGTATCGTGGCCCGTATTACCAAGGGAGTTGCAATACCGGGGCCGGAGTGCGGAGCTGCACTTTTTGTTACACCATAACCTATGTTGGGGGCAACTGTTGACAGAGGCTGACTGCAAGTCAGAAGGAGTGGTGGAGAGACCGCCCAAGGCACCGTGATCGGTGCCAGAGTGTATTACGCATTATCTTATAATAGAGTACCTGGTTGTCGTATTACACATTGCATCATTTCTGCATAACTGAGTACCTGATTAGTGTATTACGCATTGCATTATTCCTGCATAATGCACTATCTGATTAGTGTATGACACATGGCATTTTTTCTGCATAAAGAACTACCTGATTGTCGTATGACGCATTGCATTGTTTCTGCATAACGAACTACATGATTAGTGTATTACGCATTGCCTTATTTCTGCATAACGACGTACCTGGTGGTTGGGAAACATCCTTTACAAAGGAACTGTTACAACGCGGTACCGTTACAACGCAGGATTTACAACGAAAGTCGTTTCAACGACTTTCGCTGGAGGGCGCTCTAGGATAGGGGATAGTTTAATTTACTATCCAACACCTTCCCTACTATCCACGGGGACTGGAGTTGGAATAGTAAATTAAACTATTCACTATCCAGCGCCCCCCAACACAAGTCGTTGTAACGAATTGCGTTGTTAAACCTGCATCTTAAAGGTACGCGTTGTAACGGTATGCGTTGTACCGTCATACATCCCTGGTGGTTGTCTTACGCATCGTATTTTTTATACAAGTGCCTGATTCTAGCATTACGAACTGCATTACATGGTATTAGAATTATAGTGGAATGTTTAGAAGTGCTAATTAATATCGCCAGAACTGACAAGGGCTGGCTGACCTAACAACCAGCGAGGAGAAATATTGCACATACACATATGTTGGATTTATATAATTTGGTCTTAGCGTACATCTTTTTATATAAAATGTATATTCGTTTTTATTAATCTCGTGTGGAGTCTATTTGTGGTGTCATCATTGGGTGCTGTGAGCATGGTTGGAAATAGTTTACACATTTGCCTTGAAGAAAAGCCTGGCTGCTTGTGCCAAACTACCAAGGTGGTGAGCGGGGGCTATCTCAGAAGGTGACCTTCATTTCCCTGACGTGGAAACGCGGGACCCTATTCGGCCTAAGGAACCTACCTCAGCCAACCAGGGATCCCGGGTCTATCATAGATCATGCTATTTGACGTATCCTTTTTTTTATTAAATTGTTTTAGTAAGCATTCAGTGTAGCACTCATTAAGACAGGTTCATACAAAATCATTAGAGAATATATTACATAATTCATAAATTACTTTCTTTGTTATTAAACAAGATGAAATCATTCAAAAAACAGCCTTCCCATATGCTGATAAATATTTAAAGTGCAAATGCTGTACAACTGTCATATATGGAAAAGGAGGTAGTGTGCTATAGCCCACTGCCGATCATCTCCCCCTATATTACACATATCATTAGTTTCTTTGTTTTTACACACTATGGTATCATTTTTTTTTATATAAACTTAAAAGATATAGAAGATGTCAACAGGGGGGAAATATCTGGTCTTTGGTAGTGGAATGAATGGGGAGATATTTAGCAGTGGGTTATAGCACATTACCCCTTGTCACATATATGACATTTGTATAGAACCAGCACTTCTCAATGAGAATATAGAGAACTTCTCTTTTATTTGATGTATCCTGAAGCAAAATAAACAGAGTTGCCAAAATGTAGTCCTATAAATGTTCCCCTTTCCCTGAGACATTTTTTACTTTTGCTGAAAGAACAGAGTTTTTCCTTCTATTTTGATTCCTTAGTTTAAAGTCCATAAATTGAGAGAAAAAAATGTGGCTGACAGTGTTTCTGCTCTTGAAGGTGTAGATCATGTCAGGAATGGACCATAAGTGCTTAAATGCCTCAGTTGGGCCTATTAATTATTTTTGAGGTTTTTAGTCCATCATTAAAGTCACCCAATAACACCTGTCAAAATTGGTCTTTGACTTGCATTAACTGATGATTCATAGAATTCAAAAGAATATTTTAAGGTATTACTTTCTGCAATTTGTCAGGAGGGATGTATACTACTTTCCAGCATATTTCATAGAAAGCCTAATATTTGAATGTAATATGATTCAATATTGAAGGGAGTAACTATAACATTCAAAACTTCAGAAATTAAGGATATTAGGCCGCCTGATAGGTGTCCTTTCCCTGAAACCATTTGATGTTTATGTTTTCTTTGCTCCACCTTTCTTAAAATCAAATGATATCTTAAAACTGGATAAAATGTGTAATTTAGAAAGCGTATGCACCCCTGCCTCGTTCAAAGAGAGTGATTCAGCTTTAAAGCTGGTTATCCTTTGCACAACATCTAAACAGAACATGAGAAGGAAAACACATGCACAAAATGGATGTACACATTTGCACACATTTTAGAAAATTACACTGATTATGGGAAATTGTATAGTGCATGCACAGTAAAAGAGTGCTTAGATTGTAGAAACATTGGGAAAAACTATTACAATGCATGGTTTACAATGAATGCTTTTACCCAGCATGCCATTACAACAAAATGGCTAGCTGTAGGGGCTATAAGGTGTTGGATTTAACTCCAATACTTTCCCTACTGTTGCACAGACTGGAGTTGGTATAGTAAATTATACTATTCCACATTCTAGCGCACCCTGACAGCTAGTCGTTGTAAGATCTTGCGTTGTAAAGGCATGCAGGGTAAAAGCATGCGTTGTAAAGTCATACAATCAGTAATATTATACACTGTGGTCCTCATTTACAAGCCCATTATGCCGCTGGTGCGTCCCTTTCTGTGACATATGGGGAGCGCTATGGGCTTGCCTATATTTACAAGGCCACGTAGTCACCCTGCGTGACTTTTCATTGCCTTGTAAATATGGGCCCCTTTTACACATTACTCTGCATGAAAGGGGCATTCTGTTGGTGTTCCCACTCAACATCCATTGGAACCTGACACATTCCGAGATTTACAACATTTTGTAAAGCAGAGAATGCAGCAGAATCCTACGCCTTCCCTGGAGAGTCTGCAGCATGCATAGAACGAGGAAAATGCCATCAATGATTGTTTTTGTGCAGGGAGGTGCCCCTTCCAACACAAAAACATCATCCCCAAAACTCTGGCGCCCTTGCAAAATGATGCAAGGGTGTCTGCATTGGGGCATGGCTGCTCATTGTGTGCAAATGCAGGGAAGAAGGACACAAATGCCCATATCTTGTAGAACGGGGCATTCCTGCCCTTTTATTTCGATGCACAGCAGAACAGCAGGACTGCTGTGCGTCAAAATAGAGTAAATGAGGACCTGTGTGTCTAACGTGCCTAACAGTTGAATTTCTGCAATTACGCTGTTCATAAGACATTAATATATGGCAACAGAACACTGATGCATTAATGAGCTCCATTTACAATTATGTGGATTTACATGCTAAATACGAAAGTATAATGGCTTAAGAAAATCATCCTCTTTTACTTTTATTGTAATGCAACATTGACGTTGAAAAGTTGGTGTGAAATTTAAATGTGATTAGTTAGAAAGAGGACATGGGAAGTGCTGGGAATGGGGTTTCTGGTTGGCTATGGTATGCAAGCCTGGCAGAACCCACCACTCTAGCCGGGGTAATGGAGTTACACACCCAAGAAAACCCCTGCTTATCCCTTACCCCCTTGGTAGCTTGACAGAGCACAGCACACCCACCTGTTAATGCCGCACTCAATTCAACAACTAAAAAAAGAGACCCTACGCCTGGTTACATAAAAAAATCACTTATATTATATATAAATGCAGCAGAACATAATCCCATAAATCACAATTAGTTTGCCAAGTAGGAATTTGTCATAATCATATTAGTTAGAGCATTACAGTACACCCTTTTAGTATTGGCTTCGTTATGAAACTCTCTTCTAGTGCACACAGCAGGCTGATCCTGCAACAAGGAAACGTGTTATACTGGTTTCAAAAGAAGGAAACAAAGGACATTGATAACACTTCTTAAGCACAACATGCCGTGAAGTAAAACGCTAGGTTTACACCATTTTATCAGCCCTGTGGATCCAGTTTCCATTGAGCACAACATTCCTGTGCCTGGCTGATCTTTGCCGGTTATCAGGCAGCCTGCCTGCTGGCCACAGTGACTGCGACCAATACTGAAAAAAAGCCCCAGATAGCATTCCTCAGAGGGAAAAGGGGCTGAACCACAACCAACGCATGGGGAGCTCTCCCTGGGTCTCCGAGGTGGGTGGGGCTGCTCTTTCCAGCCGGGTGAGAGCACGCAGTCCCATGCAGCTGGCCCGCTGGGTGGGCTGCTGATGACGCTGCATCACTTCAGCTTCCTAAGTGGTTGCTGCACAGAGTCATGAACTCTGGGTGGTGCTTTGGTTGCCTGGAAATGCTGCGTAATCTTCTGCTGAGGAGCTGCCACCCTTAATCGCAGATCTTCTGTGGGTGCTCAGCCCAGAGATAGGTAAGCTTAATGCTCACGGTAGCAAGGTTTAGCAAGTAAAGCACATAGGAACTTCCAGAAAGTAAGCACAAGGAAGCTTCCAGAAAGTAAGCACAAGGAAGCTTTCCATGAAGTAAAGCACATGGAAAACGTTGATGTCCCTGAGTTTTCCAAAACAGGAGGCAAGCACACACAAGTTATTGGAGTTTCTTCCCAAGCAGGAAACCACAGCAGGGCAATAAGAGTTAGTCATTTTTCTTTGCCACAAACAAAACAGCAACTGTAGCCAATAGTGGATACTATTAATCAAGAGGTGACGCATATTATTAACCTCTCCCTTTCAGAGGCCTCGATTCCGAGAAGTTGGAAGGAGGCAAAGCTGCTCCCTTTGTTAAAAAAGGCTGGTCTAGACCCAGCAATGCCATCGAGCTATCGGCCCATATCACTGTTGCCAGCTCTGGCGAAGGTGTGCGAGAAGGTGGCTTTCAAACAGCTGGATGGCTTCATTGAGTCCTCCCACGCACTACATCCTGCCCAGTCAGGGTTCAGAGCGGCCTATAGTACCGAGACAGCATTAGTTGAGGTCTCGGAGGCAGTTCGAGAGTGCTTGGACGGGGGTGGCAGAGCGGTCCTGATTTTATTGGACCTCTCTGCCGCCTTCGATACGGTGCCTCATGCCTTACTTATTGCTAGACTGCGAGCCGTCGGCATCTCAGGGCTGGCCCTTGACTGGCTGTCATCGTTTTTGAGTGATAGAACTCAGCAGGTCTGGATGCCCCCCTACTCTTCGGCCCCCAAGAGACTGTCAACTGGAGTTCCGCAGGGTTCTACGTTAAGCCCTTTATTGTTTAACGTTTATATGACCCCTTTACTATATCTGGCGGAACAGCTGGGAGCCAAGATAACAGCTTACGCAGACGACACACAGCTGTTATTCACCTGGCCTAAGGGTGTGTCTGATCCATCAGCAGTCCAGCATTGTTTGTCGGAAGTATTCAGGTGGCTTGCACAAGTTCAACTTAAGTGCAACGAAGACAAGTCCGAGGTTTTATTCTTCGGCTCTTTTCCTGACAACTTCAAGGATCAGATTTGGCCCCCGGACCTGCCCTGTCCCAGTGCGACGGGAGGCCCAGCTAAGAACTCGGGGGTCTGGTTCGGTCAGGATCTGAAATTTGCGGATCACATAAAAAAACTGACCGGTACCTGCTTTGGCACCCTGCGAGCCTTGAGGAAATTTTTCCCTCTTTTGCCCAGGGTAGCCAAGGAGTCTGTTCTTCGAGCCCTGATTTTATCTCGGCTCGATTACGCTAATGCCTTATTCTGTGGCCTACCCGCGTATATGGTTCATCGGCTACAGGTGATTCAAAACGCTGCAGTACGCTTGCTTTTCTCTCTCCCCAGGAGGTCGAGTGTGCGGAGTCACCTACGAAGTTTGCACTGGCTACCTGTACCCCATCGAATCTTGTTTAAAATTCTTGTGTTGGCATTTAGAGCAGTCCATGGCCAGGGACCGTCGTATTTGCAGAAACGGTTTTCATTTTATACTCCTAACCGTGCCCTTCGATCGGCCAATCAATGCCTACTGGCCACTCCCAAATTCAAATATGCTCGTTTGGGAGGCCAATCTATCTCAGTTAAGGCAGCTTCTGCTTGGAATGCTCTCCCCCTGTTCCTTAGAGCTGCGCCGACCATCAGTGTTTTGAAGAAGGAACTCAAGACTCATCTGTTCAATGCCCCCCTTTAACAGCTCGTTTAGGCTCTGATCCAGCACTCTTGTTGTCCAATCACTCACCGCGCCAGGATACCCCGTGGTAATAGAGCGCGCTATAAAAGTTTTAATAAACATAAAACATAAACATCCCACCCCTCACACAGAAAAGGTAGCTCTCCTCACACAGCTCTTCACTTTTCTTCTTGGCTGGGTCCTCTTGTGTCCAGAAGTAAATCTAAATTCCTGGGGTTGAAGGTCCAATACTTATATTCCGTTTTCTCAATGTTCTTTTATTGACAAGGGTCTCTGAGCCTAGTTCAAACCAGTTCTGTCCTCCTTGGTCCAGCTTGACTGCAGGAGGGGGAGACAGCATTGTGAAGAGGAGACACAGCCTATTCAGGTGCTAGTAAAACCCATTTCACCACTCTAAAAAACAGACAAGGTCTACTCAGCCTGGCTTTGAGTCACCCAAGTGAGACAGGACACACCTCAACCCCCCTTGATACTGTCTAGAGTGAATGCACATCCCCAGCTTCTGTAACTCTAAACAACAGACAGTCAATACACAAACAGGCAGGGCACACAGGATGGTTAAACAAGAAAATGCCCACTTTCTAAAATGCCATTTTCAAACACACAATTCAAAAGCCACCTTTAATAAAAGGTATGTTATTAAATGCTGAGTTCAGAGAGCCTAAACTCCATTTAGCTATCTTGTCCCAATTGAAAGTTACACATGAAAAATGTTACAGTGTAGATCCAAAGATAGTCCATGGGACCGACAGCCTTTCAACAAATACATATGCAAAACCTCTAATCTGACCTGTAAATCCTTCAAAGTAGAATTAATCTGAACATTTCACAGGTATGCAACCATGATAGAAAATATTCACATAAACATATTATTCTTTAGTTTTTCATTTATTTTCATTTTCATAATTTAAAATTGAAAAAAAACATGTTTTGGCATTTTTTAGTATTTTTTAACATAGAGCAAAAAAAATGTTTGATTCAATACTAGATAAACAATATTTACAGTGATACATTTATTTTGAACCCCACATAAAAACTACACAGTCCAGTCAGTCTCTCTATCACTCAATCTACCTCATTCATTCTAATTCAACACATACTCATACCAGTAACAAAGTACAATAAAAAACAACAAAATACATCAATACATCTGAGAATCCCACATGATCATTTATAAATGAGTTTCCATGTTTTTCGCTTGGTGAGTTCTATATTGTATGTAACTTCTTCTTTTGGTTCTTATTCCTTCTATTTTTCTTTGTGCAAGGGTCCCAGATGTATAGGGCCTACGTACGTTTCGGTGAACTATTTAATTTGCATCACCTTCTTCAGGGCCAAACAAATATTAAAATAAGGGGGTTCTTCACATTTGTAAGGAAAAGGAACTGCTTTTCAAGATGCAGTTTATTGATTTGCTTTCAGATTTTATTTTATGATGCTTATAGCCGTTATCAGACACACTCACAGTGTCTATTTGCAAAGTTGCAAAGGTCTATTCGAATATAGACGGAGAGCTGGGTAGATCTGTTATCCCACTTTTCTTTAAAAGACTGAGTCCTTAGAGATCTACATCACCAGTTACTGACAATAATTATCTGACATCTTCAAATAGTTGTACGTCTGGAATTGGCTCTAATTAACTTGTGTTATCCTGTGCCGTATTTCAGTTGCAGCTTGAAAAGTCCGTATTGCTCTTTCGTACACCTCATGGGGAGCTCTCCCTGGGTCTTCGAGGTGGGTGGGGCTGCTCTTTCCAGCCGGGTGAGAGCACGCAGTCACATGCAGCTGGCCCGCTGGGTGGGCTGCTGATGACGCTGCATAGCTTCAGCTTCCTGAGTGGATGCTGCACAGAGTCATGAACTCTGGGTGGTGCTTTGGTTGCCTGGAAATGCTGCGTAATCTTCTGCTGAGGAGCTGCCACCCTTAATCGCAGATCTTCTGTGGGTGCTCAGCCCAGAGATGGGTAAGCTTAATGCTCACGGAAGCAAGGTTTAGCAAGTAAAGCACATAGGAACTTCCAGAAAGTAAGCACAAGGAAGCTTCCAGAAAGTAAGCACAAGGAAGCTTTCCATGAAGTAAAGCACATGGAAAACGTTGATGTCCCTGAGTTTTCCAAAACAGGAGGCAAGCACACACAAGCCATTGGAGTTTCTTCCCAAGCAGGAAACCATACCAGGGCAATAAGAGTTAGTCCTTTTCCTTTGCCACAAACAAAACAGCAACTGCAGCCATCCCACCCCTCACACAGAAAAGGTAGCTCTCCTCACACAGCTCTTGTTATTGTTATTGTTAACTTAGTTTTCTATAGCGCCAACTCACCTACAGGTCTCTAGGCGCTCAAGACCAGATAACAAACAACAGTGAATGAGGACAAGAGAGAGGCAGGGGCCTGTAATGTGACTTATTTAGCTGAGTCAAGTACCTCTCTAAATAAAAAGGTTTTTAGCAGCTTCCTGAAACGCAGGAGATTCGCTTATTTCCGAAGTGATTCTGATAGATTGTTCCAGATCTGTGGAACCAGAACCGAGAAGTATCTCCCTCTTTTGGTTTTTAGCTTGTAACGAGGGCAGACCAGAAGCTGGGATTCGGCGGACCTCAAGACTCGCTTGGGGGTGTACACCTCCAAGCGTTCTTTAATGTACGCAGGGGCTTGCCCATAGATAGCCTTGTGGGCTGTACACAGGCTCTTAAACTCCACCCTCTGCTCAATGGGGAGCCAATGTAGCTTGAGCAGTAAAGGAGAGGCATGGGATCTTTTAGGTAGCTTGAAGATCAGACGCGCCGCGTCATTCAGGACCACCTGCAATCTGTTAGTCAAGATTTTAGGCAGACCTAGATAGAGGGCGTTCCCATAATCCAGCCTCGAAACGATGGGGGCGGAGACTACCATACGGAGTGCGGAAAAGGAAAGAAGAGGGGCCAGCTTTTCTTCTTGGCTGGGTCCTCTTGTGTCCAGAAGTAAATCTAAATTCCTGGGGTTTAAGGTCCAATACTTATATTCCGTTTTCTCAATGTTCTTTTAATGACAAGGGTCTCTGAGCCCAGTTCAAACCAGTTCTGTCCTCCTTGGTCCAGCTTGACTGCAGGAGGGGGAGACAGCATTGTGAAGAGTAGACACAGCCTATTCAGGTGCTAGTAAAACCCCTTTCACCACTCTAAAAACAGACAAGGTCTACTCAGCCTGGCTTTGAGTCACCCAAGTGAGACAGGACATACCTCAACCCCCCTTGATACTGTCTAGAGTGAAGGCACATCCCCAGCTCCTGTAACTCTAAACAACTGACAGGGCACACAGAAGGGTTAAACAAGAAAATGCCCACTTTCTAAAATGCCATTTTCAAACACACAATTTAAAAGCCACCTTTAATAAAAGGTATGTTATTAAATGCTGAGTTCAGAGAGCCTAAACTCCATTTAGCCATCTTGTCCCAATTGAAAGTTACACATGAAAAATGTTACAGTGTAGATCCAAAGATAGTCCATGGGACAGACAGCCTTTCATCCAGGCTTCTGTGCGGAGGCCTCAGACAGGCTGTCATTGTTTATCCTCTTGTGATTGGTGTGTCAACTTAAGGGCGAACCAAAAACACCAACATTTGCACGATGGACGTTTAGGCCTTGTACTAAATGTTCAAAGTGTTGTGATAATATGCCTACAAAGTGGACATGTAAGCAATGTGTATCTAAAGTCATCATGTAAAAAAGAAGGCCATTTAAGAAACGTGTGCATGTAAAATGACAGAGTTCCTTACCCAGCCACATGACACTATCTGGACTTCCAATTTGGAGGAATGAAAGTTAGGCACCTCCACTGTAACTTTAATTAGGGAGGCCATAGAGTCCAGAGTTAAACAAATGTAATCTTTTCCCATAAAATGTATGTGCTGTTCATACTGAAGCTACCCATTGTTGTGGTAAACTGAATTTTTGCAATGAGAGGAAAATCCAATTTCCTCATTGCCATTAGGTTCTTTCTCTCTCTTTTGATCTCCACGTCCCGATAAGTTCAAGATGATTTCTTTCAAATGGCACTCTGAAGTTATCGCTCCATATCTACCTAATTGTGGGTTCCTCCATTAAGCCGATTGCAATAGATGAGCTAAAAAAACATCTGTGTTTAAATCTTCTCTCCATGCTGTGATATCTTCCAGGCATGTCACACTTTAGTATAACAGATGGGGCGGGAGCTTGGGCTTATACTTATCACATCTTCATCAGCTTAGCAATGTACAAGCACTTCTATAACGATAGGTGCATAACTTTTCCTTGATGTATGTTGTGTTTCCTGTTGTAGTTGATGTGTTTGTTGAGGGGTTTGGCTTTGATCATGGAGTGATGTGGCTTTCACCAGTTTGTTTGTTTTTCTGTTGTCATAATTCAAAAGTTTACTGTTGCTGTCAAAATGCTCGCTATAGCTCTTTCTTCTTCTCCCTCTTCTTACTGAGCCACAAGTACTTTCCACCTCCTGTTTGGTGATTAGCGTCACCATAGGGGCAGTTGTATGAATGTTTTGATCGACTTCCTGATCGCAGCGGGTCTACGGCCCTTTAATTTAAGTGCCTTTGCATTGGAGCGGATTTGACTCATGTTAAAGGCACCTCGAATAACTAATTCATTCTTCACGTGCCCCAGTGGAAAATTAGGCGTTACTCTAAATGTCACTGGTTGCCACTATTGGTCATTGAGATCTCTCCAGACACACCCGAGTGATCCATCCAGAAGAGATGAAGGAGGAGGAAAAAGGAAAAGGGCTAGCAGTGGTTGCATTTCTGTACCTGTAGAGCTTCCTACACCTTTATTTTGGGGTTTTAGAACTTTTAAAATACTTCTGCTCCCTACTAATGCACCTTTCGCTGCTCACAGATGGTACCCAGATAGGAAGGAGAGGGAACCTAAGATAACCCCTGGTGTGATTTATAATGTTAGCATACTTTGCCGTTGTAGCAGGGCACATTAGACTATACCATTAAGTATAGAACGTTCAAGCATTACAGCGTTAAAGGCTTGAAAAAGCCTCAAGAGAGTGGCTAAAATGTTCCAACAAACCAAGTTACATCCTCTGTGGACCCTCGCATCTTACTGTTTACAGCAGTCAGCAGCTTTCTACTAACCAGGTCACAAATCCCTTCAGAGGTCAGATAGTCCCAGGTAATAGGGTTCATCTCAGCAGCTCCATCCTGGCTCACAATCGCATCTCACAACCTCTGACCTCCTATCTCCATTGTCTTGAAATGTCATCAGAGCCTCCCGGAGAGCACTATGGGTAACGTGGTCTAGCCAGCCTACAGGGGGCAGAGTCACTGACCCTGCTCATTCTCCACCACCTTTGCCTCCGTCTTTCGACACTCAGGTCCCAAATAGAGCAGCTGAGCCGTGGCTGCCTTTTCCTCCCCCTGCCATGCCTTCTGCATCCTACATGTCTCGTGCTGACCGTGACATAGCACCACCAGGCAGAACTAAACAACATATTGAGGAAAAAATACAGAGTGGCTGCATCAATCTGCAGAAGGAGGTGACACTGATTAGTGGCTGGGTCCCTGGAACTAACAGGCAGCAGGCAAGGGTACAGAAATAATGTTATACCATTAGAAGTGAGAAGCTGACATCTGCATTTGAAAGGCTTTCTATGACCTCTCCCCTACTAGGCGCGTTAACCCTTGATTGCCTAAAAAAAGGCAGAAAGTCAACAACTAATTTTAATTTGCACTTCAAAGATTTGCCAAGTGGCATTATGACATGCCATACCATCAGCCAATCTTGTGCTTTCTGCACACAGCATGTTTCCTGGAGGGGCTTTTAGTGATTTTAACACTGCCATTATGCATCGAAAACACCTGCATGCAAAGTGCTATCGGCTAAAATACCAGAGTTGATCGAAGGTGTTCTGCATGACATGGAGCCTCTCCCCGGCTGCTTTTAACATTTACAGTCATCTAGTCCAATACTTGTCTCACACGTAAAACCTAAAGTAAACTTTTAAACTTTGCTAGCATTTTTTACTGAGGGGTCACTTTTTGATTCACATCATGTGTTAAAAGAAGAATTGGCAATACAAATTGTTTTTTTCTGTGCATAGTGGAAGGTGTTGTATTGAAGCATCATCTACCTAGTGTGGCATGCTCATCAGCAGTTGCGGCCGACATTATTCATTGGCGGGTGCGGGCTCACATGGGGAGGGTTGCGCAGGGAGGGGGGTAAATGTAATCATTAATATTTTTTTAACCACCTGTGCGCCGGCCGGCCCGTGTCCCACCTTTTCATAGCTCCGGCTCTGGCCCCTGCTCTTCTCTCCTGCCTCTGTCAGGCAAGGAAACAGGCAGCCTCCCTCCCCTCTCCTCCTCTAAGCCAATCACAACCTTCAATGGCAGCGTTGTGATTGGCGGGGACGCCGCCCAGCCAGGCGCCTATAGGGAGGCTATTTTCTCCATGAAGGCTGCATTGCAGCCTGCATGGAAAGAGGGCAGAGTGCGAAGGACGGATTTGGGTGGCCCAACAGGCTGACCAAACCAGTAATGCTCTTTCAGGATTGGGTACACCACTTCTCCCCTGCCCAACCCTGCTCGTATAGCAGCCACACCCACCCGCCCGCAACCAAATACTTCTGCTTTCTCGCAGTGTGAGAAGTAGAGACATTAAATGGTTGTTTTACCATTTTATGTTTCTGCTTCTAGCACTGTGAGAAAGCAGTGCGGCGCCACTCCTCCGCCCTTGTGGAGGAGCCGCCCCTGCTCATCAGAGTGATCTGCATCTTGCTCTGAGAAGCATCTATGAGTGATACTGTTCACTCCTAATCATGGGTTCTCTAGTTTGGGCGAGGTTATGTCCCTAATGTCGTTGGAATTATGTTCTCCCTTTGTTAAACTATCAAAAATATATTATAAAAATATACAAGTTTCTAGGTCTCTATCTCATCAAATACTGTGAAACAGTCTTCGGTTCATAGGTCATGTTGTGCAAGTGCATTCAAAATATATTTAGTTTTTTTCATAAGATAAGGCAGCAGCAGTAGAACCACTCTTTCTTTAGAGAATAGGTAGACAGGACAGAAACTGTCTAAGCTTTCCTACTTCCCACTTCATTGTACAGGTTCAGCAATGGTGGCAGCAGTGCAAGCTTTCCCCATTTCAGGACACACACAAATCAGGAAGTAGCTTCCGCACAAACAAGGTATATCATGACAGTAGCAAAGCAAGCTTCACTTTCTCATTGCAGTCGACAAGTGCGATCTTCGATTCCCCTAAGAGACTCAGCAACGCTTTCATCACTCCCCGAACATGTCAAATTAAGGGGTCTGTGACATGTAGTTAAGAGAAACATCTCTGGAACAGATGCCTATCTCACCAAGAGGAAATTATAGGTGGATGAGAAAGTGAATATGTAAGTTCTAAAACCATTCTCACCTAGGCGATATTCCACATAGGCACCCTGAAAGGCCTGGTGCTGTCACTCCTAAACGTAAGGTTTGTGTTGATTCTTTCATGTTACACATATTAAGAAGTAGCTGATACATAACAAGTCAATAATATTTTGAGCAGCCCAGCCAGAGACTAAGGGACTTAACCGCATGCGCGCTAGCGGGTTTTTCCGCTGCGCGCTGAAATTTAGAAAATCGCGGGTTACGTGACAAAGCCAGCTCGTCATGCGCGCAGCGCAGGTAACGCCCATGACGAGCTGGCTTTGTCATCTGCATCGAAGGGGTTAATTATGAGGCTGTGTGCGTTGCCATTGCACCACGCACATGCAACTGGGGCAAGAGCGACACAAACCTTAAGACAGATTTTTGAAGCCACACAAATCCACTTTGCGTGGCTCTGTGTGGCTTTAAAAATCTGGAGAAACACAATGCAGCGTAAATCGCTGTTGTGCGTTACTCAGCCCTCAGAAGTTGTTCCATGGGCGTTGCATGGGTGTTCCCACGCAACTCCCTTGGTTTTTGACGCATTCCCAGATATACAAGAATTTGTAAACCTGGGAATGCGTCAACATTTTATACCTTCCCAGGGGAGGCATAACGAGGAGAAATATTTCTATTTCTCCTTGTTTCTTTCTCTTTCTGTGTATGCTGTATTCTGCAGCACACATAGAAAGATCAATATTCCGCCCAGGATTGTTTTTTTGCAGGAAGGTGTACCTTTCTGCACCAAAAATAATCCTACATTCAATGCAGGCACCCTTGCACTATGGTGCAGGAGCGACTGCATTGGCACTAGGCTGCCAACAGGGTGCCAGCGTGAGGGAAGGACAGCAACATGCCGTATTGACTTAAATATGGTGCATTTCTGCCTTTTCCCTGTCACGCAGTGCAGCGTAGCATGGTGACTTGCTGTGCTGAACTCCTTGACTTTCCCATAAATAGGCCTCTAACTATATTCTAGACAGGCACACATGTGCCAACCTCTTAGAAATGGTTTTTGAACTTGAGGCCCTCTAGGTGCAGCGTAGTATCAGCCTTGATGTAGTACCTGTTCGATATGTTGAGAGCCGCCACTTGTTGTGATGTTTTAAAGAGGCGATTTACTCCAGTGTTTGTTACAAATTAAGCTTGCCACGGGTGCCGGGCTTCATGACATTACATGACGGCACGCCACTGAATGGATTGTTGCCAAACACCTAGGCCCATCCCTAACAGTGTCCTCTTCCACATGACCAGTGCTTTAAGTGGGCCGGGTCTCACCGGGTCTGAGCACCTGCAGTTTTTTAAAGGGGGCCTCAAGACGGGTCCTTATCGGGCTCTGTTTTGTGCCCTAGCACAGATGGTAGGTTTTTTTTCCGGACTGCAGTGACAGCAGGCACATCCATGTGCGCTTGGTGAGCGTTGTAGAGGAAGGGAAATCCTTTAAAGAGAGTCATTTTCTCTTGATTTCCCTTCTCTTTTTGAAACTCAGGAGCAGCAACATTGTCGTGGTGTCACCAGGGCTTTAAGCGTTGTTGCTGTTTATTTATCGTATGCAGCTAGCAACCATTGACAAAGCCAATAGTCCTGACTTCTTATAGGTATGATGTGACTTGTTGTATCATATAGCTGGACGCAATGACAGGAACAGCAAAATACAAGTCGGGCGGCACACTGTGCTGAATACAGTTTTTAACTTACGTGTTTTAAGCCACGCCCTCAATTACATTGACCACGCCCTTTAGAGAGACCCCCCAGTCTATTCATCCCACTTAAAGCCCTGCACATGACCATAGCCTTTGGAAATCTGAAGACGTGTTTATTAAAACTTCCCAGAAAGTCTGCCCACACCTGGAAGTGGTGGTTATGCAGTGAGCAGCTCTATTCTCTCACTTCTCATCTGATTTCTCACCTCTTCATCTCTAAGAACCTTGCACCTGCGTGCTCTGTGACAGGAGCATCGGGTCATCGCTTCTAAGGAGACAGCAGCATTTGCAACTTCACGCCATCCTCCCTACCTGTCAAGCTGCCTCCCTTCCCCGTCTCTTCTTTTTCACCAAAATGAGATCCTCCTTCAGTTTAGATTGGTGTCTTCTTACTCCAGTGGCAATATGTCATGACCCTGCCAACAGCGCAAATCAGAAGTATTGGGTAGAACCTTAATTTGTCTATGTTTGAAGCGGAAAGTCTTCCACGTGAACCATACTTGCCAACAGAGCCATCCTGCGGAGTCCTTGCGAAGTCTGACTTAGTTTCATGCTGCCCTTGCAGTTCAGAAATCAACAAAGGTTGATACAGTCAGGAGCTCACCAGTTCAGTTCATTAAACCTTATTCAGTTTTGTTGTAAAATCATATAAGTGTACAACACACACAACAGTGGTAGATATCAAAATAAACAGCTGCCTGTATAGCAGCAACAATACATAATAAGGCCTCAGACAAAATTATATCACATAAAAATTGATCTGAGCAGATTAAAAACAGAGCTAAAAGGACCCGTATTATCCCAACAATAACTAAAATCCTGCATTGCAGTCTTAATAGATAGTCAAGAGGACAAAAGAAGGAAACCAAGAAACAAAGGGCCAGATGTAGGTAATCCCAGATTACCGATTCTTAAATACCGAATCATACCAATTTGGTATTTAAGAACAGGCAAATGGGATGTAGGTTATTTTTCTTTAAAAATTACCGAATCGGTAAGTTTCGGTAATTACCGAATCGGTATTTACCGATTCAGTAATTACCATTCATTCCTATGGGTCTGGAGGCCCATAGGAGTGAATGTCAATAACCGAATCGGTAAATACCGATTTGGTAATTGAGGGAAACATTGAAGGGTGGCAGGGTGTCACTTTGATACCCTGTTGCACCCCTCAATTGTGCATGGGTGCACATGCCCTAAGGGCATGTATGTCTGCAACATGGCACTGTTGGAAAAGCAAAAAAAAATGTTTTTTCAAGGGTTTTCATTATTTACCCCCAACTTCTAGTTGGTGGTAAATAACGAATCCTTAACTGAGGAATGCACTAACTTGAGTGCTTCCTACATCCTGAATTTGGTAATTTACCGAATCTGTATGTTAAGAATTCGGTATTTTACCAAGTCCTTAAATTACCGATTCGGTAAAATACCGAATCCTTAAAAAATGCCACCTACATCTCAAAAACCCAATACCGGTCGGTATCGGCCGAAATTCGGTAATTTCGGCTGTTACCGACCGGTATCGGGCGACCTACATCTGGCCCAAAGAAACGTACTTTTGGTGTCGCTAGCAGCTATATATAAAGATATGCCTGTTTGATTTGTCTGAAGTGTGCCGGGACCAACAGAGGCTTTATATACTTTTGATGTTGCTAGGAAAACATTGGACACACAAGTGCAATATGTTATGGAATCACAGATCAAAATGTTAGGGCAACTGCAAAGACGCATATTGGGCTGTTTATACCAGGCTCCCTTTGGAAACAAAATCCAGTGAAAGATATCCAGCCTTTAAAAATGTTAGAAGATGTAATTGCCTATTAGATATATTCAAGAGTAGAGAGAGCTCTAACCACTTACAGATTTTTTTTTTGAATGTTTTTATTGATTTAAACATGGAAGGCGATTAAACATACAGTCACAGCATCATTGAACATATACAGCACATATACAGTCAAGCTCAACTAGTATATGAGATTCAGATCAGTAGGAATTGAACTAGAGTGGGTGCAGCAATATAACAGCATACATGTACATAATTACAACTCTCAGTCTAAGGTGACCTCATCCTCATCCAGTCGCGGGGGCTCGCATATATCACCCCTAAACCTGTTCCATGCGCCCCATATCGCTACCACTTCCCAGGGCATCCACGGTGGACAAATACCGCTTTTTCCGCCACCTTTGCATCATCCATGTCCCTGCACCAGTCCCTTAGCGTAGGCAGCACATCAGAGCCCCACAACCTGGCAATATTGCGTTTCATCATCATCATACCCAACATGGCCCAATCCTGCTGGCGATGAGTCAGATCATTAGCTTCCCATACATTCAACAAACAGCGCAGGGGATCAGGCAGTAGGGAAACAGTTAGAGTCTGAGAGATGGTACGCAACACTGCAGTCCAGTATATTGCCAGCCGATCACAGTCCCATATAGTATGATAGAATGTCCCCTCCTCCCCGCACCCACGCAGACAATACACATGTGACGCCTTCCCTATCTTGTATAGGATCGTTCTGGTGTAGTACGTGCGGTGTAATATTTTCAGTCGGACTAATTTGAGTCTTGAGGGGATAGCCGTTTCCCGAGGGGAGGAAAGGGCCTCCTGCCACTCTGAGTCATCAAATTCACCAATATCACGAGACCAATTTAACCTCAACTTGGATGTCGTGTCAGGAAGGTTGTTAACCAACTTCCGATATGTAAAAGATGTTTCTTTGTATGTCATATGTTCCGTCAGTAACCTATCTTCAAGAGGGGTGGATTCCTGCAGGTCCATCCCTTCCGGGATGGCTGTTTGCAGCGCATGCTGAATTTGGATATATCTAAACCACTCAGTTCGCGCCATATCATAATTTGTTTGTAGGAAGGGGAAGTCCACCACCTTGCGTTTCTTCCAAAGGTCTCCTACCACTGAAATACCTATGTTGTCCCAGGCCTGGAACCCTTTATTGTTGTGAAGTGAACCTAACCTGTAAGAGTCCCATAATGGTGTTATTTGGTTGATAAGATCAGAACATTGAAGGTGCCTATGCGCTTTGTACCAGAGTTGCGCTGAGTGGCGTGTAGGGCCCAATAGATCTGAAGGCGCACAACGGCTATAGAGGTTACCCATCAGTCCTCTAGACTCCAAGCACTGTCTATCTGCTAAGTATTCTGGTTCAGTCTGTGGGGCATGTAACCAATAATTAATTTGTTTGAGGTGGGCTGCCCAGTAGTACAATTCGATATTTGGGAGTGCAATGCCTCCGTCATACCAGTCATTTATCAGCTTACCTTGTGCAATACGCGCTGGTTTCCCATCCCATAATAAGCTAGAGACCGCTGCCGCGATCGCTGTGAAATAAGAGGCCTGGACCGGAAACAGCGTATTTTCAAGGAGATACAGGAAGGGTGGGAGTGACATCATTCTATATAAGACTGCTTTGCCCAGAAGCGTGAGGGGGAGGGTACACCACACCTTCACATCTCGCTTGAAACGGTCCAGTGGGGGTTTCAAGTTCAAAGTGTAGAATTCATCTGGGTTTGATGTAACAAAAATACCCAGGTATTTGAACTCCAACCCAGTAGGTAGTAAAGGGCAGCTCGCCGGGAGCAGAGGCGGGAGGCCGGCAAGAACAAAGAGGACAGATTTGGACCAATGAATCCTGTATCCCGACACTCTCCCAAATTTTTCACATACATTCAAAAGTTCCAGAATTGATTTTTTGGGGGAAGTGAGATAAAGAAGTATATCGTCTGCATATAGGGATATGCGATCTTCCCATACTGCGGACCACCGGATACCTTCGATAGAGGGTTCCCACTGGATCCTAATCGCTAACGGCTCTAGAATCAATGCAAATAAGGGGTATAACGGACCTCCCTGCCTTGTCCCACAGCCAAAAGCGGTACAAAAGGGGGTGGTGATGGACGGAGCATCTGAATCAATCAAACACTCACACCCAGTCAAAAGATCTGGGTTTAATCCATCACCGTTCTTTAGCCCACTCTGCCACCCCAGTTCAGACATGGCTATATGCAAATCAGTCTGAACCTGTGCCTCATGGGAACAGTCCAGCCCGAAATGCCAAGCCATGTCTTCCCTGGACCGGAAGCAAGCTTCCGAGGACCGGTTACTGTCCCGCGGCCAAGCGGGAAATCCCTAGAGATGTGCCCATTAGCCGCCACGTGGGCCAGGGGTTTGGCATAGAGTAGACGAACCCAGGTGCAGAACTTAGGACCGAAGCCCATGTGTTGGAGCACCGCGAACAGGTAAGGCTACTCTACTGTATCGAACGCCATAGTGCCGTCGAGAGAGAGGAGGACAGCAGGTTCTTGTATATATTCCCGGCGGGCCATAACCGCCTGCAAGCGGCGCAGGTTGAGCGCTGTACTGCGATGCGGCATAAAGCCAGACTGGTCTGGATGTACCAAGGTGGCAAGATGGGGGGCCAATCGCAACGCCAGTAATTTGGCGAGGATCGTTCGTTCTGCAATTATTAAGGAGATAGGGCGGTAGGAAACACAAGTCGTCGCAGTCTTGCCTGGTTTATGGATCGGAACAATCGTGACGAGGCGCTGATCACGAGGCAGTTCCCCAGCTTCTAGACTATTGGAGAACATATTCAGTAGGAAGGGAGCTGCCATTTACACAGTTTTTTTATATAATTCCACCGGAAGCCCATTAGGACCCAGCGCCCTGCCAGACGCGAGCGCGTAAGTCGCCTCTTGTATTTCATCCGAGGTAATGTCCGCCTCCAGTAGGAGCACCGCTTCTGGGGAAAGGCGAGGGATCATCAGATCTTTAATATAATTGTATTGTGTAGGACGCTTGGGGAGCATAAGTGTGTTCAAAATGATCGGCCAAGAGACCAACTATAGCTTCAGGATCTGAGGTCATAGACCCCGTGGGGGACGTCAGTTGTGCAATGACTCTACCCGCTTTTTCTTTTTTGTCCAGGCAGGCTAACATCTTCCCTGCTTTATCCCATAGCTCGTAAACTCTGTGGCGGGTCGCCTGGAGTGTGTTTTTCACCATTTCCCTTTGATATGCCACACACGCAGTCTGTTTAAGGCAAACCTCCTGGGCAGCCCCTGACAAAGGCTGAGCTTCCTGCTCCGCTATTACGGTGGCAAGGTCTTCCTCAAGGGCATTTAGTTCCAGCCGCAGTGCTCGCTTATGGCCGGTAATAGAGGCCATCTCCTGCCTGCGCAGGACTACTTTGTAAGCATCCCACAGAGCCGGTATTTTCTTGAAAAAATTGCTTGGTGGTGTTGGTAAGATCCTTCATAAGAGGGGCAAACTTTAAATAGCCCGCATGAACCGGGAACATGTGCCGCCTAGGCATACGGTGGTGTGTGTACGTGAGTAGCAATGGGGAGTGATCAGAAATACCCCTGGGGCGGATATCTGCCTCTTCAATACCTTGTAAGCCATCTGCAGACATCAGAATGTAATCAATCCGGGAAAGAGAATTATGGACCGCAGAATAGAAGGTATATTGTCTGTCATCGGGGTGTTTGTACCTCCAGCAATCTGTAAGCCCCAGGGCATCCAGCAGTCCTAGCAGTCGCTCCCCCCCCTCGTACCACTGTTGTGGGCGGGTATCTATCAAACTCGTCATCAATGATATTGTTAAAGTCGCCTCCTATCACCAACGTCGCTACAGGCAAAGTCAATAGGAATGTCATGAATGCGGAGTGTGCTATAGCCTGTAGGGCAGGTGGGATATATACAAAAACAAAATTAAAAAGACGACCCTCCCATTGGCATGTTATGGCCGCGAAGCGGCCCTGGTCATCAACTCTCATCTGCTGGCACACCAGCCGGAAGTTTTTCCTTACAAGGATCCCTGTTCCTCTAGAACCAGAGGAGAATTCTGCATGTGCCACAATCTTATATCCCCACCTATCCATCGCCTTAGAAGCAGAGCCCACTAGGTGTGTTTCCTGCAGTAGAACTACCGCAGGATTACATCGTTTCAAGTACTGCAGTACCAGACCTCTGTTCACCCTGACTCCCAATCCCCGGACGTTCCAAGTCAAGACGGCCAGGGCTGACTGATTGGAAGGATGTGTCTGATGAGTCTCAGGTGTATCTGTCACGTGTGTAGCCATCTATGGAGGAGAGTTGTGTTGTGTAGTCTGAGATGAACCTGACCTGTAATGCACTTTCACTAGAGCAGTGTGTCGCCTTCGCAACCATACAAACAACAAAAGCAACAAAATTAAACAACCCAGTTACCCTCTCACCCCGGATCCCTCCCACCCTCCCTGCCTCCCTGCTTGGTGAACCTTCAACGGCCGCCACCCCAACTCAGCAGAGCGCTTTTCCCCTCCCATAACCCAATACTTGCTTGTCGGGGAAAAGAGTTCAACGAGGCTTCAGCCCTTAAGAGCCCCCAGTCCTGTCCCAGTCCAGAGGAACCACAGAATGGCGAAAGCACAGATTTATACGGGAACGCCGTAGGCATCAGGAGTCAGTATTGTCAGGACACTGGTCATTCCTTTTCTTGTAGTGGGACTTGGCTCTTGTCTGGGCACCTTGAGCCAATAGTTCCTGCAGCATCTTTGTTTTCTCGTTGGCGGTGCGGGCTGGATCTATGATCTAAACGGTCCACATTTCGCCATCCCTCCAGCCAGTGATACGCTGCCTCAGGCATATCAAAAAACCAAGTCCTGTCATCCGCCACTACTCGAAGCTTTGCAGGGAAGAGCATAGAGTATGGAGGCTCCTGTGCCCGGAGTAACTTTTTGACTTCAAAGAAGCTCCGTCGTCTTCTAGATACGGCCGCCGTGTAGTCCGAGAAGAACGTCACAGTGGAATCTAAAACAAGGATGGGGGGGGAGACTCTTGCTGCTTGTAAAATTGCATCCCTGTCCCTGAAGTTAAACAGCCTGGCGAGCACCGGTCTTGGGAGTGCTCCTGGCTTGGGCTTGCCGCCAGGCACCCTGTGGGCACGCTCTACCGAGAAGAAATTAGAGCGCCCCTTAGGTTGTACTTTAGTGGTAATCAGGTCCTCCACATACAAGTCCATTGCCCGGGAACCTTCAGACTCCGGAATACCAAAAATTCTGACGTTGTTTTTTCTTGCGCGCCCTTCCTGCTCGTCAAGCTTCTCAGCAAGTGATTTGTTCTCCTTTTCCAGCTGGGCAACAGAGGTCTGCAGTTCTGAAGTGTCCGTAACTAAAGATTTGGCGACTATCTCCACTTCCTTCACCCTATCCGCCATCTTGTGGAGGTCAGATCGCAACAGGGAAACATCAGTAGAGATAGTGCTCACCGTTGTCTGCACATTCGCCAGAGCCCTCATCACTTCTTTGAGAGTGACCTTTTTTCTTCCGTCGCTGTCCGGAGGCGTGCCTGAGATGGCACCGGAGATGAGCCCTTTTCGTATCCGAACTTATCCAGCTTCGCCAGCGTGGTGTGGTGTTTCGGCCCTCTGCCCGCCATGCTCACGCAATTCGAGAATTGCACAATGCCTGAAATCAGACCGGACTCATGTTCCTAGGTGGCAGGAGTCAAACAGGTGCCTAAAAGTGGCTTGGTACAGTTCGTAGCACTGCGGGAGAAGGCAAAGTAGGGATTCCCACCGTGATCCAGCATGATGACAGCAGTCCTCACCTATCCAAGTGAGATTTATTGTAGGGTGTGTTGCAGCCCACATCGACAACTCACACCAGGGTGAATCCCCCAGACTCTCCCGCTACCGTCGCCCCACGCCAGGCCCCGCGCAGCACTCCTCCAGGCACCAGGATCACTGCACCAGGCTCCGGGTGGCCCCCCGAGGGGCTATGTTGCAACACAGGTCAGCGCGGGCAGCAATCACACCCCAGGCAGCGGTCATCCGGTCTGCGGCGGCAGGAGGAGGAGGGGGCCTTGAGCATGCCACAGCTGCAGCCGTCGTTGGTGTGCCGTACCCTCTCTCGCGATCAGCGGCGGGAGCAGGGCCTCCTAGGCAGCAGAATCAATCATCCGCATTGCAGGGGAGCCGGCACCAGATGCTGCAAAAACTCATGATGCCGGACCAGCACAGGAAAGGAGCACACACTTTCCCCACTTTCCACAAGGGGGTGGGGGGAGGGGGCAAAGGCGCCGCCGTTGCACCCCCAGATGGCAGCGGCGTCTGGCTCCGCACTGAGGCGCAATCCGTCCCAGACGGGACCTTGCACTTTAGTCCCCTTCTAGGCAGCTCAGACAGGCCGCTTTCTCTCGGTCGACCGTTCGGGCAGAAGGCAGCGCCCGATTTTTAACGGAGATGAACCGGACAATGCCGCCTGCGCTCCAACTCAGGCTACAGCCGTCGGGGCATCAAATAATAACGTAGAAGTGCACGGATTAATGAAAGGGCCAGCGGGGTCCTCGGAGCTCAAAGGCTAAGCGGCCATCTTGTTCGGCCGGTAGCCACGCCCCTTCTACCCACTTACAGATTTAACCAGGGCGTACTTACGAATAGTCTGTTTTGTTAAGGCAGAATTCTCCCTTTCAGCAGCCACCCTCTGGGAAAAAGTCTGTTTAACTCATGCAAGATCCTTTTTTGTTATTCCTCCAGGGTTAGAGTGTAGGCCTGGACGTCCTAATTCTTTAAACAATGTTTTAGGTATTGTAACCATGGAATATGAGCCACATTGTCTAAGAGCAAACAATCCTGGAGTTTAATCCTATTAAAATGCAAATCCGCTTTATACCAAACCAACCACCACAGTAAAAGAGGGCGAACCCGAATAAAATCAACAATATGTGACAAACCTAACTCTTCATGTGCAATTTCGCTAGGATTTCCTGACCAATAGCTAGTAAATTTCTCATGATTTTGTTTTCTATCATCTGAATACAGTCAGTATTGGCATACCCCCAAATTTCGCTGCCAAATGTGCCCATCATAACACATTTAGCCTCACAGACAACAAGCAACAATTTGGCGGCTTATGCCTGATAAACCATGTAAGGTTTAGAAGCCCAGAAATTGCACATTGGAGTGCCTTTATATTTTTAGATAAAGGAGGTTTCCAGGTAAGGACCGAATTTAGGAGCAAACCCAGGTAGGAGAACTTTTGCACCCTGGATAAAACCTGACCTTAGCTGGAGGGTTGTGACATTTAATATTCCTGGGACCCACAACCATAAAGTGTAAGTTTTTTCAAATTTGTGGATAGGTCCAAGCTAGACAACAAATGCATCTAGCAAGCATTTCAGGCTCCTTGCTGCACAGACAAATAAAACTGCATCATATAATAAAACTATATATAGTTTTATAGCTCTGCCCCCTGCTTTGGGGATGTCATATTCAATTTCAATTAGAACTTTCTCTAGGCAAATAATATACATACTAAATAAGAGGGGGGCAAAAATACAGCCCTGGCGAACAGCTTTATTTATTTTAAAGGGTTGAGTCCATTCCACATCTTGGCCAAATCTAACCTCCCCAGTGAGATCTCTATGTAAATCTCTCATAAAATTAATGAGTGTCGGGTATACCCCCAGGGATCCCAGCTCGGCCCATAGCCTGTCTCTATTGACACAAATGCTGAGCTGAGATCCACGAAGGCTTGATGGACCGAGCCACTCTTAGCCCTTGTGTACTTATGGGTCAAAAGTTACAGATTAAGATTTTGTTCAACAGTGCCCGCCCTGATCTGAAACCATATTGTAGATCAAGAGGATCCCTTGCTCATTGGCCCAATTGGAAAGCCTATCCATTATTACTTTTCATATTATCCTCACCTTAATGTTGATTATCAATATTGGTCTGTAACATGCCACGTCCTGCCTGGACCCTTTTTTAAAAACAGGGATTATTACAGAATGCTTAAAGGCATCTGGGTGCGGCCTTCTGATAGCCTCATTTATGTGCAGTGTTAAAACGGGGGCCCATTGACCCGCCAATGATTTCAGAATGTCACCCGGCATACTATTAGTGACAGGAGTCTTGTCCTGAGGGAGCGCCAAAATGGCCTCTTTTGTTTCTGACCACTGAAAAATATGGTGTATCGGAATCAGAGAGGGGTTTGAGCCAGATTCTAAAGCGTCTCACTCAAAGAGAGCTGAAAAGTGATTTATCCAAGCCTATGTGGGCACAGAAACCACCTGGTCTGAGAGCTGTTGTTCCTTAGGTTAGAGATGGTTTATGATCCCCCACAAAACATAGTGCTATCCTTGGAGGCACTGGCCTCTACTAGGTCAGACCATGGCTCCTCCTTAAGTTGCAGTTTCCTAGTTTCAATTGCGGATTTATAGGCTGATCTGCACCTTTTAATTTCATTCCGATCTCTGGGGGTGCATTTAAGAGAGGACAACAGCTCTCTCTTTGCCATTGTACAATTTTTATCGAACCACCAACAGGGCTTAGGAGGACCTACTGTTCTTGAACGAGTTAGGGCCTGCTTGACATACTCACAAATAAAGTTATAAGCACTTAATATTTCCGATTCTGGGGTCATGTCATCAAGACAAAGCTTAAACTGTTTCTGACCGAACCTTAGCATATTTGCATTTAATTCCCCTGGGATGATGTCTCCCCATTTGATTCTATGACCCTAACTAAAAAAAGGTACAGAGCATTTATACCCCCAGTTTTTTTCCATACACAAAAGAAGCAATCAAGTGATTGGGATCACTATGCAAGTTCCATTTTCTGGTAAAATCTATCAATGAGGAAAAAAAGCCCCTAGATACAAAAATATAATCAATGAAGTATATAGCGCCCTGGCCCTTGAAGGTAGGGACATCATTGTAGTATGTTCTTCACATGAATAAATCCAAGAAGGCAAGGATAAGTATGCTTAAACTTAAAGTTTAATCGTAGAGTAAATAACCCACAACCAGTAACTTGAGAGTACAGGCTCAGAAAGAGAGTAAGATAACATCATATAATTCTAAGAACCTGAGATAGAACATAAAGGATACATTCCTTAAAGCAACCTAGTAATTACATAAACAGTACATACTACACATCCTTCCCCTAATAAAATAAAAGGAAAGAAAAGAAAAGAAAAAAGAAATAAAAGAAAATACTAATTCAACACATAGTCACGAAGTCTAACTGGAACAGTTCTAACCCTACGACCAACACCCACACCATCCCCCTTGCCATCAGCATTTAAAACAGGTTGAAACACAGGGAGTGACACATTTCTTGTAGAATCACCACCAGCTAACAGAGAATAAGAATCAGAAGAGATACTCACAGGAGTATTAATGGGAACAGGTGAAGGCATAGAAGTTTCCCCAACACCAAACCAATCAGAATCCAAATTATCAGAGAAATTTGAATCCTGTTTGTTGGAACAAATGATTTTGGCTTGTTCATCAGTAACCTTAATGAGGGCATTCTTGTTCCACCAACCCCTTTCATGCAAAAGAGCTGCTGCACGAGAAACCTTTACAACTTTAACAGGAGCAGAAAATGTGGATTGACCTTTAGTAACTTTTACAGGTTTTTTGATAATAACCCAATCACCTGCAAATAAAGATTTTTCTGCAACATGCATACGTTTGTCATAGTTATTTTTGTAACACTCTTGTTTCATTTTAACACGGTCACGTACTTTAGATAAATCAAGAATGACTTGAGAATTTTTCATCAGCCAAGAAGGATCCAGTTTAGAAACAGGATTACGACCACGAAGTAAAACTAAAGGAGAAACCCCCGTGGTATTGTGTGGTGTACAATTATAGTTGCAGATTTTTTTTACAAAGAAATTCAGAAATATCCAATCTGTTTGCACAAGCAGTTTGGACAGCCTCTTTCAACAAACGGTTTGCTCTTTCAACCAAACCATTTGATGAAGGACTATAGAGGGGAACCAAAGTATGCTTGACATCTGAGTTGTTCAAAAACATATTCAATTCTTTTGAAACAAAATGTGAACCGTTGTCGGTTACAATTTCATGAGGTGTACCATCAATGAAAAATAAACGTTTCAAAAACAAAATCACAGAAATGGAATCAGGATTTTTAACAATAGAAAAATAAATCCATTTAGAAAAATAATCAATTGCCACAATTAAATACTTTTTCTCAGAATTAAAAATAGCAAAAGGACCAGAGAAATCCAGGCCGATCCTTTCCCAAGGTGCCTCAGGCCATTCTACAGGTATTAACGGTGAATTGGACAACTTCCAATGTTTGTCTGAGCACAAACATTGTGGACAGTGATTGACAAACAATTTGACCTGATTGTCAATACCAGGCCACCAATAAGTTGACTTGATTTTATTAACAGTGCCATTGATGCCCGGATGTCCTTCATGTGATAAGGAGATGATATATTGTCTAATTCCACAAGGTGGAACAAATTTGTCTTGTCTAAATAAGATGTCACCAGAAACAGACAACTCAGATGCAACCTGTGCATAATGTTTTTCCTCCATGGACATACTCCTGTCCATAGGCCAACCTTTAATTAAAAATTTCTTAACATTCTGCAAACAGGAATCTTGCTCCATGCCCTGTAACCAATCTTGTTTAGTGATTTTAAAATCTTGAAGAGCATCATCTATGGAAAAAACACATTCAAGATCAGAACTGACTGATCCATGTATTGGTAAAGGAATGCGTGATAAACAATCTGCACGGATGTTCTTACCACCCGGCAGATACTTAATTTCAAAATTGAACTCTTGGAGTCTAGCCAGTAACCTAACCAAACGAGAGGAAGCCCTATTAGAAGAGCTTTCACCAAGCATGTAAATCAAGGGTTTATGGTCTGTGTACAATTGAAATCTAGTCCCCCAAATATACATTCTGAACTTTTCCACAGACCATGAACACGCCAATGCCTCCCGCTCGATCGTACTATAGTTAACTTCAGCTGATGTCAAAGAACGTGAAGCAAAGGCAATCGTGCATTGTTCGCCTCTAATCATTTGACTGAGAACAGCACCCAACCCCCTGGAACTAGCATCTATGGTGATGATACTCTGCACACCATGTGAAAATGGTTTGATAGCAGGAGCAGAGAGAATCATGTCTTTAATTGAATCAAAAGCAACTTGAGATTCTGAAGACCAAATATATTTAGCATGCTTTTTCAAAAGATCTCTAAGAGGTTGAACAACCAAAGCATACCCCTTGACAAAACAAGCATAGTATTCACTTAATCCGAGGAACGCCCTCAATGAGTCCTTGTCTAATGGACAAGGGGCATTCTTAATAGCCTCCAAAAGTGAAGATTTTGGTTTAATTCCATCTCTTGATAGATTGTGGCCTAAATAATCCACCTCATTAGCTAAAAATTTGCATTTCTTTTTGTTGACTGTAAGCCCATGATTTTGCAAGGTTTTGAAAACATTCCCAAATAAAATATAGTGTTGATCTAAAGATTCAGAATGCACTAAAATATCATCTTGGAATGCTTAAATACCAGGACAATTATTAAATATGCTATCCATCAACCTTTGAAAAATGCTAGCTGCAGAAGCAAGGCCGAACGGGAGTCTTTTATACATATAAACTCCGAAAGGTGTTACAAAGGTTGTCAAAGGCTGGGACATTTTAGCTAATGGAATCTGATGATATGCAGATCGCAAATCTATATTAGAAAAATATTTGCTACAACCAATGTTAGCTAGCATATCATGAATCTTTGGCAGAGGATGCACGTCAACAACAATGTTGCGATTAAGAACGCGAAGGTCTGCACACAGACGAATCTCTCCAGATGGTTTTCGTGCTACAACGGCAGCAGAAACCCATTCCGATGATTCCACAGGACAAATAATGTCCTGTGCAATCAAAGACTCAATGTGTTTCCTCAAATCTTGTTTAACTGATAGAGGAACAGGGCGAACTTTCTGAATGACAAGGCACACTTTCTCCTTTAATTTTATGGTATGTTCAAAGTTTTTTACTAAACCAATTCTCTCATCAAAAACAACTTTGTATTTTTCTAAAACATTGCACAAAATAGGGTCATTGCAATTATCAAGAATAGCAAAAATAGGTAACTTGCCTAAAACAACAGGTTCAGGATGGCCTGGCTTTAAAATAATCCCAAGACTAGCCTGATCCTGCCAACCCAAAATATCTCTTCCATTAAGCGCTACATAGATCTTGGTGTGAATTATTCTTCCTTTAAAATCAATATCATCTGGAAAATAACCACACATATTATATCAAACCCACCAAAGGCTTTAGGATTCACGTTGTTTGGAAATAATTTTGTATTATCCCAAGAATTATGAAAAATATGTTCATCTAAGATGGTGATTGGTGAACCCGAATCAGCCATAACTTGTACACTTTGCACACCAATTGATATTTTACAAATTGGACATTTGACATTCAAATTACACAAAGCATTAATTTGAATATAAGATAAAGAAGAAACATTCAAAGCATCACAAATTTCTTCTTCAGAATACACCATATTAACTTTTGTTTTATCCTTAGGTAAACGGCACAATGCAAAGAAATGACCAAAGCATTTACAATTAGAGCACCTTTTACCTTGTGCTGGACACTTAGGGTTGTTTCCGACATGAAATTTTGAACCGCACCTGTAACAAAATACATTAGATTTCTGTTCAAACACTTTTTTTCCACTTGAACGGTTGGAAACAACATTTACTGTACTATTATCATTGGCTGCCTGCGAAACATTACAAACAGCTGACGAAGAAGCATTCTGTTCAGCTAAAAGTTTTGATGAAACAACTGAACATTCGATACTTTTAGCGATCACTATAACTTCATCCAAAGTCGGATTTTTGCAAGTTAAAATTCGCTCTTGAATTTTTTTGTTGAAACAATTAAAGACCAATTGATCTCGCAGAGCAGTTTCAAGATAAGTACCAAAGTCACATTTTGAGCCAAGAACACGCAAAATTGCTAAATAATCTTCTATGGACTCTTCCTGTGATTGTTTCCTCTTAAAGAAAACATGACGTTCAACCATGACAGAAGGATCATCTTTAAATTGTTTACCCAGTCGAGTTAAAGCCTCAGTATATACATTCCAAGTGTCATCATCCACTGGACTCTGAACAACAGCAAGATTATCAAATAAATGTTGTCCTGCATCTCCTAAATGATTAAAAAGAGTAGCCCTTTTCCTTGAAGGAGAGTAATCCAAAGCATCTATTGCCTCCAAGTAATTAGTAAAAACACGTAACCATTTTTGCCAGGGTGTTGGAGGCTTGCCAGGAGCAATTAAAAATGATGGGGGTGCAACAATTCCACTGTTATTATTATTTGAAGAAGCCATGTGGAAGAAACAAAAAAAAATATCTTACTTGTATTTGCCAAATATCAGGAAATGAACAGGCACAAAAATCCACTGCAACCGATCGCTTTCGTTACCGTTTTTTTTTTTATAAGTGTAATGAAATTCAATGCGCGATTTCTCACTTGTACAAAATGGCCGCTGGCGTGATTAGTGTAATGACGCTACACGCACTTCAACATTCCGGTGTGTTTCAGTCAACCAAGACGTCAAATGACGATATACGCTCCTGCGTATTGTCGTCGGAGAAATGACGTACTTTATTCTCAGTGCTTCAGAATGCCAAGAGACACGAGCCGGAGAATGCCGCAAGCCAGGAACACAGCACAGTGTTCAAATGAAAACAAGTAAGTAAGTAAGCGAAAGTCAGTTGAAGACGATCCGATCTTCAAAGTTGAAAAATAAATTAAAATAAAACTCACAGTTCCGGTTCCGAAATCGATGAGCAAGTGTAGAAAGTAGATTTCTTGATTTCTCCTTTTTTTTTAAACGTAGTTCTTGGAAAAATCGATAAATTCTTACTGTCAGTGGGTTTCAAAATGAAGAATTCTTGAAAAAAAAACGTTGCCAATAAATGTAGTAGGTTCTTCACATGAATAAATCCAAGAAGGCAAGGATAAGTATGCTTAAACTTAAAGTTTAATCGTAGAGTAAATAACCCACGACCAGTAACTTGAGAGTACAGGCTCAGAATGAGAGTAAGATAACATCATACAATTCTAAGAACCTGAGATAGAACATAAAGGTACATTCCTTAAAGCAACCTAGTAATTACATAAACAGTACATACTACAATCATCCAGCTGCAACATTGTTTGCAAAACGAATAAGTTCCATAAATGAAAAATAGCAACCAGTTAATTTAGGGTAGTCCCTTGGGGGAGTATTTAACATGCACCTGGTCAACTAGGAACCTCTCAGAGTACTTAGCATAATACAAAAACAGTCCTTACAAGGGTGGAAATTATAATCTCCAGCTAGAATCAGCTCGATATGTTTAATAGGAGAAGTGGAGAGAAAAGCATCAAGAAACCTCCCAACCTCCACTATAATATCTGCGTCCTCATTACCATGCAGGGGGTTGTATACATTGATAAGTAGAATACTTTGCTAGTTGTCAAATATTAGTAAAACTGGCAAAAACTTTGAAGAGTCAGTAGGGATCCTCTTAACATTACGTGCTAGGCCCACCCTCACAAGAGTGACTTGGCCGCCTCTGGCTCGACCACTCAGTGTGTGTATGCCCTTGATACTGAAAGACACAAAGCGGTCCAGGAGGAATTCTCCTTTTGAGTCCACTTCTACATGACCATAGCCTTTGGAAATCAGAAGGTGTGTTTATTACAGCTTTCCAGAAAGCTTCTTGCCCCTTGGAAGAGGGGGTTATGCACTAAGCAGCTCTATTCGCCCACCTCTTATGTAATTTCTCACCTCTTCCGCTGTAAGAACCTTGCACCTGCATGCTCTGTGACAGGGGCATTGGGTCATCTCTTCTATAGAGACAAAAGAATGTGCAGCTTCCCGCCACCCTTTCTATCTGTCAAGCTGCCTCCCTCCCCTGTCTCAGACGTGTCTCCTCTTTTTCACCGAAATGAGCTGGGGTGGTTTCTCCATTGCGAAGGAGCATCGCCCCACAGGCCCTAGAGTTGAAAAATAAAATGGTAATAAAGTTCATTTAGTACCGTTTTATTTTTCAGCGATCCGCCTTTAACTAAGTGTCAGGACAGAGTAGGGCCAGAGCTGTGGCTTTAAAATGCGCATGCCACTTTGGCCGGCCAGCAAAACATGTACATTATAAAGTTCTCTAACCTAGCTGTTTTAAATAGCTAGGTTAGAGCCAGTGCAGGCCTCCATTGCTTTTAGGAGCGCTGAGAGAGCCGGCTCTATCCAATCCTGGCGCGGCTTTCATGCTGTGAAAGCAGTGCCAGGTTTGGGTAGTGCAGTTTCCTTTATCTGGAGCTTCCATGAGAAGAGAAGACACCAGAGGGAGGAGGACGTCGTAGGCAAGTCTATTTTAATTATTCTCTTTTTTGTGACACCCGCCTACCGCCCTCGGTACAAGCCAGCCGCCACTGTAAATGAAATGTTCCTTCAATTCAGATTGGTGTTTTCTTACTTCAGTGGCAATATGTCATGACCCTGACAACGACGTCACGTCAGAAGTATCGAGTAGAACCTTAATTTGTCTATGTTTAAAGCCGGAAGTCATCTTGTTTTCACGTGTACCACACTTGCCAACAGAGTCATCCACAGGGCTAAGGTAAAAGAAATAATCCAACAGCTAATGGATGACAAGATGGTTTGGGAATAGTGATAAGCTTGTGGGGTAGCAAGTGCCCCAGTGTGGTGTATTTAGGGAGGTTACTGCCCTATGGTGGTGAGTTTTGGGGTGGTGAGTGCCCCGTGCAGTTTGTTTTAGGGTGGTGAGTGCCCTAGTGCGGTGTATTTAGGGTGGTTAGCGCCCTACGGTGGTGAGTTTTGGGGTGGTGAGTACCCCATACAGTTTGTTTAGGGTGGTGAGTCCCCTATGCTGGTGAGTTTTTGGGGTGGTGAGTATCCCTTACAGTTTGTTTTAGGGTAGTAAGTGCCTCAGTGCGGTGTATTTAGGGTGGTTAGTGGCCTACGGTGGTGAGTTTTGGGGTGGTGAGTACCCCGTGCAGTTTGTTTTAGTGTAGTTAGTGTCCCAGTGCGGTGTATTTAGGGTGGTTAGTGCCCTTCGGTGGTGAGTTTTGGGGTGGTGAGTACCCTGTGCAGTTTGTTTTAGGGTGGTGAGTGCCCTATGCTGGTGTGTTTTGGGGTGGTGAGTGCCCCAGTGCCGTGTATTTAGGGTGGTTAGTGCCCTACAGTGGTGAGTTTTGGGGTGGTGAGTACCCCGTGCAGTTGTTTTAGGGTGGTGAGTGCCCTATGCTAGTGAGTTTTTTGGTGGTGGTGAGTATCCCGTGAAGTTTGTTTTAGGGTAGTTAGTGTCCCAGTGCGGTGTATTTAGGGCGGTTAGTGCCCTTCGGTGGTGAGTTTTGGGGTGGTGAGTACCCTGTGCAGTTTGTTTTAAGGTGGCGAGTGTCCTATGCTGCTCAGTTTTTGGGGTGGTGAGACTTCCCTAAACAAACTGCACGGAATACTCACCACCCCAAAAACTGACCAGCATAGGACACTAACCACCCTAAATACATCGCACTGAGACACTTACTTCCCTAAACAAACTGCACAGAATAAAGTGTCTCAGTGCGATGTATTTAGGGTGGTTAGCGCCCTATCGTGGTGAGTTTTGGGGTGGTAAGTACCCTGTGCAGTTTGTATAAGGGTATTAAGTGCCCCAGGGCTGTGTAGTCAGGGCGGTTAGTGCCCTACGGTGGTGAGTTTTGGGGTGGTGAGTACGAGGCACGAACAAAACTGTTTCCCTCATGGATGCGTAAACAATCTGTAAAGGGTGATTCACCGTGTGACAAACAGTCTGTGATTGAGAAGAAATTTTATCAAATTGGAGATTGAGTGAAGTAAAACCTGGTGGTTATTGCAATTTGGTACACAAGTTCAGAATGGAGGGTAGGTATGATAATGGAAACTGTTCACTATGGATGCTGATGAAGGATGGGGTATTTTCGAATAAACAAGCTGGTGAGTTTTTGCTTTGTGATGAGGCAATTGCATCTGATAGTGATGCCATGCCTGCAAGGCAGGGAGATGGGTCTGGTGCTTCACGCATTTTGAGGGATGCAAGTGAGAGATGGTTACCTGCTCATTTGATTGATTATGTTTCTTTATTTTTCTTTTGTTTATTTGTTATGTTTAAAGCTTTGATTAATACATGTTATTTTTATATTCGTTGTGTTGATAAAGGGGGGAAATGTGTTATATTTATATATCATGTGGTTCATCACTTTATCATTACTCACATGTTTCACTCATTAGAACGTTACATCCGTATGATGCCTTAGATGGTTCTAAGATGATGTCATGCCTGTGGCATCAGGGAGCAGTTGGTCCAGCTGTGTCTGGCATGAAGATGTTCAGGTCTTCCTTTGAAGAATAAATCCACTTTGAAGCATTATCTGATTTACCTGGTTATTCATCATAACAAACTTGGTTACATGCAGCCTCTTGCAGTTCAAAAATCTACAAAGGTTGATACAGCCTGGAGCTCACCAACCAAGGAAAGGCAGAGACAAACAGGCTGAATCGGTACAAAATTAATGCAGACAAGAGAGCTCAAAATACATAGAAAGGCTTCTGATAAAGCAATCAAGAGGATGGATGTAAAAGTATTCCAAACAAATCCACAAATCAAACAACTTACTACAATTCAGAATCTCTGAAATATGTACGGTGTCTGACAGTCCAACATAGCAAGGACAGATTATTGTTACAAATAGCTTAAAATGTTTATGACTAAAGTGAAGAAAAAAAACTTGAATATTGCTGTCACCGAGAATAACATATTGAACGAGTCTTTCTGCAATCGTTGCTTTACCACTTGTTGGAGGCCAGGCTGGGAAGGTAGAAAGCAAAATGAAACTCTCAACTTTACCTCTAATCCGTGCCAGGATCTCAGGCCTTTTATCCTGCAGTGATGGAACTGGTGAAACACAGTATATCAGCTTTGCTAACAAATATTAGGTCAGCCTAATCCTAGCGCTGGGAGCACAACCACACTAATATTTGGAACTTCACAGTCCATTTCTGGACAGTAAGTCCGAATTCGAACCTGCAAGAGGAACAGACAAGACTCTATTCCACATGAAAAAGTATTAATTCGTTGTTCTATTTGGAGGCACCACGGACACTCATTGGTCTTTCTTTAGCTGAGATAATATAGGCACCCTCATACTGCTTAATTAACCAAGAGAAAAGACAAAAGCACTAGGCACCCTACTAGAATAGAGACAATCATTCATCCAAAACATCTTCTGTTACTTAGTGAGACATGTGGAATCTGTCAAAAGCTCAGAGGCTCCTTTGCAAACTAGATTCTTAAAGTGTGGAGACAGTTAAGAGTAGCTTTTCAAACACTTACACTGGGTTAGCATCACAGAAGTGACGCTAACAAGCACAAAATATTTTTTATGGAATTTACATTCCAGAGCAAAACTTGTTTTTGCGCTGGAAAGTACCCCAAAAGTAGTGCAAAGCAGCGTGAAGTACTTCTTTTTGCACCAAGGGGGCATTACATGGGTGGTACATGGGCATTCCCATGCAACCACGCATGCCTGTAAACAGGGTTTAGTGCCAAAAGTTAACACCACTTCAAAGCAAGCAATGAATGAAATTAAATTAAATGAAAAGGGGTTTGGTTGAGCGCAGCAGCTGCCCTGAGGCATCCAGGCGCTAAGAACTAGATTGGTACCTTCCAGTGTAGTCAATTCGGGGATTAGCCTAGCTTAATTAAAAAGAAAGGTTTTAAATTGTTTACGGAAACTCAGCAAATTAGGATTAGATCTTAAATGGAAGGGAAGTGAGTTCCATAGTTTAGGCGCATTGCAGGAAAAGGACCGACCTCCAGCTCAAGATCTCCGGATCTGGGGGACTTTCGCTAGAAAGGCGTGGGATGAACGAAGCTGTTTATTGGGTTGGTAGGGAGTAATCAGAGAGTGGCTGATTACTGGGCCAGACTTCCAGAATGCTTGGTGAGTGATGTACATAGATTTGAACTTAATTCTTTCCCTGACAGGGAGCCAGTGTAGAGCTCTCAGCCCAGGCTCTATCGGGATTCTACGTGGAATTCCAAGCAATGTGCGTGCTGCACAGTTCTGAATCCGCTGAAGTTTTTGTAGGCAGTATTCAGGCACCCCTAAATACAGAGCGTTGCTGAAGTCAATTCCAGACTGGATTAGGCCCTGCATAACTACCTGTTTGGCCTCAAAAGGTAAAAGCGGGAGGATTTTTTTCATCATTCTGATGAGACCGTAGCAGGTCGCTGAAAGTTTAGTTACTTGTGTATTGAAAGTCACGGATTTGTCCAGCCACACCCCCAGACTTTTTATATTGTTTCTAGGTGTCGGAGGTGCACCCAAGCTGATGGGCCATAACAGCTCCAAGGTGGAGGGGGCTGATGGGCCAAGAAGCATAAGCTCGGTTTTATCCTCATTGAGCTTCAGGCATGACTTCGTCATCCAGCTCTTAACTTGTTCTAGGCAGGTTATCAAACTGGTCTGTGGTTGGTGACAATTTTTTTGCACAAGAGAGACCACTAGCTGAGTGCCGTCCACATATGAATGATCTTAATACCATGCGGATGAACAATCCCAGCCAGCGGTCTCATATATGCGTTGAATAGCGTAGGACTCAATGATGAGCCCTGCGGCACCCCACAGCCCAGAGGCTTGCTTGCGGAGACAAAGGCTCCTTCAAAGACTTGGAAGGTCCGGTCACTTAGAAAGGATTTAAGACAGGCCAAGGCCTCTCCTGATATTCCCAAGTTAATGAGACGGTGCAAGAGGATTTTGTGGTTCACCGTGTCAAAAGCGGCACTCAGATCAAGGAGGCTCACTGCCACTGATCCCCCCTGATCCAAGATCCACCTAGCTTCCTCTGTTACCGCCATCAAAGCAGTTTCCGTCCCATGCTTGGGGCAGAAACCTGTCTGGGTAGCATCAAGCAGATGGTTACACTCGAGAAACTTAGTTAAGGAGATGTTAATATGTTTCTCGAGGACTTTGCTTGCCCAGGGGAGCAATGAGATCGGGTGGTAGTTGTTGAGGTTGCCAGGGTCAAGAGTGGGTTTCTTCAGGAGTACTCGAACCATGGCGTGTTTCCAGGTAAGCGGTACTGTCCCAATCACCATGGAAGAGTTCAAGAACTCCATGAGTGTGGGAAGCTAATACCAGTGTACTCGGAGGGGCAGGGTCACATGGAGAGCCACACTTTATTTGGTGCATCAGGGGCTCGAGTGTTTCTGGGTCTAGCTGGGGAAAATGGTCTAAGATATTTTTACTAGAATCCTCCACTTCTGCAGCTAGATGAGGTCTTGGGTGGGAGGCTCTAAATCTATATCCGAAAAGGATAAGTAGATTGTATTTACTTTGTGAAAAAAAGAACTCCGCCAGGTCATTACATCGGGAAAGTGGATTATAATTGGCGACCGGAGGTGATGGTAGCCTAGTCAGATTTTTTACTGTTTGGTATATTTCTTTAGGCTTGGATCTAGCCAACATTATTTTCTCGCTGTAGTAGGCCGATTGTGTTAGTTTAATTTCGGATTTATAGGTTCTGATAGCCTCCCTGTAGGTGGCTTTATCCGTGGTATCATAGCTCAGGCGCCACTTTCTTTCCAGCCTCTTGCATAGACGCTTTTTGCCTCTAAGCTCTTCTGAGTACCAGGGCGCTGCTTTGCGCTGCCTTTTTGAATTGGTAGTACGGAGGGGGAGTATGGAGTCCAATGATTTCGCAATCCAGTTATCATATTCATTATTATCTAACAAAGGGTCGCAGGAGAGTGAGGGTCTGGTGGTAGTAAGGATGTTGGTCCAGTGGTCCAAGCGTAATTTAGGCCAGTTTCTCATTCTGCGTGGGGTGGGGGTGGGGGAGAAAGAATTTGTGTATGGTCCAGGTAAGGAGGATCAAAAAGTGATCAGTCCAGGGAAGGCGACTGATGGCGCCTACTTTAAGGTGTGTGCAGTTGCTAAATACAGGATCTAAAAGGTGGCCTTTGATATGTGTGGGGGATTGAACAAGTTGCTCTAATTGGACTGCAGCCAGACTCGCCGTTATCTCTGTGGCGACGTTGTCCAGCGTGTTGTCAAAATGAACATTAAAGTCGCTAAGTAGCGTAAAATTTGACGGGAGGGGACCAATTCGGCCACAGCAGAGGGTAGAGCTGTTTGAAACTGTTTTATTGACCCAGGAGGACGATAAATAAGAATGCCAGTGAAGCTATCATTGGGGGAAAATTCAATGACAAAGGGCATGCTTTCACAGTCAGCAATGGTCTCCGAAGAGCAACGACACGTATATATGTCCTTATAAATGATTGCAAGCCCCCCACCTTTTCCCTGAGTGCGATATGTGCGAGCTGTATGGTAGCCTGGTATGATGGTTTGTACCGTCAGGCTCAGAGTCTTGGGTCAGCCATGTTTCAGTCAAGAAGACTGCATCAGGCATATGTTCGTCCAACAACAGAGATATTTCCAGGCTATGTTTTGGCAGGGACCTACAGTTTAAGAGAAGCATGTGGTAGTCCCGCAATTCTTTCTTGCTTGGTAGGCTAATGAACTCTGTGTTACAGTGAGGGCAGAGGTAAGGGATCTCCAGAGGGTGGAACTGGTGACAGCAGCTCGTAATTGCAGGGGTCCGTAGTTGGTAGAGGGACTTTATGCTGTAATGCTTCCTCACTCCCAGTAAAGGAGCAGGGGGGGTAGCCCCTAGGCCCGGTCTGGCGCGGACGGGCGCAGATGGGCTTTCCTTCGCCCGCCCGCTGCGCCGTCGGGAATAAGCATTCATTTTTATAGGGCGGAGGAGGGTGGGAGGCAGCCAACAGCTGGTGCGCTAGCCTCGTTCACACCTAAGATGGCGTCCAACCCTGTCTGCGCCCGCGTCAGAGCCTACTCGCCTGACTGGGGTTCAAATTACGGCGAGGGACCAGGTTTTAGTACAATTAAAGTAAGATTTTAGCAATCACAATCACACTCACAGTCACAGTATTTTAAAATGTTAAAAAGGTTTTTGCTACAGCCCAGCCCCCGGCTTCCGCCTCAGGGGAAAGTGCAATGCTAATTCTAAGCACTCGTGTATCAGCGCGACTTAAATACTTTTGGGAGGGCGGGAGGCGGCCAACAGCTGGTGCGCTAGCCTCGTTCTCACCTAATATGGCGTCCAACATTGTCTGCGCCCGCGTCAGAGCCTAGTCGCCTGACCGGGGTTCGAATTACGGCGAGGGACCGGGTTTTAGTACAATTAAAGTAAGATTGTACCAATCACAATCACACTCACAGTCACAGTATTTTAAAATGTTAAAAAGGTTTTTGCTACAGCCTAGCCCCCGGCTTCCGCCTCAGGGGAAAGTGCAATGCTAATTCTAAGCGCTCGCGTATCAGCGCGACTTAAATACTTTTGGGAGTATATAACAGGAGAAACGTTTTTATTTCTCCTTTCTTTTCTAGGTTTGAATGCGTGTTGGCACTGTGCAGCACACTACAAAGTAAGAAAAGTATTTAAATTTGTCTAGGCATGATGTTTTGTACAGAAAGGCTACCCTTCCTGTACAAAATCTATGCTAGACTCACACACACACCTTAGCGCTGTGGCGACATCGACAGAGCTATGGCACTCTCCTGCTCCCTTCCTGTCACACAATGCAGTGCACACTCTTTGGGTGCCGTGCAGCATGTATTTGTTTTTATCTGATCCTTAGCATCCTGAATATGATGCAAGACAGCAGAAAAGTTGCTACATTGCGTGAAAGAGAGAGAGCAGAACAACATCATATCTACTATTATGTGGAGCTGTTATGCTCTCTCCCTGCACCGGTGCACTTTTAGCGGCCATACGCCATAGTGCAAGAGTGTCTATGTTGAGGGAAGCATAGGTTTTGTGCTGCATGGGATCACTTCCAGTAACTAAAACTGTGCGTTGCCGTGTTTTCCACTTTGTATGTGTACTGTACAATGAAGCACACATTAAAAGTGGAAAACACACGAGGAGAAATGAAAATATTTCTCCTTGTAACACCTGCCTCGAGGGAGTGTAGTATTTCAGAGCACCTCCTCATTTAGTATTCTTTATAGATAGGGATCTGCATATAAACTCGTGGATGGATGCATCTGAGCTTCCTTTACGACAAATAACACAAGGCAGGGCAATTGTGTAGCTTTGAGCTGCTTTGTAGTTACAAACCCGAAGCAAATCATGATTCACGTTGGATTGTAAATCCCACTGCAACACTATGCATTGGATTTGCATTAAAAAAGTTATGCAAACACAACACAAAGGGATTTAAGATCTGGGCCCAAATGCTTCACATGTGCATATTTGGTGGATAAGATCCCACTATTTCAACAGAACAGCTATTGGATTCCATATAAGGGCCTTATTATGAGTTTGGTGCTGCGGGAGCTAAACCGCCTGCTCCCGCATCACCAAACCAGTGGTTGAACCGCCAATCAGATCAGGGTTTTTTTTCCGTCTGGCAGGCGGGTCGCTGGCGTTTCCATAGCACCGCCATGGGAACATAAAAATGAGTACCTTCATGGCGTGGAGTACTGCAGTCCTTGCCCTGCAGGTACTAGGGTGCATACAGATGGGGGGCACGTGGCCCCTTCAAGAACCCCATGGAGCAGAGGCAAAAGGCCCCCTTTGATTCCGTGTCCGTGAGGAAGCTCGACATATGCTTAGTGGGGCCACAGAGGCACGCCACGCATATTGTGGGCTCAACAACGCCACAACATCACCAGGGACCTCTTATCCATGGCAGTTGCAGTCGTCACTCAAAGAATGAGCTTGGAGTGCTAAATTTTCTCAAGAAACTAAAATTATTTAATCACAATTAACACAACAAAATCAATGATTTTCAAACAACTGTTCATCAAGAAAACAATATAATTCTTGTAATCCAAGTATATTTCTTTGTACTGCCAACAGCCGACGCGTTTCGTCCTAGAGGTAGGACGTCATCAGGGCTGTAAATGTAAACACAGAATGCATATACATAAGTCAAATAGCACATATTATTGTTTCTGTGGAAAGACCAAAGGGTTATTTTACATTTATTATTACAACACCTTACAACCTGGTGCCAATAAGGTAACATTATTCCAAAACGTTCTTATAGCATTTTAATTGTGATTAAATAATTGTACTTTCTTGAGAAAATTTAGCACTCCCGGCTCATTCTTTGAGTACCTATTTGGATAATTTGGGGTTGGACGGTGCCCTAGTAGCTGGTAGTAGTGTAACCAAATGGATATTCATTGATAAAATTACTCTCAGAGTGCACCAAAGTACACCCTACGTTGTCCACTTTTTTTGTTACAGTTGCAGTAGTCCCAGGGCAGCCCGATCGTCCTGGTCATAATAGGGCAGTTGGAAGACAGCCTCCACGTGTCTGGCGTCCCATGGACCACTAGACTCATAATGAGACCCTAAGTGTGAAGTTTATTAATCATGGCTTTGAGTTATTAAGCACACTGCATTACACTTTTCAGAGGATGAAGCATATACAGTGATAATTATTTATTTTAAAAAAATGTTTTTATTTGTTTCCAGACGTAAAAAAAAAAAAATCGTGAACATATACAGCACATAGCATTGGAATAAGTACAATTAAGCTGTTGATTCAGAATAACACATGGCATGGCTTTATAGACAATTACAATCAGGTTATACACTAAAAAGGCAGTACATGACATTATACCCAAAAGAGAAAAACAAAAGGGGCACGATTCATGACAGTATAAGGCAGAGCATATATTTTTTTAAAGAAATACAGTACATCAGATAGTGGCTACAGTCAGAAAATAAGCAGTAAGGGGAGCCTAAATGTCCAATTGTTTTGATGACGTGGGCAATTCTTCTGCATAGCATGTAAACTGATCACAATAGGTCAGGTCCTACAGCCATATTTTAGTGGCGGGCACAGGTCTACCCCCCAGCTTATAGAGACTCTTCGCTTGGCTATTAGTAATGCAATTGCCACAAACCTCCTGTAAGAGTCCTTAATGTGAATGACCAGGCCCAAAAGACATAGTTGGGGAGTACAGGTTAAAGGCATCCTAACCATCAAGTGTATAATCTGTGTGACAGACCCCTGATATGAATACATCTTCGGGCATTCCCAAGCTAAGTGATAAAAGTCGGCATTAGACGCTCCACATCGCCTACAGCTATCTGAGTCCCGCAGACCGTATTTATACAGCTGGGCAGGTGTGTAGTATAGTTGATGTAAATACTTAAAATGGACCAATCTCAAGTTACCATTCGCTGTTAAGTGTCCAATCAGACGGCAGCAACCAGGCCACTCGTCTTCAGATATGGGATTTAGTAAAATCGCATTCCATTTATTTAATGCAGATACACCTAGTGCAACCATCTCCCTCTGCGATACCTGATATAATCTAGTGACCAGAGAAGTGGCAGTGTCTAAAAGTTGCAGCGCTTCTAGTGCAGGTGGTTTTGCAGGAAATTGTGAATAAATTGCACGCATAGCAGAACGCAGTCTAGTATAGACAAAGAGCTGCATAACAGTAACGCCGCCACCCGCAGCCACAGATGCCGAGTCTATGAATTGGCCACCAGGAAACACATCCTCCATTTTCATCATGTCCATATCTTTAAAGGTCTTTAGGGCACCTGGCTCAGCAGTGACAGAACGATCTATATGGTGTAGAAGTGGCATATTGGGTGCACATAGCGGCAATTTCTGTGCTTGTTTTCCCAGTTCCCGACATGCTTTGACCGTGGTTTGAACTGTGTCAAACTCCCCCTTCTCAAAGACTGTATGCATATTCACTATTGTCGCAGGGATTCTGCTTATACACAGAACTTTGCACAGAGACCCAGGACCTCAGTGAATTGTGCTGTACCAAAAAACTCACCTTAGTGCCTAGAAACCCTAACCAACTAGCTTCAGTGTCACATTAGCTCTTCATCCTATGTCAAAGGAACCAATGATTAGACAACCCAGAACATGCGACTTAGGTTATACTCAGGAATGGTGGGAAGCAAGAACACTCTTTCGTTATACTCTCATACCAGTCCACAACAGGAGTAAAAAGAGACACGGGTTTGGTTAAAATATTTATTTTAACGACGTGCTCTAAGATGCATTATCTTTGCTAACATAAGCAGACATATGATTAGAAATAATATGATCAGCATTGTTACAATTCCATAAAACTCAAAGGGAGAAATCATATTACAATGATGGTGAAAATAGGTCCTATAGCGCCTAGTAAATCACCCTCCCTAGCTAGGAACTATGTTTTAGAAAATATAGAAGGTCTCTTAGGCTTGTGTGGGGGACCCCATACCTCTACAATCTGCAGGAATGGATCACATCAGGATCTGCAAATGCTCTCTGTCTCTCTGGAAAAACTAAATTCTTCCAAGTGCCTGAAATCATGCTTAGAGTGCATTATTAAAGGCGCCAGATTCACGTTGGCTTCAGCTGCATATATGTTATGGCTAAAACGTGAGACGATCAGCCCGAACAACAGCTACCTTGTTATAATAACATTGCAGGCTTTAGAACTCAGTGTGCAGACTAGAGTCACAATGTAGGTCTAGGGATGCTGAAAACAAGCCATTCTCATGTGAGGCATTTCACGCAGCCTAACTTACAACAGCAGTTATATGCAGTGTTGTGTGCAAAAGTGGCAAAAAGGTAAAATGGCGTTTAAACTTCTAATAAGCCTATGCTAACTTAACAATGTGCGCATAAAGGCCCAGCCCACACTACACTATCATGGCTTTGAGTGGTATTGGGTAAACTGCTCCAGCCTCTACCGCAACATGGAGGATATAAGCTGGATCCCGCTGCCAGTAGTTGGCGTAGTGGGCCTGTGCGCAAAGGTAATATAGATAAAAATTGGGCAACGTAAAATCTCCCTTATCATAAGGAGACGTACGTGTCTCCCATTGAAGGTGAGGTTTCTTTCCCTCATGACAGTTCAACCAGAAGGGAGCGGAGTGTGTTAAAAAAGTGACATGTCAATTGGACAGGAATGTTTAAAAAGAGATACACAAAATGTGGAATAATTACCATTTTTATTAACGCTATGCGATCTGCAAAGGACACGGCCAACTTGATCCAGCGGGCCACTTGCCCTTCAAGTCTTGTTTTGGCTGTACCATAATTAGATTGTATCACAACTTGTGGGTCTCTATGGAGCCATATTCACAAGCATTTTACCGTATCGGTACACCATACTAAGGGATAGTCCAGGTCGAGTGGGGGTGTGCAATCCATGAGAGGTAGAATAACAGACTTGGACCAGTTTATGCCAAGTCCAGAGAACCACTAAAATCGGATATATTCCCTGATGAGGGGTGCCAGTTGCAGAGCAGGTTCACGGACTTACAACACCATGTCGTCTGCATGTATAGAGACTGCAAGAGGGCGTTGGAGAAATCGCAAGGCCGAGTGAGCATAGCGCAGTCGCAGGATACAGGCCAGCGGTTCAAATATGAGTATAGTAAGGGGGACAACGGACATCCCTGATGTGTGCCGGGTTGAATATGGAATACCTCTGACAAGCAACCGTTGACCCTCACCTTTGCAGTAGGACGTGTGTAGAGCAAATTGATCTAATTGGTAAAAATAAAGGGCACCCCCATGCAATGCTGAATCGCAAACATATAGGACCAAGAGATAGAATCAAATGCCTTAGCGGCGTCGAGGAGCATCGCCACTGCCGGCAGAGTGGGCTACAGTACATGCATAACCGCAAAGAGTGTCCGCAGATTATGGGAGGTTGAGCAAGTAGGGACAAACCCAGATTGATCTGGCAGTACCATAACTGAAAGGAGTAGCTTCAACCTGGTCACCAGAACTTTTGCTAAGATCTTTACATCAGTATTAATTAGGAAAAGGGGTCGGTAGGAATCACATCACACCAGTTTGAACTTTTGTCAGGCTTGAGCAATGTGACCACCAATGCCTCTCGCAGGGTCAGAGGTAAACACTGAGTCTCATATGCTTCTTTGTAAATCTGGAGACGACAGGGAGCGAAGATGTCTATATTTGCCTTATAAAATTCCCCCGGCAACCTGTAGGTGCCAAACGACTTTCCATTAAGTAGAGCAGTAATGGCATCCCTTATTTCGTCCAGGGTTATAGGATGCATTAAAAACTCTTGTTGCCCCTTTGAGAGCCATGCCAGAGCTATATTTGCTCGATACCGTTGCAACTCAGTCTCATCTGCAGCTTGTCGATGAGCATACATTTCAGAATAAAACTTTGCAAAAGTTTGTAGTATATGAGGTTGCATCTTAATGCATTACATCATCAGCGAGGACTGCAGTAACCATATATGCTTTATCTCGGGGTTCTGTTATTCGGAAATCAAGCGTTCTACCAGGTCTGCCACCTTCACCATAGTATCTAGCCATACATCTACGGGACATATGTTGTATCTTCTGGTCAGCAACGTCGCTATATTCTGTGATTTTTGCTTTTATGAGTGCCAGTGTGGCCTATACAGGCCCCATGTATGGTCACTTTAAAAGCCTATAATGTCCCCACTGTCTCGACCGAACCGGTATTATGTGAAAAATAGTCAGTGATATCCTCACGGATCCCCTCACAGAACACCAGATCAAGTAGAGAAGACGACTGCAATTGCCATTGAAATTGAGAGGGGGTATAAGATGGCAACGCCATACTAACATATACGGGAGAGTGGTCTGATAGCGTCCTAGGTAGGTGCTTTATCTGTACTATCCATGCATTAGGGTCCTGCGTGACTAACCAATACAAGACCAAACTTGTCGCGCATATGAGTGACATGTACCTTCTTTAGAACCTGGGTGATGCAATCTCCAGACGTCTGTAAGCCCCAAGTTTAGTATACCATCATGTAGCGATGCAGCAGCCCTCTTAGGAGTGGGGTCCGCCGTGGATAACCTATCCACGGCGGGGTCCAGAATCACATTGAAATCCCGCCCACAAATAATAGTAGAATGAGGTAGATTGTAAAGCTTATCCCACAATGCCTCAAAAAGACAGGATCGTCAAAGTTTTGGCCATACACATTTACTATTACCATCTACGTACCATATAATGTTCCCTGTACTATTATGTATCTGCCACCATCATCATCATCGACATGAATCGGTACAAAGGGAATCCCTCTCGCAATCAGAATCAGTACACCCCGCGCATAAGAGGAATAGGATGCAGCCAGCCTCACCCCCACCCTTCTAGTGGCTATGGTGGAAACCGCCCGCTCAGGGAGATGAGTTTCTTGTAGAAGGGCTATCTGGATATGATGACGATCCAGATAGGACAATACCTGACAAACTTAATTGGGGTTATTAAACCCCTTGACATTCCAGCTAAGCCATGATATTGCCGAGACTTTGGGTTCAATCATGCCCTAACCGCACCATGTATTTGTTTGTGATATTGCCTAAATAGTATCTATTTACTAGCCATGCCAAACCAGTGCAATGCCACCAATGTGCTATCCATAAAGCATTGCTCCCCAACAATCCCTCCCACCCATACCAGCAATGGAACCTGCTGTGACACCCCCCATTCAACATGAAAGCAGGTGAATGGTTGCATATCTGAATAAGCGAGCCTGAAAATTAGGAACATCGAAATCATTACAACCAAGGCACTAAGAAGTCCTCTAACAGAAGGAAGAATTTGTGGGGAATTCCCATACAGTGAGATGCTAGTAGCCAATGGCACCCCGTAGACACAGGGTGGGTTGAGATATAAAGTGATAGGCTAAACATTCATGAGCATGAATACAGTACAGTGGCTCTAAACTATGAGTTTCTTTAAATACCATTTTAATACATCAGGCAGCCCAACGCTCTAAGATAAAAAATCAACGGATAGATACATGTGGCCTAAGTAACATGTAGGAAAACAGCATTTGGGCCTACTTTGATATATAGGTTACATAACACGAAGAGATAAGTAAGAACAAAATGGAGCGCATGTAACAAATCTCTGTTAGCAGTGAGCAACATAGCAATGATGATTAAACAACAATTCCAATCTCACGCAATCAGCCGTCTGAGTCTGAGTCCAAGTCCTCTCTTCTCTCCTGCCTCAACGCCTGTCGTTCAATCTTGCGAATGTATTGAAGTGCTTCTTTGGGCATCGAGAAGACGCATGCTTTCCCTTCATGTTGGATCCGCAGACTGGCTGAGTACAACATTGCGTATTAAATGTGTAAGGCTTGCAATTTTTTTTTAACAGATCGAAACTCCATGCGCGCTTGCTGCACCGCCATGGTGAAGTCAGGAAACAGCTCCACCCTAATTCCTTTATATTTCAAGCAGCCTTTCTCTCTGGCCAAACAAAGTGCAGTGTCCCGATCTTTGATAGTTCAGCAGCCTGGCTATAATGGGACCAGGCAGAGCTCCGGGTACAGGTCGGGCAGCTAGAGATCGATGGGCTCTGTCAACAATTAACACTTTTGAAAATTGTTTCACCCCCAGTAGGGTTGTGAGCAGTGTCTCCACATTCGATTCCCTAGGCCCAGTGTTGGTTGACTCCAAAATGGCAGTTACACACAGATTGTTTCTTTGGGAACGGGCCTCAATATCCTCGTTCTTGGCTGATATTACCTCCAGTAGTTTTTGCATACTAGCACAGGATGTGCGGACCGCCTCTACCCGATCCTCGTAGTAGAGATACGCTGTTCAGCCTCCGCAAGCTGTGGACCATGTTTCTCCAGCTTCGTCAGATATTGTCTATATGCAAATTCAGATGGTCTATCTTGGCATCGATGGTGTGAAGACTCTGTTGCATATTCATCATCAGCCCCTCCAGTTTAGTGCTTGAACTAGCTTCAGGATCTGGCTCATTGTCAGAGGCATTTGGGGTTTGGGACTGAGAATTCTTCTTTTGCCTCAAAGTTTAGTTTGCTCTGCTGCTTATCCGTTCTCCCCATACTTAGACATGATTTAGAGCGGGTACACACAGTTAGAGCAGAGTTATAGGTGGTAACCAGAGGGAACACCAAGACCACCACCATCTCAGCAGTCTCCAGAGACACTTGGGAGATAGAGCAAGATGCGATGTGTGATGCACCTCTGTGTTATGCCTGAGATCAGTGCAGCACACCTGCTGCAGGTTATTTGTTACGCTAGTATCACCGCACAGTGCAGAGCGCTATACAGCTGCTAGTGCCCCAATGTCAGCCAAGCAGCAGGAGCACAGCAAAGGCGATTGTCAGCACATAAGCACATAAAAACACACAGGCACTGTATTCTGACACTTGATGTCCCGCCAATGCACACACGCCACACAGGATCCACACCCACTGCCATACGATCGCCTTCCACTACAGCTTGTCCATAGGTAGAGTATTGTGGCAGTTGATGTGTAGTGTCCAGATCAGCAGCCATAAATATATAAATATGGCTGAGGCGCTATGACAGATGACCGTTGTAATTCAGGCGCTGGTGCCCTAGGCTGTGCAAACACGCTGTGCAGGAGCTCCTGTAATGAGGTTAGGCCTTGTGTACTCCACAACAACAAGCAGAATAGTGTGTCCCACGGCTCTCTACATGTAATAACCAGTACTTTACAGCACCATACGACAGGCCACGGGAGAGTCAGTGTCACAATGATCAGTGCCTGTCCCACTACACTGAGGGGAAGTTAATTACTGCAGCGTAGGGGCGCAGCCACTCACCCGTCACCTCGCGGCAGGCTCAGGCAGCGAGAGCGGCGGCCGCTGTTGCCGGAGTCCTGGTCAGGCAGCCGGAGTCACTCAGCGCTGCCACAGCAAATAGGCCGCCCAGTCGCAGGAAGGACGCCGCGGCTATGGCACTCCGCCCTGGGGCACACACAATCACACAGCGGCCTGCGGGGCAACTGCCACGCAGATATTGCACCTCCGCACCTCGGCCCCACGATGGAAGACGAGCTCCACAGTGCGGGGGGCGAGCAGGCACCGATTATGACATCTATCCACTCTATGGCACGCCACTCCAGACTACTCTACTTCACTTCCCTTTACTGTACCACACTCCAATGCACTTTATGGCAAAATACTCTACACCACTGTATGGCACTCTACTACAGTCTGCAGAATTCCACTCCACTGTATGACAGGTCTCTCCACTTTACAATATGCCACTCCACTCTATGACACATCACTCTATGCCCCTTCACTCTATGACAATGTGTGAAACATTACTCCAAGACAGGTCATCCAAATATACTCTATGACACGCCCCTTCACTGTACACCACTCCGCTCTTCTCTGTGACATGGCACTCCACTCTATGCCATTCCACTCTACGCGTTATACTCTACTCCATTCCACTATAATCTACGCCACTGCATACCACTCCTCATTACAACATACCACTCAACGCTAACAGATGGCACTACATGCCAGTCCACTTTACACCACGACACTCAAATCCATGACAGGCTACTCCATTCTACAACACACCACTCCACTCTATGCCATTCCACTCTACAGCCCTCCACTCTCAGAAGCTTTACGACATATAATATACTCTACTCTAATATACAACACAACACTCCACTCTATGCCACTTCATCTCTACTCTACGACAACCCACTCCACTCTATTTATTTATTTATTTGCAAACTTGTACCGCGCTAGGAATCGACTCCCTGAGGAGTATCTCCGCGCCTTTGGCATCATCTGAGAGCAAAACGGGGCCCAGTCATTTATCCTAACTCCCTAGCCAGTTAGCCTAGTAGTGGAAGAGGAAAGTTTTTAATTTTTTCCTAAAGGGAAGAAGTTCTTTGCATAGTCTGATTTCCATAGGGAGATCATTCCATAGCTTCGGGCCTGCCACTGATAGAGCCCTTCCCCCTTGTCTTGTCTTCTTGAACCTGGGGACACATAACAGTTCTTGATCTCCTGATCTCAGAGATCTGGAGGGAACGTATGGATTGAATTTTTTTGTCAAGTAATCTGGACCTTTACCTGTGAGGCACTTGTGAATAATGCAGCATGTTTTGAACATCACCCTCTGTTTCACTGAGAGCCAGTGAAGTTTGACTAATAGGGGTTTCGAAGGAGTACGAGCCGGGACGTTGAGAACAAGGCGTGCAGCAGTGTTTTGCACAACCTGTAGTCTTGCGATAATCCCCTCATTGGCGGCTAGCAGTAAACCATTACAATAATCCAGCCTACTCAGCACGAGCGACTGTACCAGTGTTCTTCTAGTGGTATCAGGTAACAGGGGGAATACCTTCCGAAGAAGCCCAATGACATGGAAGCAGGAGCCGACCACTTGATTGGCGTGTTGTTTGAGGGCGAGCTCCTGATCCAGTTTTAATCCTAGATCTTTCACAACCAATTTGGGCTCGGGGACTGGGCCTAGATCTTGAGGCCACCAGTCAGGAGTCCACAGGCGTTTGGCTTCCCCAAAAAGCATCACCTCAGTCTTGGAGACGTTACACTGCAGGAAGTTTGCTGCCATCCATCTATAATACGCCACTCTTCTCTATGAGAGTTCACCACACTGTACCACACTCCACGGCACTCCACTGTACAAAACACCTCTATAATACCACACGCCACTACACTACATGATATGCAACGCCACTCTACTCCCCGTCACTGTAAGATACTGTACGAAATGCCAGTCTATGATGAGCCAATCCAATTCACTCTACACCAGTCTTCTACACAACACTCAACTCCACTCTATGCCTCTCCACTCTAACTACTCTATTCTACTATATGACACTCATCGATAGGCGGCTCCACTACACTATACGACATGCCACTCCACTATACCATATGCCACTCCAACCTGCGACACCCTACTCCACTCTAAAACATGGCACTACACTCTACCACACAGCACTCTACTGTACAACATGCCACTCCACTCTATGCCAGCTCTATACCCTCCACTCTAAGAGACTCTATGACTCTCCACACTATGACATGCCACTCCACTCTACTCTACAACATGCCACTCTACTTTACCATACTCTATGACACGCCACACTAGTCTATGACAAGCCACCCCACTCTACCACACATAACTCCACGACAAGCCAGTCCGCTATATGACACTCTCCAAATCACTCAACGACAGGTCAATCCATTCTACGGCAAGCAACTCCACTGTAGAACACGTCGCTCCATTCAACAACATGCCATCCCACTCTACGCCACTTCACTCAAAGCCACTCCACTCTACGCCCCTCCTTGCTAAGAAATTCTATGACATGCCACTCTGGCTTGCCACTCCACTGTTCTCTACACTGGCCAGTCCACTCTAGGCCTATTTCAATTTACTCTATAATACAGCACTCAACTCAACTCTATGCCACTTCACTCTATGCCCCTCTACCCCACTCTATGCTACTCTATGACACTCTACAACACTCTACTGCACTGTACAACACTGTACACAACTTCCTTCTACATTACTCCACACCACTATACTCCATTATACTCTATGACAAGCTAATCCAATCTACTCCACTGTACTCCTTAGATCTTCTGGGGCTCTTCTGGCCAGCACTCCTACATTAAATGGAGTGTGTATCGGGTGCTCCTCATTTAGTTTCTTAGCGCCTAAACTGTGAAACTCCTTACTCCATCAGATCCAGCAGGCCCCATCCAATGGAATCTCTTTCCCGAAAACAGTTAGAAAAAAACTGGCTATTTAGGTCTGGATGATTTCATTATACATTAGATGTATTCTAGATACTCGATATTTGGACTTCAGTGCAGGGACGCTTTGCCTGAAATAGCCATGTGCTTTATAGGTCGCAGTATTTTTATTGGTTTTATTATTACTCCATACTCCACTCTATGCCACTACACTGTATGCCACACTATACCACTCTACAACACTCTATGTCACTCAACTGTACCACATCATATGACACTCTGCTTAACTCTATGCCACTTCAATCTACAACACTACTTCACTCTATGCCACTCTGCTCTACTCAAATCTACCACACTTTACAACACTCCACTGAAATACACTCTACTGTACAACACTCCACTCTATGACACTCCCCTCCACTATACTCTATGACACTCCAGTAAATGATACTGCACTCCACAACACTATTCTCCACCTTACTCCATTTTATTTCCCTCCACTCTACAACCCTCTAGTCCACTCTTTACCACTATTGGACACTGTACTCGATGACAGTCCACTCAACACCTGTCCACTGTACAATATGCAGCTCCACTGTACGACATGCTACTCCACTCGACAAGATGCCACTCCACTCTATGCCCCTATACTCTATGACACCATAAGAAGCATGACTCTATGAGTTGCCATTCCACTGTATTCTACAACACGGCACTCAACTCTACGTCACTCTGCTCTACTTTACGACACTCCCCTCCACTGCATGTCGCTCCACTGTACGCCACTCCACTCTACACCACTCCACTCAACGTCACTCTACTCATCACTCCACTTTATGCCACAGCACTGTCCCCAGCTCTACTCCACTCTATGCCACTCCACTCTACAATACTTGACTTCCCTCTATGATATTTCACTTGGTGAAATTCCAGTTGATGACACTCCACTCTCTTTCAACCCACAACAGTCCACTTTATGTCATTTCACTTCACTGTGTGCCACGGCACTCTACAACACTGTACTCCACTGTAAATACAATTAGATATCACTGTAGTAGTCTAATATTAACTTTTCATCTACGGTTAAGAGATCAGAAGGCCCATGGTATACTTACCTTAAACTTACCATTTATCTCTATATTAATTACAATGTTGTATTTCTGATACCTGAACAAAATATGTCTAATATTGCTAGAAGCTTGTTATTTTTTTAAACATTTGGTTAGTTCTTAAAATAACTATTTTTTCTTCTTTTTTTATGACTTTTTTCTGGATTTTATTTCTACAAGGTCAACAAGACTAAACAAAACAATAGTCTCAACAGTTGACAGTATCATTTATTATTTCTATACATAAACAACTTAAACTATAATTTGACCGTATACCATGCACAGAGTACCCATAATTGATTTTGTTTCAGATGCACTGACTCTTATTATGAATGCTATTATTTAACATGCTGTAATTGGGGAATTAGGGGTGGGTGAAATATTCCATTCAGCAGGTGGTATTGGCAGAATTTTAGCGAATACACTTAACTCTTGTAATGCGGAGATCTGGCCACATTTCTCCAATGGTGAAATCTATTCTTGTGCGCTGCTACAGAATGGTAAGTTAGTGAGAACGAGTGAGATTTGGTGTCCCCTAGAGTAATTTCCAGTCGCTAGGAGGACATCTTGCAAGTTTTTTTCTAACACAGGCGGTCGTGGGTGGTTGTGACCAGTCGCATTCAGAATGCTGCTGCTGCAGTAGAAAACCTACTTGAGCTGCAATAAAATCGCCTTGGGTAGCTGCGCCCTATGACATGCCACATGGTGGAGTTTGCACTGATTTTTCACATAAATCCCAGTGTAATTTTCACATGGTGGAGGAACGCCGCAGAATTTTGCAGAGTTTTTATGTAACTTTGCATAATTCCTCTGAGTCAAATTCCACGAGTTCCACCCACCCGTACAAGTAAGGTAATATAAAAGGGTATAGAGAGAGCATGAAGAAGGCACAAGTTATAGTTTATTTACTGTTGCTAGTGAGTTGCCAACATTGTGTACCGAGGAGCACAAGTTATATTGTTTTAGGTGGGGTGCAAAATATAACTTACATTTATAACGATAACTTTAGAATTTCTAATGTCTGTATAGTTTAAGTTGATTTTGAATAGAAATAATAAATGTGTCAATTCCTGAGGCATTGGGTTTTCTTGCTTGCAAACAGTGCAAGGTGTGTAAGGCCAGTTACACGGTCAAGGAACTTGAGATACCCAGGTCCAACAGTAATTACTGAATTTCTGAAAGACTCACATGTACCTAAGAGCACTAAGTTTATTGTTTGACCTGCCCCTGTAAACAATTTTATATAAGGAGCACCATACACCCTGTTAGTAAAATAATATTGGAACACCAGAGAGCCATCAAAAACCACAATGTCTAGTACCCAGTGATCAGACATTTTTATGAGGTTCATCAGAAACTACCACTTTTTTGAGATGTGTGGCCATAAATAGAATCCTTAAGAACATAACAGGGGCATTAGCACATTGGAACTCCACAGGTTAGAGTCCAGATATATCATTGTTGTTGACACAACAACTGCAATGGGACTTAATTCAGATGAAGAATTAGCAGTACATCTGTGATAAACTCTAACATGATCCACCAATTCCCAAGCAAGCAAGTGACAGATAAATGTTTCAATGGGGTAACTAGTTTGCTTATAATAACTTTAACCATGCTCAGTAGGTTTTTGTGAATTTCTGTCATTCTGGACATTTCGTATAGAGTTTTTAGTCTTAAAACAATTGTAATAGAATTTTTATTGGTTTTACATTCTATGTCTTCTCATCACAGGGGTGGGGTGAAACAAGGCAATAAGAAGAATTTCTTTGTGGACTACTCATTGGATTGAGTGGTTAATGCTAATGATAAAGGTAAGCGGCTGTTCTTGGATTGACATTGTCTATCATATTTAGGACCATGAGTACCATTAGGCTGCACAAACAAATCTTTTACATAAAAACTCTGTGAGTTTCCACAGAGTTCTGCTAACTGACAGAAATCAGCACTTCCCACTGCTTGCACTGATTTTTAGCACCGGAAGCTTGTTCTGCACTGCAAAATCAGTGCAAAGTGCACCAAGTGGCATGTCAGAGGGTTCTGCTTTTTTGCTGCTGCAGGGGTAGATTTCTATTTGAGCGGCAGCTCTCTCATCGAGACGGTCATGAGTCTGCCCATGTTCAGAAAATCTCGCCGGATGCCATCCTAGAGCAACAGAAATTATGCTAGGGGACATCACTTCTCACTCGCACTCGGATAATTATGAACCTCACGTGAGAAAAAACTCCATGGTTGTCAGAGTTTGACCTGAAGTCCGCATTACAAGCATAACGTGGAGTGGCCAAAACTCTGCAAACTCTGCCGGCAGAGTGGAATTTATCACCCATCCCTAGTACTATAAGTCAGGATGAAATTGTTTATAATGTGTTAATTAGGTGTTTCCAATATGTTTCCAAGTGCCCCCGTCACCAAAACAGTCTTGACAGAGCTGCGCTGTATGCTTCACAACTGCAGATCTGCAGTAAAACACAAACTTGAAATCTCCGACACCATCACCCTTCACAAACTTGACATGCTCTTCCTCACAGAGACCTGGTTCAAAGATACCTCCCACTCTATGTTTGATCTCCTATTACCCACAGGTTATTCCATATTTAGGAATGACAGAGCTGAAAACACGGGGGGAGGTGTTGCAGTCATCTTCAGAAACGCCCTCCAACTTAAGGCGTCTCCTAGCAGCTCCTCCCTCACCTTTGAATGCCTTTCTCTTGAGCTTCAATTGCAGCACCATTCACCGCTCAGATTCCATATCATTTACCGCCCGCCTCGTAGTAGTAGCTCTTCGTTTATAGAAGATCTCAAAGACTTCATCAGCGACCAATACTCTCAAAGTGACAATCAGACCATCGTGGGTGACTTCAATCTCCACTGGGGCGCACCGCAAGACTCCTCTGCGAACTCACTGGCCACCTTCCTCTCGGCAAATGATCTTATCCAACACTGCACTGAACCAACCCACTCTAAGGGCGCAATCCTGGACCTTGTTATTTCTAAAGCAGGCATGCTTTCTACTACTACCCCTATTCATGTAGATTGGTCTGACCACCACCTCATCCCATTCTCTCTACAACTTTCACACTCTATAACTCTTGGCCAACCCAAAAGGGCCATCTCCTGGTTCCGTGATGCCAAAAACATTGATGTCGGTCCCCTCTGTGAATCAGCTTTGCTTTCACTTCCAAGGCTAGACCCGAACATAGCTGTTGACGATCTCACCTCCCAATGCCTCACAGTTCTTGCAGCTGAAATTAATAACGTTGCTCCACTCAAAAGCAAAAGGATAAGGCCCACTCCCTCAGCACCTTGGTTCAACAAATCCCTTTATGAGGAAAGGAAGCAGCTAAGATTCCTGGAGAAGCAATGGAGGCAATTGCCTTCCACTGACAATTTAGCCTTGCATCGCACAGCAAGATCCAAATACCACAAGCACATCTTCCTTGAGAAAGCGACGCACTTCAAAACCCTCCTTGATTCCGCCAAAAATAGACCCAAAAAACTATTCGATCTCATCAAGACTCCGAGCTGCTCTCCCCCAACTTCCAAGGTGGAGGATTCTTCAAAGAGAGCAGCGGATTTCGCTACTTTCTTCGATGGAAAGGTGAAATCACTTGTGGATCAGGTTGCTCATCCTACACCTCCAGAGGAGCGCAAATCCTTAGCCATTTGGCAGAGTTTTGACCCCATATCTGAAGATGCCCTTCTCAAGTGCATACGCGAAACAAAGCCCTCCAACCATTCTCTTGACCCTATCCCCAGTGCCATTGCCTTGGACTTCCATACATATTCCCTCTCCTATTGGACCACTCTGATCAACCTCTCCCTCTGGCAAGGCTCCCTTCCTGCCCCCTTCAAAACTGGGCAGGTCACCCCTCTGCTGAAAAAGCCCACTGCTGATGCGAATGACCTCAACAACTTCCGCCCCATTACTAACCTTCCCTTTCTTGCAAAGATCACGGAAAGATGTGTAGCCAAACAACTCTCTCGTCATATCAAGGACAATGATCTTCTTGACAATTGTCAGTCCGGCTTCATCCAAAACTGCAGCACTGAAACAGCCCTACTGCAAGTGGTTGATGATGCGCTGAGGATACTCGACTCAGGGGGGTCCTGTCTGCTAATTCTCCTTGACCTCTCCGCAGCCTTCGACACTGTTAATCACAACACCCTCCTCAATATTCTTCAACAGAGAATGGGCATGGAGGGCACTGTGCTTAAATGGTTTGCATCCTTCCTCTCTGACAGATCTCAAATGATCAAAATAGCGAACAGTCTTTCTTCTCCTGTGGCGGTGGGTCAAGGTGTTCCCCAAGGCTCTATACTTGCACCCACACTGTTCAATCTCTACTTAGAACCACTGGGAAACCTCCTAAGCAAATCCGGGATTCACTATCATCTCTATGCAGATGACACTCAACTCTACCTCAAGGTTGCCTCCACTCATGATCTCTCCATCCTAAGATCTACTCTTGACTCCATTCAAAACTGGATGTCATCTCATCAATTGATTCTGAATCCCTCCAAAACTGAATTCCTCCTCTTCTCCTCCTCACTCTCTCCTCCCCCGGTTCAATCATGGATGGATCAGATGAATCTACTAAACAACAAACCCATCATTGTCGACAGCGCAAAATCTCTTGGTGTCATTCTAGACAAAAAACTCAATCTAACTCCCCACATCAATTCTATTGCAAAATCTGCTCGCTACCAACTGCGCCTTCTTTGGGGAATCCGTCGCTTCTTCCCGGAGCAGGACCTTATAACCCTGGTGCAAGCGCTGGTCCTCTCCAGACTAGACTACTGCAATTCTCTTCTTACTGGCCTCCCCAAATCTCACCTGTCCCCACTTAAGTCTGTCTTCCATTCAGCAGCTCGGTTCATCTATGGGGCCAAAAGAAGCGATCACATCACACCGATGTTATCCACCCTCCGCTGGCTTCCCTTCGAGGCTAGAGCTATCTACAAGACCGCTTGTATCACTCACAAAGCCTTGCACTCCTCCTCTCCCCGCTACCTGGCGAATAAACTGAAACTCTCTGGAGGCTCTAGACCTTCACGCAATGCCGAGAATCTACTGCTTGAACCTCCCACTTTCAAGAAGGAAAGAACAATGGCCCAATCCTTTTCAGGCAACGCAGTGAGAATCTGGAACTCGTTTCCGCCTGAGCTCCGGACCACCACCTCCTCCCAGGCCTTCAAAAGGGACCTCAAAGTTCTCCTCCACCAGAGACACCTCCAATAGTAATTCACGTCCTCTTGCTATTTGGAGGAAGGCTTCCCACTACTGATATTTACTACTTTCCATGACCATGGGAGTGCCTTCCCAGTGTTCTCCTGTGATGGGAGTGTCTGCCTTTTTGCAGTATTCTCCATGTACTTGTGTTCGGTGCCCTTTTGTAACATGCACACAACACTTTGCCCTTGTAACACACGGTTGCTACCTCTCACATGTTTTTACCTCTGATACTTGCACAAGTGCCACCTTGCCTACGTAACGCCTGTTCTTGTGCCGAGCACTTATTGCAGTATTATACCTCAAATTATACTCTGTTTTCTCTTTTAACTGCACACTTGTCACTTTTCCTCTTGTGCACTTTTGACTACCTCATGTATTTTTGGTTGTTCATCATTTTTTACTACCTCAAGTATTTTGTTTGCTCACAATTGTCACTATTACCTTTACTACCTCATGTATTTTTGGTTGCTCACAATGTTTACTACCTCAAGTATTGTGTTTGCTCACAATTGTCATTATTACCCTTACTACCTCATGTATTTTTGGTTGCTCACAATTTTTACTACCTCATGTTTTTTTGTTTGCTCACAATTGTCACTATTACCTTATGTAAGTAACATATGTTTTAGCAATCTGCTCTTTTGTAATGTTTCTCATTATGTTTCATTTCTGTTCCGAATGTGAAGTGCTCTGACGCCTTCGGGTAAAGTCCGCGCTATATAAAAATGCATAAATAAATAAATAAATAAATATTACTTGCATGCATCACTTACTACTAAAACAAGAGGCTATAATAAACACACAATGAAGGACATTACCCCACAGGGGTAGGAATGTTCCCAAATATGATGTAAGCAATATCACTTAACAATGATACTCAAATATCTCAATTTTCTCTTACTAATTTTGTAGTACACATAATTGAGGATACTGTTATTTCATAATTTGATTAGATAGACATATATGTATATATATATATATGTATCAAACCTCCGTACTTCGGTAAAGCTGCTGCCTGCCAAATCAGCGGGTGCGTCGTCAGTCAGTAATGGACCACCCAAGTCCGGTCCTTCCAATATCACGATTTCCTCGCACAGCAACGCACCGCAAGGATTGACGACAAATATTTTATTGGGTCAGCTGTTACGACGCGTTTTGCCTGACCAGAAGGCTTGATCACCAATAGTTTTCTGTTCGTCAAGAGACCATTTAAACCAACATGTGCATTCAAAACGTCACCTGATGTGTCTACAAAGACAGTGCATTAGAAAACAGGCTTGTAGTTTTTGCTAGAACATCCTCCATTTAGATGCCAATTATCATTACAATTCATAACATGATTACATAAACTCTGCATAATTATAATATAGAATAACACTCCCATCGACTATAAATAATATATTGTGGAAGGGAGAGGGAAAACGAATTTGTTGAATCATTTTCCTTACTTTCAATTAACTTTATTGTACCTCTGGCATGCGCACCAAGAACGAAATTTGTGAGGCGCTTCTATACATGAATACAACCCTAGTGGGTAATGAAAAATGCCAGAGCATAACTCGCAGAGTTTCTTATAGGGAGAAAAATGTCAGTGTATCCCAATTCCGCCCAAGTGGGTAATTGTATACATGTAATCTGCATCCATCTATGTGATAACATATTAAATTGCCCAGACCAGTCATTGCATTAAAAAAATCATTACACATGACTTTAGCATTCCCCTTGTGCAACCTATGATAAAGTGAACTTATAGCAATGGGCCCCTGTGGGTAGTAGTTCTATTGCACACATATATGCCTAGCACAATTCCAAGCAGCGGGGATTGCAGTATTGTAAATAGTCCCGCCCCAGTGGGCACTTACTTTCATTTTGACTGGTCCACTCTATGTTATGATATAAATAGTGTAAGAAATTGCAAAACTGTGAAAATATATATATATATATATTCACTGAAAAAACCATACACTGAGCTGTCATCAGTGATGTCATGAGTGATGTCACTGACCATGTCATGAGTGATGTAATATGTGACGTCATCAGCAGTGCATTGCTGGCGCGTGAGTTATAGTTAGCTGAACTAACTATAACGGGGGAATTTCAATGGTTTTGTATGAGTGAAATGTCCAGCTAACTATAACATGTGTGAAACCTATGTTTTTTTCAGTGAATTTGCAAGGTTTTTTAAATGCTAATTCCTAACTATAACGTGCCTAAAACCTATGTTTTTTTCTTTTTTTTCTTTTTTTTTATTAAAAGATTTTTTGTTTTTCCACATATTCCAAATAGTGTGAGAGCACACTTTAAACTCACCAAATTACCACATATAATATAATATACACATATAATATATACACCATAAGCAACACAACCCAACTCTTGGCACAACAGGGCAGGAAAAGAGAAAACAAAAAGCAAAACAAAGAAATCTTAAACTTAAAAGTACATCAGTAGTCTTAGGAACTTAACTGTAGTAAAGAGTTATTAAATGACTACTGCGATAAAATTATCCCACTTGTGTAGAGAAAGATGCGAGCAGGATTCCAGGGTTCAACCCTCTTTTCCATTGAGCTATGGGGTTCCAGATTATCCCACCCAAGGCTTTAGCTCTGCGCCCTTTCTTGTCATATATCGCTTTCTCTAGATTATACGTAGAGAGCAGCCTGGCAATCCATGTTTGAAAGGTCGGGGGAGCTTTGTCTAACCAGGCCCTTGCTACGCAAATGCGGTATACAGCCATAGCCACAAAGAGAAACTCTTTATGATCCCCTGCAGCCCCTCCCGCTACCCCCAATATTATTAATTCCGGTAATAGTGTCACTCTAACCCCCAGCGAGACATCCAGGAATTTTTCAATTGCCGTGATCAAGGAGTACAGTTGTGGGCATCATGCAAAAACATGAACAATATCTGCCTCGTTTGCGTCACACCGTGAGCAGGTTATGCCCGAAGTGACCCCCATTGCGAAATTCTAGTAATTCACACTGTTTTGTAATGCTGTGCTTGCAGAGTCGCTGAGCGTAAGACAGTGCTAGCCAAGTCCAGGGAAACCTAGAATCCCTCCGGATCTGCACCTATTTTCATGTCATGTCATGACATGTCATGTCATGTCATGTTTTCACTCATGTCATGAGTGATGTAATATGTGACGTCATCAGCAGTGCATTGCGGGCGCGTGAGTTATAGTTAGCTGAACTAACTATAACGGGGGAATTTCAATGGTTTTGTATGAGTGAAATGTCCAGCTAACTATAACATGTGTGAAACCTATGTTTTTTTCAGTGAATTTGCAAGGTTTTTTAAATGCTAATTCCTAACTATAACGTGCCTAAAACCTATGTTTTTTTCTTTTTTTTCTTTTTTTTTATTAAAAGATTTTTTGTTTTTCCACATATTCCAAATAGTGTTAGAGCACACTTTAAACTCACCAAATTACCACATATAATATAATATACACATATAATATATACACCATAAGCAACACAACCCAACTCTTGGCACAACAGGGCAGGAAAAGAGAAAACAAAAAGCAAAACAAAGAAATCTTAAACTTAAAAGTACATCAGTAGTCTTAGGAACTTAACTGTAGTAAAGAGTTATTAAATGACTACTGCGATAAAATTATCCCACTTGTGTAGAGAAAGATGCGAGCAGGATTCCAGGGTTCAACCCTCTTTTCCATTGAGCTATGGGGTTCCAGATTATCCCGCCCAAGGCTTTAGCTCTGCGCCCTTTCTTGTCATATATCGCTTTCTCTAGATTATACGTAGAGAGCAGCCTGGCAATCCATGTTTGAAAGGTCGGGGGGGGCTTTGTCTAACCAGGCCCTTGCTACGCAAATGCGGTATACAGCCATAGCCACAAAGAGAAACTCTTTATGATCCCCTGCAGCCCCTCGCGCTACCCCCAATATTATTAATTCCGGTAATAGTGTCACTCTAACCCCCAGTGAGACATCCAGGAATTTTTCAATTGCCGTGATCAAGGAGTACAGTTGTGGGCATCATGCAAAAACATGAACAATATCTGCCTCGTTTGCGTCACACCGTGAGCAGGTTATGCCCGAAGTGACCCCCATTGCGAAATTCTAGTAATTCACACTGTTTTGTAATGCTGTGCTTGCAGAGTCGCTGAGCGTAAGACAGTGCTAGCCAAGTCCAGGGAAACCTAGAATCCCTCCGGATCTGCACCTATTTTCTCCACCCACTTTGTGGCGTACTTTCCCCTATCATCGGCTTTAAGTGCACACAATTCCGTGTATAAACGTTGAATTGTACAATTCCCGCTGCTCTCTACGTATTCCAGTATTTGACATTGGCCAAAACCCAATGCCCCCCCTTGCTTATTAGCAAAGAAGCTTCTTAACTGTAAATACTTAAAGAAACTCCTACTACTTAGGTTAAATTTTGTTTGTAGCTCTTGAAACTGTAACAAGCCCTCCTGATCGCACAGATCCCCTACTTTCTTAATACCTTTGTTTCCCCATTCCACCATAACAGGATCCCTAAAAATATCACCTGGCAGTGAGATATTTGTAGGCAATCGGGTGTACCTGTTATATCTCCCTATCCCCAATTTTTTGGTGACTGCCTTCCAGATAGTATATGCAGCTGTTAACGTCTTGAATCTTGTGTGTTTGAAATAACTGAAATAAATTGTATTTAAAAAGCAATCCTGTGCATCCCCACCCAACAGTGCCTTATGTACATTCATGCGTGAAGGTCTATCCGCTGCGTGCTCATTGTCTCCGCCCCCTATCAGTCACTGGAAAAACTGTAAGGCTGCTGCCCAATAATAAAGCCTAAAGTCTGGGGCCCCCCAACCACCTTTTTCCCTAGGGAGGGTGATGTGCCGATATGCCCTCCTAGTTTTCCCTTGTGCCAAAATAAGCTGATTGATTATACTTTCTAGTTTATTAAACCATACATGTTCAAAGAGTAATGGGATGGCTCTAAAAATGCACAGAAACTTAGGCAAGGTAATCATTTTGATGAAATTTATACGGCCCACCAGGGTTAGGTGCAAATTATGTATCCATTCTGTGTTCTTCTTAACTTTTGTTAGCATTGGCCCCATATTTACCTCTACCAATCTATCCAGGTCTGACGTTACTCTAATCCCTAAGTATACTGCCTCTGAGACCACCCTCGGATCCTGATGCACTGTGAACTTGTTTTGTACAATTTGCGTCTTCCCCCTGTTAATTGAATACCCTGAAATTGCACCGAATTCCTTTGCCTCTCTTTCAATTTCCACAATGGCTCTGCCTGGGTCAGGAGTGATGATAGCACCATCATCCACGTAGGCGAATAGTTTATATTCCCTATTATGCATCTTAACTGGGAGGATGTTGTTGTTGCTGGCCAACTTTCTTAATAGTGGGTATAGATACAGAGCAAACAACAAAGGTGAAGCGGGGCAGCCATGCCTCGTCTCCCTCCTAATCTCCACTGTGTCCGTATATCCTTGATTAATTTTAACCCTTGCAGTAGGCTCGTTATATAGAACTTGGATTACTCTAATAAAACCCTTTCCAATGCCAAACCATTTCATGAGCTGCCACAGGTATCTCCAGGAGACCCTGTCAAAAGCCTTTTCTGCATCCAAGAATACAGCAGCGACAGGGTCTCCTGAAGCCTCTGCCGCATCCAACAGGGTTATCATCTGCCTCATATGTTGTGTAGTCCCTTTCCCCCTGATAAACCCATGCTGTATACTACTAACCAGACTCTCAATAACTCTGCCTAACCTATGTGCCAGTGCCTTGGAAAAGATTTTTGCATCCGCGTTCATTAACGTAATTGGCCTATAAGACCCTGGTTCTAGGGGAGGTTTATCCTTCTTTAGAATAACTATAATTTCGGCCCCCGCCCATGAGTGAGGGCCTGAGCCTAGTTGTGCTTGTCTTAATGTCTCATGTAAATCCCTGCCCAGTGTAGTCCAAAAGGTTTTATAAAATTCCACAAGAATTTGGTCTGGACCTGTAGCTTTCCCCGATGGTAGTTTGTTCAGAGCTAATCCTATTTCTTGCAGAGTAAAGGGAAGATCTAGCTCGTCTTTCTCTCCCTCTTCTAATATTGGGTGTGGTATTCCCTCCAGATATTCCGTTGTTTCTAAATCCAGATTCAGAATGGTCTGATCATACAATGCTGCATAGAAACCCCTAAAAACCTCCCTCACCTCTCTTACGTTGTTCACTATACCTCCCAAGCTATTGGTGATTTCCTTTATTTCTCCTGCTGCAAGATTTTGCCTCGTACGGATTGCCAGAAGGTGACCTACCCGCTCGCTATATACTCATAAAAATTTTCTTTTTTAATCAAGTAATTACTAGCCGTTTTCCTGGCTATGCTCTCGCCCGTCTGTGCTTTTGTTATTTCAATTTTAAGTAGTATATCACCCAGGGGGTCATGCCTGTCTATAGCCGTAATCAGAAGTTCTTCTAATGCTACTATTTCCTTAATCATTCCTTCGATCTTAAGCCTTTCCTGTTTATTTTTATTCAGCGTGTAGCTCAGGGTTTCCCCCTAATTCCTGTCTTAAAAGCATCCCAAATAATGCCTGGGGGAGCTGTTCCCTTATTAATCTCCCAGAAAGAGGCTATCCATCCGTGCATATACTTGACATATTCCTCGTCCCTTAGAAGGCTTCTTTCAAAAGTCCAGGTCCTCTCCTTCCTACTTTTATCTCCCAGTGATAGTGTTAAAACTAACGGGCTATGATCTGACAGGATCCTTGGTAGTCTTTCCAACTGTTAGTTTGAGCCCACATATCTACCAATGCATTATGCCTTGCTTGGTTGCATATAGCCTGGCATGTCCTTTTCTTTTGTCCTCCATATGGGCGCCCTACCATTGTGCCTAAGCCCACCAACCCATTAATATTAAAATCCCCGTAAAAGATCACAGGTTCGGGCCATAGTGGTAGCTCAGTATTTAGAAATTCAAAAATATCTGGTTCATCAGCCGTGGAAGCATATACAGAAACAATTGTGCAGATCCCAGCCTTCGTCTTCCCCTCCACCATTGCCCACCTCCCCCATTGGTCTTCTTTTTCCTTTTCACCTTAACCCCCCTTTCCTAGCTATGATGGCCACCCCTCTTGTTTTAGTCCACTGTCTTGTATGTGCGAGTACATCAAAGCCTAGTTGCTCCAGGAGGTATTTATTGTTTCCCTCAATGTGAGTTTCCTGAAGACATATTATGTCTAGCTTAAGCATTCTCAGCATTGCAGCAACCTTCTGTCTTTTCCCTCCATCGTTAAGTCCGCAGATATTAATAGAGGCAATCTTTAATGCCATCTATGTTTGCTAAATGGTTCCCTCATTAAACCTCGTTGTCCCTTTACCTTCCTAATGTGCCTAGTACCAAAGTGTGGTGTAGTGTCCTATTGATTTGTGCTGTACCTACTGTGCTGTCACCCCCCCTCCACCCCCGCCCTACCCCCTGTACCCCCTCCCTCCCTCTAACACCCCTCCCCCCCACTACGAGCAAATAGGTCAAGCATGACCTATGTGTGACTGCTATAGATCGTAGTTGTCGCGTCCCTCTCCTTCCTTTATCCTATACAAATTTGCTGTGGCTTCCCTATGTTCTCTCTCTTACTGCTAGTGGCCCTTTTCCTCTGTTCGGCTGCCCCCCACCCTGCTCTTTTAGTTCCTCTAAAAACAGCCTTGCCTTAATTTCTGAGAAGAACAACCTTGCTTGTCCTCTAGTAACCACTTTAAGCCTCGCAGGGAACATAAGGTAAGCTTCTGAGCCTTGATCTTGGAAGGGAGCAATTAATTGCCTGAGTTTCCACCTTCTTTCCACCGTGACATGACAAAATTCAGGTCTCGCAAAGAAGGTGACGCCATCAAGTGTTTTTTTGGAGTCTGGTCTGGCCTTATCCATAATTTCCTGCCTTGCCAAGAAATTCCCCACAAAGACCAACATGGCCCTTGGGAGACTATCTTGAGCGCCATCCCTTCTTCTTTTTTGCATGAGTGGAAACCTATGCGCCCTCTGAATCTCGATTTCCCACTGCCACTGTGACTCAGGGAGTGCTCCTTTTAATAGTTTAATCACATAACCCCTCGGGTCCTGCCCTTCCACCCCCACTGCAAGTCCAAGAAGTCTAACATTATTCCGCCTTTGGCGGTTTTCAAAATCCTCAATCTTCCATTGGAGGTCTTCTACCACCTTCTCTTGATCCGATTTGAAGACATGCCAATCCACCATATCATCCTCGAGCATGCCAGTTCCCTCCTCCATGTGCGTTACCCTGTCCACCACTTCTTGAAACAATTTATTCATCTTCCTTAGTGATGCTTGGATCTTTTTAGTGGCCTGCCTGGCTCTACGGCTTTCCGCTGTCGCTTCTCCCTGCATTTGTTAAGTGTATTGAACATTAAATCCATTGTGGTGTGCTGAGTGGGCACCTCCCCGGCACTTCCTGCCATTCCTGCTGCCATCGAGTTTACTTTCCTGATATACTTTGGACGTAGCCGAATAGTCCCAAAGCAACTTTTTATTCGTGTTAGAGGGGGATTCTACCACATGTCGTCTTGCGCTAGATTCCTCTTTTTTTTTAGTGCTTTGGTTCTCTGAGCCGCTAGAGGTTAAGTTAGTCTCTGAGCTGTCCCCTATGGAGCCTTCAGCTTTGCTGGAGACCATGGAGTCTGTCTCCTCTTCCTCGTTTAATGAGAAGAAATGATCCCCGTCCGGGGAGCCCATCCCTCCTTCTCCTTTATCCTGAGGTCCGGTCATTCTGGAACCCGCTTCCGAGTCCAAGCTTGCCATACTGCCCCATTTCCCTGTCCCAGATTGGGGATTGCACAGCCCTGCCTCTACTTGCAGGAGGGCTTCCAGCATATCTCAGTTATTCTGCCTCCCGTTGCCCCCTTCCGCGGTTTCCATCACCTCTTGCTCCTGCTCACTCTGCCTTCCATTCTGTGGCTGCACGGCTGCTTCGCTCAGTGAGGCAGCCTCAGATCCCAGCTGTTGCCTGGCAACCACGTTGTTAGCGTCCTCGAGGACGGCTTCTCCCAGGTCGCCGTGCTCCTTCAGTTCCTGGTGTGAGCAAGGTTTGGATACTGCCGCTGCTGCTGCGGAGGGGTCCAGGGGCTTCACGCTAAAAACTTCTGTCAAGGTAGGCTGGCGGAATGAGCCATCCTTGGTGAATATGTTACCCTTGGTAGCACGCTGTGCTCTTTGCTCTGTGGATCCTTGCGTGTCTCGCAGCAGGTTAATATCCGTGGGCTTAGGTTTTGCCTCCAGTTTCTTCTCCTTCTCAATCTTCCGCTGCTGGGATTTTTACACGGCGATGGCAGGGAGGGCTGGCCTCTTGCTCATGCCAGGTGCTCTCTGGATGGCCCCCATCGGTGGGGTGCTCTTCGGGCCGGCCGCCCCTTTTGTCGCGCTGACAGGATCGGGTAGGGTCTTCGCCTTTTCTTGCCTGGTTCGCTGCGACATCGTGATGAGTGGCTTGCGTCCGCTTAAGTAACTATGCAGATCCCTGAGCTTTGTTTTGAGGAATTTCAGACCTGTTGCTAATGCCGTATGTATCTGCCGTTCAGTGATTATGGTCCAAGACCCAATTTTTTGAAAACAAAAAATCAAAGATTAAACAGCTCAAGGTGTGCATAAAATTCACAACCCAAACACAATTAAATGAAAAACAAGAGAATAGGCAACAGTAACAAACTCAAGCTTTTTTGCATTTAATCCATTCTTAGAGTTCAAAATATTATCTACAGTTTTTTATACATTTTATATACAATGCCCCGTATCAAGAGCGTGCAGTAAAAGAAAAGAAAGTGTCAAAGGGCGTGATCGTGATGAGGTGAAAAGAGAAAAGAAATCACACAGAGTGTATAAAAAATTTATTCTGTATTATTCAGAAAAAACCAGTCAACAAAGGACTGGAGCACTAACACCTGGCCACATTAGTCAGTCAAATGTACAGTCCTTAATGATATTCATGAGACATAAGATGTATGAATGTCTGCACTAAAGGGAAGATAACAATAGTGGTCCAGGTATTTTTAATTAGGTGTCGACGTTTCGACTCGTCTTGCGGCCTTGCGGTTAGTTATTCCTGGGCCATGCGAGTCTTCTTCAGGACAGATATGACGGGGCAAGGGATCAGGTAGATGACCCCTTCACAGGATGGGGTAGGCGTAATTTCTCCCAAGGTAACTTGGTCCTTACGAATTGGAGGGGGTATTATAGAGGTCCTCTTTTGTGTGCGTATGGGGTTCCTATGTTAATCATGAGACCATATACCAGTATATGTCTCCTCAGTTCAATTCATTGGTAATTGTGCAGCTTACAAAAGTCTTCAAATTTTTTGTTATACCTGATTAAAGTTGTCTAAAGAGCTTCAGATAAAGGATAAATCAATCGCCAAATCGAAGCCAGAAACAGCAATTGAAAAAAACGAGCAGCGTGGTCTGATAAGTAGACACGCGTCGGTAGTGGAACCCCAGGGCAGAGTGGTTCCACTCGTGTCTACTTATCAGACCACGCTGCTCGTTTTTTTCAATTGCTGTTTCTGGCTTATAACAAAAAATGTGAAGACTTTTGTAAGCTGCACAATTACCAATGAATTGAACTGAGGAGACATATACTGGTATATGGTCTCATGATTAACATAGGAACTCCATACGCACACAAAAGAGGACCTCTATAATACCCCCTCCAATTCGTAAGGACCAAGTTACTTTGGGAGAAATTACGCCTACCCCATCCTGTGAAGGGGTCATCTACCTGATCCCTTGCCCCGTCATATCTGTCCTGAAGAAGACTCGCATGGCCCAGGAATAACTAACCGCAAGGCCGCAAGACGAGTCGAAACGTCGACACCTAATTAAAAATACCCGGACCACTATTGTTATCTTCCCTTTAGTGCAGACATTCATACATCTTATGTCTCATGAATATCATTAAGGACTGTACATTTGACTGACTAATGTGGCCAGGTGTTAGTGCTCCAGTCCTTTGTTGACTGTTTTTTTCTGAATAATACAGAATAAATTTTTTATACACTCTGTGTGATTTCTTTTTTCTTTTCACCTCATCACGATCACGCCCTTTGACACTTTCTTTTCTTTTACTGCACGCTCTTGATACGGGGCATTGTATATAAAATGTATAAAAAACTGTAGATAATATTTTGAACTCTAAGAATGGATTAAATGCAAAAAAGCTTGAGTTTGTTACTGTTGCCTATTCTCTTGTTTTTCATTTAATTGTGTTTGGGTTGTGAATTTTATGCACACCTTGAGCTGTTTAATCTTTGATTTTTCGTTTTCAAAAAATTGGGTCTTGGACCATTGTTTGTTTATATTAGTAATTACCCAGGTCCCGTACCTCTAGGGTTACCCCATTATTATAATGGTTCAGTGATTATGGCCACAGTAGCTTGCCCTTGTGTTAGCCATAGCATTCCAGCATTATTCGGTTCCCCGCATCCCGGTCAGGAGAGGGAGTGCTTCTACCCTGCCCCCTTTGCGTGTTTTCCACCTTTGTTTCACTCCTTTCTTGTGCCTTGGTTCTACCGAGGCACAAGATGGCTGCCAACACATCCTGGTTTGGAGTGTTGACAGACAGTGGCAGCCAATCAGCATGCCTTCCCGAGAAAGCAGCATGCTCATTGGCTGTCAACACTTCTAACCAGGAAGTGTTGGCATCCATCTTGTGCTAGGTAGACCGAGGCACAAGAAAGCAGAAAAACAAACGTGTAGAAAAAAAAGGGGGCAGGGTAGAAGCACCCTGACACCCTAGGCCTGCTCAGGGGGTCCCCCAAGGACCCCCAAGGCCAAAAATGTTTTGTTTTAAAAACCCGGTATGTTTATTTAAAAATGAACACCCAAGGGGACCAAATCGCGGGGGCATAGTGATAAAGAAGTGTGGGGGGTGCCCTATCCCCACCACACTGCCCTGGGGAACGCTGCCCTCCGGGGCAAAGCAAAGCAGCCCCCTGGCGCATCCTGGAGGCTCCTGGTGTGCTAGTTTCCCCCCTGGGACCCCTAGTATGCAAGGGGAATTAGTTCCCCCTCTGCAAACACGCCCGGGAGCTGCGTTGCAGAGAGGTGTAAAAAAGGGTGTGGCCTCATTACACCTCTCTGCAATGCAGCCCACTGGCTTATACTGGAGGTTCCAGGTGGGCTAGTTGGCCCACAGGCACCCCCAGTATGCAAGGGGAATTAGTTCCTCCTCTGCAAATGCACCAGGGTTTGCGTTGCAGAGTGGTATAAAAAAGGGTGTGGCCTCATGACACCTCTCTGCAATGCAGCCCCATGGCGCATACTGCAGGTTCCAGGTGGGCTAGTTGGCCCCCAGGGACCCCCAGTATGCAAGGGGAATTAGTTCCCCCTCTGCAAACATGCCCAGGGGCTGCGTTGCAAGAGGTCTAAAAAAGGGTGTGGCATCGTTACACCTCTCTGCAATGAATCCCCCTGGCGCATACTGGAGGTTCCAGGTGGGCTAGTTGGCCTCCAGGGACCCCCAGTATGCAAGGGGAATTAGTTCCCCCTCTGCAAACACGCCCGGGAGCTGCGTTGCAGAGAGGTGTAAAAAAGGGTGTGGCCTCATTACACCTCTCTGCAATGCAGCCCACTGGCTTATACTGGAGGTTCCAGGTGGGCTAGTTGGCTCACAGGGACCCCCGTATGCAAGGGGAATTAGTTCCTCCTCTGCAAACGCACCAGGGGTTGCGTTGCAGAGAGGTATAAAAAAGGGTGTGGCCTCATTATACCTCTCTGCAATGCAGCCCGATGGCGCATACTGCAGGTTCCAGGTGGGCTAGTTGGCCCCCAGGGGCCCCCAGTATGCAAGGGGAATTAGTTCCCCCTCTGCAAACACGCCCAGGGGCTGCGTTGCAGAGAGGTGTAAAAAAGGGTGTGGCCTTGTTACACCTCTCTGCAATGAAGCCCCCTGGCGCATACTGGAGGTTCCAGGTGGGCTAGTTGGCCCACAGGGACCCCCATTATACAAGGGGAATTAGTTCCCCCTCTGCAAACACGCCCGGGTCTGCGTTGCAGAGAGGTGTAAAAAGGAGCGTGGCTTCATTACCCGTCCCTGTGGCGTGTTTTCAGTTGGGGAATTAATTCTTCTTCAATCCAGAGGTCCCCTAGAGGGCAACTAGTCCAACAGGTATCTCCAGTAAGCGCCATGGAGCTGCGCTGCATAGTGTTGTATAAAGGGGGCGTGCCCTCTAAAAACCTGCCTGCAAAAATGTAGTAAATCAGTATAAAAAAAATACCAATTAATACATTTAAAAATTGTAATTTAAAAAACCTTCGAAATTAAATGATAAAACCATAGGTTTCAGGCCTGATATAGTTAGGAATTAGCATTTAAAAAACCATTGAAATTCACTAAAAAAACATTGGTTTCAGGCCTTATATAGTTAGGAATTAGCATTAAAAAAACCTTTGAAATTCACTGACAAAAACATAGGTTTCGGGCCTTATATAGTTAGGAATTAGCATTTAAAAAACCTTGCAAATTCACTGAAAAAAGCCATAGGTTTCAGGCCTTATATAGTTAGGAATTAGCATTTTAAAAACCTTGCAAATTCACTGAAAAAACCATAGGTTTCAGGCCTTATATAGTTAGGAATTAGCATTTTAAAAACCTTGCAAATTCACTGAAAAAAACATAGGTTTCAGGCCTTATATAGTTAGGAATTAGCATTTAAAAAACCTTTGAATTTCACTCAAAAACTATAAGTTTTAGGGGTGTTATGGTTAGCTGGACATTTCACTCATACAAAACCATTGAAATTGCTCCTATATAGATATTTGTACTAACTATATTTCGCGCACCCGCAATCCACTGCTGATGATGTCTCATATTAGATCATTCATGACATGGTCAGTGACATCACTGATGTCATCTCAAATGACATCACTGATGACATCATCCACGTGACAATCACATACACCTTTTCATACACTAGTAAAATCTTTCATCACTCTTTGTAAAATACAGAGTATCATATTTGAATCCATTGTCACAGCAATACAAGCATCTAAAAACCCACTCAGTGATTCATAGATGTATACACACATCTAATCACGTACCTGTAGATTCACTCATACATGCGGTCAATGAACAATAGAACACTATCAAAAATACTTATACACCTATATCGACATTACACATCAGCACACATCCTATTCACATATGAAGTCATCCTACTCACTTATGCAAACAATGGATCATACTTACATATTTACTTAGCTACACACTTATACAAACACCACTTCATCTATTCATTTAGATAGTAAGTCATACTTAGTGAATTATAAAATCATTATTACAAGTATACAGCTATCCATACAGTCACTCACACAATCATTGAGTCTTATGTATACTTATTTATATACAACAATTGACACATGCACTGCCTTTTCTTTTTCTAGTTTGTTGGATATGTACCATTGAGAAATATATTTGCTCATCACCTGAGGTTCCGTGACGATTTGAACCCGTGTTTTCAACATTGTCGTAAATACATAATTTTGGTATCAGTGAACCGCAAATGATCCATTTAGCATATCCTGGTGTTTTCGCTATGCTACGAGTAAGAGCACTCCTGTTATGAACACATTTCTGATCTACCCATGGCATCCATCTTAGATCACGGAAGCCATTTTGTGTTTCTTGCCCTCACGTAGACAATGGACACGCAGTGACCCTTTTCACCTAAGGACACGTAAGCTTTAGCCGGAGATTCACCTTGCTAGTGACACGTGCACCTTAGAACAGAACACGCCATGGCTGCATGACTCGACAGAAGCTGCCTCCTCTGCCCGAGGCCAGTCCTGCTATACTGGTTCTCGTGTTTGTTGGCCTGATCATGATTAGGCGGCCGAAGCTGGTAGCCTTGCCCATTTACGACCCACAAACATCTCTTATCCTGCCTTTCTATCTTCTGCACCTGGCTCTGCTCCTTTCCTTCTGGGCCTTTATTAGGGGGAGGTAACGAAATTTACGATGAGGCGGTCCGGGTCCTGAATGAAAAGTTGACATGGGATTATGATGGAACAGTGGGAACCCCTCGTTCGTAATGTTTTGACATCAGATATTGTTGACGATTCCTGTGCAACGCCAAATATTTATTGTTTAGGACACAGAGGTTTGGGAATGTACTAACATGTAAAGAATTTGCCTCAAGCCCAATATTTAGTATATAAGGAGCAACCCTCTTTGTACAATTCGAACAGGCTCCTAGATTCTGCCCGTGTGTAGTTTCTGTGACTTCTGTGTCCCTGCAGTAATAAACCCTTGGTCTTTGACGCCACCATCGAGAAGCCCGTGTTTCTGTTTATTTGTGCACCGAGACAGGTAGAACTCCGGGGTCTTTGGGTGTTATCCCTGACACCTCTGGACGGAACCAAAAAGTCCAGAACTCCAATTGGCGCCCAACGTAGGGCGACGTCATTCAGTACCGGTCCAAAAGCCTGAAGAGTTCGAGAAGCTTCGTGTGAAGATTCCTGAGGGAGGCGCCCCACTTCATCGATCCCGGCATATCGCAAAAGTGGCCCGACGTTCTCTTCCACGAGGGTTCCCGTTCAGGACGGCTGCAGTGGTCCGTTGCCTTGACCGTCGCCCTGTCTTGGACCCGAGGTGCAGTCCTTAGTACGGCGAGACGTGACGGGTTTCTCCTTGGTGACGTCTTCAGTGCCTCAGTTAAGTATTAAGTGGTTGCTAGTTGGTTATCTCGTAAGGGTTGTTCCTGTTAGGATATAATCCTTTTTAGTTCTTGGTTTGGTTTGGTTTCGTAAGATTATCACTGGTTGTTCTAGTTACGATAATCTATTGGTTTAGTTTGGGTATCGATACATTTGTTTGCTTTGGTAGGCCTAAATTCTTGGTTCGAGTGCGCACCTTTGTTCGTGTTTTTGTTTGTTCTGTGTTCCGGGTTATAAAATGGTAAGTCGGAAAAATTGTATGTTGTCGTGTTTTGGTTGCAACAGTGATTCCCGGTTGGAGGACTCATGTCTGGTTCCTCCGATCGGAACTCCTCTTTATGATCTATATTGTAGGTTTGGAGTGGGTTCTATATCTTATAATGAGGTATGGGTCCGTTATACAGAGAAAGACGGTGTCCTTAGTTGGTCACTGCATGGTAGTTTCGAACCACAAGTTATTGATAATTTAGAAACGAAATTGTTCAAGAAGAAAGCCCGGCCGGCAATGTTTGATTCTCTTCGTTATTGGCGAAAAGAATCTAAACAGAGAGAAATTAAAAAGCTGAAGAAAGAACAGAAAGAGCAAGAGTTGACTTTAGAGCAGTCTGCCAAGCAGCTGCAAGTCAACGAATCCGAGAAAGCAATGGAGGCGGCCAACAGAGAGCGTAATTTAGCGATAGACAAGTGCTATCCTGCCTTGCCATCGAGTACAGCTAAGATAGTAGAGGACCCCGAAAATGATCCTCTGTTGTCTTACTTGTTACGGTCACCCCCACCGTATGCACAAGGTGCTACGGTTCCACCTTTACCGGTTGCTGGACAACCTGGTATTCCTGCTCCTGCTCCCCAGAATCAAGCTCCTGTACCTCCTGTGGTCAATGTTAATGTTCCTTCGGCACCCCCTCTTCCAGGGTTGCCGGCTTCTTTGCCTATACCTGTATCACTTACACCTGCTAGTTCACAGGCTACTTTGCCTGATACTCCTACTGTTTCTGTTCTATCCGTTCCAACTGCTACTGTGTTTTCTACTCCTGCTAGTATTATGACTCCACTTTCTGTTCGTCGGAGAATCACTGATTCTGTCTCGAATATTCTCTCTCCCTTCTATAAAACTCTGATTAAGACTCCTACTTCTGACTCTGTGCAGAGACGTAGTCAGCTTCCCAGTACTGAAGAACGGGGAATATTAGATTCCACAGCTCTTAGATGGATTTCGAAGAGTAGGAGATATAGTACTAGAGATGTATTAGATACATTTATGCAATGGAATGAACCAACACAAAGATATGTGTTCGACGAAATGTGCTCCCTTCTACGTGAGGAATTAGAAGAAGATGATTCTGAATCAAATTTAGAAGAATTAATTAGCGTTCAGAAAGAGTTTGCTGCTGGTACGATAGTTGGTCAGAATATAAAAGAAGCGATGGAACTAATTTTAAGTTATAGGAATGATCCATCCCTTCGTTCACCGAGGGAGTTAGAGAAACATAGTACGAAGCAAAGTCGTCAATATCCAATGAGGGAGGTTCCTCCAATTTGGTGCGAAGCTGTGCAAGCTGATGCGGTCCATGGTATTGTTGCCGCTCCGGCGCAATTCCAGAGAGTGTGGATACACATTCCGTGGAAGCGAGCCGAAGTGTTAGCAGTAAAGCAGGCCTTGCCAGATCCGCGTAAAAATCCAGCCGGATATTATAAGGAGTTGGCACAGACAGTTGAGGCTTGTGTGATGAATCTAGCGGACATTGACATGTTATTTGGGAATGTAGTTCCGCAACCAATTTGGGCTAAAATTCGTAAAGAGAATCATCCAGTTGCTCTGGGTGGTGATTGGGCAGCTATAATTGCAGCGGATGGTCAGAAAATAGGTGGTTCCAAACCCGAACCTCTAATTGCTAATTTGCCCGGTGGAATAATTGACTTAATGAAGACTCTGATGCCAGCATTGCGCGTTAACTGGGACAAGTTGTCCGCATGCAGGCAAAAGAAAGACGAAAGTGTTTCCGACTTTTTCACAAGGTTCGAAGAGACTTTCGTGGATCACAGTGGTCAGGATATGAGCACAGAAGGAGGACAGAGACTATTCGTTGATAAATTTGTACACAATTTGTTGCCAGAACTTAGTAATAAATTGAAAGATTCCGAAAGTGCGTGGGGTGTCTCTACGACTGCGCAAATTCTGGCGACTGCCCAGTATTATGAAAATAGGGATAAAGAGGAGAAGGAAAAGTCAGAGAAGAAAACGAAAGATTTAAAAACTAAAGTTCTTTTACAGCAAGCATATCCGCCTCGCACGAATCAGACTAATACACAGCAAGGGTCATATCAAAGGACAGATTATAGTTCTCAGAGACCGCAATACCAATGGAATCAGTGTGCATATTGTAAGAAAGAAGGTCATTATAAGAATGAGTGTCCTGTCTTAGCGCAGAATAACGCTGCAGCAGCTCAGAGAGGTCGTGGTGGTTTTGTGCAAAATTCTAGGGGTCGAGGACGAGGTGCTATGCCTCCACAGACGAATGATCGCCCTTCTAATCATTTTGATCAGCGAAATGGACAGTCTGCTCAACAAAATAGATCTCAACAGTATCACGTTGAGGACTATTGTGAAGTTGATGAAGGATTTCAGCAAACGGAATACTAGGACAGCCATGGACAAAGAGAGGGAGTAGTATCAGTTCCAGTGGATCAGAGTGGGCCTTATGTCGCAGTAGCAACATCAGGTGTAGTCGAACCATTTCTGTTGGATACTGGTGCAGCAAAAAGTTCTATCATACATGAGAAACTCCCTGGCGCACCTTTGTCTGGCTTAACAAATGTTTCTGTAGGTTTTTCAGGCGCCCCTGTTTACAACCCTGTATCTGGTCCTTTGTCTATTTCTGTTGGACCCCGTCAATTGAAAGCACCTTTGATTTTGACGACAGGTTGTAATGAAAATCTGCTTGGTTTAGACTTGTTAAAACGACTATATGCGACATTGTACTGTTCTCCGGAAGGAGTACAGCTTACGTTGGGTAAAAGAATCACCTCTCCAATGTACTTGTCGATGAATGCGCTCCCACCAGAGCTGCGTTCTCTCCCTGATACTCTTTGGACGACTGGTCCTAACGATGTAGGTCTTTTAGAAATTCCACCATATGTAGTTACTTTAAAAGCGAATGTCGAATTTCCACGAATCCCACAATACAAAATCTCTAGTGAAGGTGAACGTGCACTTTTATTGATTGTGCAAGATTTGATTAAGAAAGGCGTGGTTGAAGAAACTAGAGGAAATGTCTGTAACAGCCCTGTATTGCCAATTTTGAAACGTACTGATCCTTTAAAGCCACCAGTCTATAGGTTTGTAATAGATCTTAGGGAGGTTAACAAGATTGTGATTCCACAGTTTCCTGTGGTTCCAGACATCACTGCATTGTTAACGTTGATTCCTGCAACAGCCACATGGTTTTCAGTTATCGACTTGAAGAATGCCTTTTTCAGCATTCCGATAGCCGAGGAAAGCAGAGATATTTTCGGCTTCACTTTAGGAGGTCGAAGCTTCAGGTTTAAACGTGCTCCACAAGGCTATTGTGAAAGTCCGTCCATTTACAGTCAGGCATTAAAAAGTCAGTTAGATTCCTTTGTACTTCCTCCTGGTTCTGCTTTAGTGCAGTATGTAGATGATCTTCTAGTGGCTGCCGATGACAAGGAAACTTGCAAAGCAGCTACAATTTCGTTATTGCATCATTTATCTAATCTGAATCACAAGGTGTCACCTTCAAAAATGCAATACTGTTGCCAAGAAGTGACCTACCTAGGTCATCTCTTGTCAAAGGAGGGAAGGAAGTTGACCCCAGAGAGAATAAAAGCAATTACGCAGATGGATGTTCCCCGCACACAGAGAGAAGTACGTGACTTTTTAGGTATTACCTCTTACTGTAGGCAGTGGATCCCAAATTTTTCTCTTTTAGCAAAACCATTGGTAGCTTTGACTGGGAAAAATGTTCCGAGTCCGGTGCCATGGTCTGCTGAATGTCAGGAGAGTTTTTCTGAGTTACGAAATGCACTATGTTCAGCTCCTGTATTGGGTACACCCGATTACAGTAAACCATTCACGCTCTATGTTCACGAGAGAGAAGGTTGCGCGTTGAGTGTTCTGACACAGAGATTTGGTGATAAACAACGTGCTTGTGCGTATTTTTCATCAACATTAGATCCGGTAGCTAGAGCGTTGCCTAGTTGTCTGAGAGCTACAGCAGCAGCTGCGGCTTCCATTCGACAATCTGCAGGTTTGGTGATGAATAACATGCTAGTGGTCATGGTTCCTCATGCTGTGGACACACTCATGAATCGAACCAAGACGCAACACCTTACCAGTGCTAGATTATCAGGCTATGAGCTGACACTGTTAGCGAGTCATATACAGATCAAAAGATGCAATGTATTGAATCCAGCAACATTGTTGCCGACTGATCAGGAGTCGAGTGATTCTGAACCCATGATTGTTGTTTCAGAACCGAGGAAGAGACAAAAGGACGAATTGATTTAAAAGACATTCCGTTGCCAGATCCAGATGGCCCGTTGTATGTTGATGGGTCTTGCTTTAAATTGGAGAATGGTGATGTGACTGCTGCCTATGCAGTAACGACTTTGAGTACGATTGTGGAGACTGCAAGAGTGAGTCAGAATTCGTCCCAAGCTGCGGAATTAATTGCGCTAACGAGAGCGTGTGTTTTAGCTAAGGGAAAGAGAGTGAATGTGTTCACAGATAGTCAGTACGCGTTCGGCGTGGCCCATAGTTTTGGCCGTTTGTGGAAAGAAAGAGGTTTTATTACGTCCCATGGGACTAAGATTCAACATGGTCAGCTAGTTAACGACTTGTTGGAATCTCTAACCTTGCCGACTGAAGTTGCGATTGTGAAATGCAGCGCTCATAAAGCAATCACGGATGATGTTGGTCATGGGAATGCTTTTGCTGATGAGACCGCTAAACAGACAGCTAGAAATATGATGAGTAGAATGTATGTTGCTACGTCTGCAAGATGGATTTCTGAGTCTGGAATGTGTGAGGACACATTGGAAAGCGTGAAAGAAATTCAGAAGGAGGCGACTGAGGAGGAAAAGCTTGCATGGAAAGAGAGTACGGGTAAATTGGACTCGAGTGGGTGTTGGATTGATTTGTCGGAACAACAGCGTTGGATGTTGCCTGATGCGTATGTGCTTGCAGTAGTAACGATGGCACATGGAGCAGCGCATATTAGTTCTAAAGGGATTTGTAAGATGTTGGCTCCAGTCTGGAAGAATGATGGGATTAGTAAGTGTGCAGAGAGAGTGGTGAAAAATTGCATGGTATGCCTGATGCATAATCCTGGCAAGGGAATCCCCACACCCGCTGGTCACTTCGCTCCTCCTTCTTGCCCCTTTGAAGTGATCCAGTTAGACTTCATTCACATGGATTGTTGCAACAATCTAAAATACGTCCTAGTGGTAGTTTGTGCTTTCTCCAGATGGATCGAAGCATATCCACTGAAGGACAATATGCCTTGTCCACTGCCAAAATTCTTCTCAAGGAATACTTCCCTAGGTATGGAATGCCACGGATTGTATGGTCAGATAACGGAAGTCAGTTCGTAGGGAAAGTTATGCAGAGTGTGTGTGCTGGTCTAGGGATTAAACAAAAGTTCCACAGTGCGAACCATCCTCAGTCTGCTGGTTTAGTTGAGGGTTACAATGGCACCCTCAAACTAAAACTTGCTAAAATACAGGCATCCACGGGTTTGCCCTGGCCAGATGCACTGCCTTTGGCTCTGTTATCCACAAGAGCAACTGTACATTCCCGAGTAGGGCTTAGTCCTTATGAGATTGTATTTGGTCGTCCTGCCAATGTTTGGGGGGTGCCTAGGCCAAAAGAATTTAGACAGCTGGAATATCCAATGTTAATTGATTACCTTTTCGACTTGACTGCTAAATTGAGTCTTATTCACCAACAGGTTTTCGATGCATTACCAAAGCCACCGGAGAGTCCAGGTCATCAGCTGAAACCTGGGGATCAAGTCGTCATTAGAAATTTTGCAAGGACGAAAAATCTTCAGCCCAGATTCGTTGGCCCCTTCCAGGTGTTATTAGCGACGAGAACTGCTATTCGTGTGGCCGGACGGAAGAATTGGATACACACGACACACGTCAAACGTGTGCCCCTGCCACTTCCTTACGACAACTGGGTGAAGAAGGGAATTGGTACCTCTGAAGCAGAACAAATACCCAGGTTTCTCCCTTTCAGCGATGCAGAACTAATCACTGATACATCGAACTCTGACTCTCCTCCTGAAACTACTCCTTTGAACTCTGAACATTTGCCAACTGCGAACCTGAACTTTGCAACGTCTGCTGAAAATACACTGTTTTCAGATCAAACAGCTCCTGCAAAACTGAGATACAATTTACGATCTCGCAATATGGACAAATAAAGCAGGAAACTGCCTATTTTATGCATTTGAATACCGTACATTGCCTCCAGCCAGGAAGTTTGCTATTGTTTTGTTGTTTTTAAAAATTGCCTTGCCGTCTGGGTAGCCGTAGGGTCGTGGCTGTGTGCCTAGTTGAATCTGCGGGGGTCAGACACAAGGTCGATCTTTCTGTTAGTTCTGGGAACTCCCAGGGCTGATAGAGGCATTTTCATCTACGTACACATCATCAGTGGTCGCAAGCGGATTGTAGAAGATGGAGCTTCCTGAGCTGCAACGAGAAAATGTAATTTATGTTCGCAGAAATAGACTGTACAGAATTCTTCACAGCAAATGCTTTCTAATGCAATGTGCAGTTACGTTTTTAATTGTTTTGATAACGTTGGTGGGTGGAATCGTCTTTGGTGTGCATTTGATTTTTATGCCGGTAACTACAGTACCTCCCCTTGATCCTGCTACTTCTACTGTTTCTTCTATGCATTCTTTTCACTCGTTTCCTGAACACGAACAAGCTCGACGCTCAGAATTCATTAACAACACATTTGTACAGCTTCTGCACCAACACCAACTGGTAGTCAACACTACAGACTGCTGGGTGTGTGCCTTGATACCCCACACTATGGATAAAGGCATTCCCTATCTGGTTTTGCCTTTTAGCTATAATGGATCATTTCAGGCCTTTCAGACCATTTTTGCCTATGCCCTTGAGACCTATTCTCCGCGTCCACCACGTTCCACTAAATACAACTCTGCCAACAAAGCTTTAGTCCAGGGAATTATTGACATGATTAAGGACGTCAATAATACTCCATCTTACCCTAGAGATGAATTACGGGTATATTTGAGTTGGAATTCTACAGAGTATCGCCTTAGTTTGGGAGAAAGCAAGCGTAAAAGCTCCACTCCAGTCTGGGTCGTGCCTCACCGAGGTCAGGTCTGTTTGCAAGGAAATGGGAGAAATCCGAGAGCTCAGCTAGGGAGGAGTGAGTGCGTTGAGACTTACGTGTTTCCGTCTAACTCTTCCCCTGCCTTCCTTACTGCTAGGGGTACCTACTTCATCTGTCAAGACAGAGCATATACATGGCTGCCTGCTGACTTTTCAGGTTCATGTTATATTGCTCGACTGTTGCCTCCAACGTACACTGCTTCTTCAGACTATCACAAGACCAGAGTAGCAAGAGGTGTTTTCAGCAAGGAAGATACCGCTGGTCAGGAAGCTGGAGACTTCTTCAAAGGTTTCCTTCCGTTCTGGGGGCCTATGGCCAATAGTAGAAATATACGTCAGCTAACACGGGTAGTTGAATCTACTATTACCGAAACCGCTGGTGCCCTTAGCAACTTGACAGCTGAGCTTCAGGCGGATCGACTCATGATGTTGCAGAACCGTATCGTTCTAGACGTAATACTTGCAGATCGAGGTGGGATATGCAGAATGATCCAATCGAGCTGCTGTGTTTTTATTCCCAATAACGCTCCAACTGTCTATGAGGCGATCTCTAAGCTACACAAGATTTCCGACTCTATACACGTAGACAAGGGAAACTGGTCCTTCATGGAGTGGTTTTGGACTCTGATATCAGCGTGGGGATGGAAGGTTCTGATGGTCATTGGTGTCATCCTAGTATTTCTATTCTCATGCTGCCTGATTATCCAGTGTGGTCCCGCTTTGTGTAGTCTCTGTGCTGCAACATGTTTCAGAAAACCACCTGCGTTTGGAGAAAAGGCGCGAGAAAGAATGATGATGCAGCAACATGTCACTGACCTGATGAGCATAGAGATAGACTCGGACATAGAGTAATTGCCTAAGTTAGGGCAAAAGGAGGGTCTGAGGTTCCGTGACGATTTGAACCCGTGTTTTCAACATTGTCGTAAATACATAATTTTGGTATCAGTGAACCGCAAATGATCCATTTAGCATATCCTGGTGTTTTCGCTATGCTACGAGTAAGAGCACTCCTGTTATGAACACATTTCTGATCTACCCATGGCATCCATCTTAGATCACGGAAGCCATTTTGTGTTTCTTGCCCTCACGTAGACAATGGACACGCAGTGACCCTTTTCACCTAAGGACACGTAAGCTTTAGCCGGAGATTCACCTTGCTAGTGACACGTGCACCTTAGAACAGAACACGCCATGGCTGCATGACTCGACAGAAGCTGCCTCCTCTGCCCGAGGCCAGTCCTGCTATACTGGTTCTCGTGTTCGTTAGCCTGATCATGATTAGACGGCCGAAGCTGGTAGCCTTGCCCATTTACGACCCACAAACATCTCTTATCCTGCCGTTCTATCTTCTGCACCTGGCTCTGCTCCTTTCCTTCTGGGCCTTTATTAGGGGGAGGTAACGAAATTTACGATGAGGCGGTCCGGGTCCTGAATGAAAAGTCGACATGGGATTATGATGGAACAGTGGGAACCCCTCGTTCGTAATGTTTTGACATCAGATATTGTTGACGATTCCTGTGCAACGCCAAATATTTATTGTTTAGGACACAGAGGTTTGGGAATGTACTAACATGTAAAGAATTTGCCTCAAGCCCAATATTTAGTATATAAGGAGCAACCCTCTTTGTACAATTCGAACAGGCTCCTAGATTCTGCCCGTGTGTAGTTTCTGTGACTTCTGTGTCCCTGCAGTAATAAACCTTTGGTCTTTGACGCCACCATCGAGAAGCCCGTGTTTCTGTTTATTTGTGCACCGAGACAGGTAGAACTCCGGGGTCTTCGGGTGTTATCCCTGACACCTCTGGACGGAACCAAAAAGTCCAGAACTCCACACCACACCCATAAAGAGATTCACTCACCCAAACAACTGTTAGAACATGTAGTTTTAACTACAAATATCTACTGAATCAACTATTCACACATCTTTGGCCAGTCACACCCCCCCCACCCAACTACACACACATTCACTCTCCCATACAAATACTCAGTTAACTAATCAATAACTAATATAGACTGTCACAAAGCTAGTAACCAACTGTAGAACCAATTTACACAACAACTGACAAAGTGATACAGATATTCACACAGTTTAGTCACTATTCACTATATTTAGTGAGACACTATAAATTGGTCAAGTAAACAGTCAATTACACTGCTACTAAATCCTCCATCTAAATATATATTTATATATATCCACTCATTCTTCAATGCAAATTGCTATATATATATAATGCATATTTAAATAACGAAACAAACCACATTCACTGGATGATGTCATCAGTGATGTCATTTGAGATGTCATCAGTGATTTCACTGGCCATGTCATGAATGGTCTAATATGTGACATCATCAGCAGTGCATTGCGGGTGCGCAAAATATAGTTAGTACAACTAACTATATAGGAGCAATTTCAATGGTTTTGTATGAGTGAAATGTCCTTATAACTATAACACCCCTAAAACGTATAGTTTTTTAGTGAATTTCAAAGGTTTTTTAAATGCTAATTCCTAACTATATAAGGCCTGAAACCTATGTTTTTTTCAGTGAATATATATATATATATATATATATATATATATATATATATATATATATATATATATATATATATATATATATATATATATATATATATATATATATTACCTACTGGCTATCGCCAGTAGGTATATATAGTTAGGATTTTTTCCCTATGGGATTTTTGAAAATTCTATGTCTAATAACTTTGGCGTTTGTGGACGGAATCGGCTGAAATTTTCAGGAAAATGGCACATTTTGTTTCTGAGCAGACCTTGAAAATTTGGGGGGGTTTCATCAAGGGGGGGCCGAGAAAAAAGGGGGGTCCCAAAACGCGTTTTCCCCATGTTAATTTCCATAGGGCGGTTGGACTCACTTTTAGCTCGAACGGCTGAATGGATTTGCACGAAACTTGGCAAAATTGTAGGGACTGTTAGCCCGATGTGCCTTTGCTAGGTCTCAATATATGTGCTCCAGTAGTTTTTGAGAAATTAACGTTTAAAACAAGATATATATCTGTAACAGCGATCCGGTCCGCTTACTTTTCGCGAAACGGAACTTTGCGCGCAGAAAGCTGATTGGCTCTCCGGTGTCTGTCAACATTCTAAACAGTCCGGAGCGGCCGCCATCTTATCTCTCGGTAGGATCGAGAGAGAAGAAGAGGTGAAAAACGAAGGGGGAATTTATTGAAAGGGGGCAAGGTATACCCCTCTTGACCCCCTAGGAATGTTGTTGGGGTTATTAAAGGGTCCCGTGGGGAAAATAAAAAAAAAATTATTTTTCACGGTAGAAGCGCTTCACGGGCCGCGAACTGGGCCGCAAACTGGTAGCGAAACGGGAATTCGCCATTTTGTGCTTCGTTTTAATTGTTTAGAGACAAAAATTATCGCCGCACATCGGCCACAATGCATGAATATCGCTGAAAAGTCAGCGATATTCATGCATTATCCAGCAAATGCTCTTAGCCATGTTATCCACCTTCCATTGGATAACATGGCTAAAAACTGTTCTGTGCGTGAGCTTTTTTTTTTTTTTTTGCTGCGTGACGTTTGTTAACGTTCGATTCGATGGAAATCAGGAAGTGTTGACCACCATTTTGTCACTGCGAGTAAATATTTTGTTATAAATGAATCCTTATTGATAAACATTGTCTGCGCCATCTTGCGTTTTTGTCCAATGCCACAATTTTGTCGTGCACGGCAGCCATTTTAGATGCCTTGACCAGGGCCACTCTCTGCACGCCGCCGATCCTCAGCATGGCTCCCCACCCTCGCAAGCATCTCCCCCACGCACTGGTCACCCCCGCTCTTTCTCTCATGCATGGGCCATATACTTCCCCCCATCTGCGCTGCTCTTCTCTGAGAATCACACCCTGTGCCCGCCCGACACCTCCCTTTCACCCTATTCACTACCGCACCCTCTGACACTCCTCTTCCTCTGTGTCCGATTGTCCAGGCCGGACCTAGGCTATCACCTAGCCCTGCGGATGTAGTTTATGGCCCCAGCTGTAGAGTATCCAGACATGCCAACCCTCCCGATTCAGGCGTGAGACTACTGATTTCAGTGCTAGTCTCCCGCCTCCCGATTCCTGCAAGCAAAAACCCGGGGGCATATTACCAACAACTAACGATAATTTTTGTCTCTAACTTGTTTAGAGACAAAAATTATCGCCGCACATCGGCGAATTTTATCGCACATAAACCTTGCTATTAGCAAGGTTTATCGCAAATGCGATAAAAAACGGCCGCAATGCATGAATATCGTTGAAAAGTCAGCGATATTCATGCATTATCCAGCAAATGCTCTTAGCCATGTTATCCACTTCCCATTGGATAACATGGCTAAAACTGCTCAGGGCAGGTGTTAGGTTTTGGAGATATTCGCGCTTAGCGCGAATATCTCCAAAAGTTGGTAATAGGAGATAGCGATGGTTAGGGACTGTTTCCAGTCGCTAAAATCTTGGCACGCCCACTTTGCATGTCATTAGTGATAAATATCACTGATATGCAAAGCGGGGCCCAAGATGGTCGCTATCTCCTTTTAGCTGTCACTAACTGGTGTTAGCGACAGCTTGGTAATAGGGAGATAATTTTATCTCTTTTTTTTTTGGCTTTTAAAGCCAAAAAAGCGGAAATAAACCCCCTTGATAATATGCCCCATGATTTCTCGGGGGTTTCAGCTGACAGGGCTTGGTATTGTGTTACGTGCTAATTCTTCCAGGAAACATCAGAGGGTCGATGCAGGGGTTCTAGAAGGGGTGATAAACCATTTAAGCCTCATGAACAAGCGCATGGTCTTTTAAAGATCTGTGAAGTACTCGGGGCGGCGGTGTGTGTGTGCCCTCTTTCAGGAGCGGGCGGGGGGGGGGCACTGCCAGCAACTTGCCAGGCCAGGCAGTGTTCAACATGTGCATCACCCTTTCTCTGCCTGCTACTGCGGTCCATGCTTCGGAAAGGTAAGAAAAAGAACGTGCATTTGAGTTTGAAATGTCCGATCTTGTAGCAGTACACTTGCAAAGCCCACACATGACAATAACCCGATTCAAGGCCCCATTCACCCGATTTTTTAAACATATATAGCACTCCAACAAAGTTAGATTTTAAAACTTTATTAACTTTTAACTATAATGAACGGAACAAAAACTGTAAAAACATTTAAACATTTTTCACCCAAAAAAGCAACAATGGTCAGAAGCTGTTTTTTGTGCGAATAGTCCCAAGGCAGCACAACGTGCAGAGTTCTGGACGGCACCCAGGTGATGTCGCCTGGGTGCCGCACTGGTTTTGGGATCCTACAATGCTGCTCCGAAAATTGGCGTGGGGCGTCCCGGGTGGGGCGGGGGGAGGCCTCGTCAGTAGCGGTCTGTTGTGCGAATAGTCCCAAGGCAGCAGAACGCGTTGAGATGTTGATGGCACCCAGGTGATGTCCAGTAAACTGCCGCACTGGTTTTGGTATCCTACAATGCTGCTCCGAAAATTTGCGTGCGGCGGCCCGGGGAGGGGGGGCGTGGGGGAGGCGGCGTGAACGGGCCTCCCCAGGTGGCGGCCATCCAGCTGAGTTGCGCCCGCTCTTGCGGCTACAGCGTCTCGCTCACCATGTTGTTGAGTTGCTCCCACTCTTGCAGTGCAGCGATAGGCGCCTGCCACATGACTCTTAAAATGGCGGACGGCTCTTCGGTTTTGGGCCAGGTCCACTGAAATGGCCCTGGGACACCTTGGAACTCGGACGCTTGCCTGCTAGGGCTTGGGCTCCATTCTCGAAAAGCGTCCCCTCAGCCGTGAAGATTCTACAAAAGTCTTGGGGGCCCCCGACTCCCGCAGGCTTCCGGTGGGGAGCGGCTGCCATGATTGCTCGCGGAATGACCACGACGGAGCCACGAGATGGTGGTGCTCTCATGCTGACGCCAGCTTCAGTCTGAATGATCCAGAAACAAGGTGGGGCTTTCATCGTTTGGGAAAAAAAAATGTTCTAAACCAATGAAAAGTGTTATTTTTAGGTCATATGACCAAGCCTTCCATCTTTAGGAAACCAAAAGTAAAATGATCCAATGAAAAGTTTTATAAACAAGTCACATGACCTGTTATGCGGCATAGGGCTACAAAAAGCGTAGAAAATCCGTTGGCACGTGAGGCGGCGTCAGTAGCGGACCGATGTGCGAATAGGCCGAAGGCAGCACAACGCGTCGAGATCCGGATGGCACCGAGGTGGTGTCCAGCAAATTGCCGCACTGGTGTGGCCATCCTACAATGCTGCGCCGAAAGACGGCGTGTCCAGCTGAGTTGCGGTCACTCTTGCGGTACAGTGACTCGAACGCGCCGAGATCCGGATGGCACCGAGGTGGTGTCCAGCAAATTGCCGCACTGGTGTGGCCATCCTACAATGCTGCGCCGAAAGACGGCGTGTCCAGCTGAGTTGCGGTCACTCTTGCGGTACAGTGACTCGAACGCGCCGAGATCCGGATGGCACCGAGGTGGTGTCCAGCAAATTGCCGCACTGGTGTGGCCATCCTACAATGCTGCGCCGAAAGACGGCGTGTCCAGCTGAGTTTCTCCCGCTCTTGCGGTACAGTGACTCGAACGTGCCGAGATCCGGATGGCACCGAGGTTGTGTCCAGCAAGTTGCCGCACTGGTGTGGCCATCCTACAATGCTGCGCCGAAAGTCGGCGTGGGGTGCCCCGTTGGCTTATGAGGTGATGTCAGTAGTGGACCAATGTGTGAATAGGTCGGAACCAGCACAAGGCGCCAAGATCCGAATGGCAAGTCCTGGATGTTGAGTGCCTCAGTTGAGAGTTCTGAGCAGTGCTTGTAAGACTGTCTGAAGCTTATTTGCACCTGCTGCAGCTTCACTATTGCCCTGGTGTGGCCAAAGGTCGCACATGACATAGGCGGCCGGCTCCCGAGGTCCGGCGGAACTTTTTTCCTTTTCCTTTCTGCTTCTTTTCCTACAATCCGTTTCATCTGAAGACACGACCAGGTCCCTGAATGTGTGCAGGGGGACGCTATTGATTGAATGAAAATGGCGGCTTGACACAAAGCTGACTCAAGCGTTGCTGTTGATGCTATACAGACAAAAATTGGTTTTCAGTTTGTACATTCTTCAGGATTTTTTCTTTCCATCCAAGTCTGATTGAGAGTTTGTAGAAAAATGGCTTGAGATTTTCCACATACTACTCTTTAACATTCTTCCTAAATGTAACAATGTGAAACTCACTAGGAGAACGGCTGTTTCTGTTTCCTTTCAAAATGCTGCCAACAATATTTTCTGAATGGAAGACACCATCTTGTAGCATAAAGGGCCGAAAGGGGTTCTGGTCTGGCCGATGGTTGGTGGAGACATTTTGACTATATCTTGGACCTGCTCGGCCTCGCCCAAAATGGCGCCGGTATAAATGGGACTCGTAACTCTTTGCCCGCAAATGTATATCTAGAAAATGTTATTGTAAGTGGCCCTGTCGTATTTTAATTACAAAATGTACGTTCACCGATTCCGCAACTGTTAGACACCTTTGTTCTTGCAACCTAATGGCCCGCTCGTTACGTTCCTCTACAGTGTAAATGTCTCCTCATCATATACGATTTCAGTTTGCTCCGTGGCCGGCCCACGTGGTTATAGGCCCGTATTTGTATACTGACATTTTCACAATAAAGGTTTTTAAAACAAAACACGGTAGTAGTATTTACATTGGTAAAGTTTTTACTTTTAGTCACTGTTTTCGAATCAGTAAAAGGCAAGTGAAATAAAGCAGTCCAATTACATGACGGATAAAAGGTATAATATGTAGGAACGCAGTAAAGATAAATGGTCAAGGGCAGTTGTGTTTTTCATTCCTGCAACATAAAGTGATCGATAAGAATCTGATAATCAGGCGTATCGGCGACTAAGACAGCAGGCCGAATCTCTTTTACTCAACGGCTCCGTCATGGAAGGAAGAAACGCCCTTTTTCTCGAAAAAGGAATATATTTTACTTGCAGGACAGTTGTAAATTTTCCGGGAAAGTACATTAGCCTGGAATATTATAACATATGTTTAAAAAAAAATAATGTTCGAAAACAATAAAAAGCGTAATTTTTAGGTCATATGACCAAGCTTTTCATCATTAAAATAACAAAAGTAAAATGAACCAATGAAAAGTTTTATTAACAAGTCACATGACCTGTTATGCTTACGTTACGCGCTGCGCGCCGCGCCTTGGATCACTTCCGGGTGCGCTAACGCGGCGTGTCATATAACGCATTACGCGAGAACGTAGGTCAAGAATATAGTCAAAATGTCTCCACCAACCAGCGTTCGGAACACAACCCCTTTCAGCAGTCCAAAAAGTTCTGTTAAATGACAACAGAGGGGACAGGCAACAAGAACCATCAGTCAAAGAGGGGAGGGCAAGTTCTTCTCTTCCGGGTCATGTTGGGGCGCTACCGGAACTGATCGAATTGGTAGTCTACAGTGTTTCTGGATGTTTCAGACTAAAGCTGGCGTCAGCATGAGAGCACTACCATCTCGTAGCTCCGTCGTGGCCATTCCACGAGCAATCATGGCAGCTGCTCCCCACCAGAAGCCTGCGGGAGTCGGGGGCCCCCAAGACTTTTGTAGAATCTTCACGGCTGAGGGGACGCTTTCGAGAATGGGACCCAAGCCCTATCAGGGAAGCGTCCGAGTTCAAAGGTGTCCCAGGGCCATTTTAGTGGACCAGGCCCAAAACCGAAGAGACGGCCGCCATTTTGAGAGTCCTGTGGCAGCCGCCTATCGCTGCACCGCAAGAGCGGGAGCAACTCAACTACATGATGAGCGAGACGCTGTAGTCGCAAGAGCGGGCGGTAAACAGCTGAATGGCGGAAGAGGCACAGTGTAGCAAAAGCGGGCGGAATGGCAACTGAAACGGTAAAGGGGCGCCCCACTACAGCGTGTCTTCAGGTCAAACGGATTGTGGGACAAGGTCCAGAATTGAAGAGTCATCAAAAGGCAAAAAGTTCCGCCGGACCCCGGGAGCCGGCCGCCTATGTCGGGGGCGATCTCAGGCTACACCAGTGCTATAAGACTTGGGGAGGGTGTCGGAGCCAAGCGTCTTCTCCGAGTCCATGGCCATCACACCGCCCCTCAGGGGCCTCCGTCAAGCTGTTTAGGAAGGTAACATATCACATTGTTTTCTAATGCAGTCAGGTCCACAAACGACACTCACTTACTTTGAGAATAGTGAAGCTGCAGTAGGTGGAAATAAGCTTCAGACAGTGTTACAAGCACTGCTCAGAACTCTTAACTATGGCACCCAACATCCAGAACTTATGCCATTTGAGAATGGCAGTGACATTGAAGCAACTCAGGGACCAAAACCATTAACGTACTTTCACGTATGAAAATCTTACTTGGGGAGGGGGCAGGAGCGAAGCGCCCCCTCCCAGTCCGCGCCACCACACCGTATGTTGAAAATCTGAAGCCATCGTTCTACAAAGTCAACCAACCTTGGATTGAAAAATCTAGAAAAATGTACAAACTGAAAACCAGTTTTGGTCTGCATAGCATCAGTAGCAACGCTTGCTATCAGAGTGCATGAGTTTCATGCTCGATCGATTGAGCTAGCCGGATCGGGCAATAAAAAGTATAAAATAGTTATGTAAATAGTAATTTAATAAAATGTTTTACCCTGTTTCTTTGCTGGTGTGTTGTCTATATTTTTAATATTTGCATAGGGTTTGTCGTTATTTTGGGCGGGGTGGGTGACGGAGTCGAGCTGTCTTGCAGCCCTCATGGTGTGGAGCTCAGTTCATCTCACTATTTTCGTATTTCTCATGAAGGGTTGTTCCTAATATTTCTATTTTAGCGAGGTCAAAAAGAGATCCAATTAGTGGCCTACTGATTTTGCTCGATTACTTTTATTTTTTTACACGATTTTTCACTATCTGCAAAGACTAAACAGAGTATTGCGACTTTGTGCTTGTTTGTAAATAGAGAATGATCCAAAGAGAACCAATTCTAAAACAGTAAATGCTTGGATAACAATCAATCAAATGGAGAGACAAGCAGGCACGACGGATTACAACGGGGGCAAAGGCCTGCGTTAACTACCGTTCACTATCTGCAAAGAGAGAGTACTACTAAGAGAAAAGAGGGGGGGGGGGTGCAGCGTTCAAAGCACATCAGCGTGCATAAATACGAAAATGTTTTTATCTATCACGTACTTGACATTTTAAAGCTTTTAATATTTGCTATTAAAAAACCAATGAAATTCACAGAAAAAACCATAGGTTATAGTGGATATATAGTTAGGAATTTGCATTTACAAAACCTTGAAAATTCAATGAAAAAACCATTGGTTTTAGGCCATATATAGTTAGGGATTTGCATTTACAAAACCTTATTTTACTCGCATAAAACCATTGAAATTCCATATATAGTTATAAGCGCTAACTATATATCGTGCACCCGCAATCCACTGCTGATGATGTCACATATTACATCATTCATGACATGGTTAGTGACATCACTGATGACATCACTGATGACATCTCAAATGACATCACTGATCACATCACTGATTACAACATCCAGTGACTGTATGTTTCTGTAAAGTTAAAATATGTTTTACATATTGAAGAATGAGTGGATATATAAGTGTCTGGATGAAGGATTTACTAGGTGCATGACTGACTGATTGAGTGAGTGATTAAATGTGTCTCACTGAGTGCATGGGTTAGTGAGTAAACTGTTTTAATTTGTGCATCATTATATCTGTTGTTCTACAAACTGCTGCATATGTTGATCAGTAGCTATATGAGTAACTGTATGGGTTATTGATTGGTTGTCCAAGTATTTGTATGGGAAACTGAGTGTGTGTGTATGGGTTGCTGGGAGGTGTGTGACTCTGTACATAGATGTGTGAGTAGTTGATTCACTATATGTATAGATTCAAAAGTGCATGTGCAAACAGCTGTATGGGCGGTTGACTGTGCATGAGTGTATTAGTGAGTGAATGGATATCTCAGTGCTACATGTCAAATTAAGTACATATGTAAAACACAGTACATGTGAGAGTTGACATCTATAAATAACTGTGCATAAGAGCCAGTGAATGTGTGAGTGGCTGTATGGATCATTGTGAACATGTATCAGAGAATGTATAAGAGAGTAAAGTAAATATGTGTTAGTATATGTTTGAATAAGTAAGGTGTGTATAACTGTATAGTTGAGAAAATGGAGGTGTGATAGATTTTTGGCATAACTGACTAGGTGTGTGAGTAACTCCATGGATGAGTGACAGTCTGTGACTGTCTGTTTACACTGATTGTATCTAAGGTTATATTAGAGTCTGAAGAGGTTCATGGTATTATCACATGAATGATATCATCAGTGATGTTATCAGTCATGTCAAATAAGATGTTTTCAGTGATGTCATCAGTGATGTCATTTGAGATGTCATCAGTGATGTCATCAGTGATGTCACTAACCATGTCATGAATGATGTAATATGTGACATCATCAGCAGTGGATTGCGAGGGCGCGAGTTATAGTTAGTTCAGCTAACTATAACGGGGGAATTTCAATGGTACATATAAATTCGAAGAGTTGCCAAACAACGGAGAGGTCCAAACACCAAGTTGATTCAGCATACTATTTATTGGAGGCTGCCATGCAAGTTCAAATAACTGGCCCAGCAATGTTCAATGCTCGCCCAGACGCGTTTCGTGCTCCTGCACTTTTTCAATGGGCAATTACATCTCAGCATCGGCTTTTCAGTTTTTATGCACCTCATGATCCTCGGCACCTGCCTCAGTGGGCGTGGCTGCTTCGCGCAACCTGCTGGTGCTCGTAGTGCATTCCCCTCTTGCTACAGTGAGCAGCCTTACCCGTGATATATTAATTATAATTTTTCCCAGTGGGTTGTCAGGCACATCGTTTGTCCTTCATAGCGTCTTTATGCACCCAACATCGCTCTTGGTCCCGTCTTCCGGTTTCACCGCTTTGGCTGCACCGCGGGTCTGACTTGCAGCAGGACCCCTCCACGGCTTCAGGCCAGTCGTACAAATAAATTCGAAGAGTTACCTAACAACGGAGAGGTCCAAACACGGAGTGGATTCAGGAATACTATTTATTGGAGGCTGCCATGCGGCGGTTGTGCTGACTTGCTTGGACCCCTTCGTTGCTCTTATATTTCATTGGTGATTACCCTCAGGTGGGTTTCTTGCAGTGACGTGCAGTGCGGAGCCTTCTGGTCCAGGTAGTCAGCATACAATTCTTTCCCTTCAGTGAGTGCGATGCAGCTTTAAATGTTCCACTGATTATTCACCGCGATTCTCTTCACGCCTTTTCCGTTCGTGCTGAGATCACTGCCAGGGTCCAGTCCGTGGTGGCTGCCGCTGCCCTGATCCTTTTCGGAGAAAGTACCACAGAGTCCAATTGCGGGCAGTTCTGGCGCTCTTACGTGATGGTGCGGTATTCCGTGGCGGGACAAAGCCACAAAGATGTTTTAACAACCTATCCTCTGGGGACAGAGTGAATCGCACACTTCGCGGTGATTTAAAATTGTATTTCATTTTGTGAAGCTCTGTTCTTCCTGATGCATTTCAGCCAACCTTTGGCCTTCGTCAGAGGGGGAGCTTGCATTTGGCGGTTGTGCTGACTTGCTTGGACCCGTTCGTTGCTCTTATATTTCATTGGTGATTACCCTCAGGTGGGTTTCTTGCAGTGACGTGCAGCGCGGAGCCTTCTGGTCCAGGTAGTCAGCATACAATTCTTTCCCTTTGGTGGGTGCGATGCAACTTTAAATGTTCCACTAATTATTCACCGCGATTCTCTTCACGCCTTTTCCATTCGTGCTAAGATCACTGCCAGGGTCCAGTCCCTGGCGGCTGCCGCTGCCCTGATCCTTTTCAGAGAAAGTACCACAGAGTCTAATTGCGGGCAATTCTGGTGCTCTTGCGTGATGGTGCGGTATTCCGTGGCGGGACAAAGCCACAATTATATTTTAACAACCTATCCTCTGGGGACAGAGTGAATCGCACACTTCGCAGTGATTTCAAATTTTATTTCATTTTGTGGAGCTCCGTTCTTCCTTATGCATTTCAGCCAACCTTTGGCCTTCGTCAGAGGGGGAGCTTGCATTCGGCGGTTGTGCTGACTTGCTTGGACCCGTTCGTTGCTCTTATATTTCATTGGTGATTACCCTCAGGTGGGTTTCTTGCAGTGACGTGCAGTGCAGAGCCTTCTGGTCCAGGTAGTCAGCATACAATTCTTTCTCTTCGGTGGGTGCGATGCAACTTCAAATGTTCCACTAATTATTCACCGCGATTCTCTTCACGCCTTTTCCATTCGTGCTGAGATCACTGCCCGGGTCCAGTCCCAGGTGGCTGCCGCTGCCCTAATCCTTTTCGGAGAAAGTACCACAGAGTCCAATTGCGGGCAGTTCTGGCGCTCTTGCGTGATGGTGCGGTATTCCGTGGCGGGACAAAGCCACAATTATATTTTAACAACCTATCCTCTGGGGACAGAGTGAATCGAACACTTCGCGGTGATTTAAAATTTTATTTCATTTTGTGGAGCTCCGTTCTTCCAGATGCATATATATATATATATATATATATATATATATATATATATATATATATATATACATACATATCATATATATACATATCATATATATATATGCACACTGGAAAACTAAACACCCACTTCCCTAACAAAGAAATGGAAAGTTTGCATCTCTGCAGCCTCTCTTATTTTTCACCTTATTCATCTTCCGCTCAATCAACACAACATCACACACCCACTTGCTGCCTTTCTTGGCGGAGCTTATCAATTATTCTTCTTTAATTCAAATTCAAAGTGCAGGCCCTTTATTCAGCCGTCTTGGTAACTACTACCCGTGAATAGCAGTGGGTAATTTGCACACTTCCGTCCTTTCTTGCGTCTTTTCTACCACACACTGGGGCAAATTTACAAGCCCCTTGCGCCACTTTTGCGTCATTTTTCCCATGTTAAAATTGATGCAAAAGTGGCACAAGGGGCTTGTAATTCTGCCCAACTGTGTGTACTTTATGCACTAGCTTGCTTCCTTAGATGTGGTACTCGTTTCTCTTGTTCCCACTGCGGAATCCAACACCCTATCTGTGTAATGAACTGGAAATCCAAAGATCCACTTCACTGACAATGCAGTGGGTAGTTTGCGTATCTCCAGCCTTTCTTATTTCTCCCCTTTTTCACCTTTTTCATCTTCCACTCAATCAACACATCATCCACACATACGCTACTTGCTGCATTCCTTACCTATGATTATCAACTATTCTTCTATTTCATATTCCTATTGAAAGTGCTGGCCTTTATCAAGCCTTTTTATTGTAACAACTACCCCGGCCGAAGGTACTGTAAAATTGCACACTTGCTCCTTTTCTTGCCTGGGATTATCAATTATTCTTCAATTTCATATTCTGATTCAAACTTTATCGAGACTTTTTGTTGGAACTACTGTTCCAGGAATTCTGCTCCTACACAGAACTGTGCATAAAGACTTAGGACCTCAGTGAATTACTGTGTACTAAAACCCACCTTAGTACCCAAACCCCCTACCAGACTAGCAATCAGTGACTCATTGGTTCTTTGTCCTATAGCAAAAACACCAATGACTAGTCAACCCAGAACATGCGACTTAGATTACCTCAAGTAAGGTGGATAACAAGAGCACTCTTTAGTTATAGTCTTACACCAGTCCAAAACAAGGAGTAATTAAAGACACGTGCAAGTTTGAAATGTTTATTTCTAACGCCGTAATCTCATGTACAGTACCTTAGATAATACAACCAAACATATTATCAGAAACAAGGTTGTCAGCATTGTTACCATTCCATAAAATACAAAGGTAAAAGCATCCTATAATGCTAAAGGTAAACAAATTTAAAATATACCTACAATTCACCCTCCTTACCTACCAGGTTAGTTTATAACTACAGAAGGTCTCATAGGATTACATGGGCAGACCCATACCTCTGGTACTCAGCAGTAGTGGATCACATTGAGTTCTGCACAAACTGTCAGGATACGAATGTTCTCCAACTGTGTGTAATTATGCCTCCACAATGTATTATTAAACGCGCCAGTATCAGAGGTGGCCACAGCTGCATATGTGTTATGGGTCGAACGTGCGAGGATCATTCCGAATAACATACACAGTATCCAAGATAACCTTGATGTACCACACTCTCACTATACACACTAAACTAGCAAGTCAGTCTAGAAATGTAGCATAACAAATTATTCTCATATGAAGCAAAATACTCAGCCTTCTCTAAACAATATCACAAGTGCATGTCGTGTGCAAAGCAGAGCAGGAAAGAAAAAATGGCGTTTAAGCTTCTAATAAACCCATGCTAATTTAACACGGTGTGAGTGCAAGGCTCAGCCCACGACACCCTCCCTCGATTGAAGCACGTGATATAAATGTGGGCGAATTAGGAACGCAGAGTCCAAACCTGAAAAGCAGAGAAAAGTTCAAATTTGCAAAAAAATTATTCGCTGATGATAGAAAACATTAACTAAATAATAAAGAGTAGGTAGAAAAATAAAAGAGTCCTAATCCAAAAGCGTATAAGCACAGTATGTAGCAACCTCCTCCAAGAGGAATTCATTGTTCTCATCTGAAAACATTTCAGCAATCCAATTCAATAGTGAGAATGAACATATATGTTCCTCAATGACCGTAGCCTCTATCACCATCTCAGGAAAACTCGGGTCATCTTCAATGTAACTGCGTGCCAAGAAGTCAAGCGCCACTGCAAAAACATTCCAAGGTCCCAATATTCCATGTATCGCTGCTAAGGCCATAATCCTGCTGCCCGAACAGAGCAAGTCATGAACCACTAAGGGGCTAATCAGCCAGTCATAATCCGCATTGGGAGACCCCGTACTGCAGAGACACAAATCCAGGGCCCAGTCAAAATCGCAGCTCAGGCAATGAAAAACAGGATGAACGCATGTGAAAAAGGAGAATCAAAGCGATAATCCATAAACTGCACTCAATGTAGCCAGAGGCAGCGCTTCGTAATAACTAAGCATTCGGTTGCGGAGCAGCAACAGCCGGGACATATTCTCGTGTGCTGCAGGATGTGCATCCATATATAAGTAAACAAATTAATACAAGCACACCGGCAACTAATGCGAGGATTAAGGGGAATCCACCAAAGATGGTGGAAAAAATCGAATGAAAAAATGCTGAAAAGACACCAAATATAGGGGCATATTACCAAGGGCAAGTATCGCCGCTTTTTTGGCGAATTGTGCTGAGAAAGTGGCGATACTGCTAGAGCCCTATTAACAAGGGCATTTTAAAGCCTGGCCCAAGCTCACTTTGCATGTCGGTGATAAACATCGCTAATGACATGCAAAGTGGGCATTCCCACGTCCAACCACATGAAACATGTGGTTGGAGGTGGGAACACCCTATTACCAAGGCAGGCGTTGGGAGGAAAAAACCTGCGATAAACTCGTTTATCGCAGGCCTCCCAACGCCTGCTCTGACCAGGCGTTAGGCATTGATAACATGGGGGTGTGGATCATAAAGCTGAATCCACCCCCCCCATATTATCAAGGCCCACATTAGCGTGTGAAAACAACATTTGCTTTCATGCGCTAATGTGCCATATTGCCGACTATCGCCGGATTTCAATTCGCCTACCTGATGCGCATTGATAATTGCGCGCTAAAACGGCGATGAACTCCGGCGATAGCCAGCGATACGGGAATGTGCGTTGTGCGTTTTCCAACGCACTCCTTGGTAATATGCCCCAAGGTTGGAAAAGAAGTCACAAGGCCACGACTTCTAACTTTAAAAAAGTAAGGTAACCCTGTAGTCAAGGACGCATTAAAGATACTCTGAATTAACTCCCCAAAATGCAGCGCCACGTCTGTATTTAATAAATCATGCACTTCTGTGCGGGTGTTTGCTACATGAAGGACAAATGTTTCTCTAGCAGATGTAAGAGCGACATCTTTTTGAGACAATAGCGCTCTTATGCGGCTCATTTGGTTGACTCTGCTTTCAAGGTCGGAATCGACAGCCAGATGGAAACATCCAGCTTCCCATGCAGAGGAGTAAACACAACTTTTTTATAGCAAACCCCACGCTCAGTTACCGTAATCATGCAAGCGATGCCTGCTAACATTGCACAACAATCTGTATTATTTCAAATTAAATAACTCAAGTTTCCAGTAAACTGAACGTTGGTATGATAACAGGTGTCAGAGTGCCTTTCAAAACTCAGGCCAAATTAGGCGCATCTTGATTACAAGAGCCATACAATTGTATGTGTCTACAAATTAAGGAGTGATCTGGTGCTATTGTGCAATCCTCGCCATTCAGATAGACTTATTTTCCCTCCCTCAGACACCTATATGTAAATGATAATAACCAAGCTTAATGGAGATAAGCGCTGCCTAAACATCCATATCTGCCTATAGCATAGTATTTCATGCAAACCTCAAACTTAAACAGGCTAAAAAGTAACGTTATGATACCGTGGATAACCCACACAGCTGAATTGGATCTCCAATGAGTGACCACTTCTAACCATTCTCATAGCGCGCCCTGTGCTCTGATTTGAGAGAGAGTGATTGTGCTATAGTTTGTACTGCTAATTATTCTCAGCATACGCTACGAATACGTTTTCATGTTAAGCGTCGCATCAAAGCTCGCGTTTGACGTCATGTACGGCCCACGGAACGCAAAGACGCGAATGTTCTTAATTGTTTAAAAACATATATTTATGTATTTAATGAACATGCTAACAGAAGACATTATCTAGGATAATTATGAAAACATTTTTTTTTAAGTTACAATAATCCTATATTACTTTTAAAAGCAATTACACAAATCGCGGTGGAACGTCATGCGTACTCGCATCGTAACAGTACCGTAAGCACAGCGTAAGCGTACGCAAAGCCAAGTGACTTTAAAAGAAGAGATTTGATTGGTTCATAACACTTCCTATTACAACTATTGAAACTTCCGTCCCATTTTAATAATTCTACTTTCACTTTTTAAGAAGAAGCATCTCTTGTGAGAATCTTGTCAAATAGATCTAAGTTTACCATAATAACAGCAATGGACTCATCTTCCAGCCATTCTTCAGACGGAGATTTAATTCCTGAAGAACCTCCAAAGAAGAGGAAAGAAGCTCTAATTTGGAAGTTTTTTACTTTTCCTGAAGGGCAAAAAAAGGTTAATGCTCCAAAAGTAACCTGTAAAATTTGCCAAACAACTCTTTCAAAAAATACTCCTTTGGCACAGCAAATATGGAGCGACACGTGAAGAACTTACACCCCAACAACTTTGCTCGAGCTCCAACACGGAGGTTGAAGGACAACCCACCTGCTGCTGCACCAAGCACATCAACTGCTGCACCAGCATTTTCAGCAAGCAGTACACACCCACAAATTGATCCTGATTTTGCTAAAGTTAACATTCTATGCATTTATTGCAATAAACTTTTGTGTTATGGGGAACGGTCTATTGACCTGATAAAACGCAGGAAGCAGGAGCATCGCTGTCCTCCACATTAGTTTTTTTTTTCATTCTTTTGTTCCTATTGGACACTTCCAAGCCCCCCATTACAGAAAAAATTGCTCCCGGGAGCTAATTAGGAATAAAACAGACTTCTAGCTTTTTTTTTTCCTTTTCCACTGCGTACCAGTACCATACGTGTACCCTGCATTTTTTTTATTTAAAAAATATATATATTTTCTGCGTCTAAAGATCCATGTGGGACCCCCTGAGCAGGCCTAGAGGGTCAACATATTTCTACCCTGCCCCCTTTCCTTATTTTTCAACTTTGTTTTACTGTTTCATGTGATTCGGTTCTACCAAGACACAAGATGGCTGCCAACACTTCCTGGTTTGGAGTGTTGACAGACAGTTGACATCCAATCAGCATGCAGCTTGTGCTCGTAATTGTACGGATTTCAGTACGCGTACTGTACTTCGTCTCTAGATATTGCTATGATTTTACTTTTGATTTTCTCAGGAACTACTGAATGGATTTACACCATTTAACAAAAAGCTCAATCTGCGAACTGAACTCTACTTCTCTGACAAATTTGGTGTAATTCCGTTCAGCCGTTCGGGCTGTAGCCCTGGCTTAAGGTCCCGTTGGAAAATTGCATGGGGAAAACACGTTTTGGGACCCCCCTGTTTTCTCGGCCCCCACTTGACAAATCACCCCCAAACTTTTATGGAAGGAGCGGAACCGAGCAGGCCATTTTTTGAAGAACTTCCCGAAGATTCGTCCACCGGCGCCAAAGTTATTCCAAATAGAATGTTGTGGATTTCCTATGGAAAATAGGTCCTAACTATAACTACTTACTGGCGACCGCCAGTAGGTTTTATATATATATATATATATATATATAGTCACAACAAAACAAGGATACCCTTAAGGAAAGGCCTCCCGGCAAGTATTTAAGCACATTTCTTTAATGGAAAACAGCAGCGCAGGAACGAAAACCATGCTTAAAGAAATCAAATGGCAACCTCTGCCAAACGCGTTTCAGGTCTCCCTTTCGTCAGTGGCTAATGGTGCTCGATACTTCAGGCAACATGTGCAGCTACTTTAACAATGATGAACCTCCCCCAGTGGGCGTTGCCGTAACCACAGCATGCTGGTTCATGTAGTTGCATTGTAAATATTTTCCAAGTGGAATGTTGCCAAAAGTTCGTTTTTTAAAACAAATATTCAAATCCAAGTGGGTTAAAGCAAAAGTCTCGCTAAAATGCTGCTTCCTCAATGTTTCCCATCGGCTAATGCCTCCCGCTTCGCTGATGACCTCATTCGAAGTCACCGCGGTCCGCTCTGGCAGAGTGGCTCCTTCCGCGACTGGGTCAGCCGCTAAACAAAGTCACAACAAGGATACCCTTAAGGAAAGGCCTCCAGGCAAGTATTAAAGCACGTTTCTTTAATGGAAAACAGCAGCGCAGGAACAAAAAGCATGCTTAAAGAAATCAAATTGCAACCTCTGCCAAACGCGTTTCAGGTCTCCCCTTCGTCAGTGGCTAAAGGTGCTCAATACTTCAGGCAACATGTGCAACTCCTTTAACAATGATGGACCTTCCCCAGTGGGCGTTGCCGTAACCACAGCATGCTGGTTCATGTAGTTGCAATGTAAATATTTTCCAAGTGGAATGTTGCCAAAAGTTTGTTTTTTAAAAGAAATATTCAAATCCAAGTGGGTTAAAGCAAAAGTCTCGCCAAAATTCATTCGCCACAAAACATCCAATACTGCACGGAAATGATGAAAACAGACCCTTTTCTTGGTGCAATCAAGGTTTTTTTTTCATATGCCCTGCACCTCCGCCATGACGCGTTTCGACCTTCCAGAGGTCTTGTTCATATTTATATATCCTATTGGCGGTTGCCAATAGGTAGTTATAGTTAGGACCTAGTTTGGATAGGAAAGCATTTTTTGATTTTCCAATATCTTTGGCGCCGTTTGACGAATCTTTGTGAAATTTTGGGTCTGCTCCTGTCTTGAAAGTTTCGGGGTGATTCGTCAAGCAGGGGCCGAGAAAAAAGAGGGGTCCCAAAATGTATTTTCCCCATGTTAATTTCCATAGGACATTTTAGACACAGCTATAGCCCGAACTGCTGAACTGAATTACACCAAATTTGGCAAAAAGATAGCTCTTGAGTCAGAAAGCACTCTTGTTTTCAAATGCTGAAAATCCATTCAGTAGTTGTTGAGAAATTCACGAAATAAAAATATTGATATCTGAGCACCGAGGGGGAGTTGTGACTCCTCCGGAGAACGAGCTTCACTCTGATTGATGCCAACACTTCAAACCAGGAAGTGTGGCAGCCATCTTGTATCTTGGTAACTGAGTCACAAGAAAAAGGGGGTAAAAAAGGGAAAAATGAAGAAAAGGGGGCAGGGTAGAAACACCCTGACCCCCTAGGCCTGCTCAAGCGGTCCCTCAAATCGGCCAAATTCCCTCTGAGTTTACAAATCCGGACAACGTTATATTTTAAAAACGAAGCGCTGGCTCCCGCGCTTCGTTTGCTTTAAGCCCCAGGATGGGCCAGGTCCCAGGGGCAATTTAAAATTATGGTGTGAGGGCCTGTGGGCCCCCAAAGCCCAGAGGACCACCACCTCCCTGGGGCTTTCCTCACGATGTGCGGGGAGCATGCTGCCCTCTGGTAACCCGGGGACCACCACCTCGCAGGGGCTTTGTTTTAAAACAGATGAGGGGCCTCGCAGGCCACCACAAACCAAGGGGACTGCCACCTTCCCGGGGCTTTCCTCAAATTAGGTGGGGGGCCTCATGGGTCCCTCCAAGCCCTGGGGATTGCCACCTCCCTGGGGCTTCAATTAAATAAGGATGGGCTCTCGCGGGCCCCCCCAAGCCTCAGGGACCACCACCTCCATGGGGCTGAAATAATTAGTGTGGGGTGCTCGAGCACATGCCCTGCCATAGTAAACCTTGCTTTGCTTTTGCACTAAGGGAGCTGCATGTCAGCAGCTCCCCGTGTGAAAAAGCAATGCCAGGTCCCGCAGGAGATGGGGAGCTGGCTGGGACTGTGGGGGCATTGGGGGTCACCCCACAGTCTCCAACTCTAAGGGCCATGCCCCGGGGGATGCTTCCCAGGGGCCAGAAGTGGCCTAGGGAAGGGGTACCATGCGGCCCCATTTCCAGAATAAAAAAATATATAAAAATAAGAAAGAGGCAATGCCCTGGGGGATGGGGTCCCCAGGGAAGATAAAGGCCTTAGGAGGGGGACACGCAGCCCCCTCGATTAAAATTTAAAAAAATATGTATATGTGGCCATGCCCTGGGGGATGGGGTCCCCCGGCCAAAATTGGCCTCAGGAGGGGGACCCGCCCACCCCCTTCCCATTTTTGATGTTGTTTTTTTTAAGTGGCAGGCCCTGGGGGATGGGGTCCCCAGGGTCCAAAAAAGATTGAAAGAAGGGGGGGCCAAACAGCCCCCCTTCTAACAATCTTTTTATTACAAAAAGCCGGCATCTTGCCGAAGGCACCCTGCCTGCAGCACACTGCAAATGCACCCCCTAGCACGTTCTAAGTTGGGGAATTAAGTCCCCTTGAATACTGAGGATCCCTGGGGGCCAACTAGACCACCAGGTACCTCAAGTAAGCGCCACACAGGTGGATTGCAGAGAGGTGGTCCGAGGCCATGCCCCTTTTTACACCACTCCGCAAACGAGCCTCTTGGCGCATGCTGGTGGGGCGATGAGGTCCTCTTGTGTCCTGAGGACCTCAGGACTCAAGTAGACTTCATCCCACAAGCAGCAGTGCGCCAGGAGGTGTGCAACAAGTGTTATAGCGTGGTGGAAGGCCCTTTGCAAACCTAGAATGGTCACCTGTTACTTATTGCTAATGTCGGTGTTAAATTGGTACTAATGGTGTGCAAACCACTCTTGCTTCCTTCAGCACCTCTCTTGCCTCTTTATGCATTTCTGTTGCTTCTTTCTGCACATTTCTTTCTTTTTCTGTAAATCTCTTCTACTTTCTGCACTTCTCTCCCCTCTTTCTGCACATCTGTTACCTCTTTCCGCAGCCTTCTTTACTCTTTCGGTACCTCTCTTGCCTTTTTCTATACTCCTCCTATGTGTTCCTGCACACTGTTTGCCTCTTTCTGCACCATTGTTCCTTCTTTATGCACTTCTTTTGTTTCTTTCTGCACCGGTCTTGCATCTCTCTCCACCCCTCTTCCCTTTTTCTGCACTTCTGTTGCTTCTTTCTGCACCTCTATTGCCTCTTTCTGCAGTTCTCTTGCCTTCTTCTGCACTTCACTTGCCTCTTGCTGTAATTCTCTTGCTTCTTTCTGTACCTCTCGCCTCTTTCTGCACCTCACTTGCTTCTTTCCGCACCCTTTTGCCTGTGTCTGCACCCCCCTTCCCTCTTTGTGCAACTCTCTTGCCTCTTCCTATACATCTCTTTCCTCTTTCTGCACTACCCTGGCCTATTTCTGTACCTCTGTTCCTTTTTTCTTCACCTGTCTTGTCTCTTTCTGCACCCTTTGTGCCTTTTTCAGCACCTCTGTTGAATCTGAAGTTCTCTTCCTCTTTCTGCACACCTCCTGCTTCTTTCTGTACCCCTCTTGCCTCTTTCTGCACCTCTCCTACCCCTTTCTGCCCCCCTCTTGCCTCTTTTTCCACCTCTGTTGGTTCTTTCTGTGCCTCTTTTGCTTTGTTCTGGACTTCACTTGCCTCTTTCTGTACCCCTCTTACCTCTTTCTGCACCTCTGTTGGTTCTTTCTGCATTGCTCTGGATTCTTCCTGCACCTCTGTTCCAAATTTCCCCTTCCCTCTTGCCTTTTTTCTGCACTCCTCTTCCCTCTTTCTGCACCTCTCCTGCCCCATTCTTCCCACCTGTTCCCTCTTTCTGCACCCCTTTTGCCTGTTTCTGTAACTCTCTTGTCTCTTTCTGTAGTTCTCTTGCCTCCTTCTGAACCTCACTTGCCTCTTTTTGCACCTATTAGTTATTATGCACTGCTCTTGCTTCTTTCTGTATCTCTTTTGCACATTTCTATACCCTTCTTGCCTCTTTCTGCTCCGCTTTTACATGTTTCTGCACATATCTTGCCTCTGTCTGCACCTCTGTTCCCTCCTTTTGTACCTCTTTTGCCTGTTTCTGCAGTTCTATTGCCTCATTCTGCACATCTGTTGCTTCCTTCTTTCTGCACTTCTCTTCCCTCTTTCTGCATGCATGTTCATTCTGCACTTTCCATGCTTCTTTCTGCATCTGTCTTGCCTCTTTCTGCACCCCTGTTGGCTCTTTCTGCACTTGTCTTCCCTCTTTCCGTACCTATCTTGCCTTTTCCTGCATCTCACTTGCCTCTCTCGGCACTTTTCTTGCTTCTTTCTGCACCTCTGTTGCTTCTTTCAGCAATTCTCTTGCCTCTTTCTGCACATCTCTTGCCTGTTTTTGCACCACTCTTGCCTCTTTCTGTACCCTTCTTCCCTCTTTGTGCAACTCTCTTGCCTCTTTCAACACCTCTCCTCCCTCTTTCTGCACTACTCTTGCTTCTTTCTGCACTTCTCTTACCTCTTTCTGCACCCTTTGTGCCTCTTTCAGCACCTCTATTGCTTCTTTCTGTACTTCTCCTTTTTTTTACTGCACTGCTCTTGCCTCTTCCTGCATCCCTCTTGCCTCTTTGAGCACATCTTTTGGTTCTTTCTGTACTTCTCTCTGCTCTTTCTGTACCCCTCTTGCCTCTTTCTGTACCTCTGATGCTTCTTTCTGCACCTGTCTTGCGTCTTTCTGCAGCTGACTTCCCTCTTTCAGCACCTCTGTTGCTTTTTTATGCAGCTCTCTTGCCTCTTTCTGCACCTCACTTGCCTGGTTCAGCACCTCTGTTGTTTTTTCCTGCTGATCTCTTGCCATATTCAGCACCCCTCTTTTTTCTTTCTGCACCTCTCTTGCCTCTTTCTGTACCTCTGTTGCTTCTTTCTGCACTTCTCCCCCTTCTTTCTTATCCCCTCGTGCCTCTTTCTGTACCTCTCTTGCCTCTTTGTACACCTCTCCCACCTTTTTCTGCACCCCTCTTGCCTCTTTTTGCACCTCTGTTGGTTCTTTCTCCGCTGCTCTAGCTTCTTTATGCATCTCACTTGCCTCCTTTTGCACTTCTCTTGCTTCTTTCTACATCTCTGTTGCTTCTTTCAGCAATTCTCTTGCCTCTTTCTGCACTTCTATTCCTTCTTTCTGTACCCCCTGCTTCTTTCTGTACCTCTCTTGCCTATTTCTGCATTTCTCTTGCCTCTTTCTGCACTTCACTTGCTTCTTTATGCACCTCTCTTGCCTCTTTCGGCACCACTGTTGCTTCTTTCTGACCTCTTGCCTCTTTCTGCACCTCTGAGTTAGCGGTAGTTTTAATCCCCCTGCTCTATTATGTACTAGGGCCTTACAGGGAGGTCAAGCCAATCACAGGGGTACCCCAACCCATAGTGGACCCTAGTGAATGTAGGTGTTTTCAATGTATTCTAAGTGTTTTTCAGCATAGCACTGGCTCCAGACCTGGTTAGTCAGAGTCAGTTACCACCAGTACCAGTCAGCACAAAGTTGGGGGCACAGGATAACTTTGCAACAAGGCCTCTTTCTGCACCTCTGTTGGTTCTTTCTGCATATCTATTGCTTCTTTCTGCACTTTTCTTCGTCTTTCTGGGCTTCTGTTGCCTCTTTCTTCATTTCTCTTGCTTCTTTATGAACCTCTTTTCCTCTTTATGCACATGCCCTACCTCTGGAGGCATAGTTGGAAATTAGCATTTAAAAAAACCTTTGAAAATCACAAAAAAACAGGTTTCAGGGATGTTATAGTTAGAAATGATTTAAATGACATTATAGTTAGTTGGACATAAAAACTGAAAAAAACCATAGGTTTGAGGCCTGTTATAGTTAGGAATTAGCATTTAAAAAACCTTAGAAATTCACTGAAAAAAACCATAGGAGATGTCATCAGTGATGTCATCAGTGATGTCACTGACCATGTCATGAATGATGTAATATGTGACATCATCAGCAGTGAATTGCGGGCACGCGAGTTATAGTTAGTACAACTAACTATAACATGGGAATTTCAATGGTTTTGTACTAGTGAAATGTCCAACTAACTATAACTAAGTATGGGCGAATTTTGCGAATCAGCGGTTCGCAAATTCACACGAAATCGCAAAAAAATCCGCGAATTCACGAATTTCCCTGCGAAATCACTGATTTTTTCGCAATTTTGCACCATACTTAACTGGAGTACTTTCTACTGGCTAATCAGTAAGTGCTACCTCGTTGGGTAAATGTATAGTGTTTTTCCTGCACTACAGCTGCGTAGGGCCAGAAGAGTTGCCTCCAGTGACCATGTGTGTGTAACTTTGCCATGGCACCGAAGGGCGCCGAGGTCCCTCGAGTGAGCTGTCCATCATAGTGTGTAAAGGGCGGGAAGACAGTGCACACCGCTAGTTTGTGGCGGGGCAAACAGGGGGCTTCTTTGCGAGTTCACATGCCTCTTGTGTGTATAAAAGGTCAGGCACCGATCAGAGCAGCAGATGGGGAGAAAGAAGCTCCTGGTCACAGAAATTGTACAGGGATTGCACTCGTGAAAGTCAAGGATGCAAAGGCGTCCATCAAGCATCATAGCTAATTTTCGACTGTAGATATGGTGAGAAAGCACACTTGCCCAGTCTCGACAAAGCGCACAATTTTTTGGGGCTGATTAAGGAGTTACTGAATTTGACCTTCAACTCGGGCACCTGCTTTATCTATATCTGTAAGTGCTTCCTGATCACAGAGCCTCGTTGTCTACTTGTAACTATTCTCTGACCCTGCTTCGAGGGTCAAAGCAGGGTCAGAGAATAGTTGCAAGTAGGCAACGAGGCGCCGCTCAGGAAGCCCTTACAGGGTTACAGCAGGTGCCCAAGTTGAAGTTAATTTCTTTGTAACCATTTTGTAAATGGTTACAAAGAAATTAGCTTCAACTGGGCACCTGCTGTAACCCTGTAAGTGCTTCCTGAGCAAAATTCATCCCGCTTGCAAATTTGTGGATTTTGCCGCAATTTTGCGCGATTCACGGATCGCTAAATCGCTGAAAATCTGCAAATTCCGCAACCGGAACGAATTTTCCGCCCATACTTAACTATAACATGTCTGAAACCTATGGTTTTTTCAGTGAATTTCTAAGGTTTTTCAAATGCTAATTCCTTACTATAACAGGACTCAAACCTATGGTTTTTTCAGTGAATTTCAAAGGTTTTTTAAATGCTAATTCCTAACTATAACCTGCCTGAAACCTATGGTCTTTTCAGTGAATTTCAAAAGTTTTGTAAATGACTATTTTTAAATGTATTTATTGTTATTTTTATTTTTTTATACTGATTTTCTACATTTTTTTAAACTATTTGTTTTTAGATATTTTATTTCTTAAATTACAACATAATTACAGTATACATTACATTACAAAATATACTTTCTCAGAATACTTTAGGTTAAATAATTTGCAAATAGACAATAGACTTTTAAGTACAGTAGTTACAGTTGTTGCAATGGGCAACACAATTTCAAACACAATGTAACATTGAGCTCAATGGGGATTTCTAGTTAAGTGCAATTAGTTACTTCAGGGATTACTTTTCTAACCACAGGACTGGATCCTAGATTCATTCCTGGGACATCTCCTGTAAACAGTTGAGTAAAAGTGTTTTGGTTACAGTAGGGATTTTTAAGGAATATTATTGTATTTTAAAAGTTGACACTTAAAAACCTTTTCACATGGAAACACCAGTGTTATCCTATGGGAGGAAATTCACTTAGCAGGTAAGTAGTGTTATCATAACTTTTTCTTACCCAGAGGTAGATCCTGGTTCCAGCACGAGGGCATCTCCTGTAAACAGTCGAACGAATGTGTTTAAGTCATACAGGCAATTTTAAGGAATATTTTTAGTTTGTGAAAATAGCCACTTAGAAACTTTTCTGGTGAAAACCACACAATGGATTCCTATGGAAGGAAATACAAGTTACTGGTAAGTACGGTTAGACTTACTTTTCAGGATCAGAACTGGGCTCAAAGAAGCAGCACTGAGGTCACTCCTGATAACAGGTGAGTAAATCGGAATTCGTAATTCTGCTGATTTTATAGGAATTTTTTAAAGTTCAAAAACTCCACACACAGAAGAATTTCCAAGTGAAACCAGTCAATGTTCGCATATGGAAGGAAATTCAAGTTACTGGTAAGTATAGTTAGAATTACTTTTCAGGGTCAGTGCTGGGCTAAAAGATGCAAAATGCAAAACAACAGTTGATGGACAGAATGCAGAACAATGTCATACATTCACCCCAGTACAGAGATGTGGGCCTAAATCCATCGTTTTTTTGCACTCCACACCACCCCAGTTCAGACATGGCCATATGCAAATAAGCCTTGACCCTGTGCCTCATGGGAACAGTCCAGCCCGAACTGCCAAGCCATGTCTTTACTGGACCGGAATCAAGCATCCTAGGACCGGTTTCTGGCTATCAGCCATCTTCAGCCAGGATAGCTTGACTCCAGTGGTGTGGAGAGCATGGGACTCACGTCTGAGCATACCCATCCCACTCGGGGTGACAAAAAGCAAATCAACAGTTGATGGACAGAATGCAGAACAATGTCATACATTCACCCCAGTACAGAGATCTGGGCCTAAATCCATCGTTTTTTTGCACTCCACACCACCCCAGTTCAGACATGGCCATATGCAAATCAGCCTTGACACTGTGCCTCATGGGAACAGTCCAGCCCGAACTGCCAAGCCATGTCTTTCCTGGACCAGACTCAAGCATCCTAGGACCGGTTTCTGGCTATCAGCCGGCTTCAGCCAGGATAGCTTGACTCCAGTGGAGTGGAGAGCATGGGACTCACGTCTGGGCATACCCATCCCACTCGGGGTGACAAAATGCAAAACACCCTCATTTGTACCACTTTGTTCGCCATAAGTTGGCAGGGTATGCTCAGACGTGAGTCCCTTGCTCACTTTGCCACTGGATTCAAGCATCCCGGGCTGAAGACGGCTGAATTGCCTGAAACCGGTCCTCGGAAACTTGTTTACGGTCCAGGGAAGGCATGGCTTGGCAGTTCGGGCTGGACTGTTCCCATGAGGCACAGGGTCAGACTGATTTGCATATGACCATGTCTGAACTGGGGTGGCAGAGTGGGCTAAAGAACGGTGATGGATTAAACCCAGATCTGTTGACTAGGTGTGAGTGTTTGATTGGTTCAGATGCTCTGTCCATCACCACCCTCTTTTGTACCGCTTTGTTCACCATGAGTTGGCAGGGTATGCTCAGACGTGAGTCCCTTGCTCACTTTGCCACTGGATTCAAGCAAGCCGGGCTGAAGACGGCTGAAATGCCAGAAATCAGTCCTCGGAAGCTTGTTTCCGGTCCAGGGAAGGCATGGCTTGGCAGTTCGGGCTGGACTATTCCCATGAGGCACAGGGTCAGACTGATTTGCATATGACCATGTCTGAACTGGGGTGGCAGAGTGGGCTAAAGAACGGCGATGAATTAAACCCAGATCTGTTGACTGGGTGTGAGTGTTTGATTGGTTCAGATGCTCTGTTCATCACCACCCCCTTTTGTATGGCTAAAAGATGCAGCACTAGGTTCTCTATTGATAACAGGTGAGTAAATCCGAATTCGTAGTTCGGCTGATTTTACAAGAATATTTGTACATTTTAAAAATCAACTCTTAGAAACTTTTCTGCTGAAAACCACACAATGGATTCCTATGGAAGGAAATACAAGTTACTGTAAGTACGCTTAAAATTACTTTTCAGGGTCAGTGCTGGGCTAAAAGATGCCACACTGCATTCTATCCTGATAACAGGTGAGTAAATTGGAATTCGTAGTTTGGCTGATTTTACAGGAATATTTATACAATGGTGAAGGAAGGGGGCGGGGCTGAGGTGACATGTGTGCAAACACGCCCTGTGGTGCGTCTTAAGTTGCAGGATTAAGTGCCCTTGAATCCTGAGGTCCCCTGGAGGCCAACTAGCCCACCAGATACCTCTAGTATGCTTCAGAGGCCGGCGTTGCAGAGAGGTGTTCTGAGGCCACGCCCCTTTTTACAACATTCTGAAACGCAGATATATGCTAGTGTGTGAAAGTTTTCATAAATTAATACGTACTGCATAATTGTCTAACAAATGCATTTGTCTTATATGATGAATGTATAACTGCAGAACTATAAGGAAGTGTTGTACCATGACACTGTAAGCTCTTTAGCTACAGCGTGCTCAGCTATTTCAGAAGGACACAGATGCAACATATGAACATAAATATGTTGGAAGTCTGTCCTTCCCTCTCCACTGCTGCTCAAACTGCACGCATGTGGTGGGTGATACAGGCACCCTTGCACCATGGTGTAAGAATATGTGTCTTATGTGGAGTTGCTATTTGTGCAGGAAGACACACCTCTCACTGCACAAAAACAATCAGTAAAGGCATTTTTCTCTTACAATGTATACTGCTCATTGTAGCGTATATTTGAATGAAAAAAACGAGGACAAATGAAAATCCACAAAACCTTGCTTTTCGAATGACCAAAGCTGCATAAATCACCCCCACAAACTCCCCAAGGGCCAGTAAACCCTCACAGGTGAGTAGTGCGCTCTATACATCCCTGATTGATTGATTCATACGCCACCACTGTGTGTGTTTGAGTGTTATCAACAGGCCCTGCCATTTGTTTGGCTGTCAGTAACTCTTAAGGGTAGTGAAATGAACAGTGGTACCTTCTTTAACACCTTGGCTGAGCTCGTCATGAGCATCGAAAGGGTTAATATACACAGAATCTCTGAGATTGCTTTGGTTTGGCTTCACCTCTGAGAGCTACTTTCAAGGCGCTGGTGAACTACCAGTAGCTCCCAAGGTACTAGTTGGACACCCCTGGTATGGATAGTGAGTGTGGAATTGTAGTCCTGAAGCACAAATTTGAAGGTCATTACACCACTACATGCATAATGCATAGCACTTTAAAGCACTCCATTCCCTAAAGCCTTCCTCACTACATGAGTACATGCTTACTGAGTGAATAATTACATTAATTTAAATAAAGACACTGAGTGAATTCTTAAATGGTTCAATTTTACTTTACTGAATGAATTACTACATGGTACAAAAAGAGTCATTTTCAAATTGCAACAGCAGTCACACTATGTTAGCGGGAGTATATAGATACTGACTGGGGAATTGTAGGCCTGAAGCACAAATGTGAAGGTGGTTACACAACTACATGAATAATGCATAGGAGTTTGAAGCACTGCATACCCTAAAGCCTGGCTTACTGCAAGAGTATATATACTTATGTAACTGCAAACACATCAACCATCCGAATCAATCTCTCTCAATTTTCCAGATGGACACTGACTGATTCATTGTGTTATTCTACACAAATAACAGTATCCCTTGCAGTGTATAAAGAAAGATTAAAAATATTAAATAAATAAATGTATTAAAACTCGTAGTAATGGAATTATTTAAATTAATACTCGGATATAAATTAGAATACTCAAAGTTTAATAGAGAGTATCTCTTGCACAGGATGCAGGGAAAATAGGGGTTTAGGGTAATGAAGAGTATTAAAAATAGTTTTACAAAAAAAGGGAAGTTACTAGAATAATAAGTAAAAAAAAGGGGGAATGAATGTTATTACTCACATTAAAAAAAGTAACTTATAGAAATGCTTTATTAAGAAAAACAAGTTTAAATAAAGCATTTTAGAAATTAAACGAAAGTTAAAAAGTATGGAAAGAGGCATGTTTACATAAACATGTAACACCCTAAAACAGTGCAAATGAGAACACCTGTCAACTGAAAAAGGTGACTTAAAAGTGGGAGGAGCAATAAATTGATCCCATAGACCAGTAACCAAAAAGTATATAAACCACACCCGTTGGATAATTAGTTTAGTTTCAGAGAATCAATGCCGGCGAAGAAACTATGAGCAAGGTAATGATTCGGGACTGTAGAAGCATCTAGACAATATCTTTCAATTTCTCAGAGGGAACATATTGTTAATGTATATTTAAAAATACATAAAACGTTACGTCCCCTCCAGAGGAGTTGGATGAATTTCGACGGAGGAAGGATAGAATATCGAAGAGAGGTAAATTATCTTAATGGGTATATGTTTTATATATTTAAGAAAGAAAGCAAAAATATTTAAATGATTATAGAATGTGGTATGATTATGTTTAAATAGAATATATTAACGAGTTTAGTAAAAAAAGCATTACAAGAAAAAAAGGTTATTTAAGGAATTACTATGTGCAAAGTAATGATTAGGAGCGATGTCATAATCTTCAATTTATCTTCCATTTCCACATAGGGATCATATTGTTAATGTATATTTTAATTTATATATAACTTTATGATCCTTCAACTGGAGTTGGATGACTTACAACCGAGTATTTTTTTTTTTGTATGCAAGTATTTCTTAATGATTGAAAAATGTAGTATAAATAAGCTTTCGAGAAAATACTTTGCAATAAAGGAGAATACTCTTTATCATCTAGAGTGAAAATGGTTTAAAAGTATTTATATTGAGTAGTGCTTTCACCAATTTTCACTCGTGAAGAACAGGAGGATTATCTTCGCAAGCACTTTTTTTCAACAAAATAATATAATTGTGTCTTCAAATGTTAATGTGCATATTAATTCTTTCAAAATGTAATAATGACATGAAATGTACATAAAAAAAGAAAGATGAAGTAGTGAGGGAGTGTTTGTCATAGCACTTCTATTCTACTTTATCTGAAAGTAAAAAAAGCCCTAACATTTAAAAAAAGATGATGGGGCAACACTTATATAATGTAAACTTAAGAAATGAGTGCTTATGATAAAATAAAAGAAATGTGGTCCGACGCGTGATACCAATGAATGAAAAAATGAATTGCATTTCACCCATGTGATGAATATAAAAGACTCAATAAAAATATTTTGAAAACTTGTGCATTTTTCTTTCAAGGATTCTTTGAAGAATTATACATGTAATGAAAGAACAAATTACTCCACGCTAAAGGAAAAAAGTCAGCACAATTATGATACAATACAAAATATAATAATATTTTTAAATACCATTACAGTCAACAAACTCGTAAGCAGAGTACACAGTTTAAGTTAAAAACACCCTACCACAACTAGTTTTTTAAACGCATTGTAAAATAAAGTGTGTCACAAAATGGGTTACATACATGGTGAGTGTATCGTAACGTCACATAGAAATAACAAGCCAATCAACATTAGGATCAGGAAGGTAGACTTAACCACACAACAGCCAATAAAATGTTTTTCAAAATCTGCGCAAAGAAAGGGATTGCTCGCTAATACGTCTTCTTACAATGCTTCACAACCAATCAAAAAGAGATGTTAAAAGTTTCTCTTTTTAACACACAAGCAAATCAGATAACCTTGCAAGTACACACAGCGAGAGGCAATTATTAAAGATGACTTGCTTTCGCAAGACCCCGAAAGACTTCTTCCAGAATAAGTACGCAATTCACTGCCAGTCCCCATTTAATGATTATCCAGGTTCCCAAGCCTAAACACATCACAAATCATCTCTTGTCACTTTCTCTTCTTTTTTAGTGTATTGTGCGAGGCAGACTGTGTGACCCTATGCCTAGAGCCCTTAATGTCCCTGGAGACTGCCATGCCCCAGGGCCAGCTCCTACAATGTCCCGGGGTGCCTACCCAGGGACACGGCTGTTTGCTATGAGAGGGCGTGAGTCTTGCGCCTTCCGCCCTCCCATAGCAAACTTAGGGCCAGATGTAGGTATCCAAATACCGGTCGGTAACGGCCGAAAAATACAGAATTTGGGCCATTACCAACCGGTATTTGGATATTGAGATGTAGGGGTCAAAAAAACTTCTGAATCTGTAAATTTACCGAATCGGTAAATAAGAAATGAAAAAAATTACTTTTGAGATGTAGGTAACCTCTAAAATACAGAATTTGCATGCAATTCGGTATTTAAGAGTCAGTATTTACCATGGATTGAAAGCAGGTGGTAACCAGGTGCAGGCTATGAAAAAGGGCCCAAAATGCAACAGTTTGACCAGAATGGCGGCATTCTACATGATAGCGAGGCAGCTACGGCTACAGGCAGAAGGAGAGAGGGTCTGGAGAAGGGAGGAGCAGGTCTACAGGCAGAGGATCACCCTTTTCCAACTAACTGAGGCAGAGATCCTACAAAGATACAGGCTATACCCCCAAACCATCCTGAACTTGATCAGGGACCTGCACCCCTAGGGCGCACGCCATCCCACCCCATGTGCAGGTGCTGTGTAGCCTACACCTGCTTGCCTCTGGTAGTTACCAGAGTGTGATTGCTGCGGTAGGAGGGGTGTCCCAGAGCTGCCTGTCCCATTTCTTTAGGAAGTTCCTAGAGGCCATGATGCAGAGAATGCATCATTACATCAGCTTCCCTGAAACGCACGCAGAACTGCTCAGGACCAAGACAGACTTCTATCAAATAGCACATTTTCCCAACATCATCAGCTGTATTGATGGCACCCACATCCCAATTTGCCAACCTGCTGCCACAGAGTACATTTACAGAAACAGGAAGTCAACCCTCACAATAAATGTACAGGTAATCTGTGATGCAAACTACATTATCACGGACATAGTGGCCAAGTTCCCAGGAAGTACCCACGACTCCTACATCTTTCAAAACAGTGGGATCTACACACGCCTGACAGCGGAGGAATTTGGCGAAGGATACCTGCTAGCTGACACACTGTGTGACACTCCCTTGATACATATTGCAGATGTATGTGTATGTTATGTTATGTTATGTTATATGGGGGATTTCTATAGCGCTCAGCTACTCCGAGGAGTGTCCCGGTGCTTAAGATCCTCAATTGTACAGATGGGCGGTAGAGCGGAAATACTTAACTGAGTGAAAAGCAGGGTTTTAAGACTCTTCCTGAAGGTAAGCAAATTGCCAGTGGTTCTTAGGGACAAGGGAAGGGCGTTCCATAGCTGAGGTGTGAGGAGTTTGAAGGAACGTCCGCCGCACCTAGCTCGCCGCGTAGCAGGAACCACGGCCAAGGTCAGGGTGGCAGATCTAAGTGATTTGGAAGGCAGATAGAACTTCATCCGTTTCCGGAGATACATGGCGCCCAGGCCATGCAATGCCTTAAAGGCCATCGTCAATGTTTTAAAGACAATTCGCTTTTTAATCGGGAGCCAGTGAAGAGTTGTAAGAAGAGCACTGGCGCTGGCCCTCCTGGTGAGACCAAATATGGCGCACGCTGCCGAGTTCTGGACAACTTGCAGGAGAGAAAGGAGAGTTTCAGGGAGGCCCAGGTACAGTACATTAGCATAATCTAGGCGGGAGCCAAGCAGTGCCTCTACCGTAACTCTTCTATGGTCAAATGACAATAGGGACAGAAATTTCCGAATCATCTTTAAGATGGCAAAACATTTGCCCACCAGGCCCGATACCTGGGGTTTGAGCGTGAGGCCATTATCAATTTGTATCCCAAGATTTTTAGCGACCGCTGAGTCACTAGCAGGGGGAAACATAGCGGCAGGCCACCAGGCCTTCCACCTGGGATCAGGGGGACAGCCAAAAAAAAGTACTTCCGACTTATCGGAGTTGCACTTGAGGCTGTTCCGCTGAAACCAGCTAAAGACAGCCCCAAGGCAGTCCCTGATGCTCTCACCATCACTGTCGGAGCCCTTGTCGCATGTGAAAAGAAGCTGGGTATCATCAGCGTACGACATGATCTGAGCTCCATGAGCCTCCGCCAGAGCCGCCAGTGGGGACATATAGATGTTAAAAAGAGTGGGGCTCAATATAGAGCACTTGTATGTGTGCATGTGAGTAATGTCTTTTTCATTTTCAAATGCCCGCTCCTTCATCCTGACACCCTACCTCAACCCTTCAACCCCCAGCCAGAGGCGATACAACAGGGCACACAAATCAACCAGGAACATTGTGGAGCGCACCGTTGGGCTGTTGAAAAGTAGGTTCAGCTGCCTCCACAAAAGTGGAGGGGCACGCCAGTATACACCAATAACCTGCTGTAAGATGATTGCAACTTGTGCAATGTTGCACAACCTTGCGACTAAGAAGGGCACCGAGGTGGAATTGAGCGACTATGAGGACCATGATGATGAACATGCACTGCCTGAATCCAACACAGCAGGAGTTGCTACACCAATAGATGGCAGACACAGATGGGCAGAGATCACAAGCAACTACTTTTAAGTAAGTAAAGAGACACAGACAGGTGGAGTACGCACACAACGTAGTTTAATATTTGGCACTACGGAGGTATTCAAAAGCACAAATGTGCAACACAAATGTCATCCATGTAATAATGGTAGTCCTGGGTCACTTCCCCATTAAGTGAAAAAGTAATTTCCACCCACACCCACCAGTGCCAGATGTAAGGGGCTGGCTTTCTTCACTGTGCGTTTGGGCTGTTGGCTCACCATGGCGCCTCCTCCGTGTCTCCACAACAAGGGTGCTTGTCATGCCGCTCCTACTGGTGATTTCCTCACTTTCTGGGACTTCCAGGGCAGCAGTTTGTGCTGTCTGTGCATTCATCATCAGCTCTACAGCACTGGTCAAACTAGCGATGCCCCTAGACACCTCATTGCTGTTGTGGGTGAGTCCCTCTTGCATGTAAATGCATCGTCTGCATAGCAGGGAAGTGGCTGTGGCCAGGCGGTTTATTGCTTTACTTTGCTGCTGCTCACGCTGCCTCTCCTTGCGCCTTCATAACATGTCCTGGTCCAGTTTGCTGCACAGAAGCTGCACTGATTGTGTCATGTCCCGCATCCCTGCAGCCATCTCCTTGTTAACATCGACCAGTTCTCTAATGCCCTTCACTATATCTTCCACATTTGTGTTCAGGTTCCTCATCTGGCATTGCACAGACAGGATGGCCTTCCCCTGCATCCTTTGGATTTTCACCATGCTACCCTCAAGCCCACGGAAGACACTGGAACCATCCACATGAGCTGCTACAATGCTTTCTCTGTGCCTGCGGCGTCTGCTACCTGTACAGACAACCTCTGCATTGGACTGCTGTGTGGCAGTGCTACCTTCCCCAGGCAAAGTTGGTGTGGCATCCCCCTCCATGTCACCCGCTGTTGACTCCATTTGGACAAGTAATTACCGAATTGGTATTTCCCATTCATTCCTATGTGCCAAAAGGCCCATAAGAATGAATGGAAAATACTGATTCAGTAAATACCGATTCGGTAATTACCGAATGGCAGACTCCGATTTTTACCGATTCTGTAAAAAATACTGAATTTTTTACCTACATTGCATTTACCGATTCTAAAATATCGAATCGGTAAAATTCGTTATTTTAGAGTCGGTAAATTCCATTTACGCCTTTGGTGCACAACTTCTACGCGTTTCGGAGCCGACATTGCTTTTCCACATGGAGACCCACTTACATGCAGCTCGCCATGTGGAAAAGCAATCTCATTTACATTCTGAAAGAGAAAAAAGATTTCCTTGCTATGGGAGGGCGGGATAGACACCCCTGGACACTGCAGGAGCCGGCCCTCCCACAATACATAATGCCCCGGGGAGTGGTGCTCCCCGAGGCTTTGAAGACCTTACAGCCCCCCCAAACATTTTTTATGGCCCCGGGGGTAACAGGGCCCTCGAGTGCTCCAGGAAGGGGGCACACACTCCCCCTCCCACAATACATAGAGCCCCAGGGAGTGGTGGTCCCCAGGGCTTTAGAGACCTTACAGCCCCCCTTACCATTTTTTTTTGTAGCCCTGGAAGGTAATGGGCCCCTCGAGTGCTCCAGGAAGGGGGCCACGCAGTCCCCCTCCCACAATACATAAAGCCTCGGTGGGGTGATGGTCCCTGCAGCTTTGGGGACCTTGGACCCCTATCCCCACCTTTTTTTTCTTTTTACCCCGAGGAGTGACAATCCCCGGGGCAGGAGAGCCCCTCTGGGCCCCTCATAAAATTTTATAATTTTGCTCCCGGTATTTAGCCCCCGAGGTCTAATTATAAGGGCCCCCCATAAAATGTAATAATGTTGCCCCCGGTACTTACCCCCCCCAGGGGCTAATTATAAAAAAAGCTCAGTTTTATTTTATTAATTTTACAGCAGAGTCTGCGCACCCTACACAGACCTGCTGATTTTCTTTTTTCAAATGTGGGCCCCTGGGGTCCTTCTGGGACCCCCTAAGCAGATCTAGAGGGCAAAATTATTTCTACCCTGCCCCCTTTCTTCGTTTTGCACACCTATTCCACTGACTTCCTCAGCCTCGCTTCTACCAAGGCACAAAATGGCTGCCAATGTTCCTGGTTTCGAATGTTTACAACCGCTTGACAGCCAATTAGCATTGAGCGTGTGATCGGGCGGTGCGCTTATGCTACGATGCCAATTCTCGCACAATCCATTGATCCACCGTGCCCATAGATAAATACGTACTTTTAAATGTAATTTTCTCATAAACTACTGAACTTATTTACACCAAATAAGCAAAAGGCACGGGTCTGAACTGAGTACTACCTCTCTGCCAAATTTGGTGTAATTCTGTTCAGTCGTTCGGGCTGTAGCCGTGGCTAAAGGTCCCACGGCAAAATTGCATGGGGAAAACACAATTTGGGACCTCCTTTTTTCTCTGCCCCGCTTGACCAATCACCCGCAAACTTTCAGGGAAGGAGCGGAACTGAGCTGGCCAAAGGTTTGGAAAATTTCATGCACATTCATCAACCGTCGCCAAAGTTATTCCAAATAGAATGTTGCAGATTTCCTATGAATAATAGGTCCTAACTATAACTATCTACTGGCTACCGACAGTAGATAATATATATATATATATATCTTCCGTACTCCTTTCTCTCCACGGTCCAATCCCCGGAACCAAAAAAAAAAGCGCAAACTCTAACCCCGGTTTGACCCCCCACCACTTAGAAACTCAATTATTTGAGGCGCGAAACTTATCATTAGCAACATTGATTCAGCAGAACATTTCTACACAGTACAGGCGATTCTTAACACAATATATATAAGAATTTTAAAAATAGCAATACCGTGACCCAAAGCAATTAACCTTGGGACATGCATATATTTTTCCATTATCAAGGGCTAGTTATTGTAAACAGGTATGCAAATCTTCAGTGGCATTCAAACCATTCGGTTGTTTTCTGTCCAACTCCAGAATATATCTAGTTTCGAGAAGTCGAAGCCTCGCTTCTCTGTCACCTCCTCTTTTCAGAGGCCACACTGAATCAATGACATAATACTGGAGCTCAGATGGATTTGACTTATGTGATTCCTCAAAATGCCTGGCTATGGGATAGGCCTGATCTTTACCGATGATAGCCCTTATGTGCTGGAGTATTCGTTTATGGGTCGGCAATTTGGTACTTCCCACGTACCTAAGCCCACACGAACACTCCAGCACATAAACAGCGAAATCTGTTTTGCATGTTAACCGTTTTGTAATCTCTCGTGGACGTTGTGCAAATGGGCTAATGTAATTGGTCTTGTTACAACCATACCGGCAGGCCTTACACTGAATACATTTTCTAAAGCCTTAACTCAGAGCCCCCCAAGTGCTTGACATCTGTGGTTCCAAAGTATTTTTTACCAAAGATTTAGCCATTGAGGTACATCTTCTAAACGTAAGCATAGGTTTGTTCGGAACTCTCTGACCTATCACTGGATCCCTTTTGACGAGGTTCCAATTCCGATATAAGATCTTTCTGATGTCAGAGTGTTACCTGCTGTATGTAACAATCATGCGTGATTGTATCTTATCATCTTGTGAGGCAATAGCTACAACCCGTGATTTAGGAATTAAAGCCTCGTCACAGGACATCCGTTGAGTCCTCCTTAATGCTGACTCAACAACGTTCTTCGAGTAACCCCTTTCTAGGAATCTTTGTTTGCTAGCCTCTTGCGCAACCACACATTCCTGCTCAACGCTACATAAACGTTTGATCCGCAGCATTTCCCATAGGGGATACTGCGGATCAAATGGCGTGGATGGTAACTTGTGGCATGTAGAATGGTGTTGCCAGCTGTTGGCTTTCTGTAAAGTTTAGTTGCTAAGGTGTTATTATGCACATAGATTTGCATATCCAGAAAGCAGATGGAAGTCGCATGAATGTGAGATGTAAATCTAAGGTTCAAGGCATTGGTGTTCAACTTGTTGACAAATTCACGGGCTGCTTTCGCCGTTCCCCGCCAAACAAAAAACAAATCATCAATGTAGCGTAGATACACAACAATGTTGTGTGCCATGATATCCCGGAGCTGTCCCGACAGGACCTGTTCCTCCCACAGTCCCATGTGTAAACATGCGTAACTGGGGGAGAAACAGGCCCCCATCGCGACCCCCCTAGTTTGTTGATAAATCTGATCATTGAAAAGAAAATAATTTTGCTCTAAACACATATTTATCATTGAAAGCAACATTCTGTTGTGAACTGCACAATGCATCGGGCGTGTGTTCAAAAAATATTCCACCGCCTTCAAACCATCAAGATGACCAATAGAGGTATAAAGGGAGGACACATCTAAAGTCATTAAAAACATATCTGGACACCACTGAACACCTTCAATTTTACGGATAAAATATGATGAATCCTGAACATAGGACCTATTTATATATATATATATATGTATGAAGCAAATGGGTATCCCACGAATGAAGAGACACTCACAGCTGAGTTTTCCCACTTTTAATGAAATTGGTAGCTCCGACAGCAGCAAATTTCGGATACATTAAAACCAAAGGCCAGACGTGTTTCGGCCCAACACCCATGTTAACTGGCCAAGTAACAAACAGTGGCAATTTTGAGGACACCCATTTAAATATGTTTTTTGTTATGCTACTACCTTTGGCCCCATTTACAGAATCTCCTCAAAATGTTCCAAAAGGCAGCTACTTTTTGATTACTTTGTGCCTTGCAGGTTTGGGGTGAACCGTCAAGCACGGGCTCAGAATAAAGGGGGGGTCCGAAAACGCAACGTCCCTATGCATTTTCCATAAGCTTATTTAGGCAGGGCTACAGCAAAAACTGCTGAATGGAATTACTTCAAATATGGAAGGAATGTAGATCTTGGACTACACATTGTGCTTTTTATGATTTCTTGTAAATCTATTTAGTAGTTTTTGAGAAATGTAAGTTGAAAAATATTTAAATATCTAGATGGTTGGGGTAGAGGGACTTGAGAGAGTTCAGCTAAACAAAAAATAAGCTTTTTTTCCCTTGGGCCATCTCACTACCATGGTAGCCAGACTCCCACAGGAGTGAGCACTCTGATTGGCTGCCAGAAACATGAGAATAATGTTGCTGCCGGCCATTACAGGACTCAGGGACTGATGCCCACATGTACTAATGTTTGAAATTGCGAGTTCCTAATTGCGATCCCATGCCAATCACAAATAGGAAAATCACAATTTCAAATGTATGAATCTCTTTAGAGTTCCATTTGCAATTCCCAGTGGGTCACAAATGACCTACTTCATTAAATTTCATGAGGTAGGTCTCAATTTACGAACTCTACGCTAATCCACTGTCTGCTATTTTATTGTATGCTACTACACTGCACAATATTTGCCACTCTTCTCTACGCCACTCCACTTTATGCTTTTCCACTGTACGTTACTCAACTCTACCCCATCCCACTCTACATCCCTCTACTCTATGCCATTCCACTCTGCATCATTCTCCTGCATGCCACTCCACGTTACACTATTCCACAGGATGCCACTTCACTCTGTGCACTGTAGAGCACTCCACTGTACACTAAACAACACTTCCCGGTATGCGACTGCAGTCAGTGCCCTTCCACTGTACACTACTCTACTCTACGACACTGAAATCTATGCTATTCCACTGTATGTAGCTTCACTCAACCCAAACCTACTCTATGATGTTCCACACTATGCCGTTCCTCTCTACGGCACTCCATTGTCTGCCACTACACTGCATGCTATTACACTATTTGCCAGCCCCCTCTACACCACTCCACTGTATGCTACTCCATTGTATGCCACTCTACTCTACTCAACTCCAATCCATGCCACTTTACCATGCCCTGCTCAACAATACTGTACTCCACTCAATAACAGCCTCCACCCCTCCACTGCATCACACTATACTCCACTGTATAGCACTACACTGTACAGCAATGTAGACCTCTCAATGCCACTGTAAAGCACTCTATTCCACTCCACAACATTCTATTCAACTCCACGACATTCCATGCGACTCCCTCCACGCAACTATACACCAGTTAATATACTCTTTTCTAGGAGACGCTACTGCACTCCACTCCACTACTGCCCTCTACGCCACTCAACTGTACCCGACTCTATGTCAATCAACTTTACGACAGTTGATCCAACTCCAACATACCGTACCACACTCTACTCTACGCTAATTCACTGTAGGCTATTTTAGTATATCCTACTATACTGTACCATATTATGCTGCATACCACTCCCCACCATACCACTCATTTTTACGTGACTCCACACCACTATACTCTAGAACACTCTATTCCACTCTATGCTACACCACTCCACTAGATTCCGCTACACTCTACTCCACTGCATGACAATTCTTTTTTTTTTATATTTATTTTTATTAAGTATAACAAGCAAGGCGAAAAAAAAAATATACATAGCGCTTCGTTCACATGAGGTCATAGTAAACAGTAATTCAAATAATAAGCAATCATTGTAGGGAAGGAGGGGCACAGGGGAGAGACAATAAGCAGACAGTATTGCAAACATTGAATGTGGGGTCAGGGGGAAAGTGGGATATCGATGTTATCTACTGCAGGTGGTGTACATATGTCACCTCGATATCTATTCCACGGCCCCCAGATTTTATGCCATTTCCGGGGGCGGCCCTGGGCCAGATACACAGTTTTTTCCCGAAACATGCACCAATCCATGTTTTCCTTCCACGTCTCAACCCTAGGTGGCCTTTGGGACCCCCAAAGTTGTGCGATATCACGTTTAGCGATCATGGCCCCCAGGGTCGCCCACTGGGTCTGGGCCATGTTGTAATCAGTGGGTTCCCAGACATTTAGCAAGCAGCGTCTGGCCTCCGGTAGGAGAGGAACACCCGTAACTTCTTCCATTACATCGTACACCCCATTCCAATAAGCCACCACGTCAGGACATTCCCAGATAATATGCAGAAATGTCCCCACCAGACCACATCCCCGCTTACACAAACCCTCCTCAGAAAAGCCCATGTGAACCAGACGGGGGCCCGTGATGTACACCCTATGAAGGATCTTAAGCTGGACCAGCCGAAGTCTAGCTGGAATCACAACCTCCTTGGGAGAGGAAATCGCCGACTGCCAGTCCTCAGCATCTAATTCAAGAACGTCCCGGACCCAGAGATCACGCAAGGGCAACAGAAGATCCGATCTATCATTAATCAGCTTTTTATAGACAAGGGAGATTGTACTGTCCAGAACGTGGCCATCTAGCAATCTATCTTCAAGCGGGGACGACTCAGGTATCGCCTCCCCCGTCGAAAATACCGAAATCAATGCATGGCGGATCTGGACATAGCAGAAATACTCCGAGTTCCCCAATTCAAACTCCTTCTTTAAAGTATCAAACGACTTCACTTGTCCCTTAAACCAGAGGTCTCCCACCTTGCTAATGCCAATGAGGTCCCATCTATCGAACCCTTTTGTCTTCCACAGAGTACCAAGTCTGTCTGAGTCGAAAAGTGGGGTCGCTAAAGTCAGGCGGTCCTTCCAACCCATAGAGGCAGTTGCATCATGCCATACACGAACCGCCGTCCTAGTAGGCCCGGACAATGACTTGACCACTGATTTCGAGTACAGTGCCCTATAGTAATTGCCCCCCAGCAGCAACCATCTATCCATAGCGAACGCAGGATTCAGTTCGGGACCATACATACCGTGATTAATGGCCCCCAACTGAGATGCCCAGTAATATCGCTTGATGTCCGGGAGGGCAATACCCCCATCGTACCACGGGAGCGTTAGTTTGGACAACGCAATGCGAGGTCGACCGTCCCATATCAATTTCCTCTGGAGACCCTCGATGTTACGAAAATAACTGGCAGGGACTATGTCAAGCGTGTTTTGGAGAGCATATAGGAAACCAGGCAAAGACATCATCTTAAAGAGGGCCGCACGTCCCAACGGCGAGAGTGGAAGTCCACGCCATCCCGCGACATCCTGCCACAATCGAGTTAAAGTTGGGAGAAGATTCAGCTCATACCGAGCCACAAGGTCTGTGGAGACCCAGATACCCAGATATTTAAATCCCGTCTGTGTCACCTGTATGGGGCAGTTACGCGGGAGGAGGGGGACGTTGCCAGAAAGAACGTACAAATAGGATTTTGCCCAATTGATCATTAAAACCGAGTTTCTACCGAAGAAGGCCAGGACATCACAGAAACCATCAACAATTTCCTAGGCGAGGTTAGATATAGCAATATGTCGTCAGCATAGAGCGAAATGCGATCTTCATAGTCGGAGGACCACCGAATACCCCTTATCGAGGGCTCCCAGCAGATCCAGACGGCAAGGGGCTCAAGGGCCAGGGCGAACAGGAGCGGTGACAGGGGGCACCCCTGACGGGTACCACGCCCGAGACTAAACGGGACCGAAACTCAACCGTTGACTACGATCTGCGCAAGCGGGTTTTCATAAAGAAGCCGGACCCAGCCGATAATGCCAGGACCAAAACAAAATTTAGCTAATGCAGCCCACAAATAAGGCCACTCAACAGTATCAAAAGCCATCGTGGCAACCAATGACGCTAAAATGGCCGGCTCGCGCAACGTCGCAGCCCTCGCGGGAACTCCATGCAGAAGCCTGAGATTCAACGCAGTGTTCCGATTGGGAATAAAACGGGACTGATCCGGATGGTTCAGGTCACTAATGACAGTAATCAAGCGATTGGCCAGTACCTTTACGAGAATATTAGGCTCAGCGTTCAAAAGAGATATAGGATGGTACGACCCACACTTGTCCCTTGGTTTCCCTTCTTTATGTATAACAACAATCGTCGCAAGTCGCTGGTCTCGGGGGAGAGAACCACACTCACGAGACTCCAAAAACATATCTATCAAATAGGGAGCTATCTTATCGGGTCGCAACTTGTATAGCTCTATCGGCAGCCCATTAGGACCCATGGCCTTACCAGACCGCAAGGAGCGGATCGCAAGGGCAACCTCATCGGCGGTTATTGCGATGTCCATCTGCTCTCTATCAGCGTCTGAAAGACTCGGCAATGCAATGTCACGCAGCAACAAATGAGAGTCTTCCTCCGGTCTATCCGACACGGGGGAGTACACCGTCCGAAAGTGATCAGCAAAGCACTCAACAATCTCTACCGGGTCCGAGACCCTCACACCACTCACCCTCTCAATCTCAGGCACAACACGACTAGCTCTATCCCTCTTGTCTAACCATGCTATCAATTTACCTGCTTTATCTCCCACGTCATATAGACGACCCTGTTGCTCTCGACTCATGGCCTTAGCTGTATCCGTAACTAAAGCCCTGTATTCCAACTGTTTCAGTCGCAACATATGTATCTTCGCGCGGGTAACCTCCTGTTCCAGATCTGACTCAAGGTCCGCTATTTCAGTCTCAACATTCACCACCGCCTCATTCCTCTGTTTCCTAACTCCCGCAATCAAAGACAGGGCTTGACCCCTGAGAACTGTTTTAAAGGCCTCCCAAAGCGACACTGCGGACGAAACAGAGCCCTCATTCTCTGAAAAATATAGATCAAGTGACTTTATCAAATTGTTACGATTTTCAGGATTACGGAGATACCAAGGGTTGTCGGGGCCACCCGCCCCTCGGTCCCCGAAGACAATTCAATTCGAAGCCACAGAGGAGAGTGATCAGAAATTCCCCGAGCCATATGTTTAACCTCAGCGACAGAAGGCGCCTGTGCAGCAGGCACCGGGACGTAGTCAATCCTCGACAGGCTACATGGGCACCAGAGTGGAACGTGTATTGCCGCTGAGTGGGATGCAACAGTCTCCAACAGTCTACAAGGCCTAAGGTATTGATGTAAATGTAAATGTAAATTGATACTTGTATAGCGCACTACTCACCCGCAAGGGTCTCAAGGCGCTTGTATGAATACCGCTGTGGAACCCATCCTGGCTTTCCCTGTGAGGCGTCCACTCCTGGACACCCCGAAGGTGGAGGCCAGGCATCCTTAGCGTTGTGGGGGCCGTTGTGGAGATTAAGCAAGCTATTGCCCAGAGTTTCAGAGTGGGACTCCATGATTGGAATAGGCACCGAGGCGAGAATTATCAGGTCCGTGAAATTTTTGAGCCCAACACCCGCCGAGGCGGGGATTTGAACCCTAGTCCCGGGCTAGACCTCTGCATCAGGGTCTGCCGCTCTAATCATTGAGCCACACTTCTCCAGATCATGAAGCCAGTTCTGCGCCCCCTTGAGGTCCCTAGGTGGATGTCTATCAAAAATACCAGATAAACCGCATTAAAATCACCACCCAGTATTAATGAACCCTCGGGGAGAGCCAGGAGAACCCGCCCCAAATCTGCGAAGGTAGGGGATTGTAGGCCAGGAGGGACTTACACTGAAATCAGGGAAAGGGTCCTGCCCACACAACGACCAGTAAGGACGGCATAGCGCCCTCTATCATCGAGAACCGTTGCATTTACCTCCAACGGGAGAGAGTTTTTAATAAGAATACCCACCCCTCGGGAGCCTGAGGAGAACCCTGCATGGGCGACTAAACGATACCCCTTCCTATTCATAGCATAGCATGCATTTCCTATCAAGTGAGTATTCTGAAATAGGACCACATCTGGGGAATGTTGTTTTAACTGCTGCAGTACCACCCCACGCTTTATCCTATCCCCAGCCCATTCACATTCCAGCTCAGAAGCCTCAACCCCCTACCCCCCATCCCACACAAGAAAGAAAATCCAACCCCAAGAAGAAACCAGCGCTTCGATGAGAAAGTCTTGCAATACATTGCCTTGCAGAAAACGAAACTGAAAAAACAACAAAACCCCCCACCTTCCCACCCAACAGCCCATTACAACACCCCCCACAATGCACCCCTGCATAAGACTAAAATGCCACCCCAACTTGCAGTGTGCCTGTCGCCCCCACATCTAAACTAATCTACAGAAAGTCAAGCAGAGGAGGGAAACGACCCCCCGATAGCCCCGCAACCCCCCAAAATGTCTCACAGAATCACATTACATAGTTATTGCGCCACAGTTCGAAACCTCCAGAATACCCCAGGAACCAGTCAATGATGAGGCTTATTCCTGGTCCATCGATCTGCCCTCCGCACCACCGCTCTGCCCATCCTGCGGAGGATGGGCCGGAAGAGTATCAACCAGTCAGCCACTACGTCTGGTCTGTCGAAAAAATAAGTCCGCTCTGCATGTCGATATGCAATTTGGCCGGAAAAAGCATGGCGTACTTGAGGCCCATCTCTCGGAGTCTCCTTTTCACCCCAAGAAAACCAAGTTTCTGTTTCTGAACAGCTTGGGTAAAGTCTGGATAAAAACTGATGGTAGTATTCTCAAACTTTATGGGACCGCCTGTACGCGAAGCCTGCAGGATAGCGTCTCTATCACGGAAATTAAAATGCTATTATAGGCCGCGGCGGGGCACCCGTCTTGGGTTGTCCACCCGGAACTCTATGAGCTCGTTCCACAGTGAAAAAATTACTCAGTCCCTTGGGTGCAAGATAATTCATGATCAGGTTCTCCACAAAAAGATCAGTTGCTGAATCCTCCACCTTCTCCGGAACTCCTATAATACGGAGGTTATTCCGCCTAGACCTTCCTTCAAAATCCTCCAGACGACGCGAAAGGAGGTCATTGGAGGCCCTCAGATTGCGAACCTCCGTCTGTATCTCAACAACGTCGTCTGTCAGACCAGACGTCTTAATATCCAGCGATTTAACCTTTTCGTTGGTTTTCGCTAGGTCCGTGCAAATCAAATTCACATCAATCGCCACAGTGTCGAGTTTGTGGGTGAGAGTCTCCATTTGTTTCCGAGGGATGAACTGATCCCATCAATGGCGGCCATGACATCTTGCAGGGTAGGCTCCACCGCTGAGGTCAGTGGATCTTTCGTTCCCTCCAGCGACCTACCCGGTCCACTGGGAGACACCTTAGCCTGGGCATAGCGGTCCACGATGTTGGTTTGGGTATAACTACCCCACCGAGTAGCCTTTGACCTCTGCTTGTCTCCCTCTGTCTTCCCGGCCATCGTGAAAGACAGTAAAGATGATTCCAAACTGGGGCGGGGTATAAAAGCGCAATCAAGAGGCTGAGTGGAAGGCCATGCCCGGCAGCGATCGACCTTGGTCAGCCCGAGACAGTCAAGCAAAGTAGAAAGATGGAGCTCTCTAAGGTCCCTCGAGCAGAAGTGCGGAATTAGCCTAAAAACACGGCTTAAGCGTCTCTTCAAGGCAGGTCCAACCGTGGAATATTCACACTTGAGTAACAGACCAGATCATCACCTCCAGCGAGAGGGGGATGCACTCACATTATTTGGTCTCTCTCTGCTGTACAATACCCCATACTATGCCACTCTACTGTATACCTTTCCACTGTACGCTATTCCACTGTAGGATATTGCACTCCACTCTACTCTATGACAGTACACTGTATGACACTCTTCTCCAATTTAATATACCTCACTGCACTTAATACCACTCCACTCAATGAGAGAAAAGTCTCTGATTTGAAACAAGTTTTATAAAAAATAAAAATAAAATAAAATTCAATGAAAAAAGATTACATTTTGCCATACTTAGGTAAGTGTTATTAATTATTTCTATACAAATCACACTTAAAATACACAAACATTACAAATTCTTTAGTTATAGTTATACCTTAAATTTATAAATTACACACCATCTTTAAATTCATCTAATCTATTTATTATTTATCTACAAACCAAACTTAAACTACACACATTTATTAAATTACAAACCTATACTTATACCTTCAATTTAAAAATGTAAGCAACACCATCAAATTATTTATAACTCGTACATCTCCATAGGCATGGTATTCAACTCGGTAGCAATGTCAAGTGGCGTAGAGAGGAATGTCATAGAATGGACAAGTGTACAGTGGAGTGGCATAAAGTGGAGGGATATAGAGTGAAATAGTGTGAAGAGGAGTGGTAAAAAGTGGAGTGGCATAAAGTTCAGTCATGTAGACTATAGTGGAATAGAGTGGAGTGTCTTCCAGTAGAATGGCATACAGATGAGTGCCGTACAGTGAAGTGTCTTAGAGTGGAATACCGTACAGTGGAGTGGATGAGAGTAGTGTATAGTCGAGTGGCATCGAATGGAATAGTGTAAAGTTGAAAAACAGAGTGCAGTGGCGTACAGTGGAGTTGCATCCAGTAGAGTGGCGAAAAGTGGTGTGGCATAGAATAGAATAGTGCAGAGTGGAGTAGTGTAGAGTGGAGTGGCGTAGAGTAGAATAGGGTAGAGCAGAGTGGCATAGAGTGGAGCGACATGCAGTGAAGTGGTGTAGCAGGGAATAGCTTAGACCGGAGTGGCGTAGAGTGGAGTGGCATAAAGTAGAGAGGTGTAGAGTGGAATAGGATAGAGTGGAGTGTCGTGGTGCGGTGTGAAGAGGAATAGCACAGAGCGTAGAGTGGAGTGCTGAACAATAGAGTGGCATAGAGTGGAGTTGTGTAAAGTTCAGTAGATTAAAGTGACATACAGTTGAGTGGTAAAGAATAAAGTGGCACAGAGGGGAGTGGCATTAAGTGGCGTGACAGAGTGAAGTGGAATAGAGTGGACTAGCGTAAAGTGAAGTAGCATAGATTGGAATGGCATAGAGTGGAGTGGCGAAGAGTGGAATATCGCAGAGTGGAGTGGCGTAAAGTGGAGTGGTGTTGACTGGAGTAGCATTGAGTGGAGTGTCATAAAGTGGGGTGTCAAATAGTGAAATAGAGTGCAGTGGCATAGGGTGGAGAGGAGTAGAGTGGAATAGTGTAGAGTGGAGTAGCGTACAGTAATATAGAATAGAGTGGTGTACAGTGGAATGGCATAGAGTGGCGTGGCATAGAGTGGATTAGCGTAGAGTGGAATGGCATAGAGTGGAGTGGAATAGAGTGAATGGAGTAGAGTATAGTGATGTAGAATGGAGTGGCATAGAGTGGAATGTCATGGAGTGGAGTGGCATAAAGTGGGCTGATGTAGAGTGGATTGGCATAGAGTGAAATAGTGTACTATAGAGTGGCGTACAGTAGAATGGTATAGAGTAGAGTGGTGTACAGTGGAATAGCGTAAAGTTGAATGATGTATAGTGCAGTGGCATTGAGTATGGCATACAGTGTGTACAGTGGAGTAGTTTAAAGTAGAATAGCATGGAGTAGTGTGGAGTAGAATAGCATATAGTGGAGTGGCATAGAGTAATATGGCATACAGTGGAGTGGCATACAGTACATAGGTGTACAGTGGAGTGGCTTACAGCGGAATACCGTACAGTGGAGTGCCGTAGAGCAAAGTGGTGTAGAATGGAGTGGCATAGAGTGGAGTGCCATAGAGTGGAATAGTGCAGAATGGAGTGTGGTAGATTGAAGTGGCATAGAGTGGAGTGACATAGAGTGGAGTGGCGCAGATTGAAGTTGCATACAGTGGAGTGCTGTAGAGTGGGCTGTCGTACAGTGGAATAGCATAGAGTGGATTGTTATAAAGAGGAGTGGTGAAGAGTGAAATACTGTAAAGTGGAGTGGCGTACAGTGGCATATAGTATATATGTAGTGGTGCAGATTGCAGCAGCATAAAGTGGAGTGGCATGAAGTGGAGTTGCATAGAGAGAAGAGAAATAGACTAGAGTGGCTTATACTGGAATAGTGTACAGTGGAGTGGTTTAGAGTGGTGTGGGGTGTGGTAGAATGGAGTGGCATGTCATAGAGTCAAATGGCGTAGAGTGTAATACAGTGTAAAGAACTGTCATAGAATGGAGTGGTATGTTGTAGGTTGGAGTGGTGTTGAGTAGAGTGGTGTGTCATACAGTGGAAGGTGGTACAGTGTTTTAGAGTGGAGGGGTATAAAGTGGAGTGGTGTAGAGTAAATTGGGATGTAGTGGAGTGAAGTGCAGTGGACTGAAATGCAATGTCATAGAGTAGACAGGCATGTGGTAGATTACAGTGATGTGTTTTACAGTGGAGTGGTGTATCGTGGAGTGGAGTGGCATGGATTGCCATAGAGTTGGGTGGCATGTATTCATGTATCATAGAATTAGGTGACAGAGTATCATAGAGTGGACTAGACTGTTGTAGATTGGAATGGGGTGTCGTGAAGTGGGGTGACATGTTATAGAGTGGAGTAGAGTGGAATGGTGTGGTGTGTTGTAAAGTATTGTTTAAAGAGACATAGTGAGAAAATGACAATGGATGTAGATGATATATGTCAAAAATATATTAAGCGGAGTAATGGGCCCTTTTTGGTAGTAGATCTATTTTGTTTGTGTAGATTTAAGGTTATAGGCAATGATTCTCAAAGATAAACATACACTTGTGGGTAGGTCTGTGATTGTTTGGTATTCACAGAGGTAATTTACAAGTACTATCTTTAAGACTGTGGCATCTCTACACATAAATGTTAGGAGACAGTCCTATTTTTTGATGTGTGGAGACTCCACAGTCGTAAAGACATTGCCATGAAAATGCCGATGTAAATAGAAAACAATGATAAACTTACAGAAAAGTATATGTTTACCATTGTGAATTAGGCCCATAAGGCACCAAAAGTTAGTGATATAATGTGTCATTGTATACAGCATTAATTATGATGTATACCGCGGTATATGCCAATAACACAACAGTATGTGATCGCCCAACACAAGAGGCCACACGTTGGCTGCTTTTCTGGCTTGTAAGTTTAAATATAGTGTCCTACAATTTTATAAGTGTCTGAAGGGATGAGCCAGTTTATATAAGTGTATAAAGGTAATTGAAAGTTGTTTTATTTCTTTAAATATTTTTTTTAAATGTTTGCAGTACTACCATATTGTTTAATCTAAACTTAGTCTGTGTTCTGTGCTTTAATGGGAAATATAGTGTAGTACAGTGTTTTTTATATTTTTCAATTATTTTTGTTTTACTTTTAAGTACACTTCAGTACACTTATTTCCCCTTAAAACCGGAACGCAGAGTAACTGTGGTCTAAACAGTATAACAATTCAAAAATTAAAAGTGCAAAATATTGGTAACATATGCTTAGCATGTGTTGTGGGTTTTAGCTTGAAATATAGTGTTCTACTGCATTTATAAAAACATTTTATTTATTGTTATCCTTAATGTTTTTAAGCACAATATATTACACAATGTACTGCAGCATTTTTCCCCTTAAACCAGGTGTCGGTCGGTCCTAAGAGCGAGTCGGTGTCGGGCGGAAGTGATTCCCTCCGACATCATAATGACCCCCTTAATGTGTAAAAGATAACTGGTTTAATGAGGAGGCATCAAATTTAATTTGGGGACATAGATTCAAATCCAGCTACTTTGGTATCAAGCAGTATATGCATATATATTTTAGGAATAACAAAAATATTTCACTAAAATAACATTGGAACACACTGTTCTGGAAAGATGTGTTCTTACTGTGCTACAGGGGATGACGACGCCTGATCTCTTGTGTTTTTAAAATAGACTAAAATTAATTTAAAAAATGTGATAAAATAATTCTAAGGTTAATACTGAAAAAATTTAATAAAGGTGCAAATGTTGGCTAAGAACTGCAAAAGTAATTTTAACTGTGTACTCTGGGTTGCATTATGATCTTCACCAACAACTCAAAAGTCAAAAGGCATGATATTAAGGACCACTTTAACTCTTCCCAGATGCACTGCATTTGACATTATAAAACACAAAAAGATGATGAACAGAATGCTGAACATTGTCAAACATTCACCTTCAGTACAGAGATCTGGATCTAAATCCATGTTTTTTTGCTCACCATGCCATTCAAGTTTGCACCCAGCCAAATGCAAATCAGTCTTGATACTGCTCCCCATGGGAGTAGTCCAGCCCCAACTGCCAGGCCCTCCCTGGAATGGCAACAGCATCCTGGGACCAGTTTTGGAGTAAAACCCCTCATCAGCCAGGCTAGCCTGAATCCACGTTCATATACTAGGAGTAAAGAGGGATTTATAGGACTAGGTCGCCCTCCACTCATTCAGTCAAAAAACACAATAACCTAGTCCAAGAGGCAATATAAATCTGTGGGTATATATGGATTTGTCAAAGGATCATTCCAATCACACCTCTGAATCCAGCAATAGGTGTCAGACTCCAGATACTTGCCAAAGAATAATAAAAGTAGCCAATCTCTGATGCGTCTAACACTAGACAACACAGTACAAACATTCAATAGAGAGACGACATTTGAAAAAAAAATGTGTGAATAGCTAGAAGACACCTCACGGGCGCACCACCAATGGGGCCCCTGGTTGGTACTCACCAGGGTGGCCCTGTTCTCATCATCGGTGTCAACTAGCTTAACGTAAACGTGTCCGACTCCCAAAAGTAAAAGACAGTGAATGGTGCAGTGTACACAAACTTATATGTGACAAGGACTAACAACGTTCAACATATAACACAACAAATACTGTGCATACAAGAATAGGAACCTTTTTATTTGTATTCTCTTGTCTGCCAACAGTAAACATATATATAAAAAACAAGGAGAGAAGCGAATACTACCTATCGATTCGCTTTCAACTCGCTGCCGACATGTTTCATTGCCATGGTAAAGATTCAGGCAATTTCTTCAAGGCAAAATGTTTATGAAAAGCCACTGCCAGCAAAGTACTGTGTTTAGGGTGCTGGCTTACAGCTTCGACTTTCATACCGTTATGGCCACGTCTTTAAAAGTCAGGGACCCACTCCCATTCGGTAAGTGTGGTCTATCCTCCCTTAAAAGTTTATCAGTGGTGCTGAGAAGACGCCATTCAAGCATTCTCCACTGATAAACTTTTAAGGGAGGATAGACCACACTTACCGACTGGGAGTGGGTCCCTGACTTTTAAAGACGTGGCCATAACGGTATGAAAGTCGAAGCTGTAAGCCAGCACCCTAAACACAGTACTTTGCTGGCAGTGGCTTTTCATAAACATTTTGCCCTGAAGAAATTGCCTGAATCTTTACCATGGCAATGAAACATGTCGGCAGCGAGTTGAAAGCGAATCGATAGGTAGTATTCGCTTCTCTCCTTGTTTTTTATATATATGTTTACTGTTGGCAGACAAGAGAATACAAATAAAAAGGTTCCTATTCTTGTATGCACAGTATTTGTTGTGTTATATGTTGAACGTTGTTAGTCCTTGTCACATATAAGTTTGTGTACACTGCACCATTCACTGTCTTTTACTTTTGGGAGTCGGACACGTTTACGTTAAGCTAGTTGACACCGATGATGAGAACAGGGCCACCCTGGTGAGTGCCAACCAGGGGCCCCATTGGTGGTGCGCCCGTGAGGTGTCTTCTAGCTATTCACACATTTTTTTTTCAAATGTCGTCTCTCTATTGAATGTTTGTACCGTGTTGTCTAGTGTTAGACGCATCAGAGATTGGCTACTTTTATTATTCTTTGGCAAGTATCTGGAGTCTGACACCTATTGCTGGATTCAGAGGTGTGATTGGAATGATCCTTTGACAAATCCATATATACCCACAGATTTATATTGCCTCTTGGACTAGGTTATTGTGTTTTTTAGCCTGAATCCACGGCATAGTAAACACAGAACCATATCCCTCCCACTTAATGTGAATATAGCAGCACGAAAAGATGATAGGCAGAGCTGAACAATGCCAAACATGCACCCTTTGTACAGAGATCTGGGAATAAATACATTGTTTTTTTGCTCACCATGTCATTCCAGTTTGCACCCAGCCATATGCGAATCAGTCTTGACCCTGTTTTCCATGGGGACAGTCCAGCCTGAACTGCCAGGTACTTCCTCGACCGAAATCATGCATTATTTTCCCTGTTTCTGGATATCACCGCTCATCAGCCAGGCTAGCCTGAATCCAATGGCATGTTTCCCGTCCAGGCCTAGCAGTTCGGGCTGGACTGCTCTTATAAGGAGCAGGGTGAAGACTAAACTGCATATGGTTGGGTCCGAACTGGGGTTTCGTGGCGAGCAAAGAAACTATGGATTTAAGCCCAGATATCTGTATTGGGTATTTTACATTGTTCAGCATTCAGTACATCAATTGTCCGTGTTGTATATTATAAAACACCACAATTGAAAGCAAAAACTTAAATAATAACATCAATAATGGTTTAAAATATAGTACTGTTCAGTTATTTTGCCTTCATCAAAAATGTCTGCAACAAACCACACCAGGCTTCATGGGTAGTGAGATAATCCCGGGCATTTTAACTTGGGAGTGTTCTGCGCTTCTTTGAATATAAAGAAGTGTTTGGGGACCAATGATGGTTGGTGCAGGATTTCTGCTCTAACAATCCAGTTCTTGTGCTGGCACCGAAATGTCCCCTGGCCTGGTTCATTAGATAAAGTTCTTTTCACAACATGCCTCTGAAGGCATTTAGGGCCCAATGTAGGTGGCTAAATACCAGTCGGTAACGGTGAAAATAGGTCAATTTCACCGTTACCGACCGGTATTTAGCAAGTTGCAATTTTTGTAACACCAAATGGATTCAGTAATAAGGAATCGGTAAAATAAGGAAAACCAGTTTCCGATTCCTTATTACCGAATCAGAGATACCGACAACCCCAAATACCGATTAGGTAAATAAGAATCGGTAAAAGAAATGTACCAAAAATCAGTAATACCGAATTTCATGAAATTCATATTTAAGAGTGGGTAATTACCACTGACTCAAAGCAGGTGGTAATCATGTGCACAGCATTTAAACAGCCCTAAAATGCAACAGTCTCAACACAATGGCGGCCCTCTACGGTATTGCAAGGCGGCTACGACTACAGGCAGCAGGAATAAGGATCTGGAGAAGGGAGGATGCCATGATGCATCACTACATACGCTTCCCCACCACACACGCCAACCTGCAGAAAACAAAAACAGACTTCTACCAAAAGGAACAGTTCCCGCATGTTATGTGGTGCATTGATGGGAAACACGTACCTATCTGCCCACCTGCAGCCAATGAGTACATCTACCGTAACAGAAAATCCACCCACTCCATCAACGTGCAGGTCATCTGCAATGTGGCCAACATCATCACTGACATCGTGGCAACATTTCCTGGGAGCGCACATGACTCCTACATAATCCGCAACAGTGTCATATACACACGTCTGGCTGGGGGAGAATTTGGAGAAGGATGCCTGCTAGGTAAATCACTGTGACACACCCTGATGTATACTGCTGATGAATGTGTTGGTGTTTGTTATTAATGGCATTTTCTTTCTCACCTAGGTGGTAGCGCATATGCCGTGAGGGCATTCATCCTCACTCCTTACCTGAACCCATCAACCCCAAGTGAGAGACGATATAATGCTGCACACAAATCAAAACGCAACGTGGTGGAGCAGACGTTTGGACTGTTGAAGAGCAGGTTCCGTTGCCTCCACAAAAGCGGAGGCGCCCGTCAGTACTGACCCATCATCTGCTTCAAGATCATCACTACATGTGCTATGCTGCATAACCTGGCAACTAAGAAAGGGACAGCAGTCGATTTGACCGACTCTGAGGATGATGAATGTCCACAGCCAGAGCCCAGTGCAGCAGGAGCGGCACCAGGACCAGATGGAAGACAAAGATGGGCTGAGATTAAACAGAACTATTTCCAGGTAAGTAAGGAGACACAGCCAGTAATTGTGTGTGAGTGAAATAGTTTAATAGCATGTCACTACACCACATCATGAAGGGCTTAACATAGCAGTCCCAATTCCAAACAGCCTACAAAGCTGTCATGGGTTAATTCACCCATGTATCAGAAACAAGTGTGCCTGGCATTACCTCCTGTGTGCACTCCTCACTGGCAATCTGTCATGTGCCGCCACTTTGCTGCCCGCTGCGCCTCCTGGACTCTGTAACAGGGGACGTTTCACTACTGCGGCTATTTGTCTTCTCATTGTCCGCCACATCACCTGCACCAGTATTGGCAGTCTGATTATTTTGTAGCACTTCAAGTGCAGTGGTCCCCCTTGCCACATCCCGGCTGCAGTATGCCATCTTCTCCTGCATGGCCACCGAGCGCCTGCGGAGCAGAGAAGTGGCAGTGGAGAGGCGGTTTACCGCCTTGGTGTAGTTCTACATTTTATGCCTCTCCCTGCACCTTGCCATTCTGTCATTGTCCATCTTGCTGCACAGCAGCCTTACTGAGTCGGACATGCCCCTCATGCCCTCAGCCATGTCCCTCATTTCCTCAGTCAGTGTTGTGTTCATTGTGCAGATGCCCTTCTCGATGCACTGCAAGTGTGCTTTCATGTGCCCCATCTGCCGCTGAACTGATCTGATTGCCTTTCCTTGCAGGCGCTGCACTTTCAACATGTTCACCTCCACACCTGCATAGACAGTCTGATCCTTGTCCTGCGAAGGTGGACTGTGTGCCCTAGCCCTGCGGCGTCTGGCACCTGTGTGTGGTCGCTCTGTGGGGGACTGTGTACCGGCATTATTGCCATTGTCTGGCACCGTTGGCTGTTCTACCCCCCTGCAGTTCTCGTCGGACAACCCCATCTGTTGGAGGCTGGCAACTACATGCCTACTGGGTCATGAAGATGAAGATGATGGCGTTGGTAACGCTGCTGGTGATGCCGGTCGTGATGCCGGTGTTGATGCTGGTGGTGGTGGTGTTGATGGAGGTGGTGTTGACAGTGATGGTGTTGTGGTGTGGCCCGCAGGCGAAATGACATCCTCTTCCTCCGCTCTATCTCTCTGAGGTGCCTTTCCTGCCTTGCCTGGTGCAGCCCTCTGCGATGTCTCGCCTGTGGAGACAGATTGTATATTAGTTCACTTGTCTGGCAGCATTTGCATACAAATATATTTCATGTCTGCCAATAAATCTGACTGTCCTCTGCTTGCTTATCGCTGATGTGCGTCACATGCCTTTGGGTTCAGTGGGCTGACTGTTATGATAGATGTTATACTGACTACATCTCCCATAATGCATTGCTGGTGTTTAGTAAAACCTGTATTGGAGTGGGATTCACACTGCCTCATTTGGGAATGGGGTTGAGGAGTGGGGGGCGCAGCTTGGTGTGCATGCATCTTACCTTGTTTGGTTGCAGCTCTGGCTGAGCTGTCTGAATCCCCTATGCACCTGACACTCTCAGGCTCAATGGTGGACTCCACAAGCAGTTCCTGGGTAGTCGGTGCAGGTGCTCTATTTTATCCTCCTCCTGTCAGGTTTGCTTGCTTTTTCCTTTCAGATATCCTCTTCTTCACCATACTCCTTAAGTCCTACCACCTTTTTTTTAGGTCGTCCAAGTCCCGGTGGGTCACACTTATGGAATTAATGAGTTCCTGGATTCCAATCCATATTTTTCTTTTTTGTGACTCAGGCACTTGTAGTGATTTTTTACCAAATAGCTTGGTGTGTTCCTTTGCCACCTCCTCAATTAAGATGTCAAGCTCCCTCTCACTAAATTTAGGTTTTCTTTTCCGTTCAGCACCATCAGTTTCCCTGTCCTGGCTGTCCATTCTGGTGTTTGATGTCAGGTAGTAAAGTTGCTCCTGTTTGTCTTTCTCTGCTGCATGTCTCTCCAACAGCTTCTGGTTCAGTGCAGCTGCTGGGGTGTGGCCACTTCCTTTTTGGGAGTAAATAGGATGCACAGGATTGGCTGATTCCTCAATTGCAGGAATTTTGAATTACCAATTTGGTATTTACCGATTTGGTAATTAAGAATCGGTAAAACTGATCTGTATTAAGGATTCAGTATTTTTTTTCTGAATTGTACCGATTCTGTAAAAATTACCGAATTTTTACCTGCATCGAAAAGACCGATTTCTTAATACCGAATCGGTAAAATTTGGCATTAAGAAATTGGTATTTCACAATTACCTACATCTGGACCCAAATTTTTCGCCTCGCTGCACATGTTAATCATGTGTGTTCATTGAGGGCCTTCAGTTAAATGGGTTGAGGCTATGACTTGGGCTCTGTAATTTGTCAGAACACACTAAGTGACCACTCCTCGAGGAGCGGAACAGATATTCCTTTTGAAGTGCAAGGACAACTCTGTCCCCGTGCCTACTTTATTTTTCTCCAGAGTTGTGCTGCAGATAGTGTTGAATAGTAGTCTGGTGGTGGAAAGTCCACTCTTTGTGAGCCATTGAATAACATTTCCTGCCGGGAGCACCCACTCAAACCCCTCCTTACAAACTCTGCAGATCAAAATATATGGGGCTGTGATGTCTTTGTGAAGGAAACCCATTCCCCAAAAAATAGACCTTACCAAAAACAGGAGGGGGCTCTGGAATAAAAAAGGATGAATACGGGGCCAGCGGAAGATAAATACAGATTAGACACCCCCCACTGTCACCCCACCTACCCCAAGTAGACTTCCCGGAGATTTCCAATCTGATTGGTTTCCGGGCTTATGGGGCTCTACAGAGGAGACACGTTTTCTGAGGTCCGGTGCTCTTGAGAATCAACTGCCCTGCCATGTTGAGAACAAACCCTGAGGTTTGGCAATGTGTAAGCAGTGCTCCTTCAAAGGTTCCTGAATTAAAGAGCTTGCATGCTGACCAAAAACGAGGTACTGGAGATATCCTTACAGAAAAAAACTAACCAAAAACAGAATCCGCAGTCAACTGACCTGAAGAGGGGCTGTACAGTAAGGGCAGAAAAGCAACAACATTCAGCACTGTTTAAGTTCCAAGGAAGGTTCAGCCTACCGAGAGCTGTATTAAGCCTGATTATTGTTCCTCTCTACAGTGTGCCACCTGAATGCCCACACTCCCTCTGTGCCCTTCTTTGTACCCCTTTGTGGCCTGAAGGTGAGGTGGAGACAAGTGTAGTTGAACTTTGACTTTTCAAACTGCACTTTAGGGCTAAAACTCTGGCAGAGAAATCACCAACTGAACTCTTACTGCAAGTGCACATAAATCTCCCAACGGCTGGTGCACAAGAAAGTGAGTTGCAGTAGTTAAACTTTCACCTTTTACCCAAGGTTCACTGCTGGTTGGTTCATGCATATAGGTCCGTGTGCTCTTGGCTGCAACTTTAGCCCCCCACCCCCCAACAGCTTCGCCACTATGTCTTTTGCATCCTCTGACCCCTTGAGGATTGTCACTCTTCTGTGAGGGGGCCCCGTTTTGGGTGGTGGAATTTTTGGACCTTAAGGAAGGGCCACAGAAGGTTCAGAGTCCAACGTCATGAGATGAGGCCTCCGCAAGCCCTGTTTCCACCGTACTGCAAAACATATTTGCATTCACATGGATCTTAACAATCTGAAACGGTTTATTAACGAAATGGAAAATAATCTGCCATAGTGTTGGGCGACAAAGGGCTTGTACCCTGTCCGGAAGCATGAAAGCTAAACCACACAGTTAGAGAATAAACATTAAAGGCTTCATGCACAGGGCTCCAATTGAGATCGTGTGACACAACTAAAGCAAAAGTGCTATACAGTTGCAGAAAGTAACTCGTACAGTTAGTCTAGTCTAGATTCACATACAGCAATAAACATTAATCATCTCCATTTGTGATTACTTAGTACATTACACGTTCCACTGCTTACATAACAATTTACCTCGACACATATTTCATATTGCCTAACAGATGACATCATCCCGGCAGTGTCCCTCCCGCATTACTACATATGAGTTTTTAGTGTAAACCGATCACCAGGCCTCGTCTCTGTTCATGGGCTTTCTTCAGGGGTTGATGTCGCTCGCGGAGATTCGCAGACATACCAAATATTTTTTTGAGTCGCCTAAAGATTTTACTGCATTAACACATTTCATTATCGATAACCAATTAGCGATTCTATTGTGTGTGCCCTGATGCTATTCATCATGTGTAGTGATTCTTCCTGGGTGTAGAGATGACAGTGCTTTTTTATTTAAGTAAAAGCACCACCTGGACCTCAGTTTAATAACTGGTACGGTGCACTTGTTGAGTACCGAGTTTCAAGCCAACACCACCACCATGAGTTAGCCTTGGGCTGGTCTACCCAGCTGCCCTGTGCGTCTAAGAAGTTTTATTTAGTGCTCAGTTTTGGGGTGAATTGTAAGACAGTCCTAGGAGATCAGAGATTAAAAAAACACCAAATTGAGCAATCGTAGTCAAGTAACCCTTGTTTACCCTGCAACCTCCCCCCAACCAGTTCACACTTCTTGTATTTCTGTTTCTCTGTTTTTAATTTAGAACAGTCTACATTTTGTGAGTGGAATTTTCTAATAGCATTAAAGTCGCTCAACTTGTACTCGCTGTTAAAGGCTTCCTTCCTTGTTAAAGTCCCTGGCCTGAGACTGAGGCTTATGACTCAGACAGAGGGCATTTCACAGCAGGGATTAGCCCTTGGCTATCAGGCTACAGAATAGGACCTATAGGTTAGCACGTAAAGAACGTAAAGCATCCCTGAGAAAAGAAGCATTGGAGTCCCTGCACAAGGCCTCCTTAGCGAAAGATAGCTTGGCCTTCTGGAGAGCAGTGAAAGCCCCCTACCTGACCTCTGGTGATGGTCCATCGATACGGGCTGCTACAGACCAATATCATTGTTGGACTCTCTAACAAAAGTGGCAGGGCGTATTATCCTGGATCGTCTACAAGACTTAGTCGAGGATAACTGGGTTCTGTCCGACATCCAATATGGTTTCCGTGAGGGCTTAGGGAGGGTTGAACAGAGCCTAAATTTGGCCATCATGTAGGGAATTACACACTGGCAAAGAAGGGCAGATTGTTTTTAGCCTTCATGGATCGTACCACAACTATTGACATTAAGCATGGCAGGCTGTGGGAGATCCTCCAGGGTATGGGGGTAGAAATGAATATTATTAACTTTTTGAGACTGTTATATAGCGAGGCAAGGGCGAGAGTGTGGTATAGCATTACTGGTGAGTGCTCTGCCCCGTTTCCAATTAGGAGGGTGGTCAGGCAAGGTTGTGTGCTTGCCCCCTTCCTTTTTAACCTTTATATTAATGGCCTTGGAAAGGCATTGACAAAAGATGGTCTAGATCTTCCCCAAATAGCTGGACGCCAAAAACTTGCGCTCCTATATGCGGATGACGCAGTGGTCACATACCCAGGTAGGACTGTAAAAGGTGTTAAACACCTTTGCTGCCTTCATGTGTCATCTTGGCCTTAGAGTAAAAACCTCTAAAACTTTTATAATGAGACGTGGCCACAGCAGTCGAAAATACAGGAATATGTACATAGATGAGCAGAAGATTGTGTTCACCAAAAGTTTTTCTTACCTCTGTATATATTTTTCTGAGAATGATCACTGGACCCAAGCAGTGCTAGCAAAAAAACTGGGGTTTTTAAAGTCCGCGGGCTCCCTTTTAAACATTTCAAGAAAGCTGGGCACGAGGCCGCCTGATGAACTTATTCAGATCTATAAGAAAAAATGCATCGGTACGGCCACTTATGGGGCTAGGATTTGGGGTCTCGCAGATGTGTATCCCTTGCAAATTGTGGAAAATGCATTTTTATGTTATATTTTAGCTATTTCAAGTTGCACATCATTGTATGTCTGCCATTCACAGTTGGGTATTCCATTGATCGCTGATCTTATAAAAATGGAGACCATGCTTTTATGGCACAGGTTCTGGACATCGACAAAAACTGTACTCAACCAGGCCATTTTACTGGAACGTCTAACATTGGAGGGGATTTAACAATCCCATGGCTATGGTTAATGCGAGATGTTATGCGTGCCCCTGGCCCCTTAGAATATTTTACTGATCCTAGCACTATGCTAGGATCAAGAGTGTCATTTATTATTAGATACCCGTAGATTAATATCCGAGATTATAAAGCCTACTGTGCGGCACAATCAAATGATTTTAACAACTTTTAACATACAACCTCATCTGAAAATGGTACCTGGTTGCTATGACCTTTTTTTATTAACAAGGTTTAAATTTGGGATCTTTCATAAACTGTTAAGCTTCCCAAAAATGAACGACTGGGCTTGAGATATGCAACTGTGTCCTTGCGATAATCACTCAGAACAATCCACCATGCATGTTGTTTTATTTGGTAGATTGTATAATGAATTAAGGAAGATGTGGATTGTATAAAAATTGAAATCTCTGGGGATTAGACAGTGTCGCCCTGCGTTCATTGTATTACAGCTCTTGGAAAATTAACATACAGTATGGAGGTTTGCTATGTTTATAAAGAAAGTTGTTAGTCACAGGAAAATTATCGTAATATATTCGCACATGTATAATGAGCCAAGGGATTCTGATCTAATGGAATGAAATTTATTTGTAGGTTTGAAAAAAAACATTACATTTTTGCTGTGTAATGTATTAATGTGTTTTTTTTTTTATTATAACATTTTATTGAAGTAAAACACAACAGAGACATTATTACAGTGGCACAGTGGTATACAGGAATCAATAATGTACACATTTTAAATAATGAAAAAAATTATATCAGCGGGCTCAGCGGTGTACGGGTCTAGTAATGTCCATGGCGATATCTGCAGTGGGGGAACTGCAGATTTCTCCCCTATATGCATTCCATTTTCCAAATTTCTTGTGCCATTTTTTGGGGCAGCCCCTGAGTTTATAGACTTCCTTTTTGGCAATCATACATCTGTCCATTTCTGCCACCCAACCGTCAATGGTCGTATATGAGCGCCCCAGTGTATCGCAAGTATTAATGTGTTTTAAGTGCTTTTATGATTGTGTGATATAACAATCAAATAAAGCTTGTCTTTGACTTTGACAGTCAATTAAGTAAAAAGGACCTCTCAATAACTCAGTTCTACATCAATGGAATAGTTAAAGCGTTTACAAAATTCACAAATAATGTGATATTTTGCCAATTTCATGAAGTATCTCATCATCAAATAGGGCATTACAGAGAATTGCCAGAACAGATTTAGGGGCATATGTATCAAACAATGGTTATGCTATTCTCAAATAGCGATTTTTTTAGAGAATCGCTATTTGAGAATCGCAAAACGAGATGTAATTAAAAATTCACAAATTGCGAGTCGCAATTAAGGAATGGCTTCCAATTCATTTCTATGGGCCAAGAGGCCCAGAGAAATGAATGGGAATTGCGTGCGCAATTTGCGAGTATCTAATAGGTACTCGTAAATTGTGCACGCAATTTCAAGGGTGCAAGGGTACCTAAAGGACACCCTAATGCACCCCTGAAATGTGCATGTGTGCCCTGAAGTTGGTGGTAATTTGCAATTCCTTAAGCTAAAATCGCAAAACTTGCGTGCTTCCTACATTGCATTAAGGAATCGCAATTTGCGATTCCTTAAATGCATTCACAAAATAGGGAATAGCTAATTTTGCGAGGGCCTTTTGGGATGATACATCCCATTTGCGAACGGGAATGGGCTTGATACATATGCCCCTTAGTCCTAGAATCAAGTGTGCAGCAAAAACAAGAGAAACAGACAGCATCTCAAGCAGCATCAAAGTATTCAGGAAAGTCTTCGGCTCACCCCCGATTCAAAGGTTTTTATAAATTGTGTTTGTAAATGATAGTACCAAAATGGCAGAATCATCACGTTGTGACCGAATGTATCATGTCAATAGCAAGCGTCATATTGTCTTAATAACTAAGCACTATCCCACTAATTCCACTACATGAATACTTATTTTGCCTACCCTCTGCTAATGCTATCCAAAGATGGTGAAACAACACTAGATACATGAGTGTAGGACAGTAGAATCATCTTTTATGGCTACCCCCACTTTTTGCTGGTGTCATTATGTTTTCTGACTAGTCTGACTGGGATACAGCTAATCAGAACCCCAGTCTCTGTGATTCTGACCTAAATTGGACCATGGTGACTACTTAGGTACTCCCCAGATTGGCTACTTGTGCACCCTTGTAAGTCCCTAGTATATGGTTCTAAGGTACCCAAGACATAGGTTCCCCAAGGGTCCCCCATGGGCTGAAGCATGTATTATGCCACTAAACCACAAAACTTGTGCCTACAGGCCTGCCATTGCAGCTTGTGTAAGCTGGTGCTAGCACCACTTACGACAGATATAGGTTTTCTTATATCTGAGATTACTGCACTTAAAACCTATAAGTCACCCCTAAGACACGCCTTTCAATCCTGAAGGCAGGGTGCTTGTTTATAAGTGTAAGAGTGCCCCTGCATGAGCAGAACACCTTTACAATCCTCTGAGTCCATTTTCCAGGGTTGTAAGGGCATCAGCCATTACGATACATAGAGTGGCAATGAGCCATTAAGCGATGGCTAACTCTAAACTGGCTGTAAGGAACCCTGAGGTGTTTGCTATCAAACATGGTGGGATCATACCCCAACACAGTAAATGGTGTTGGAGGCAAGATTCAATGCCCTGTAGGGCTCCTCTTGGAAGCCCTCAGTGCTCCCAGTACCAGTCTTCCAGGCCCAGACAGCAAACTATGGCTGCTGCCAACCAGAGACACGATTCTGCCCTCCTGCTGCTGAGCCAAGCTCGAGCAGAAGAAGTCAGTACAATGAAGTTCCTGTAACAGGGAGGTGTGCCCACCTCCCAGACTGGACTTAGTGTATTGGGCCGGGGTGGGGGCACTTGCCAGTGCCACTAGACTCCTTTGAAGGGCACATGTGGTGCCCTCCTTGCATACTCCAGTTGGAATAAACCAACAAGAGGGGTAGGGATAGTCAGCACTCCTTTTCCCCAAACTATACCCCAAGAAACAACAAAGGAGTGAAACGGCCTGATAACAGGCAAATGAAGTGTCCCAAGTGAAAATAAATGAGCAACAACCCGCAAAAATGTTAAATCAGCGACTGTTCTAGGAAGCAATCAGTATGTTTTAATAAAACCCTCACTCATCAACATAGTTGATGACATGCTTCATCATAGGGTTTTTACTCAGGAGACAGAATGTCTCCTGAGTATGCTACCACGCCTGGGTTACAGCGGAGCTGGTGTCAGTAAGATGTGAAGTGGCAGTGTATGGTGATAAGTGAATTAAAAAATGTTGGACTGTACTGTACTATAAAGATTTTTTTATTTATTAGGAAGTCAGGCCCGCATTATTAAAAACTAGTGGGCAAAGATCTGAAACTTCGTTTTGTAAGTCTTTCTTCCATGTCTTTTCAACAGTTGTTTGATCTTTGCCAACTGTGGAACAAATCAGTAGAAAAATGTTGGACATGTGTAAAGGCTGCACCATTAAAAAGAAACCACCTTTTCTCCATACATAGAGCTTACTGGACTCCCAAAAAACTGTCAAAATTCAGAGGAGCAGTAGTAAAATCATGCAGTAAATGTGGAGAGGAAAAAGCGGATGATATACATATGTTTGGTGGGTGCCCGTCGCTTATACCGTATTGGCAAGAAATTGGTAAGACTCTGACTGCAATGCTGGCAACTCCAATAACTGTGAGTATTACTTTAATTATTTTTGGGATACACCTCAATACTCAATCCAACCAGACAAGGCTAGATAAACATCAAGAAAGTCTATTATTTGTTATGATTCTCTTAGCACGTAGAGAGATATGTATCAACTGGATAAAACCATCTCCCCCAACACATGAAGGCTGGTTAAACACTGCAATAAGAATTAGTAACCTAGATAGAAAAAGGAAACAAAATAAAAATATGAAATACTGGGAGATGTTAGAGAAGTATATCGAATCTAGACAATAACCTAACTCTCTGTACAAGAGGCCCCTGTGCCGTGTCCTTTTCCTTTTTTTCCTTTTTTTTCCTTTTTTTTTCTTTTTTCTTTTTCTTTTTCTTTTTTGATTCCAATGATTAAGCGGACAATAATTCCTGGCATGACTGGAAGTCTGCTAAGTGCCTAATGGGTCAAAGATATACCAAGACGATGGAATTATTGAATAAGATGGAGGTATGCAGTGGAGAATGGACGAAACCAAGAGCAAGGCTTGCCCTCTGTATCTTCCGTTAGACGATTAGAGGCAGCTCAAGTTAAACACTTGGCTCATTGGACGCTAGCCTCCCGAATGCCTGTCATTCTTTCTTCTAAACCGCAATATGAGGATAAATTAAAAAAAAAAAAAAAAAAACTAGTGGGCGGACATTTATTGACTACAATGCACTCAAATATGTCCTACATAAATAAAATAGGTCGACATGGTTCTGCTTTCGATTTGCTATATTCAGCTAAGCTTTCATCAGGACCAAAACTTGTGAAAAATCCCCGGCGGTATACGCACCCTAAGGCGTATCCTAACCTTGGGACTGTGTGAAGTAATAAAAAACTCACGGTTTTACCCGGATAAAGGTTAGTCTTAGTACTTCCAGACCTTACCACTCAGCAAGAAGAAATGTCACATATTAGAACCGACAGAAATGTATATACATCTGGCAAATGTAACAAAATCACTTTTTTATATTCTTGCATAGTGCTGTAATGCTTCCTATACATTCATAATCTAACTGAGCCGGTATATTGAACTCAATCAGCATAACCTCAATTAGATATTTCTGAAGATACAAACACATTTCAGGCGTATCTCTAGTGGCGGGTTTCCCTACTAAATTTTAATCATAATCCTATTCAGATAAATGATCAAATCTCAGAATTTTAATTTATATCTGAGCTGTATACCCTAGACTCACTGAGTTTCTCAGGTGGGTTAACAACCCTTAAGGACCCCCGTTTATCTTTAACCAAACTTGGCGAAAGAAGCAAATACCCATGTTTTCCATAATATAAAATTAGAGGACCCCCATCACGAATGTTGGATTTATCCAAAACAGAGAAGAGAGAGAGACAACTTACTTTCATAGAATAAGAAAAATATTCCATGGGCACTGCAGCAGCGGTATTCTTCACGGAAAGGATATTCTGTTAAAAGGAATAATGAGAAGCAACAAAAACCGTCACAGACCTGATTCTAATAGTTTAGTCTCACGTAAAAAGTTTGCGTATCACATTGGTAATAGAAAAATAACCACTCTGGGCGCTCAATAAAAAATTTATCTTAAAACTTAAATTCCGTTTTTAATCCAAACATGCTATACTGAATGGAATAACTCTCAGCAAATAGAGGCATTTATAAGGCATGTTGTTTAGATAAAACCATACCCTCTGCACGTCAAAAAAGTGTGAAGAGGACTTGTAGTTTTAACCCTCAAAAGCCTCGTAAGACGTAATCATATGTAAGCACATATCTGTCATAGTATATTCTTACTAATGTGAAACTAGCGATACACTCACTCAGGATCCCTGCATTATTAGGAAATTAAAAAGATTGAGGTTGATATTATTTTACTATGTGAGCCTCGTTTGGTAAAAACTTAACCGAACCCCTTCCTGAACCAGTATAAATGAAAATCGTTATTACCCTAACGGCACAATCAATCAATCAACAAGATATTCATGTCAACAAAGGGTCTGAGATAATCCCATAGATTTAGAAGGTTACCAAAAGCTTTCTGACACTCTCACAATACATATAGCTCCTACGGAGAGCAAACTTACTTACTCCAGTTGGAACCAGTACAGGGAGTCATTGGCTCCTGCTCCGGTGCGAAACTGGACAAAGGACATGGGAGTAGCCTACCCACTGTCCAGCCCCTCCTTTGGGAGGGACCTCTGAATTGTCCCAACCTTTTCTTTAGGGTACTTAAGGGCTTACCTGTGGTTGGTTCCTTAGATTCGTCAGGGGACAAGATTCAGATCCGAAACCACTTCATCTTCAACCATCTGGGCACATTGGACTTTGTTGGACTTCCCTTTGGGAACCGAGACTGCACCGGGAAGACTCCGGCTGCTCTTGGTCTTGTCATCCCGCCAGTCTTCTACCTCATCTGTGCCTGTCCTCCATCCATGTTCTTCAACAGGCCTGTGGACATACAAGACACCCGAAGGATCTCCCTTGGAGTGAAGAAGTCATGCCCCTGCATCTGTAGGCACCTCAACGAAGCTGACCGGTTTGCTGATCCTTAGCTCCTACTGACTCCAAAAGGTTCAGCAACACAGAAAGTGCTTCTGCAACTCTCTCAAGGCCTGCACTGTCTTCTCAGCAAGTGTGAAGCCAGTATCCTTCGTCGGAACCGCTTTGCACCGCGTTGACTTGCCGTTGTCAAGGCTTATTGATTCTCTTCTCTAGAGACCTTCAGGCTCCAAGAAGCTCTGCCTCAAGCATCTCTTGCTACCAAGATCTTCGTCCTTGGTGAGCTGCTCCAGGTCCTCTTGCGAGTCCTATGCCTCTGGCCTGAGGGTCTTCTTTGGTTCCAGTGGGCTCCCCTGTTTGCTCGGGCTGGACCTGCTCTGACTTACCTGCTCGTGGTGAGTCACTTGGACCTTGCTGATCCTGACACTGTTCCTTTTTTGTCTGCCACGTTTGTTGCTTTTGCGAAGGCTTGTTAGTACTTCCTCTGGACACCGATCCCCTAGCTCTTGACATCCGACGAAAGACAGCTCGTGAACGGCTCCTGGTCTTCCACATCATCTCCTGGTCTTCCACATCATCACCTGGTCCGCACAGCTACTCCACCAAGATCACCGCCAACTCTCCTGCATCTTCTGACATCGGTGGCATTCGTCTTCCGTGCCTTTAGGTCACTTCTGAGTGGCATAAACTCTGTCCCCTCTGCTTTCAGGTACCTCTCATCCTAAATCCACCCTTGGATTCCACCGGACTCTTTCAGCTTCTTTGCCAGCGACATCTTTACTGAAGCCCTCCATTGTCGCCTACGGCGGTTTCCAACATCACTTCGCAGCTATGCACCCGGCTTTCCTGATGTAGGTATCCTGGTTTCCAGGGAATCCATGGGTGGGGTGACCCTCCAACCTTCCATCTGCCACAGGGTTTCTTCAGGTCTTCTGGGAAGGGTCCTTGTTCTTAAAAACTCCAACCACGCTTTCCCGTTGACTTGTGTTGATAACATGCCCGTGTGCCCACTCTGCAGGCAGCCTCCGTGGGGTTCCTGGGTACTTACCTTGGGTGGTTCCTTGGGTCCCCAACACTTCTATGTCTTCTGGGTCCAGTTTCAACTTAGGTCGTGGTTTGCATTCCACTCTATTAGCATATGGTTTGGTCTACCCTTGGAGACTACTGTGTATTTGTGCTACTTACCTGTTCTTTTGTTGAAGCCTTGTGATTATATATCCGGGGAGGAGATTTTGCAATGTGTTATCGAGTGTTTATAATAAATACATATTTTCATAACTACACTGTGTGGTTCTTTTTCACTTAACCTCTACTATATGATTAGTACTGGTAAAACAAGCTGCTTTACACTCCTTCTGGACGAAACCTGAAGGCTGCTCTCCATAGCTACCACTTAGAGAGCTTTCTAAAGTTGTCTACAACCACTAAAATCACCATAAGGGTTTTCTGGATTAGTGCAGGGTGCTACACTTACATAAGTGTGCACCATATACTAAGCCAGCCTCCTACAATGAGCGAAAGCAAACTATTATGAATGATTCGGGTAAAGTGAACTAAATGGCCTTCTTTATATTGGCTTTAGGACTCTGGGCACTTTTCCACTGCTAATCAGTGCTAAAGTGTCTGCGCGCTCTCTTCCCTAAAACATGGTATGATTGGTTTACACCTTTTTAGCATACTTATGTCCCTTTTAAAGTGGTATTCTAGAAACCCAGGAATTGTACATTAGAGGCTAATAGTAGGCCTACAACACAGTGTGTGCCACCCACAGAAGTCAACTTTCAAATCAGTCTCAGCCCTGCCACTGCAGGGTCTGTGTGCACAGTTTACTGCCACTTTAACTGTTTGCCATGCCGTAAACTCCCTTTTTATTGCACGTAGGTGATCCCCAACGTAGGCCCTAGGTAGCCCTATGCGCAGGGTGCTCTGTAAGTAAAAGGTAGGACATGTGGCTTTATTGTGTGACATTTCCTGGTAGTAACAAATAGCCTATTTGATCTCTCACTGCTGTGAGACCTACTCTTCTCAAAGACTTGCATTGGGAATTCTCTTATAAACGTTTAAGTTGTAATTACAGAATCAAAAGGAGTGGCGTTGCCATGTTTGTTATGTTTAGAATGTAATGATAAATACTGCTTACTGGTGTAGGTGGATTTTACATTACTATTTTAGAAATGCCATTTTTAGAAAGTGCTGCACAAACAAATGATGGATGGACTGCTGAACAAATCAAACATTCACCCCTAGTCAAGAGATGTTGCGCCCTCATGGTGGATGGGTATGCTAGACTTGGGTTCCTTGCTTGCTGTGCCACTGGATTCAAACTAGCCTGGCTGATGAGGGGTGAAATCCTGAAACTGGTCCCAGGATGTTTGTTTCTGGTCCAGGGAGGACCTGGCTTGGCAGTTCGGGCTGGACTGTTTCCATGAGGAGCAGGCTCAAGACTGATCTGCATATGACTGGGTCCAAAATGGGGTGGTATGGTGAGCAAAAGAAAAATGGATTCAATCCCGATTTCTTGACAGGGGTGAATGTGATCCCTCTCTGTACGCTCCAAGCTACAAAAGTGTCTGTTTTAGCACTATAGGATTGAGTTCTGTGCTTCCCCTGTGCCTCAGTTACTTCGAGTCTGCATTGCGGTGTTACTGGTTCGAGCGCTCGCGTTTTGTAAAACCAGGGAGGAGCACCAATGTCAGAGGTTGAGTGTCATGCCACCACCCCCGGTGGAAGTCCCATGCAGCATGAGGGCCTCATTTGATTGCCTGGCAAACTCAACACACACTCGTCGGGCTTCCCCTGGGGCCACAGGACCGGCTGATCTACTCAACCTCGCTGCGTCCCAGCCCCACCTGCACCCATGACATGTATTAGCAATGTGACTCCTTCCAATGTGGGTCCCCGTGTATGAGGCCGACCGACATCTTTGTGAATTGCCCCGATCCACCTGGATTTGGTCAGCTGTGTTCTGCCTCCAGCATTGTGGGCCCCTTGTGCGAGGCCCACCAGCAACCTGTTGCTCCCAAACCAGGTACTGTCCCCGGGGTGAGGGGGCGCAGTGTATCTTCCTCCCCAACAGAGTTGAAGACACTTGATTTGGGGAAAAGTATGTCGCTGGCATTATGGTCTCCTCCTTCCCAAAGCAGCCGATGTAAAGATTACTGTATCTCCCTGCTGAATCTTGCCATATTGTATCTTCCACCCTTGTTCGTGACATACCTTGGGAGCACTGCACCTTATTGTTTTGGGGGCATTGGATCTTGTTGGCGAGATGGGGTGGACCCTCGATCTTGGTTTCCTATGACACTAGATTACCGTAATGAAAGTAGGAGAGCACGTGTTCCTTTACCATACTTTTGGAGCCCAACTACTGTATAGTAATTAATAGGAGCACAGGTGCACTGTGCCCTATAAGTCATGGTGATTTATCAGTTTTTTTCATAATATACTTGCATTATATGCACTAATGTAATGATATATGTTGTTTATGCCTTGCATTGTTCAGGATGACGAGTATTATCTTGGTAACTGCATAGTATACACAGTATTTATGATTTAGGTTGTTTTTGGCATTGACTTATGTACAATAAAGTCTATTTTTACGTAAGCTGGTGTAAAGTCTCTATTCATGCTGTATTTATTGTGTTACTGTGTTGCGCAAACGCTTCACCAGTGTTTTTGATGATAAGTCTGAATGCTCTGTGCCAAGCTACCAGAGTGTGAGCACAGGTTATATTCGGTGTGTAACAGACTTACCCTGAGTAAAGTGGTGGGTTCTGCCAGGCTTAAATGCATACCCTAGCGAAACAGTACCTCAATTGTTTAACACTGAGCAAAACATAGATTATGTGAAACAGAATGAACAATGACAATGGAAAAAAACTGACATGGGCTCTGCTTGAACGTCTGCTGCAGAAATAATAAACAGTAAGATGCACGGGGAAGACACGAGTGACAAGGTTGACATCCACTTTGAACAACGGGGGCTGCTAGGTCAAATTTGAGGCCTAAGGAACAAAGGTCAGGAATACGCATTCCTGCACAACACAGGAAAATCGTTTTCTAATCAATGGTACTATATCAGTGTACACATGTGTAATCAAGTGTAAAATTACATTTTGCACGTTGTTAATAATGCACAGAAATAAAAATGCACAAAAATCCTCCACACTGACTCCTGTACGTTGTGTGTACGCCTGGGTTGGGAGGGAGGTCGATAGCCCTTCTGACCGTCATGAGAGTGAGTTAATTTTGTATTATTATAGGATTTTGTTACAGAGCATGTCGGTCATGAAAAAGTAATATTGGTCTACGCGGCTGATATGTTTTGATGTAGATCTTTCGAATCTCAGGAGGGTGGTTGGCCCAAAGATCTGTTGGGAAAATGTTACTGCAGAAGATGGTGAGACAGTGCTAGTGAGGAATTTGTATATTAATGGAAAGCTCTAGCAAGTGATCTATACACTCACTGGTAGTCACTTGTGGCTTCATAGGATAGACGGCACAATGTCCCCTCTATAAGTCTGCATGGTGGTCATTAGGAGGAGACTTAGGTGATATTAAGAGAGGCCTGGGTGCAGGGCATAGGGATAATCACATTTTGCAATGTTCAGGGAAGGGGGTCACACACTTCCTCAACGAGAAATGGGGTAATATTTGGGATGACGTGCATACACTGAGTCATCTAGAAGGCTAGCTGAGTGTGCACGACCTTCGCTCGCTGAGGTTCATTATTAAAGTGCTCACCTAGATCATTGCTCCCTTCATGCCTGCCATACTTCCAGCTGCAGCCGGTGCAGGTAAGAGCGGTGGGGCCAGTTGGGGGCGATTTCGACGCACTATGAAGAGCAAAAATGTAATAAATAATTAATTTTCCCTCGTCATCATCCATCGAAATCCCCCCCACCGCTCTTAACTGCATAGGCCGCAGCTTTATGCTTCTTGAAGAAGGGAGTGGTGGCCGGTGCGGTAGAATCGAATATATGTTGCGGTCTGGAATAAAGAGTTGGGTTTTATGTCATTATGTCTATCTGCTCCTAAGTTCCGATCCATCACTCACAGGTTTTTACTTTGCACAGCACATACAGGAGCAGTTCCTAATTGCCACAGCCTTTGATGTAGATTTGAGGTTTGCACAAGCGGGGGCAAATGGGACGACTGTGCTCCTTACGGAGTTATTTGGGTTGCAAAAGTCATAACTAGTGATAAGACACCTGAGCATTTCTTTTGTCTCGCCTCCATGAGATTGCAGAGGCCTACATTGTCAAATCAAGCAGCCATTTTATGCTCAGTCCTCTTCTCTCTCTCTCGTTGTACAGGCTGTCCTGACAGTGACGTGTGACTGAGAAGCAGACATGCCTCAGTCAGAGGTCCTCAGCAAACAGTAAGGTTCCCGGCAGGGATTTAAGAGGGCCGAGTCCTGCCGGTGCTCAGCAGTTCTGAAAAGCAGGTGCCTACACGGGCCCCTATCGGGCTCTCCATTTTTGCCATCACCCTCAGGATGAAAAAAATAAATCTCAACTCTGCTGCAGCAGCGCCCTTCACTGCCTTTCAGGTAACTTCAATGAAACTCGTTATAATGCTTTCACAGCCTCATTTAAAAATTGAAGCATTCTCAATATAATATACAACAAAGCCATAGTTGCTGCTTATTTATCTTATACAACTAACAACCATTGACAAAGCCAATACTGCTGGCTTGGTGTAGGTGTAATGTTACTTGTATTATTAATAATAATAATAAACTTTATTTGGATTTTTTTTTAAAAAGATCCATAAAAGCAGTACATGATAAAAAATGAATCTGCAGTGCAATATAATTACAGATAACTTTAAAACAGCAAAAGGAGTTTCGGTAATTTACACAGTGCTATTACATTTAAAGGTTTTTCATGTGTCCGTGTATACATTTCAGAAAGTTTAGAACATGGTAACATGTGGCTTCGGTATCCAAAAGCTGCAAGCTCAACATGGCTACTCGACATTGTCTAAGGCCCCAAGATTTTAAAAGAGTCAGTAACCAAAGTTTGCGGTGTTCCTGATAAAATTTACAGAACAGAACAGAACAGTGTGAAGGGTGGTTTGTATTGATTTCCCATCGCATGGACATGGAAGTGGATTTGGGTCCCAAACGTTTGGCGTTGGAAAAGCTACCAGTTTGTGAAATATGTTCAATCTGAATCTTATCAGGAGAAATCGGTCGAAGGTGCCAATGTCGAGATTTAAATAGGGTTGCATTAGAAGAGTAGATTGGACCATTATTGCGTGCTGTACCGACTGTTTCCCAGCTTCTGATAGTAATCTCAGATTACCCAAATGGTCCAAAGCTCGTGTTTTTAGGTTATTTTTTGAGAGTTCTCCAATTTTTTCGGGGTTTGAATAATATTTTTCTAAACCAAGGTCAGAGAGGAAGGTCCGGATATAGGCCAGCCATTTGATTTTTAAGGCGTAGTCCAGGGACATTGCATCTGCCAGTATTGTTTTTGTAATGTCGTTTTTATCTGAAGCCCAGATACGTCGCCATAGGAGGAGTGGTTGAATTTTCGCAAGATCTTCGATATATGGAACGCCCAATTCTAAGTGGCAGGCGTAAGTTGAAGAACTTTTAGGGGCAGATAAGAGGAATCTGAAAAAATTGTTTTCTGCAATTTGCAGAGAGGTAACATCCGTATGGCCCCATAATCCTGCTCCATATAAAGCTGTAGATTGACATTTGGCTTTATATATGGTCATCAATTCCCTGGGCGGACGTTTTCCTAATTTTTGTGTAAACGACACCAGTGCGGCTAGTGCTCTTTTAAAACAATGTTTTCTGGCTTCTACTGCTGGTTTCCAGGAGAGTTTATTATCTATCATGACTCCCAGATAGCAGTATTCATTTGTAGAGTCTATTTTTTGGGTGTCAAGATAGATGGATTTTTGCTGTTTCCTCCCAACCCCAGCCTTCATTATGAAAGTCTTTTTTACATTTATATGAAGGTCGAGGGTTCTCATGAACTGCGAATATCTGTTGAGGGATCTCTGGAGTTCACGGGGGGTTTGTGCAAGGAGGACGGCGTCGTCCGCATAGAGCAGAGCGGGGATCGGGCGATGTTTGGCCAGTGGAAGGTCACGGGCCCCCTTCAAGAGCTCTACCTCTAGGTTGTTGGTGTAGAGGGAGAAAAGGAAGGGTGCCAAGACACATCCTTGTCTAACCCCACGCTCTACTCTGAAGGACGCCGTCAGTTCCCCCTTTGTGCCGTAGCGGACTCTTGCGGATGGATTAGAATAGAGTTCCCTCAAAAAGTTCAGGAGTGATGGATCTACCCCCATTTGTGCTAAAAGGGACCACAATTTTGTATGGGAGACGCAGTCAAAGGCCGCGGACAAGTCTACGTAGGTCATATAAAGTTTTGCTTTCTTTGCATGCACATATTTTCCGAAAATTACCGATAGATTTAGGGCTTGTTCCACAGTTCCCAGTCCTTTTCTAAATCCGAATTGCAGGTCGGATAGGATGCCTCTCTCTTCATCCCAGTCCTGGAGTCTTTCTAGGATCACTCTACCTGCTATTTTCCCCAGTGAATCCAGCAAGGAAATTGGGCGATAGCAGGCAGGGTCCATGCGGTTACCTTTTTTGAATATCGGCACCATGATGGACCTTGTCCATGACTCCAAAATTCCTATTTTTGCCGTTGCGGTGCAGACCCTTGTTAAGATCGGTGCCCAAAGTTCTGTTTGGTATTTAAAAAAGTCTGCCGGGACTCCGTCCGGGCCTGGAGCTTTTCCTTTTTTGGTTGAGTTCAGTGCCAGAAGAATCTCGGAGATTTCGAAATTTATGTCTATAGGGTATGGTAGGAATGTTTTTTCCTCCTCTTCCGTCTCTTGATCAGAGGTTGGTTTTTGGAAGATGCTGGTAAAATGTGATACCCAAGCTGCTGCGTCTATCGCAGCTTCGATTTTTGGGCACATGTCGTCTACCAAGAAGGGAGTTCTTATAATTCTCCAGAAGGCTTGAGAGTTTTTTTCTTGGGCACTGGTGTGGAGTTCATGCCACAGCGCTTGCTTGAGTTCCTCTTTTCTCTTTTTCCTTATTTTATGATATTCACTCCTGAGGGTGGCTATAGTGCGAGGGTCCCTTTCATTTTTATTTAAGGCTAGCTTCAGCTTTGTATGAGCCTTAGTACACTCTTGGTTGAACCAGCCTTTGGGCCGGGATGGACCGGATTTTTGTTTTGCTGTGAGTAAAACCTTTAATTTGTCCATAATTTGGGCGAAGTTGTTTAGAAGCTCCTCGTCCTTTGTTGCTATGTCCAAACAAATTTTGATTTGGGGATAGACTGATTTTATTAGCTCTTTAGTGAGTTCTTCTGGATTTATCCTTCCCCATTTTATTGAGTACCCGTTTAGTTTATCCATATTGATATTTTCCTGGGTCAATGCATTGGCTATTGTTACTGGAGAACATTGTTGGTAGTTTAGTAAGACTTCCAAGTTTAATATTGCATGGTCACTTTGAGGATTCGGTTTGACTTCAAAGTTTTTCACTCTTGATTGTAAAGATGTTGATATTATTATGAAGTCTACCGTGGTTTTATAGCCTCTTCCTAAGTAAGTAGGAGCTAGTGAATTGTCTCCATGGTCCAAGGTGTTTACTATCTGGAGATCCAGGTCGGATAGGAGATCATTCATTTGTCTGCCCATGTTGTTGTGCGAAAAATGGGTGAGTGAGAGGCCTTCTTCTGTCACCAAGCCAGGACATTTTCTTTTTGGTTGGGTACAGGGATGAAGGTTGAAATCGCCTGCCCATATTATTGTTGCCGGGCCTCTTTCTCCTTGTTTCATTCTGAGGGTGGTTAATTTTTCGTGGAGGTGGGTCAGGACTCCCTCAAAGTCTAGCTCATCCAGGTTGTTATAAAAATTAATAATAACCATTGACTCTTTTTTCGGGAAAAAAAGACCAAGGATCTGCAAATTGGAGGCCAGTTCTATGACCTTTATTTTGGCGTTTTGGATGGTATTGGCTAGGTAGATACACAGGCCTCCCTTTGGTCTACCTATCTGTCCCGGCTTTGCGAATGAGGAGTACGTCTTGTACCCCTGCAGATGGTGTTCTTGTAATGACCATGTCTCCTGTATGCATATTATTTGGTGGTTATGCGTGTGATGCATAATTGTCCCATCCTCTATTTTTGTCCTTAGTCCAGCGATGTTCCACGAGATCAGGCTCAGGATTGTTGGACTATCCCTTGAGCTTTTTACTATTTTTGATTCGTTAAAAGTCTCTGGGGCTGAAGGGATCTCTGGGTCTAGAGGGACTAATGGGGAGACCGTGGGTTCAGATAGGTCTGTGTGGATTTGGGAGTGTTCTTGTGGCTGTGGTAGTCAGTCAACGCACTCTAAGGCGCTATACCTATTTGCTAAATGAAGGCCGTTCCAGCTATCCCAACGTGTGGGATCACTGTGCTTTCTCCAGTGATCCTGTCCACTCCATTCATCCCTTTCTCTGCCTTGATGATTAAGGCCTAGTGGGTTGAATGGGGGGAGCCGTCCTTGCCGGGGCTGCTGCCATTGATGAATATTGTGTTGCATGGATTGTTGGGGTTGCCACCACTGTTGGGAAGTGTGATGTAAGTATTGAGGAGGATGAGCGGGTGGTTGGGTGACGAGATGTGGAGGTTGAGGAAATTGGGAGGGTGGTTGCCACTGGAAGGCTGATTGTTGCGGTACTTGTGGAAATCGTGGCGTGTGTGGGGGCTGCTGGTATTGATACGTATTGTATTCTAAGGGATTTATGGGCCCAGTGTTTAATGAGAAAGCGGGACAGGGGAAATTTTGCCTTGAGGATGGGGGTAGGAAATAGGACAAGGGAAGGGGATTTATTTGGGTGGCGGGTCCTCTGTTGGGTGAGTTACAGATATAGTTTGATGCCCCTATCTCCCTAAATTTGATGCTGATGACGTCCCCCGCTATGGACTTCGTGCTTCTGCCGACCCAATCTCCTCTACGTGCGGAAAAGATATCGCCCCTGATGTGAGCGGGAAAGGGTTTATGGAGTTGGAGCCACTGGGCACATTTATTCCTCAACTCTGCGAAAGTTTCTCTTACGCCCTCCTTCAGTGGGGGAACAGCTGTAAGCACCACCACGAAGGGAGAAGCTTCCGGGGGTAAATTGATTAGTTTGGGCCGAGACTGCTTGATCTTAGGTTCTAGTGGTTTTTCTGGGAAAGGAGTCTCTACTGGAATGGTGGTGTTTCCATTATTACCTTTTACTTGTCGGTTGTTTGTTTTGGTTTGACCTGCTGGGTCTATTTGTGTTGCGGGGGGAAGATCTTCCGCAACCGGGGTGTCTGGGGGGGCATCTGAGTTGCTCCCTTTTTTGGCTGGAAGTTGTATTGCTGACGCCTTTCTAGTTGGTAAAGTGTTAGGCTTGATTGTTGTGCCTGTTGTTTGTTTGATGCTAGATGTTTTTTTTTGGAGTATTTCCTTTGCCCCATGCGTTGGAGCGGGACCATTACCGCTTGTCTTACAGCTGCATTTCGTATTGATTAGTGACGTGAGTCTGTCCAACTTTGATATTAGAGGTTTAATTTGTGCTGTAATTGTGGCTTCGAGGTCTGATTTGAGGTCCATTACCATATTTTCCACCCAGCAGGGGATACCTGCCGAGGAGTTTGAGGTGGGCATGGTCAGGTTGTGATTCTTTATTTTTATTTTAGTTTTTTCCTTGATATTTGGCATAGCCTTAGGGAGGGTGGAGGTGTTTTTCCTTATTTTTGTTGGTTCTAAGGTAATTACTGGATCAGGTAGTGTAAGATTACTAATGACGCTCTGATCTAGTTTTTCGGTTGGTGATTGGCAGGCTTCTAAGTCTGGGGTTGCCTCAAGGTCGACATATGATTGATCGGAATCTGTTTGGGTTACGGATAAATCTACAGAGTTTGGAACAGTCATCGTGGGAACAATAGTTGGTGGCAATGGTAAAGAGCAGTTGTTGGCAACCTGGTGAACAGGGGAGTTTGCGGTGGCAAGTGAGCCTAGCGAAGAGCGTTTGGCCTGCATGAGGTCCAGGGAAACTCTTTTCTCCAGTAGAATTATGCTCTTATCAATGGTATCGTTTACCCTGGATATGAAAAGGTCTATAGGACCGGTCACTTGTGTCACCAATGTAGCTTTCTTAGACGTGCTTCTGGTTTTGGGACGCATCGTGATCGTCGATGATGTAGGTCAGAGATCGTGGGGGCCTGAGGGGACAAAGTGAAATGCAGGGTGACAGGGCCGGGGCCGTCCTCTGCCGTCCTCGAACGGCCTCAAACGGCCCTGTCTTTGCCCAGTCTTCGCCCGGGCTGCGTTCCGCGCTGCGGGAGTGAGATGTTGTTATGTAGGAGGCGGAAAGGGCGGGGGGCGGGCCAGCAGGGAGAGCGGCCCGGAAGCTCTCCGTCGGTCTTGCAGGGACTTCTGGGAGATGAAGTCCCCGCACGCTCGCAGCCCCGCTGGTTCCTCGCGCCCCTTACCGCCTTTCCGCCTGGATGATGCGATGCCTCTCAGAGTTCCTGTCTCCACCAGCGTCCACCTACGAAGCGGCACCCGCGGAGCGGGTGCGGCGAGAAGTGGGCTGGGAGACCAATGTAACCGATGTGCTGCTGGGCTGAAGGGCTGCTGACACGGTGAGCCACAAACCTCCGTGTCAATTAGGAAGATGACCCGCAGAATGGACGAGCGGGAACGCTATTATTAGCCTTGGTGGGCGGGGGGCGGGCCAGCAGGGAGAGCGGACCGGAAGCTCTCCGTCGGTCTTGCAGGGACTTCTGGGAGATGAAGTCCCCGCACGCTCGCAGCCCCGCTGGTTCCTCGCGCCCCTTACCGCCTTTCCGCCTGGAGATGCGATGCCTCTCAGAGTTCCTGTCTCCACCAGCGTCCACCTACGAAGCGGCACCCGCGGAGCGGGTGCGGCGAGAAGTGGGCTGGGAGACCAATGTAACCGATGTGCTGCTGGGCTGAAGGGCTGCTGACACGGTGAGCCACAAACCTCCGTGTCAATTAGGAAGATGACCCCTGTATTATATATATATATATATATATATCTAGATGCAATGATAGAAGTATTAAAAAAATACCAAACGGGCAGCACACTATGCCAAGCACAGATTTTTAGTTGATGTGTTTTAAGCCACGCCCCTAATTTCACCGACCACGCCCTTTTGAGCCCCCTCACCCCCACTTTTTTCTTCCCACTTAAAAGCCCTGAGTCCTGGTGATACTAGTGGTTTTCTCACGGCCCCCTCTGACAGATGAGAGGGATGCCACCGATATCACCAGGGAACTATTGCCTTCAACCAAGAGGTGATCCACGCCTTATTAAAGGATGCGCAAGGCACCCTCCATTAATCCAGGGAGCCCGGGCAGTTTCTGTTACACACCTCACGTTGTGGGCTTGAGATGAACGTCTCCTCGTTCGCCTCTAAATAATATATGGAACCGGCGCGCAACTTGAAATCCCGCGAGCGCCATTCTCGGCCTAGGCTGTCTGCAGCTGTGCTCCAGCAATGCCGCCCCAGCACAACATCCATCCCGCCTAACCAAGATTTATATAGTTATTTTCTTTTAATTACCCAGAATCCCACAGGTCAGCACTCTTGCTTTCATTAGCTCTCGCGGTGTCCTCTTTGTAGTTTTTCCCCGTCGCAGCACAGATTTACAAAGATTTGCCTAGCAAATTAAAGACGCTCTGCCGCTGATAATTGGATGATTCACAGATCTTATAAGTCTGTTTGTCACCCGCGCGGCGCACTGGGGAGTTTCGCGGCTGTAAAGCACAGGGAAGAGGCAGAGCCAGCCAGTCACTCACTGACTGCTGCGTGCTCTGCGTGCCGTGCAGCGACTGAGCATGTAGGATGCTGTATCAAGGCAGAAGTCACAAACACGTCGGAATTACAACACAGGCTGGGCCCGTTAGAACTTCTTAGAGGGCAAAAGCGCTCATAACGTGTCATGTGAATACTGTATCTCCGCCCTGCGGCCCTTAAAGAGGCAGTGAGTGACCTTTCAGGAGCTTTCCCTTTGCGCTCATTGCCAAGTCCTCTTTGAACATTATTCACTCTCTGCTGTTCGAAATCGAGTCTCCCATCATTTGCGCTATTTGAATTTGTTTTATTTGTGCTGTAAAAGAAATGCCAGAAGAAACTTCGCTTCTCGGTGACTACAAACAAAACAATAGATGTCAGAGATAATGCATGGTACACTAGACATACAACATTTTACAAGATAAAAAGAGTAGATGTTTTCAAAGAATCAGAGGTACATCAGTAATGCAAAAAATGTTTTATCTCAGGGGTGCATTGCTTGGTTGTCTTGGAGTTGCTCAGCACCGTGATGTTACGTATGGAGATGGGTAGCCCTCAGCTGTGTTCAATAATCACGGACAAGTTTGTGTTTCATCCGTAACATAGATATACTGTGAGAGCGAGAAATTTCGAACTTGTAAAGACTGTCCAATTTCATAAATATGTGTTTGTGAGAAGGGGGAGCCTGACTGTGTGGGAGAGAGTCTTCCTGTCTTCCTGGGTATTTGTGTGTGCTTGAAACCTGGAAGCTGACAGGGACTGAGTGGCCGTTCTGTTACTCTGTGAGTTGGTAATTTCCCCAGTGGGCGGTAGGCTATGGATTGCAGAGAAAGCAGGACCTCCATAACACCACCATGCCCACTTGCTTCGATTTGTGTTATGGCTTCCTGCAGGGTAGGGTTGGTGGGATCATGGTCGGGCACTGGGAGTTCTGGGTGGATATCTTGACTGGGTGTTGTGTGTGGGGGGTTGGATTGGGGTTGGCCTGGTCTGCTGGTCATTAAGGTGGTGCCCAAAGGCAAAGGCACTGGAGTTGAAAATAAAGCAAAGTAAAAGAAAGGAAACCCCAAAGCAGAATCAAGACCTGCAAACACTGTCAAAACCAGCGGTCTTAGAAAGGACTGTAAAACATTATTCAAAGCATCATGTGTGCATGAAGAAGCATGTACTATGTACACAGGGGTGTAGCTTGGTCAGCAAGATTGGGGGGGGCATCATATTCCTCGACCATCACAATGGTATATAATGTTATAATACATTACATGACAACTGGGCGTGTGAGTGGGGCTTAAGAGGCAGTAGAAAGGGAGAGGAATATGGAGTAATAGAACAGAAGCAGAATATTTAGTAAAATACATATTTTTTTAGGGCTTCCAAAACAGAGATGAGTAAGAGTTTATGTGTTTTTGTCAGTGTATTTATGCAAAAGTCCCAGGAGAAATCCGACAGAGACCTTACCATACCTGACTGAAAGCACTTGTACCCAACTATTCATCTGAAAATATATATATATTTTTTTATGGTTCAGGGCCAGACTGGCCTTAGTGGGCATCAGGCGTTTTCCAGAGAAGCTAAAAGGGTTGGGACCAGTTCTGGAGAGGTGGGGGCTGGTTTTGTTACTTGGGGCTGGGTTTGCAGCAGTGGTGCAATATTGGCCCCCAATAACAAAAGCAGCAAACAAGCACTCCAGCGTTTCGGGGCCAGGCAATGCTGCGCCAGCAGCCAGGCGGCCATCCCCGACAACCACATTTCCCCCCCCCCCCCCCCCTCCCCCCCGGGGCTGGTCGGAGAAAATTGCCAGGGCTGCCTTCAGTTCCCAGTCTGGTCCCGGGGTGTTACCCCCTCCCCTGAAGCTACGCGCCTGTGTAGCCCAAGCACGTCCATATGCATCAATGACGATGCACTAAGAAGTGGATCGGAAGCACAACCTCGCCAGAAGAAGCGTACCACCTGTCACAGTATGGGTGCTGTCTCTAGGCACAGGCCGTAGAGACAGACAATACGTGTAGTTTGTACGTAGGTATAACATTGCTGCTTGAAAGCACAGGCAGTGAACGTGTGCTGCTTGTTAGTAGGTTAGCAGAAATAGTGTATTTGTACTTAATGTAAACAGTGATAATAACATGCACTGTTTGAACACAGGGTTTACAGTTTTGTTTGTAAGCATTACTATGCTCGATTTTGAGCAAATAAAAACTGCATATGCCAGTGGTGTTGTTACAAAGTAGAGGAAAGGTGCGTGAGAAAATATTAGGAAATGCGAGGTTGATGCTTTTTAACACTTCAGTGGTGGAAGAAGGGTGAAAACACAGAGAACAGAGGAAAAGCAAGAACTTTCAAGGAGAGCTTTAAAAAAAAGTTTTCAAAAAGCAGACACGTGGAACGAAAGAAGGAGCCCCTCAGAAAGATGGTAAACAGCCTATGCTCCATGGGAGGGACAACATGGAGACAGTAATGCTTAGTGTTAGACCTGGCACCTTGGCGTGAGTCTCCCTTCCACTTTTTGCTGATGTGCCTCAGATGTTTTAGTGGTGTTAGCTGCTCAGGGCACTAAGTCACGTCCAATCCGTACCGCAGTGCAAGTGCTCCCAAAGTAAAGTGTACCTGTAATTGATTTCCATGATTGGCTCATTTGGTTTACTGTCAGTCCCCAGTAAAGTGCACCAGGAGTGCCAGGACTTGTAAATACAAATACTGCTAGTGGGCCTGCAGCACTGGTTGCGCCACCCACTGAAGCAGCCTGTTAAAATGTATCTAAGGTCTGCCATTGCAGAACCTGCGTGCAGTCTGGTACTGTCATGCTGGCTGGGCAAGTGCACACACTTGCCAGCCTCTAAACCTTCCCTTTACTTCAAGTGAGTCACTCCTATGGTAGGCCCTAGGGCAGGGTGCATTGTAAGCATAAGGTAGGACAAGCCCTGATGTGTGTGGCATGTCCTAATAGTGAATTACAGCCATTTTCGTTTGTCACCATTGTAAGGCTACCTGCTCTCCATAGTCCAGAATGGGCTGCTGGAATTATTACACTATATAATCCCAACAGACTCAGAGAGCATGGTAAAAAGTCAAGTTTAGTATGCCTGAACTCAGAATAATTAAATACTTCTTTGAGTAAAGTTTATTTTAATATCCCGTGTTCGCAAATGCTACTTTTAGAAAGTCGTACAAAAGGGGGTAGTGGTGGACGGAGCATCTGAACCAATCAAACACTCACACCCAGTCACCAGATCTGGGTTTAATCCATCACCGTTCTTTAGCCCACTCTGCCACCCCAGTTCAGACATGGTCATATGCAAATCAGTCTGACCCTGTGTCTCAAGGGAACAGTCCAGCCCGAACTGCCAAACCATGCCTTCCCTGGACCGGAAACAAGCTTCCTAGGACCGGTTTCTGGCATTCCAGCCGTCTTCAGCCAGGCTTGCTTGAATCCAGTGGCAGAGTGAGCAAGGGACTCACGTCTGAGCATACCCAGCCAATTTATGGCGAACAAGGCGGTACAAAAGGGAGTGATGGTGGTCGGAGCATCTGAACCAATCAAACACTCACACCGAGTCAACGGATCTGGGTTTAATCCATCACCGTTCTTTAGCCCACTCTGCCACCCCAGTTCAGACACGGCCATATGCTAATCAGTTTGACCCTGTGCCTCATGGGAACAGTCCAGCCCGAACTGCCAAGCCAAGCCATGCCTTCCCTGGACCGGAAACAAGCTTCCTAGGACCGGTTTCTAGCTTTCCAGCCGTCTTCAGCCAGGCTTGCTTGAATCCAGTGGCAAAGTCTGAGCATACACTGCCAACTTATGGCGAACAAAGCGGTACAAAAGTTGCCCTTAGTTGCAGGGTATGCTCAGACGTGAGTCCCTTGCTCACTTGGCCACTGGATTCAAGATAGCCTGGCTGATGAGGATTATGAATCCGAAACCGATCCCAGGATGCTTGTTTCCGGTCCAGGGAAGACATGGCTTGGCAGTTCGGGCTGGACTGTTCCTATGAGGCACAGGGTCAGACTGATTTGCACATGGCCATGTCTGAACTGGGGTGGCTGAGTGAGCTAAAGAATGGTGATGGATTAAACCCAGTTCAGCTGACTGTGGGTGAGTGTTTGATTTGCTCAAACGCTCCATCCATCATCCCCTTTTGTATTGCTTTGTTCGCCCTAAGTTGGCGTGGTATGCTCAGACGTGAGTCCCTTGCTCATTTGGCCACTGGATTCAAGATAGCCTAGCTGATGAGGATTATGAATCCGAAACCGGTCCCAGGATGCTTGTTTCCAGTCCGGGAAAGACATAGCTTGGCAGTTCGGTCTGGACTGTTCCCATGAGGCACAGGGTCAGACTGATTTGCACATGGCCATGTCTGAACTGGGGTGGCTGAGTGAGCTAAAGAATGGTGATGGATTAAACCCAGATCAGTTGACAGGGGGTGAGTGTTTGATTTGCTCAAACGCTCCGTCCATCATCCCCTTTTGTATCGCTTTGTTTGCCCCAAGTTGGCAGGGTATGCTCAGACGTGAGTCCCTTACTCACTTGGCCACTGGATTCAAGATAGCCTGGCTGATGAGGATTATGAATCCGAAACCGGTCCCAGGACGCTTGTTTCCGGTCCAGGGAAGACATGGCTTGGCAGTTCAGGCTGGACTGTTCCCATGAGGCACAGGGTCAGACTGATTTGCACATGGCCATGTCTGAACTGGGGTGGCAGAGTGAGCTAAAGAATGGTGATGGATTAAACCCAGATCAGTTGACCGGGGTGAGTGTTTGATTTGCTCAAACGCTCCGTCTATCATCCCCTTTTGTATCGCTTTGCTCGCCCTAAGTTGGCAGGGTATGCTCAGACGTGAATCCCTTGCTCTCTTGGCCACTGGATTCAAGATAGCCTGGCTGATGAGGAATATGAATCCGAAACCGGTCCCAGGATGCTTGTTTCCGGTCCAGGGAAGACATGGCTTGGCACTCCGGGCTGGACTATTCCCATGAGGCACAGGGTCACACTGATTTGCACATGACCATGTCTGAACTGGGGTGGCTGAGTGAGCTAAAGAATGGTAATGGATTAAACCCAGATCAGTTGACTGGGGGTGAGTGTTTGATTTGCTCAAACGTTCCATCCATCATCCCCTTTTGTGTCGCTTTGTTCGCCCTAAGTTGGCAGGGTATGATGAGACGTGAGTTCCTTGCTCACTTGACCACTGGATTCAAGATAGCCTGGCTGATGAGGATTATGAATCCGAAGCCGGTCCCAGAATGCTTGTATCCGGTCCAGGGAAGACATGGCTTGGCAGTTCGGGCTGGACTGTTCCCATGAGGCACAGGGTCAGACTGGTTTGCAAATGGCTATGTCTGAACAGGGGTGGCTGAATGAGCTAAAGAATGGTGATGGATTAAATCCAGATCAGTTGACTGGGGGTGAGTGTTTGATTTGCTCAAACGCTCCATCCATCATCCCCTTTTGTATCGCTTTGTTCACCCTAAATTGGCAGGGTATGATGAGACGTGAGTCCCTTGCTCACTTGACCACTGGATTCAAGATAGCCTGGCTGATGAGGATTTTGAATCCGAAACCGGTCCCAGAATGCTTGTGTCCGCTCCAGGGAAGACATGGCTTGGCAGTTCGGGCTGGACTGTTCCCATGAGGCACAGGGTCAGACTGATTTGCACATGGCCATGTCTGAACTGGGGTGGCTGAATGAGCTAAAGAATGGTGATGGATTAGACCCAGATCAGTTGACTGGGGGTGAGTGTTTGATTTGCTCAAATGCTCCGTCCATCATCCCCCTTTCGTATCACTTTTAGAAAGTCAGCATTTGCTTGCCTAACTATTTCAACCCGCCTCTGCTCTTATGTGAATATGCTGTCTGGTTTCTGTGAGTGAGAGGGCTGGGGATGACAGGTGGTGAATAGAAGGATTACACCAGGATGGGTGGGGGAAGTGCCCCTGACTCTGAATAGGGCTGTGCTTTGCCACCACAATGCTGGCTCCACCCCCTGGGGAGCGACTGATGACTCTGCCCTGCACCTGGTCCAGGAAGAAGGAAGACTGTCAACAGAATGCCCCTGACTGTACTTGTCATCACAATGCTGGCTCCACCTCCTGCGGAGCGTATGGTGTGCCTGCTCTGCTTACTGAAAGGAGAGACACGAGTTTGCCAAACAAAGTGCTCCAGAGCTGAAATGAACTATACAAAGGCCCCCCTGGCCTGCCAAGACAAAAGAAACTGTTTATAAAAGTAGGAGCCCTGCTCCTAACAAATCAGATCCTGTTTTACCACAACGAACCTCTGCCCAACTAGAAGGACCAAGAAGAAACTGAAGGACTAGCCTGCAGTGGTGCTTTGCTGAGGAAGGAGAGGAAAAGACCAGGGAGGACTTTGTTTTATTGTGCTCAAACTTATCTCCAAGGGCTTGGTCTGAGCTTGCCCCCTGAACTGAACCCTAGGACCAGTGGGTTCATTGTGCTTTGGCTCGTCTTTCACCGAGCCGTTTGTTTCCGTCCCGCCGGAGCTGAGTTCTGTGGCCCCTCGCCCCCTGCTAGGGCCATGGTACTCGGGAGCTTTGCCGCCTGTTGCCCGCTGAGAGCCCCGCTCTGATTGAGTCGCTCTCTCCTCGTTGGGCCGCGCCGCCTGCGCCTCTACCACCCCGCCTGCTACTGGAGCGCTTGGAGTGCTCCCTCGCCCCTCCCGCCGGAATTTGGGTTGAATCGCAATCTACGCCTCGGACGGCCGCCCGTACGTGCATCGTACCCGGCCGCCCCACTTTGCCATCCAGCCCCCTGAAAGAGGCCGTGCAGCACTCAGAAGACCCCCAGTATGGTCAGTACTGGAGGCCCTGTGCCACGCCTACCTATTGGAAACCGCCAGCCGTCAGAGACCCCAAGGTATGCTTTTCCCGCCAGCGTGTACTCGCTGAGTACGACTCGCCCCCCCCGACGTGCGCTGCGTGGACTGAAGCGCCCTGCTCGTCACGGACTCGGGGTCCGCAACGTTCTGTTTTCCCCGTCAGCACTGTACGTCTTCATCTGTTCTGCATTGTACGTTTCAACCTATTCAGCGCTGTACGCCTCGTACTTGAGGTGCGTAGTATCCAGGAGCCTTCGTTTACGCTGGTGATGTACACCTCGCACAGGAGTGTGACGACACGCACCCCACTGTAACTCTCCGCGGTGTACGCCTCGAACCCAGCGCCTCGGACTGACGTGTCCTCGAGGCGCGTGAGGGTTGGCAAGGCTGTATTGTAACTATTGCGGGCAGCGTACAGGAGCGCTATGAAGCGCCTGTGCTGAGAGAACTCTGCCAGAACAGATCAGACCAGGTATTTGAAGAGTGTAGAAGCAACAGAAACCGCCTCTTAAGAAGTGGAAGAGAACAACTGCCTATTTGAAATCTTGTGGCCTCATATTTCGTGTTATATTGGTCTTGTGATAAGTCAATGCCTCAGATCTATATTTTCACATAAAGTTGCTGTATGTGGTCATAAATGCTTAACTGACTTAGCGCCCTGAGGATTAGCCTTGACTGCTCGTGCCACGCAACCTAAAGGGGGAGCAGGGGTTATTCTTAAGGGGTAGTAACCTTGCCCTGACTAGAGGAGAGGGTCCCTGTTTGTCACAAGTGCCTATCTGTGCCAACCAGAGACCCCCAATTATAACACTTAGAAAAATAAAACCATCAAATAAAAAGCAAGAAAAGAACAATGGCAAAGCAAACAAGCATTGGCATAGCCAACAGGTCTTGCCTTTGGGACATTATAAGTGTTTAGGCATGCAACAGTTGATAGTGTTGCACAAAGGATATCTAAACACTTATAAGGTCCCAAAGGTGAGACCTACTGGCTAAAAAAACTAATAATGTGGGTTTGCACCGTAACATAAAAACAGTGTTCTGCCTATGGGCGTGTCACATATGTCAGTGAGCTGGGGCTGTACTCCGGAGGTGACTGCCCTTTTACAAGTGACTATTAAGGGACGCTGACAAGCCCACCCATTGGACTCAATTTGCCATTGCTGAAATCCATCATAACGGTGGAATATTCATATTACCAAATGGGTGGATGCCACATCATGCCAACTGTGCCCACCCAGCAGTGTGGATGACTCCACGTCCGTGGCATTTAGAGTTTGTGAAGTATGTTTGTATAGCGGGCCGATCTTGCAGGCACCAAGCAGTGGCCCTGGATGTGCCAGGGATGAGGATTTCAAGTTCTAGTTTATCACTTGGTGAAAAATCGTTTTTAAACTATCACCCTGCAGTTGACCTTGAGCCCACCAGATACAGCGTCAGCAGTGTGTACAACTTCCCTCTGGTGGGTAATCATTCATTAAAATGAGGCTACAATGCTCAGGAGACACCCCTAGCCTGCGCATGCCCTGTTCATCCTCGAAGGCAGGAGTAAATCAAGTGCACGCCCGTGTAATCCCCTCAGAGGAGGAGTAAGTGCGCTCCTGTCTCTCCCTCTAAGGGAGGAGTAGGTGCGCAGCACGTCTCATCCCCTCAGAGGAGTAGCGGTAAGTGCACGTCTGCCTCTCCCCCTCAAAGAGGAGTAATGCATGTCAGTCTCTTTCCCCAGACAGGAGTAAGGGCAGCCTGCCTGCTGTGTGCCGGTCTCGTCCTTTCAGCCAGGAGTAAGCGCATTCTGCGCATGCCTGTCTCATCCCCTCAGAAAGAAGAGAGTGCAGCCTACACATGCCCGTCTCACTCCTTTGACAGGTGAAATATCTGCCTGCGCATGCCCGTCTTCCACCCTCAGACAGTAGTAAGTGCAACCTGCTGCTGCGCGTCGGCCTCATCCTCTCAGACAGGAGTTAGTGCAGCCTACACACGCCCGTCTCACTCCTCAGACAGTAGTAAGAGCAACATGCCTCTGCGCGTAGGTCTCATCCTCTCAGACCGGAGTAAATGCAATCTACACATGCCAGTCTCACTCGTCAGACAGGTTTAAGTTCTGCCTGTGCATGCCTTTTTTTCACCCTCATACAGCAGTAAGTGCGTCCCGCTGCTGTGCGCCCGTCTTGTCCTCCTAGACAGGAGTAAGTACAGCCTGCTGCTGGGCGCCCACCTCATCCTCTCAGACAGGAGTAAGTGCAGGCTGCTGTGGTTTGAACTCTCGCTCCGTACCTCGCAGGCGGGTTGGGGTGAAAGGGCACGGGCGCTGCTGCGGTCGCACACGCTCATCACTTAGTACTTGCTTGTATTTAGGTGACCAGCGCCGGCAGACGTATGGTAACAGCGCAGTGATGGACACCCCCTGAAGATTGCAATTAAAAGGAGTATCAGCCCTCTTAGCTTTCGTTACTCCACCATGCGCCCATTAACCGCTCCCAGGACGGGTCTGGCTTGGGGTCTCCGATGGCGTTGCTGTCTTATTGACGCACCGGTCCAGACGCACATCCATCCTTCTCTCCTCGAGGCGCTGTGTATCCCCGGGGCCGTGCGCACTAAGTGAATTGTAGAAGGTTGGAAGTAAACCAACATCCTGTGATTCAGGGCAAATCACTTGCTCTCCTCTGCCTAACAAAAAATGAATGTGTCCTTGTGTAACGTAACTGTTGCTCACGTAAAGTGCTTAAATACCTTGGGGTCGAGTTTGTGCTATATAAATCTGCAAAACAAAAAAGCACAGCACAGAAGCATGCGGAAGCACACATGGTACACTGAGGTAGGCAAGCCCCACTGTACCATCTGCTCAGCCTGATTTGAACAGATGTAGGAGACGGAGCACGTCTGTCACAAGAGTGTCGGTAGGGTGGTGGCTTCCACAGGGCTTTAAGTGGGATGGCCAAACTGGGATTAACTAAAAGCAGAGTAGCCGACACAATTAGGGGTGTGGTCTAAACTATGGCTATCAAGGTTTTTTGTGCAGATTGGAAAACTGCATGAAGTTGTAATATGTGCTTGCCAACTTAGACCTCCCCTGCTGTACACCACGAGTAGATGACAAAATTAGTGCATCCTCTCTGGATGCTCCCGGTGGCTCAGGGAGAAGGGGCAGTGATCGATCTAACTTTGGCCACAGCATGTCCTTATAAAAGGATGTTCAAAGTCCTGCGCTACCTGCTCAGCTTCACAGCTTTAAGAGACTGAGCAAGGCCCACAAACACTCAACGCTCAAGCAGTGTTTACTTCAGCTCTTAGGCAGAGGCCTTCAAAGTGTAGGGTGCGCCACTGTGTGGCTCAGACACACTCAAGCACCATGGCACTAATGAGAGGGGGAAGGGCTTAGGAGCTCAAACTTCTTTTGCACATTTCAGAGACACCGGAGAGGATTACGAGTCTGGGGTAGAGCTTCCAATCAGAGAGGTAATGGAGCTCAGACACAGAGCCAGCCAGCACTACAGTGCAGGTGGGCCTATGAGCAGGGTGTGGCATTACCGTCCGAACTGCCGACTTTGGTACTGGAGAACCAGAATGGCCATTCAAAGCAATGCAACGCTTGCACGTTTTTGCCCGCAAAGCTGTGCCGATTACTAAAGGTCTTTTTCCTATGGAGCGCATGCGTGCTGCATAGGCGAGGCCTAAAACCTATGGGAGCTATTAGGCGCAGTGGGGTAACTAAACTTGAGGGATCCCCTCTGCTAAGTACAAGAAGGGGCCCACTCAGGACTCACTCAGGAATTCTCAGGGGATGGTACTGTGCTGAGGGGGGCCCCTAGAGCTTGGGGCCCCTCAGCGGTGCGGGGGATATGGGGCCTTTTTTACGCCAATGAATGAATACTACTTCTTTCTAGGTCAGCTAGTAAGATGTCCATGATAAGTATTTTGTGACCATAAAGCTGATATGTCTGGTGGGCTTCAACCTAAAATGCGTGGTTACATTTGTTTCCAGAATAATCACAGGATCTTATTCCCTCTAACCGACAAAGTCAACAACTGTACTTACACCAGGGGTCACATTAAGTAAAGTTACCCAGGGGCACAATGGGCTTATTGGCACTTTGATATTACAGAAGGGGCTGCAGATGCGAACATAGTCCCTTATTTAATATAGATAGCGCCAGCATACATGTAGCTCTGGTGTTGTCCTAAAGGGGCATTCTGTCATTTTCATGTGGCATGGTTCCATTTAATTATGGGAAACACTTTGCCTCAGCATGTTTTAGGGAAACAGGTAAATAGGCCATCAGTAGGCCCACTGACGGTGCCCCATAAACATCTGGTGCAAAGTCAGGGCACCTGCTGCGGGCCCCCTCAGGAGGGGCAAAAGGAAGTTTCATGGACCCCCAGACATCCATCTTCGGGCAGACGCTGTCGCTCACTTCACCTGCCTCCTAGGGGATTACTAACCCGCTTGAAAGTGCTAGCAGGGTGTCATCTGTACTGTGAAAGGCAAACCTACTGCTTCAATCAGCTGGTCCTTCTTTTACTAATGCCATACTTCCAGAGCAGACATGAGTTCACAGCTGCTCTTGGACATCACATCATTAGTAACGGGGACCACTGCCTCTGCTGGCACCTGGCGCACCTAGTTAAAGGTGTTTCGCAGTGCAAGCAGGGCCAATGTACCCTTAAAGTCATATGGCCCATGGAATTTCTAGAGGCAGCTTCTCTTTAGATCAGAGATTTATTGAGGACCTATAAAATTGAAGTTTACTTTTAATAAAGCCTTATGGGAGCTATAAATTGTGAAAGCTCTGAGCTCAACTCTGGCCTGTTCTGGAAGCCAGTGCATCCTGCCTGCCAGTGTTCGACCTGCATTCTTTTATTTATGGTTTTTAAAAAGGTCTTCTGATGAACAGCCTGCATTCATCAAGGAGTAAAGCACATACTGAGTTCTTTTGGTGTCAACAGCAGTGTCATTAGGTGGCTTTCAGTGACCTGTTTGGGTAACTCAGCCCAGCCGACAATCCTTAAGTGGACAATTAGAAAAGCCCTCACTAAAGTTATTTGTTGGCACTCTTAGCAGAGGTGTCGGGGAGCACCCATAATTCAAAATGCAGGCGCCTGCACTGCAGCTGAATCTGTTCTGTGTGTGAGGGTAGTTTCTTCTGCTGCTGATGAAGCTGTAACCATTCTGTGTGTGAGGGAAGCTTACACTGCTTTTATTTGTGCTGTATCAGCTGTGCGCCACACATGTATTACCACAGTCTTTAATGTACGACAACCTTGCACTTCCGCAGTTCTTGCTGTACGTCAATATTACAGTGCCGCAGTCCTTGCTCTACCTGCTGAGTGTGTGTCAATGTCCACTGCTACTATCCATGCTGCACCTATGGTGTATATGAGGGGAGTTTGCACCACTTTTCCCCTTGCAGTGCCATTTTGCATGTGAGGGAAGCTTGCACTGCTGCTACTGCTAACCCTGTACATCTTCTCTTTGTATGAGTGGTGCTTACCCTGTTTTTGTTTATGTTACTTACCATGTGCAAGAGAAGCTTGCACTACTGCTGTGAATGCAATGCCTATACTGTGCGAGGAAAGTGTGCACTTCAGCTGCATAGACAGCACACATTCTCTACCTGAGGAATGCATGCACTATTTCTAGCTGTGCTTGCACATTCTTATGTGAAGGGTGCTTCCGCTGCTGTTGTCTATTGTTGTGCAGTTTCTATTGCTGGGCTGCTGTTCTAGGGGTTCACAACCCGCCCCCCCCCCCCCCGATCTCCCCCCGACTGTGTGAGCATCTCACTGGCCCTCTTGCCGTTCCTTCCTTCCCATCAATTATGTACATGAAGACCTTTGTGGCATTTTAACGGCCGTAGTTTATTCACATCATAAGTTGGTACACACTCATGATGGCTTTGGTCATCAACATGCTCATTTCTGGCTTATTTTGGATTACAACGTACATCATCTCATAACAGGTTATATATACACTGAACATCTAATACTTTGTTCCATATTAATAACCATAATTTGCCTAATCCTGCGATGCATCAACCTCACAGCCATCTTGTGTCTTCAAGGTTGTCATGAATCGTTTCCAACTGCTGTGACAGCTCTACTTCTGTCACTTGGTACAGCGGACATTCTACCCGATGAAAGATTGCATCCCTACTTCCCTTGCTCTGCTGCTTCTGTGTGAGGAAAGCTTGTAGTGTACACATTCTGTGCGAGGGATGTTTGCCCTGCGGCCCATGCTGTGTTTGAGGGAAGTTTAAATCCTGCTTCCCATGGTAATCCTGAAATTCCTGCTGTACCTCTTCTCTGTGTATGAGCAAGGCTCGCGCTGAGCGAAACTTGCAGTGTTTGATTGCTGCCCTTGCTGACTAGTTCCCTGTCAGAGGAAAGCTGGGCTGCTGTGAAGGGAGCTGTGCCTGCAGGCTTGCATGTGCACTTTGCTTTGGTCTAGTATATACACACAACAGAACAAACAGTACATTCGCCCTTGCTTGAACAACTGGACTCCTTTAAGCTCATTTAGAGTGGAGACTTGTTTGCTCAAGATCACACACTGCCTCAGACACCGGGCATGAAATGCGTTGTTTTAGACCCCAATTTTACCCTTTATTGGAAAGCAAAATAGCAAGTTTATTAGAACAGAATTTGCCGATGCCAAACTTGAAATATAGTCATGATACGTCCTGGGCAAATGAGGCAGTGCTTGCAATGCTTGGCGAGTGGACACGTGATTTGTCAGAGGTTGCCTTATCACACCTCTAGGCAGCCTGGTCCTTATTGTGACTCGTTCAAACTTAGGGGCAGATTTATGTTAACTGGCGCATCCCGAGGGATGCGCCAGTTAACGTGCGCCACAGTGCGCCACAGCTACGCCACCCATGGTGCGCCGCATTTATAATGCGGCGCACCATGGTGCAAAAACGGCACAGATGCGTGACGCATCTGTGCCGGAAAAATACCAAACCAACCACAGAGGACACAAAACAACAAGAAACGGAGGAGGGAAATGGTACACTCCAAAACTGCGCTTATTAAAAAAGCAACTAAACTCATATCTCAGGGCTCAACGTAAAAAGGACCCCCAACTATCACAACAAACCCTGAAAAAAATTGAATTCTTAAAAAATTAGCTAAAACGTGAGACCAAATTGGCCAAGCAAGAGTATAAGGAAAAATTACAATGCATTATACTCCATGCTAGCAAACTACGAAATTCCAAAGATTTCTGGGCAAAAATAAATTTTATGCTCAACGGCAAACACCGACAGTTCAATTCGGAGTTGACCGATCAGCTTTGGGGCACTCACATTAATTTACTTTACAATTTCACGTATGATACATCTACAGACAACACATTCGCAACCGCCTGCGAGCCCTGCCCAACACCAAGCCTGAGATCAATGGTAGAAGCAAAGTCCTCTCAATCCAAAGACACCTGCAGTCAACCGCCACAGGACTTAACTGGAGAAATTGATCAGATAACACCAACGCAGGTTTCAAAGACCATAAAACATTTGAGACCAGACGGGGCCCCCGGACCAAACGGCCTTCCCAACGCCCTATTCAGGCAAGACCCAATGTTTTGGGCAATTCAACTATCCCCTTTGTTCTGTCACAGCTTAAGGACCGGGAATATTCCTGATTCATGGAGGGGCAGCATTCTACACCCCATATTCAAATCAGGGTCCCGATCAGATCCCAACAATTATAGGCTAATAGCACTAATAGACGTGGAGGCCAAGATCTACGCATCAAACCTATTGGTAGACCTGGAGTCTTGGGTCAACAGCAAAGGGCTAATCCCACTGACACAAACAGGCTTTAGGGCCGGAATGAGTACTCTAACAAATGTATCCGCGCTAACCCTTCTCGCTAAAAAGGCTATCAATAACTCCTCCACGCTATACACTTGTTTTTTGGAACTAAAAGCGGCCTTCGATAAAGTGCCTAGATCAAAACTTTGGGCCAAAATGAAAGCCTGGGGTGCGCCACCAAAGCTATTGGGAGCAATCATAGAACTATATTCACACACCTGGGTACAAATAAAAAAAGGAGATGGACGATGCCTAACAAAGAAATATCAAACTTCTAACGGACTAAAGCAAGGCTGCGTGTTGGCTCCCAGTCTTTTCAACATCTACACCGCAGACCTAGAAAGTGACCTACGCACAATTCAGGGGGACCCACCGAAATTGGGACAAACACCTATTGTGAGTCTACAATACGCAGACGACATTGTGCTCCTCTCACAAACGCTGCTTGGCTTACAACGCTTGATTTCCAAACTCGCGTTATACATCTCCAAAGCACAACTAACAATAAACCTCAAAAAATCAAACATCCTATGCTTCTCCAGTTCCCGAAAGAAACAACTTAAATATGTCTGGAGGTTAAATTCTTCTATATTAACACAGGTTGATAAATACAAATACTTGGGCATCATACTTGATTACCAACTAAAGTACAAACATCATTTAGAACAGGGGAAATCAAAAGCCAAACAACTGCATTTCGCTTTTAAAACCATACAAAAACATTTAAGTGGAAGTTCAACCGGCCACATGTTAAAGATCGTAGCTGCTAAATTCTTGCCATCGCTCACATATGGCTCGGAATTGATGGCATCTAGGGACTCTACAGCGCTGAATCTTGCTCAATCCAAACTGTTTAAACACCTTTTTTCGATCCCGCAACACATTTCACAGGCCCAAATACGTCTGGAATATGGATTAACAAACCAGACTCCGGCAAGACAAGGAGCATTGGCCAAATATTACTAGCGTATGAGGGACGCCGAAGACAACTCACTTGCCCACCTCTGTTGGCTAGAGTTCGAAAAACAGGCTGGGTTCTCGAATTCAACATAAATGTCCCTTAGGCAAGCGCTTCAGTCTTTAAAGCTGGAAGAAGCCTGGCTTTCACCCGTGTCTTATAACATTTTTAAACAGATCACCAACAAAGCTATCAAACAAGCATCGCTGATAATGGACAAAGGCGCAGTGGCTGGCAAAAGCCACACCTGGATTGTGTTACCAACATATAACCATCTGAAACATCAGCCATACTTTCAAGATTGTTTTAGGGATCACTACAAGAGGAAATTAAGTCTTCTGAGGCTGGGTTGGTTCTCGAGCAAAGAGCTCACCCCCAATTGGCTGCGTACCTGGCCAACTTTAAACTGTCGCCTTTGTGGCAAGGGCGCAGAGTCATTATTGCATTTATTATGCATATGCCCGGCACTCCAAAATCTAAGGAAGACGCTCTTGTTACCACTCCTAAGAGAAGCACAAGTAAGAACCTGCAGGGCGGCTGTAATAAAATGCCTTAGCGGGTCTTGGATACAACTTTCCTGCAAAACTATAAAATTCTTGGCCCACGCTGCCCAAGAGCTGGAAAACAAGGAAACAATTAAAGACGACCCGTGCCAATTGGCCCGCCCAGGGCTGGGCCCAGACTCTCCCTCAATCTCTTAAATGGATACCCTTCATTCCACTTTTCCGGCATAAAAACAAAAAAAAAAAAAACTTCATTCTGAGTTAACAATGTGTTACTTCCATCAAGTTACACTTAACCCCCAAGCACTGTACCCCCGTTTAGAATATCTATTTGTTGACTGGCAGCTGCAATGAGACAGTTATCCCCGTGCCCAGTTCCATCTGTGTTTCTCAACTTTACACAGTAACTGCACATTCGAGCAATTTGCTAATGCTTTGCGTTACTTTAATGTATTATCTTTTTATGTGATTTATGTTGTTTTTATGCTGTTTCAAAGATGTAAAGTTTTATCCCATGGTGGTAAGACCCACCCTTTTATGATTTTCACAAATCAAATAAAGTATTACATACTGTGCCGGAAATGTGGCGCATTGCTGGAGTTGCGTCGCAAGCGCGACGCAGCTCCAGCAAGGCTCGGGGTTGCCCCATCTACACAATGCTGCGTCAAGACCTACGCCTGCTTCAAGCAGGCGCAGGGTTTTGACGCAGCATTGCCCTGAAAGTGACTGAGTGAAATCTCATAGATTTCACTCAGCCACTTTCAGGAGGCGTTCCTGCGCAGGAACGCCCCCCTCTGCGCAGGAATGCCTCCTTATGGCGCAGTGCTTTACAACGTGACGCATCTCCTAGATTTGTCACGTTGTAAATAGGGCACATTGTTTGCGCCGCAGTTGCGTCAAATAAAGTGACGCAATTGCGGCGCAAAGTGGCGCAACGGCCTCATAAATCTGCCCCTTATTTTCTTGTATTGAGTATCGTTCAATGGGACACAGACTTTTTACACCTCGTCTGAGGGATAGTATGGGCATGTTCATGCAGATCAGGGACACTTCCCCAGCCTACCCTTGCCAATCATACCTTCTTGGCGCACAATGATGAGTCAGTTGAAGCAATGTGCTGTTACTTGATGTGTACCCTCGTTTTTCAATAGTTTTTAATCGTATTTACCTCTTGGTGGGATTGTGATCAACTCTTGCTTTAAAGAATAAAGATGATATGGTTGCATGAGTCATAGCGGACATGCATTGTTTAACACATGCCTTTTCAGAGCGGTGCCACCTCCCTGAGCTGCATGCCAGGTTAAGGCGAGGCCATCTATCCATAAACCAAGGTAAGAAATCTAAGCACTTATATATGTGTATGATTTTTTCTATTATTAAGCACGGAATGAGGACGCTGGTGACTGTATAATTATGCTGCATCTTTTCTTTTCAAACTTGATGAAATAGACGTGTCCAGAGCCTAATGTTCTAATGAACTCTTTTGTTGTTATGTTTCTCACATAGGTATGACCAGTGAATCGTCAACGCTATAATAAGGATCACTGGTTTTGTATATTTTAATTTTTTCTTTTTTATGTTCAATGCAAACTGGCAGCCAAAGGGTTTGTGCTGCAGGGAGTTGGGCCTACATGTCCCAAGGACACAATACATGAAAACTTGTTGCCCTTGACCCCAAACAATATGTCCTCGGCATCAGTAGAAGAGCCATATCAAGCAGCTCAGGGAGGGGGCACTGCTCTGAAAAAGGCATGTGTTGAACATTGCAAGTCAGCTATGACTCATGCAACCATATCATCTTTAATCTGTAAGCTCCGACTTCACTACTGACAGAGGTTACAGTATAAAAATGTGTACACACGTTTCAAAGCTTAGCAATATGACTCTATGTATAATGCTCCCAGAATGCTCTCTGATTTGATGCAAATATTTGCAGAAGCTTGAAAGCAAGATTGATGATTCTTTGCTTTCAAAATAAAATTTTCACACAAAAAAATAAAAGTAGGAAAAAACATTTTGCTAAACTTCTGTAAAATATCAGGTACCATTTCTTTGCAGCATCATTTAGTAACATGTGTTGATTCATGCTAGTATTTCCTAAAAATATTCATAATGGTTAATCAGTGTAACCAGTTTCAATAAGATTATGAGAATCAAAAATAAACAATAATTGGCAAAGCCAGTAGGTCTGAAATTGGTGGTCAGCTTTTTAGTTTTGGCATTGTGTGACTTGTTTTGGCATGGTTTTTGTAAAACATTATTGATGTAGAAGCTGCTGGGCCCTCGTCATTATAACAAGCATTGGCAAAAGCAAAAATGTATTTTAGTCTCAAAAAGCACACACTACCACAGTAGTTACTGGCACTGAACAAAACTACTTTGTGCGCCGATATGCTCCTTGTGAAAGAGCAGAATGCTGTCACTCACAGTGAAGCAAGCCAATACAGAGAGAGTGAGAGAGAATTTTAATAAACACAAAATGTCATGTCAAGGCCAGACCAAATTAGGGGCCTAATTATTAAATAAAGTCTCAAAAGTGCACCCATGTTATATGTTCTGCATTAAGTGCAACCATATGGCTTTCGTGAATTCCCAAGAATGTACAGAAGTAGGACAAGAAATAGTACTTGTAGTAAACATTTGTGAACTGCATTTTAGCATGAGCAAATATGCATGTGTAGATTTGCTCATTCGAAAAACTGCGTGTTTGCAAGTTCACTTTCCCTCCAACCACTTTTTTCCCAACTCTGGAAGATGGTTTATGTCTGCCACTGTCAGGAGGAAATTTCCAACATTTCTCAGTATGGGAAAAGATTAGGGAAGAGTTGTTGAAAACCCTTAGAACATGCCAGTTAGTTGGTTTTCACAAACTCAAAAGGGCGTTCTACCCTGGAACAAATTCTTATCACTACATTCAGCCCCAGTATGTAGATCTGCAGAAACATGGCAACCTAAGCGGATTGCAAGTATTCAAGCACTACTATGGTATGAGCCCTGGCATAATCAGAGAGGCTATATCAGAGCTCTTATATAATGAGATTGCTGCCATAATTTGGCAATGCAGTACATGGCACCAAAGGGGCAAGTGGACTTTGTTACAGGACAAGTAGATTTATGAAGCAGCCTGCCCCATGGACAAGTAGATATTTTATTAAATTCCACACCCCTGCATCGACGGACCAGCAGCTCCCCTCCCTAGTGCCTTGAGACCCTTACGGGTCAGTGGTCACACTTTACAAACAACATGATTGATTAATTGATATAGAACAAATGGAGTTGCTTAGAATTTCGGAGCATTCACACTTCACATTTGACCCTGCCCGGAAAGGGAATTAACCTTCTTCAGACACTTTAAGAGGCCTGAACAGGCAAGGGGTGTCTAAATCTTATCAGAGGGTGAGTGTGGATCTGCCAAGATAGGGCCCAGTCGTCTTTCTCATTGGTTAAGGTAACAGGGGTTACTATTATAAGAGCTACGCAAGGCAGCGTCTTGGGCATCTTCTGCGACAGGATGTCAGTGAGCCAGTCCGTTTGCTTATCTATAGTGGCACTGAATGCAGTTTCATTAAAAATGTGAATGTTGTGCAATAACTCATGGGCTCTGCAGTATTGTCATGTGACTTCTGCATTTGTGTGCATTTATGTTTAACTTGTCCTAAATTGGCACATAACCAGGAATCATTACTACTTAACGGCTGTCACAAGGTATAAGGATATTATTGCAAGGGCCTGATTACTCATCACTAATCTTCTTTACTGAGAGTCTAGGCCTTTGTTGCCCAGGTCTTACACACTACCTGGCCTATAAAAGTGGCCTTCAATTCATGCTTAGAATGGCTATATGCAGGAATTTCAATGGGGTGAACTTGTCTTTTTGGGATCTACGATGGGCAGAGCCAATTAACACTGCCAAATGGCGCAAGCTGGGCAACACCTTAATGGGGCACAATATTGTGACGATTTTAAATAAGAGAAATGAAGATTACCACTAAGAAATCGAGCCATTAAAGAAAACTGAGTTTCTCTTTGGACATTAGGAAGTAACAGACACAGGAAGCCTTTCAGACCCTGGCAGGTGGCCCACCAGGTGAGCGGAGGCCCTCATCTCCAGCCCTGGATGGAAGACTAGCTGACATATTGAGAGACTTCAGAGACCCCACCTGCATGGTGGATGCACTTTCAGTACTATTCAGCGCTGTGTGGGCTGTTGAAATGGCCCTCCTGACATTTATATTTGGCAAAACACCCAAGTGGTGATTTGTTGTTCCTAAGCAAATCACACATGCTCCTGAGGGGCAAAGTGTTTTCTCCCTGTACCTTAGGAATATTGGAACTTTTTTCTTCCTGAAATATCCATGCCTCACCTGGCAGTACCGGGAGAGAAAGAAAAGTGACTGTCACCCCAGCTTGTAACCCAGTAGTAATGTATTACTTGTAAAGCGCACTGTTGCCAGCCGGCGTCCTGGCGCTGTATACCGATGGGGAACCTGTCCTGGCTTTCCCTGTGGGATGGTCCCTACTGGGAGTCCCCAAGGTGGAGCCAGGCATCCCCGGCGTTGATGGGGCCGTTGTGGAGATTAGGCAAGCATATGCCCAGAGTTGCTGAGTGGGACCCCTGGTTAGAGTAGGCACCGAGGCGAGAATTATCGAGTCCGCTGACCTTGGTCCACGACCCTGCCGCATCGGGAATTGAACCCTGGTCCCGACCCGATTTCTGCTTCCGGGTCTGCTGCCTCTAACCAGTGAACCACACCACTCCACTGAAGGTGTCATGGAGGGCAGGCTGATCAGTCAAGAATTTATGATGGTAGAGAATGTTGTGTCGACAAAATCAGGTGGTTGCTTCATCTCTAAACTCAAGGGGTAAATAGCGAGTTTTATGGCTGTGTTCATGCTCTGCCAAGATCCAAATGACCATTGCAGAACATTTGTAACGCACCATTTTGAGATAAATCCAAATTATAAAAAATCTGCATGAAAAATAGCACATATATTTTAAACATCAGAGCACAACATAAACAAGTGTGTATTAATGTTTGCATTGCATTTGCCATTTCTTGACACTGCCTGCCTCTACAGTTTTAATGACTATGATTCTTTGGGCAAGATGTAGGTATCTAAATACCGGTCGGTAACAGCCAAAAATACCGATTTTTGGCCGTTACCAACCGGTATTTGGATACTGAGATATAGGGCATCTCAAAATACAGATTTGGTAATTTTACCAAATCGGTAAAATGACCGATTCGGTAAAATTACCGAATTGGTAAAAATACTGAATCTGTATTTTTAGATGTAGGTGGCACTGTAAACAGTGCCACAGGGCTTTAAGGATTCGTTATTTACCACCAACTATTAGTTGGTGGTAAATAACGAATACCTGTGTATATGCAAATCTGTGCATGTACACCTGTGCCATGTGGCACACATACATGCCCTTAGTGTATGTATGTGTGCCATATGGTACACAAGCCCTAATCAGGGGTGCAACAGGGTGTCAAAGTGACACCCTGCCACCCTTGAATTTTTCGGTATTTACCGAATCGGTAATTACCGATTCGGTAATTGACATTCATTCCTATGGGCCAATGGCAAATACCGAATCGGTAAATACCGATTCGGTAAATACCGAATCCTACCGATTCGGTATTTTTTACCAATTAATTACCTACATTGGATTTACCGATTCATAAATACCGAATCGGTAAAATTCGGTATTTATGAATAGGTTAATCCAAATTACCTACATCTAGCCCTTTGTCTTTTATTGAGTTATACCCCATGCACTTGTACATTGTAAATCACACCCTTCCTCTCAGGGTTCTAACTGTATCCTGTATTTTTCTTCTTCATATATGACTTTATTGTTATCACGGTGCTGCTCTCTGCAAATTCTGTAAAGCACTCTGATACCCGCAAGGGTCAAGTTTGAGCTATAGAAAACTATCAAAATAAAATAAAAATACAAATGAACCAAATTCCCCCTGCTACTATCGGCTACTCTCCCTGCCCCTCCCTGAGAAAGAGCAATTAAATTGTGTATAGCAGCAGAGCTACAAGACTGAAAACCCCTTGTGCTGCCGGTGAGTCATTTTTAACCCCTTCACTGCGGCGGCTATTCCGCCGCAGTGCTAAGGGGCGGGGCAGAAGAGCGGCGGGCCCATGCTGGTGACGGAACCGCTCCGTCACCAGCGTCGGTTGCGTTGTGCTTATGACGGAGCGGTTCCGTCATGGCCCCGCCCGCTCAATAGAACGCTCAGCACAGGCGCGGAATTCGCGCCGCACATGAGCGGCAGGCAGGCCATGACGGAACCGCTCCGTCATCAGCACAGCGCCACCGCAGCTGATGACGGAGCGGTTCCATCATCAGCATACAAGGGGTTAATGTGGCAAAAATGTTGTACCTGCTGCGCAAGGGGCTTGTAAATAAGCCCCACAATTCTACAGATCGATGGTAATGGGCCAAGAGTGCTGTAACAGAATGGAGTTATTTAGGAGAACTTTTTCTAGGGGGAGCCTAGGGTGGGCTTCTGTCCTGACTGCTGGGCGTGAGATGTTACAGAGAAGAGAGCCTAAACCCTAATGCAGCACATCCTGAAAGTCTTCATCTTACATCCTGGGACTTCCTGTACAGCTGCTGGATAAGCAGAGCACAGGGCTCTATTGAGGTGTTCACTACAGAGAACAGTTTAACTGAAATAACATAAAAAAATTGGATATGAAGTAAATTGGCTAGGAACAGACAGTGCATCCCGGAAATCTCATTCCCTAATTGTACTGCTCAAATCCATCTGATTCAGAGCTACGTTATTCATTTACTTATGATCATTTGAATCCTCTAGATGACAAATCTTGTTCTGTAAAAGAAGGATATAAACTTTGAGGGCATTTCTGCTGCGGTCAGAGCTTGCAGATGTTCATTCTTTATGCTATTTCGTCTGGGAAAACATTCTTAAAAAGTGATAAGTGTCAATGCATCTTATGTGAAACACACACACACATTGATTTGTGGGGCAGATGCATTAACCCACTGAAATAAGACAGCAAAAAGTCTGCGAAGATCTATGAGGAATGTCAGTTTGTACCGATTTCGCCACAGGAGCATAAACAATGTTAAGCGATACTGCATTTTTAAGGTACATTTTCCAAATGTTTCTCACACATTGTCAGTCTTCTTAGTGGAATTTCTAATAAGTACAAAAATTGAGTCAGGTGTTTTTTACCATAGGTTAAAATTCTAATTACTTCAAACAATGTTTGGAACCTGATCCCTTTTATCTAGAAAAATGAAAAACAGTGATCAGGGAACCCATCTTTTTATTTAATTTCAGTTCTGCAACAAGGGCGAAAATTCTGACTATCCTTGTGACGTAATCCTCATCGTCACGGAAATGTCTCACTCCGGTGGATGGGTTCAAGTCAGAATCAGACTCAGCTGGTAAAATGTCTCACTCTCACTCTCACTGGGCTCAATCTCAGCATGGAGAAGATTTGCCTGTCACAGGGTGAATCATTGCCAACCATTTTTTTCTGGATAACAGCACTACAATGAATCAAAAAGCTAATATTATGAAGCTGTAAATAGCTATTATGAAAGGTATTGTCATAAAATGGTGGCAATGCACCAATCCAGGGCTCCTCTGCTTACATGTGAGCTTGGTGTCTTTTCAACACTCACCCATCCAGACAGTGATGTTCACAAAGAACGACATTAGCCTGCCACAGGCTGTAATTTGTCCATCAATCCAGCCCCTTGGCGGGATTTTCACCTCAAAACCCCCGGTGCAGGGAGTTACTTGCTGATCGAATTTCTGCAGCTGTTGTGACATGGTGGCTGCATGTGGTACTTACGGATGGACAGATCACCAGGTGTGCTGACAGTCACATAATCGCTAAATTCTCCGCTCATCCGAAAGCTCATCGTCTGCTCAACTCCACCGCCCATCACAACCTGACGTATCAGCCAGGAATATGTCTAAATGAGAAAGAGCCAACGACAGGAAGCTTGTTATGTATTCCAATGCGTCAAAGAAACGATAGATTACCATAAAAGAGTATGGAAAGCAGTTGAGGGACCTTAAAAACCAGCTCACAGACTCATACTTGGGGTATGTGAGGCACCATGCAATGACTCGAGGCTGCCATATTACTGCACAGTGTATGATAGTTTGTCTCAAGGTATAATCAGAACCAGGTCCAACAAACTGCACCATGCGCAGCAAGAGGGCGCTGCCTCTTTCTGCCACTTGAGTAGATGTCCGATTCGAGCGGCAGCTTGCTCAACACGAACGAAAGGTTTCTCAACGCAAGTGCTAGCGGCCATCCACGACCACTCGCATTGAGAAATCTCACCGGAAGGTGGTCTGGAGGAAGATTTTCCTCACTCATGCTCGCCAACTTAACTTTGACGAGCGAGGAAAAAACTTCGCTCTGCTACACAGAGCAGAGTTTTTCAGAACTTTGCGTGCTACGCAGAGTGGGAAAAATTCCAGCTTAATATCACGCCCAGTCCAGGCCTACTTCTCACTACTATTGGAGACTCTTCAATAGTGAGGAAATTGAAGAGGAACCCTCCACTCTACATGGAGATATATGTGGTCGACATTGCGCCGTGGTATTAAAGATGAAATCTTGCGTGTTTTACATGATAACCTTTGTCCCCTGGCACAAGCAAGAACCCTGGTCCTGGGCCCTCGAACAAGCTGTTCATGCACTTTGTCTATGGGCTCAGGAGGGAACCTTTCTACCACTATGCAGGGAACTGTGATGTGGAATGTTGCAGGAAATGTGATGTTATAGAGGTGTCTATTTCAGTGTCATTGAGTAGTGCCGGATGTCATGAGAAATTAACCAGTTACTTATCGGAAATCTTTATCACTCCAGCTAAGAGTCCTTTTTGCCCCATTCCTTATTAAATAGGGAGCCCCGCGTCCTCCAAAAGTACATAATCGTTTTATGTTTTATTTTTTTAAAGAACTAATAAAACCCTGTGTTTATGTTTCTATTTCTAGTACACAGCATATAAATAGTCCCTCCCCTAAACCCTCTTCCTGTTATGTATGCCAAGCTATACTTGGCCGTGCAATATGGGAAAGAGGGAATATGATTAAAACGAGGAGGACTACTAGTCTGGGCAATGAAGATTACCAGTAAGTAACTGGTTCATTATCCGTTCATGGAGTCTTTCAGGCGCCTGTCCTAATTTAATGAGAAAATCCCAAGTCAGTAACTTGCACTAACAGATTATATGCAGAATTCTTTATTTTTCTATTCAACAATTACTTAATAGTTAATGAAATAACAGTATTACCAAAACAATCATGCATAGATTAACCCCTTCGATGCTGGTGACAAAGCCAGCTCGTCATGGGCGTTACCTGCGCTGCGCGCATGACGAGCCGGCTTTGTCACGTAACACGCGATTTTCAAATTCTCAGCGCGCAGCGGGAAAACCCGCTAGCGCGCATGCGGGTTAAGAAACATATAAAAAATGGTATTTAATGATGGTGTGATGTGATGACCAAATGGCTGTGTTGCAAATTTCCAAAAAGGGAACTTCCCCTCAGGGGCAGCTGATGTTAACGAGCGACGGTGGCATTTCCCTGCTAGCATCGGGGAAGAGATAAAAGAGAGAGCATGTGCACTATGCAGCAGCTTCAAATGAAGCGCTCACTGCCGATTACAAATTTAGGGGGCATATTACCAAGCAATAGCGATAATTATCGCTATTGCTTGGTTAGAGACAAAAATTTACCGCAGCGCTGCAGCGATTTTTACCGCAAATAAACCTTGGTATTACCAAGGTTTAACGCAAATGCGGTAAAAATCGCCGCAAAGCATGAATATCGCTGAAAAGTCAGCGATATTCATGCATTAGCGAGCTAATGCTCTTGGCCATGTTATCCACCTCCCATTGGATAACATGGCTAAGAACTGCTCAGGGCAGGTGTTAGCTTTTGGAGATATTCCGGCTTAGCGTGAATATCTCCAAAAGTTGGTAATAGGAGATAGCGATGTTAGCGACTGTTTTCAGTCTCTAACATCTTGGCACGCCCACTTTGCATCTCATTAGTGATAAATATCACTGACATGCAAAGTAGGGCCCAGGATGGTCGCTATCTCCTACTAGCTGTTGCTAACTGGTGTTAGTGGCAGCTAGGTAATAGGGAGATAATTTTATCTCCGCTTTCTTGGCTTTTAAAGCCAAAAAAGCGGAGATAAACCCCCTTGATAATATGCCCCTTAGTTTTTTTTAGGAATGAGGTCAGAGTCCTCCTGCTCATGTGCTGGCAGAGCGTGGACTATTGCTTGCCCTCAAAGCACATGCAAGGAGAGTGATGTCAGCCGGATGGGAGGGGCCAAAGAAAGCGTCAATGGTTAGGTTTTAAATGGGGGCTTATGCTGTGGCCCTGGCAGTTTCAGCAGAGCGCTATTGATTTAAACGGTAAGGGGCAGGGCTGGCCTATCTCAACACAGAGCAGTAAGTGGCACCAATTGGAGCACTCCCTTCACCTGCCTGCTACTTTTAGGCCTCCTGATTGGATAATGGGTGCTGGGGGAGGGGGAGTGGGCTGTGGATGAGTTCGGCTGTGCAACTCTGACATCATTAATCAGCATACAGCCGGTGCGCTGTATTCTACGTGTTGGCTGTGTTTATTGCTCAGGACAGACACTGGCACCGGCTGCAGTCACAGAATAGCAGTGCGGATTGTTGCAATACTAGGGTGTGACAACTGACATCAGGAGAGCCCTGCTTGGGAGCCCCGGGTGTTCAGCCCCGGTGTTGTTTGGTGTTTTGTAAGACTGGCAGAATGGCGTGCATAACAAACTGTGATACCGGTGGTCAGCCCGTGTTTCAAAGTAGAAATTTAGCATCTTGAATTAAATTGATATTTTTACTGTTTGCAAGTTACGCTGTTAATTATGATTTTAATTGGTGTTCGGTTGCTTACGTTTTATGTACGACACCTCACTATTTAACACTAACAGAATTCGTTTTATAATACATGTAGATTTTTTTCTTTTTTGCATTCATTTATGAAGAGCGCTGCATGATGTTCCTTTTTATTAAATATGTTTCAATATTATTGCTGTATGTTTAAATCCGCTGTAATTTTGGGAAGCTGTGTCTCAATAGTTTCCTTAAGCACCTGCAAAGTAACATGTTTGTGTACTACTGGGGTTAGTTATTTAGTACCGGGATGTCTACTTCACAGGCGCAGCAATGGCCACAGAAATTGTAATATAAAAACTATGCATTTAATTTTGTGTAGCGCCCAAAGAGAACTGAATTTATCCTAAGTGCTTCAGTTTTACTACTTAAGCATCAATTTTAGAGGGAATCATGCAATGAAATTCCAGAAGGAGTGCGATAAACGTACTCCCTGTAAGTCAACGTTATAGTACATCAACATACAAGGACACTATCTGTGGGTAGAAAGGACGAGTGAGCTTAACTTGCATTACACAAGCATCCCCTACTTGGTAGATAATTGGAAGGCAGGTAAAGTGATTTGCACAGGATCACCCACTTAGCTCAAGAAGGGAAGCAGAGATTAGGGCTCAAGTCTCCTAGTTCTAACGGAAACCAGAGGCATCCAGGTTCGACCACTATCCTTTAATTCTGGCATACTTTGTAGTCTTCCTTTTGTTTCAAACGGAAGACTTCTGACCTATCTTTGCTTTTGACACAACATGTATGCAAATGCTTGGTACGTATTCCCTACAATTAATCTGACATGGTGAGTGTTAGTGACGAAACGCAAAATTATGCCTCCAAAATAGAATGAGGGACTCTTTAGTCTCCACCATCTCACAAATATTCATTGACCTTGGGCTGAATGGGGGACTATTGAAGAACTGCCCCCACCTGCTAAAAGGCTGGGGCTCTTGCAAGGTGTTTTATGTGTTTTTTAAATTTTATTTAAAACCCATAAAACCTCCTTCTGTTAGTCAGGCACACTTACTTTGCTCGCTAATTTGAACTCTTCTCAAACTTTTACGCCTCATCAGTTTAAAAAGTCACCAGCCACCACTGCTTTCCCTTATTCTGCCAAGCAGGTCGGTACAGCCGTCGTAGAGCCACCCTGGACAATACCAGGAAGAGATTCAACCATTGCATTGTATGCTTGAGAAATCACCTGGTGAAACCACTCCACACTATTCCACTCCACCCCACACTGCGTCACTGCACTCTTCTCTGCATCACTCCACTCTACGCCTCTCTACACCACTCTACTCTGTGCCTATGAACCTCAACCCCACACTAATCCACTAAGCACCACTGCACTCTACCCCAATCCACTCTAAGTCACTCTAAACTACTCTGCACATCTGCACTCTGTGATGCTGCACTCTATGACGCTCTACTTTATGCCACTGCACACCACTGCACCCTACTCTGAAACAATCTACTCTACTTCATTCTATTCCAGTCTGTGGCATTCAATTTTACACCACTCCACGGTATGCCTCTGCAATGTACTCTGCGTCGCTCAACTCCTCTCTAACCCACCCTATTCTATGTAAATGTGTAGGCATTTATATATAGCGCACTGCTACCCGTGGGCGTCCTGGCGCTTCGACCACTCTACTTTACGCCACTGCAGTCTACGCCAATTCACTCTATGCCACTTTACTCAAAAACAATACACTATACGCCACTGCACTCTACACCAATCTATACTGCACCACTGCACTGTACACTACTATACTCTACTCTGTAACACTGTATGCCACCAAACTCTATGGAACTCTACTCTATACCAAGACACTCTATGTCACTTTACTCTGCAACACTATATGCCACTGCACTCTACACCAATGTACTCTACGCCACTCTACTCTATGCCTTTCGATTCAACACCATTGCACTCTATGATATTGTACTCTGCAACACTGCACTCTCTGCCACTCTACTATGCACGCTCTACTCTGCACCACTGCACAACTCTATACCACTACACTCTACTTTGCACCACTCAACTCTACACCACTCTACTGCACTCTACCCCAATGCACTCCACACTAATATACTCTATGCCAATACACTCTATGCCACTCTAATCTGCTGTGCACCACTTCACTCTATGACACTGCACTCAACGCCACTTCACTCTATGCCTCTCTACTCTACACTGCACCATTCTACTCCATGGCAGCGCACTCCAGCCCGCTCTACTATGCAGCACTGCACTCTTCATCACTGTACTCTACACCACTGTACTCCATACCATTGCACTCTATGACACCACTCTGCAAGGTTGCACTTTCTGCCATGAAGTCAACACCACTCTACTGCATACCACTGCACTCCATGCCTATGCACTGTATGTCACTGCACTCTGCAACTGCACTATACTCTGCACAATTTAACTTTAAGCTATTCTACTGCACTCTACCTCAGTGCAAAACTCTACATCACTCCACTCCACACCACGTTAATCCATTCTGAACCACTGCACTCCACACCTCTGCACTCTACACCACTGTACTCTATGCCACTACACTCTACTACTCCACTGTACTCCACTGCTCCACACTACGCCACTTCACTCCACTTTGCCATTCCACTCTCCTACACTACTCCACTCTATGCTACACCACTCTACAACAATCCACTCCGCTTTACGTACCTCTACTCTACAACACTCTTCTCTAGTCTACATAAAACCCTCTGCACCACTCCAATCTGCTGTACACCACTCCATGACACTCTATGCCACTCCATTCTACAATACTTTACTCCACTCTGACACTTTACTCCACTTTACGCCACTCAACTTTACTCCACTCTACGACATTCTACTCCTGCCTCGACACTCCTCAATGCTCTACACCACTTCACTCTACACCACTCCACGACACTCCACCTCACTCCACTCCATGCCACTTACTCTTCACCATTCCATAGCATTCCAGTCTATTCCACTTTATGACACTCTACTCTCCTTTACCCCGCTAACTTTTAGCCATGGTGAACAGCAGCTACGCTGATGTACAACATGGCTAAAACATATTGGCAAAGCCAATAGCTCTTGCTTTGGTGAGACCTATTTTCTTTGCTGGTGCTTGTTACCTTTTGCAAAAGAGCCATAAGAAACGAAGAAAGAAGTTGAGGGGCTGCAATGCGGGGACACACTAGTTAGTGTAACCATGCGCTTTATAAGCTCATTTATTATTATTATTATTATTATTATTATTATTATTATTATTATTATTATTATTAAACAAATGTTGAAATGATGCTGAATGGTAACAGATTGGTAGCAGATTGGAACTGTTTACCTTTCAGTATAGGGGCTTTGCCAACTGGGCTTGGCAATACCTGATAAAGGTTAAAAAAAAAAAAAGAGCAATGCCTATCAACACCCTCTGCTCTATGGAGCAGTGAGGCAATTTAAGGAAAGTGCCTAAAAATCCTGATTTAGCTTCGTTTTGCTGCTTTTGAATTCAAAAGTGTTTCGACCAGGGGTGTATTCTCCCACCCCCCAAATAAATACTGTTTTTCTTATCTTTCTGAATGATTCAATATTGAGGTTTCAGTTTGTTCATTTTTTGGACCAGGAACTTGCATATATTTAGGCCCAGATTTACCAAGATTTTGATTGGGTTAGCATCACTTTTTTGATGCAACCCCAATGCAAAATCAGTTTTTTTATTAACAAAGCTACTCAAAAGTCGATTTGCGTGGCTTTCTAACAAAAAGTAATGCAGTGCAGCACACAACACTGGCTTGCATTACTTTGTCTCATGTAGGCGTCCCGTGGTTGGTGCATGGGTGTTTCCGTGCATTCCCCCATGGATTTTGACACCAACCCATATTTACAAAGATTTGTAGAAATAGGTTGGCAACACAATGGTGTGCCTACCTAAGGGTGGCGTAACTGGGAGAAATATCTTTATTTCTTCTGGTTTAATTTCTCTTTGCATGTGTGCTGCATTCTGCAGCACGCATACAAAGAGAAAAAAACCTCCAAAATAGTTTATGTGCATAAAGGTGCCCCATTGTGTACAAAAACTATCCTGACCATAACAAAGACACCCTTGCACTATGACACAAAGATGCCTGCATTGGAGCTAAGCAGGATAAAGTGAGCTAGGTGTGGAGAGAGAACTGTGCCATTTAAAAAAAAGATATGGGCCCTGATTTGTGAGAAATTACGCAATACTGTGGCAAAACAGTGATGCATCAGAAAAAGTTGTGCTGCGGTGCACCAGTTCCAAACGCCAATGATGCACCATATTTATGGTCGTAGGGTTACAAGGTGCGTCCTAAAAAAGAGACACATGTGCACCAAAGTGACGCTAGGCTGCTTTGCCAGTCATAAAGCAACGTTTACGGGCCTCAAAGCAGCTTTGCGTCACATTGGAGTGTGTCACATCAAAAATACCATAAAAGTGACGCATTTGAAAACATTTGTTTACCTATACCTCAGAAGGGAGAGATGGAGCAGGTACCAGGCAGCAGCAGTCAGGGCAGCAATCCCTATACCAGTCAGAATAAAATTTTAATAACAGAGGTGATAAAGCATGAATATCAACCTATTGCCACCTCAAAATTGCTATTAGGGAAAAAAGAGGCCATTTGGCAGTCCATAGTGGACAAGATTAACAGTGTAGGGCGAGCTGAAAGGACAGTGCCAGAGTGCACAATGCACTGGCATGATTATATGCATAGGACCAAGAAGAAATTCGCCCCTTCCAACACTGCCAGTAACCATAACAGCCAGTGGCGTAACAAGGTCAGGTGGTACCCGGTGCAGAAGATTTCTTGTCACATATTTTTGCCATTTTGTCACCCCCATTAGTGATGACACCCGGGGCGGCCCACACCCACCACACCCCCTTCCTACACCACTGATAACATCACAACTACCAACCATCACACACTTATAAGTATCACATTTTTACTATACCAGGCCCCCAAAGATATAAGAATGGCTTGGCAGCAGGTATTGATTAATTTTATAAAAATTGAACTAATACACAACTGTTGTTGTGTTAATCTCTAAATTACAAACAAAGCCATTATGTGGCAGACTGTCACAAGAGCCGGTGTTGACAGTTAAGCACCGGTGCTGAGCACCAGAATCCGCCAGCCCAAATTAATCACTGGTCCAGGTTCACCTTTGTATACTGGGACTTGTAGTGAAATGTATAACATGAGTGACCAGGACTGAGCCCCACAATACTATGCATAATACATGGACTGGAACACCACATCATTCATGGACACTGGAACTCTGCCCCCCCTTGTCTTTGACAATGCGGGCCCCTTGTACCATGTGGCTAGTGTGTATGTCTTGGGGCCATACAATCAAGTCTGGACTGCAAAGCAATGTAATTGTAAGGGGTTGCCACAGGATTAAATACTCACCTGAGAGGGGTTCAGGTGTGGTGTATTTGAAGTATCCATATCTGAAGTGATAGAATGAACGCCAACATGTAATGTCCTTCAATAATTTTGCAATGATCAAGGCAGTAATTGATGGGTGCTATCCTGAAACATGCTCTGTCCGTGCATCCAGGAAGGTTTTGGCATTTTTCTTTGTTGCTCAATTGCAATACTGTCTCACATTGGGGGTGTTGGTGTCACATGAGGGTGAAAGTATGATCTGTGTGTCAACAATATGTGACAGAAAGGGGAGTCCCTGAGTTCACTAGAGGATTGACAGAGCAGTCTTATACAGGTACAAGTGAGCAGGACTGAGTTGATACTCTGCAGATAACCAAATCTGGCAATGACAAAATGAGTGTCAGTGGTAGCAAACTTCCAAGTTTGACTGGGTCTATCCCTCAGAGTTGGTACACAGTGCCTATGGTTCTGAACTATGTAGACAAATGTGTGTACTGAAATCACATGAGTATACACAAATAGGGAAACCATGGTAAGTACATGTCCTTACACATACCTGCAGCATACAAAGGTTGCTAGCTGTGTAGAGTTGTGTGGATGCAAGATGAGCCCTTAGCCACATAAATGCACAATATGCATGCAAGACAGTACAACAGCTGAGTAGTGGCCAGAGGAAATGCAGGCACCCGGGTGTCTTGCTGCAATGCACACAGCAGTGGTGTTACAAAGGGAAACTCCATTGGGTATAGACTACATGAAGAAGAAAGATAATCACTAAGGCCGATGTGGACCTTCCCGCCTCTTACACTTCCCAGCAGGGCAGGCCAGCAAGCTGTGTAACTGTTTTGTAATGTGTGGTATGACACAGAATGCCACCCCTGTTACTCAGGAGTCCTGTGAACAATGTAGAGATAATGCTGTCTCAAAGGTAACCACAGTGAATCTTGGCAACAATTCCTACAAATAACATATGTACTACATATCAATGTTGAACTGAAAGTTAATGAGAATAACACCTGTAGGTCTGCCAAAGTTATAATAATAATAATAAAGAGCTTATAGAGCGCCCAGTAACGCCATCTCGGCGTGTCCCCGTTACTCATGTCAACATCTAGCATAGATAACCATTAACATATTCCAATGTCATTGCAGGGGGAGAAACAACACCTCCTGGCCAGCAGTCTGTACTGAGATGACCGGACTGTTGTCAATTACTTCATGTACCCGCCCCCCCACATGGACGATGATACCTTCTAACAACTCCTGGATTCCATTCGAGCACCTTATCCGGTAATGGCAAGGGGTGACAGCGTCACTGGGTTTCCAGAGGAAACGCCTACTACAGAACATGCCGTCTGCCAGCCAAAGCCCAAGCCCGGTCTCCGAGGACCCCCAAGATGTCTTCCAATGGTGTGTGGCAGGAGTCCAGCAACAGCTGGTAATTGAGGTTCCGGTGGGGATAGAGACCATAGGTGCCTCAGTCCCAATAAGGCCATCTCTGAGGCTATCAAAGGTATCTACTCTTTGCTCCATAGAATGGAATAGTCCCTGACTGACATTGTTGGTGTTCTGAGGCAGAGGCAACAACAACAGTTCTGCCAATGTGACACCTGTGAGATTGCCACCAAACTGGGGTCCATTCGCACTATCCTCCAATTTATGGAGCGTAAGCAGGACTTCCACATTGCTAGTATGGGTGACTTCCTCTGCAATGTTATTGCTTTGCTGACAAACCATCAGGCTCTTGTCAGTGCTGTGCTGCCCTCCTTGCTAGGACAAATGCTGTCGGGTACAGGGAAGCCACACCTTCAGCCCATGATGTAAGTGGACCTCAGATACCTCCTGCAACAACACCACCACCCTCAAGGGAGGCACAACACACATCAGAGGAGGACTTTACCACTTACTGGCAGAGAGCTACCCACATACATATGTCTGTGCATCTTGGCTAGTTTACCTTGGACCGGTGTTGAGTATCATGCCATTGCCCTTGTCACCTGGTACTGTCCCCTTTTTGTTTGCCCACATGTTAATCTGATCCATTTGTGGACTGTTAACGAGGCCTACCCTCCTTAATGGCAATTTGGACCTCCTACTCACTGGAATATTCCGCTACTCGACATTTCACATGATATGTATCCCCCATGGACTCTGTCTGGACATCCATTGGCTCTCAAACAGTGTTGGGATTGTTGCTGCAAGAAGTGCTACTTTAATTAGCCTGTGTACACACCTGTAAATAAATGCACTACCTTGAACCAGCACTTTGTATGTCTGTTGCAGATAGGACTAACTAGACCATGGTGGGTGTGCAGATCCCAAAGCCACTTCTTTCCATCTGAAGGGAATTGTGCTACAGTCCCTATCGTATGCTCTTGTTGGGCATGGCCAAGCATCATGTATATCCCCTGCCACAGCATTATGTGGAAGATCTCTTTGAATTATTGAACATCATGGTGTGACAATAAGCATCTGTATGTTGAGTGCCACACAGTGAAAAATACCAACTAATCGCACAATTGCAATTTGCACAAATTGGGTCCTGTGAGGCATGTGAGCAACTAATTTTCACACATCCACAGATATTCCACTGAGTTATCATGACATCGTCATCATGCACATATGTCAGCTGCAATGCTTAAATTGAATATATCCTATGAGTACAATCATAATTCATGCACTGACAATATGCAGATACTATCGGCCAGACACCTTCTGTATAACATCATACGTATGCCACCAAGGATATAGAAAATCAGTGCCACACCTTGGATGTCATTAAGCTTGAGCTGCAACTATTAAGTATTTGGGGTTGTGTGCCAAATGGTAAATGGTGTAGTAAAGCACACTGGGATACATAGGGACACTGTGTCCCTTTGTCCCCGAGGGCCCTCACATGCATTAAGTGTCCGTATAACCACACATAACATCAATTGCAGTATATACACATAACAATACATAGGAGCCAGATCACAGACCCTGAAGGCAAGCTACTCATCCCTAGGCTAAGAGGAAATGTCAGACTAATGTCTTTACTAACTTAGCAAGTAGTTGCACAAATTCACAGGTAGGTAGTGCCATACTCAGCATTTACTCAATGGCAAGTACGATTTACATTTCCAGTCAGGTGGGTGCCAGTTTCATGGATACTAACCAGCAAACAACAAGGAAATACTAGTACATTGGTGCGTAAGTGACATGCATCAGGGTGTGTCCCAACACAGCCATGAATGGGCACTATGGGGTGGCCGATCCATCCCTCCTATACATGTAGCATAACTTCCGTACAGTGCTATAGTAGGTGACTACCTATGTTTACCTGTGTGTCCATTTACACAAGGAGGACCACTTACAGTGCCCAAAAGATGTTGAAGATTCTTTAAGTGACTCCTTTGCAACGTTGTCTCACAAAGTTCCTCATTTCTAGAAACACTGCAGGGAATTTCTACATTGTGTAATTAGATCAACCTAAGCAATTATGACAACTCTTATGCAGTAAAATATTGCACATTTGTGAAAGTAGAAAAAGTCTTCATATATTAAATTGTTATCCTCACTAACTAAAATTACCTACCCTACACTAACACTATCTAAACCAAGCCTAAAATAACTCACCCAACCTATCCTACACTTACTAACACTATCTAAACTAAGCATAAACTAACTTAACCTACCTATCCTACACTAAACATATTTTTAGGCTACCATAACCTATCTTAACGTTACTTAGTGTATGCTATACCTTTGACACAAAAGACATGTTAAACATCAGCACCCATGCCCCCTAACACACATAGTCACACAATACAAACATAAACTACACCTATATAGAAACTAACTACACAATAAATCCTAAACAAATATATATTTTTTTGTTATTTTAATTTTATATATATATATTTTTTTTGTTAATAACAAAGCCCAAACATTATCCACCCACACACTATAACTTCATTAATATATAAAAACTAAAACCTATAAAATATTCTAAAAATCTCAAACCTATATTATCTAAACCTATACTATCTACTAACTAACTAAAATACTACAATATACATGGAAAATTACATTGAAAGACAGATGCCCACAGTAGTTGCAATATTTGCTTCACTGCCTCCTCTAGGTTGGACAAGTGGATGCGCTAATGGCCCTGCTCCTCATGAATAGCGTCTGGTTTTTGGTTCAGTTTTCTAAGTTCACAGATGATTGTGTAATGAAACACCGATTCTCTATGTCTGTGCCTCCTGAACCGTTTGGGAAGACACTGTGTGGCTGCCGGGGGAGTCTTAGAGAAACACTTTGGGCTGGCTGTGGCTGGCTTGGGCCTGCTCTGGGTTGGCTTGGTCCTGCTCTATCCTGCCTTGGGCGTGGTCTGTCTTGGCCAGTGGGCGATGTTGGCACTGCAGGTGTGGTTGGTCCAGAAATGTTCCAGAACCCTGCAGCTCTAGAAGGTACATACAGCTTCTGCATCATTTCATATACCTTAGCTACATGCCTCACATGTCGGTAACATTCCAGACGTATTTCAAAAGTGCGGGTATCATCAGCTATCATGTTGTCTAGGGTGAAAATAGAAATAATTAGTTCTCACAGCCAGAACATGTGCATGACGACTGGGAAATTGAAATTGTCTGACATTAAAACACAATCAAATGTTCCTGACAAGAACAATACCAGCAATAGGGATAGACATATGGACAGTATGTTGTAACTACATAGATACCCTCTACTTGAGCCTGGGAAACTGAGTCAAGTGCCATCTGTGGAGGTGCACAAAATGTAACAATACTCACAATGAGATAGATGCCATATTGTGTAGGACAAATATTCACACTCATGAAGTTGTATGAGCTAAAATTTGTTACATGGGCCTGATTACTCCAATTCGGTTTTTGGAGTTGTGTTCTGCAAATGTGCTGATCATCGATCATGAACATATGTGTAAGTGGATAAAGTGATACAGTACAGACAGTGTGTCTTGCCTTTCCACACCCCATCTGGACAATCACAAGGCTGCATACGTTGCTGTCTTCACTCACTCAGTCTCAAATAGTTAAAACATTGGTATGGGGTTGTTATGTACCTCCTGTAGAACATGATTGGGGGTGATTATTAACATTTACACACAGGAAATAGTACGGAAATGTCAACATTATCTCCAGCTTCAGACTGGTAGAGAAAATCATGAGAAGTCATACTTAAACATGCACATGTACGCACATCATCTTAAGGCTGCATTTGAAGCTATGCATCATCAAATTAACATAGCATCTCAGTTGTGTGTGTATGCTTGACGGACTAGCCATCTGGTGGAATCATGTATTTGATTTGAGAATGTATCCTTGCTCTATCACTATGAGGAAGACTCAAGTACCACTGAGGCTGGATCAGAACAGACATACATCATGGTAGGCTCACACATCGAATATCTTAATGTCCTTCCTATGATTACCAAACACATGAACAAATACACATGTAGGTAATGGCATATCAATAGTTGTCAGTCACGGTCCAAACACATTACTTATGAAGATGTAGGTTAATCACATTACAGGACAACAATAGGAGAGGCAGGGAGATTCAGGAACACTCTCTTAGTCACCGGTTATAGTACATAAACAAAAGAAGAGAGGTTAAATGTGTCTCAGAAGCCACAGAGACGGAGCGATGCAAGGAAGGAATTACACACCCAATTTGGGTAGATAAGAAAGCCCTCACACACCGACCTAGTCAGTGTCATGCTTCATCATAGGGCCCCACCAAAGAGGCAGAGTGCCTCTTTGGTGTGCTACGACGCCAGAAGACTTTGGAGCTGGTTGTGTGAGTGGGCGTGCAGTGAGGTATATGGGTAAAAGTACCTAAAGAATATCTCAAAAAAATGTTTTATTGATAGATCCCTAAGACACGATTAAAAAGTTCTTATGTGTCTGAATTTACAGCCAAAGGTAATGGTTTGGTTTAATTCAGAAATTACATAAAGTCAGTCAACATGTTTCAGCCTTTTACAGTGGTGTTAATTTACCTAGGCATTCATCAGGACTAGTGTGAACCCCGGCGGTATGGACTCTCTAATCGTCCACCCTAACCTGGGGACGTGAAAGTGAAAAAGTAAAAAGTGTAGTAAAGTGCAAAAAAAGGGGGGGAAGGAAGAGCAAAATAGCCCGTTCCTAAAAAGCTCCTGATTTAGGAGTGTTTCTGCACTTTAGGTTATGGCGCTAGCTGCACCATGGGTCTCGGGAGGGGGGTAGGAGCGTACCTGGCTCCCCTCCCTCAACGCTCGCCACCCGCTAAGCACCTAGCTTAACCTCTGGACCGGATCCGTGGTCCGGTCCAGAGGTTAAGCTAGGTGCTTAGCGGGTGGCGAGCGTTGAGGGTGGTGTGCATAAACATATGCTGCAAGTACCATAATCTACTGTGTTTCCTTCGTGATGACAATCCAGGTGCCACTGACATACATGTAAAATAATTCCTGCGTACATTTTGTCACACTGATACATGGACAGGTCACATGTCTGCAAGCAAATTATGCGTAACACAGCAGGTGTGTTTGCCCATCATTTTGGTCAGTAAACTGGAATATTTCACCTGGAGATCCCTAAAACGTGCTTCATGTCTGAACCCTTGATGCTGCATTTAGATGGAACATATGTTGTAGAATCACACCGTATGTGAATCTGATTTCATGATACCTATCCTGTCCCTGCTTGGTAACAATGGCTGTGTAAAAATAATACACATCACCTGACCGTTCTTAATGCACAAATTAGGACATTAAAAATTGATCCCTGCACAGCTTTGCTTAGTAGTGCAGATTTCACAGTGCTACAACATACCTTCACTCGACATCTCATGGCCTGTGCCATTTGTTGTACCAGGAAATGTGTCTGTGTGGAACACAATGCAGAGTGTCTGCTTGTTATGACACTGTACACACAGCAATATATGCTGCTCATTACAACTCACCCTGAGGGCAGGGTTTTACATTCTTGTAAATTATATACACTATAAAAGGGTCCCTCATCTCTGCAATGGACTTTCTATGTGGCAGAACAGAATTTCCCCCGCCAAGAACTGCAGGAACCACAAGAACCTGCGGGCGAAGCGGCACCGATCGGGAGTGCCGAAATACTGTGGTGGCCATCTTTGTTTCTCGGTATAAAAACACACCCCTAGAGTGCGTCTTTCCTTGCTATTCTTCAATGTTCCTGATGGCTGGAATGCTCCACCCATTTGAGGGTGGTCAAGCGAGGGGTGAGCCGCTTCTTGTGGTTGGTCTTCATGGCTCCATTTGGCGTTGGCGGTGCCTCGCTGTTTACAGGGTGCTTGCTCCTGGGCCCAGCTAGGTCATATTTCAACTGCATGGAGCGGATGGCAAGTGCTCTATGACTGCACTAGTTTTCCCAGAGAAGTGCAAAGCCATTCAACTATGCACTGGGGTAAAAGCTAAGTGTACCAGCAGCATGAATGCTCATTCTTAGCTATTAATATTGCAGTATTCTTTTCATGACTTTTCTAGTTCAGAGAGGGTGATTATCTCTGTTTTCTTTGTATAATTGATCTGCAATTTCATCACATATTTCCTATGCTTTAAAGACAAAGTTTATTACCAAGAAGCAATGAGATGTCTCATCACTTTCTTAATCTATGACCCTGGAGTAATGATTATTAACTCCTTCCTGGTCCTTGTGCAATTCAGCCAACAGTCTTACAGTGCATGTGGGTGATTATAATTGAGTGAATGTATTCATAATATAGTGTAATTGGCTGCCGAAACCTTTAGATGATCTGTTTTACATCTTGTCTTTTATTAACTCCAGGTTTCACACTGTGGTATTGGCTCCTTGCATACGCTGTTCCTAGGACATAATCCAAAAGAGACAGCAAAGGAGACTCCTCCTGGATGCAAAGTTTTCCTAGACTGTTGTTTATTGTTTTATCCACTCCCCCATTCCCTTGGGTGCACTTCTTGGGGAGCAGTGCTATATGTTCTCCAATCAGAACACCAAGGGCAGTGGTCAGACCAATTTCTCACAATCATCCCCACCAGCAGGACAGGTCGGGTTTGTGTTTATTCTGTGCTAACCTATCTGACAGTGCCACATGATGCTCACTGTGCCCAAACCAACATGACTATAGACATGACACTCTAAGTACATATTAAGAGATGTGCACTTCCTGTGGGACTGCTTGCCTACACCTTACAGTCTCAACATTCTTAGTCAGTGAGACGTCCTAAACAAACTTTGAGCATATTCTGAACTGAATTACAGACTGACAGCTCATTGATGGTAGCTGAGTGTTATCTCCCAACATACATCACAATTGATAATTTCCACATAGATCATACACAGACATCACAATGGTACTTACATATACTAATTACACTGGTGGCATTGGGGTCCTGGAAGAACTCCACCTCTACCCTTGAGATTGGAAAAGGTTCACCTAGGAGACATGAGAAGAGGACATAAAATTGTAAATACTGCTTTCATACAACCTTTTTATGGACTAAACTATTATATTCCAGTATTTCTGAAGTACCCAACCTCAGAAATACACATACAGCAATGTGCACGCATCTAGTCCATTTGCAGGCCTGAGCAGGCTGGACGCTGGATTTCAGATGCACCCAACATGACATTCCTGTAGCATGCATCAAGGATGTGATTCATTGAATAATTCTGGACAAGATAAAGGCAGAGTCCAGTGTACAATGGCACATGGGTGACATGACATGATTGACCCTAGGAGTAACTAAGGGGCATAATAATGAGCCCCTTGAACCACACTACCATCACTTTTGCTCCAGTGCTGCTAATCAATCAATCATATATAGGAGGTCTCATAAAGCCAATTTGGGTGGTTTAGAATGGCCTTATAAGTATGGAATAAGGCAAGACAGCACAAAGAGCTGCGTTGCCTTACTCTGCACCAGGGATGCATTCCATGGGTCTTGTGGTGGCTGTTCACATGCAACACCTATGTTCACTGATGCTTCTCCATATTGACAAAACCGTGTAGACCTGAGGATGCGCAAAGACCTTATGGCTCTCCAGGCGAGGCACAACAAGGAGATATGACTTGATTTCTGCTCGTTGTATCTTCTTTCAATGTGTGCCTCATTTTCCAGAAAGAGGAGAAAGAGTCACAGGATTGTTTTTGTGCAGGTAGTTTCCCCTTCCAGCAAAAACACAATCTTTGCAACAACACAGGTGCAAGGATGCTTGCATTGGTGCTAGTCTGCCAAAATGGCGCCTGTACAGGGTGAAGGGCCAGAAATGCACCATCTTAGATGAATATGGTGCATTCCTCTCCTTAACCTTTGGCATCGGGCAGCAAAGCGATGCTTCTTGCTTTGCTGGCCTATGCCAAATCCACATTGATGCAGCCCTAAGTTCCATTACTTTACATCATCTCCTCATATATAGTTATATTGGCATATGTTTGGTATATACTGTTATATGGTGTAAAAACACATATTAAGTACAATCCATGTTTATGTTTTACATTCCGGATAAAGGTACATCAAAATATTCAGACAGAACATACATACATGTTCACCAAACTCAATTCCCAAGAAGTCAATCACATCAGCCTCCCTTGAGATGACATCTGCCCATCAGTGCTTCATCTCGTGTGTTGTCCGTGCGACCTTGAAGATTTTGTTTATGGTACCAGTGCACCCACTCCCAACGGTCCTTCATGTCCTTTGCAGATTAGCCCTGGCTAACTCTGCCACCAGCCACAAGCATCCTAGGGACGTAGTGGGCAATGCACCCTCCTAGCTCTGGCTCAGAAAAATTGTGCCCCCCACCAGACATATTCCCAACCCTACCCAAAAATACTAAACAACTATCCTAAAATTACACCTTACAGATTATGATTACCCCAACAGACAAAACCCAAGGCTTACACCCGAAAGTGCAATGACAACTAACAATACAAAGCAATGACACAGGAAAATATATGTATGTGACAGAGTCAAAATATAAACACAACCCACACTGATAATATCAACACTCACACTATACTCTCAGACACTCTCAAACAACCTCCTACACCAAGCACAGAGTAACAGAGCATAATTGAAAGTAACTTCAGATATCCTAATTTGCAGCTTGGCTCACCCAAAGCGTTACTTACAGGCTGTATCCCGACTGTTTTAATGAATGTATATTTGTTTAGGACACATCAGTACTAAAATAGCCAATCTGTGATTAACGCACAACATGTTTTGCCACAATGCTTTTTCAATGCATTGGCATAAATGCATGACTTACGACTCACACAACAGGAGAGATGCGACACGCAAATGGGTAGCTGCGTGGGCTGTGACCCACACAAGCGGCATATTGCCTGAGAAACACTCTAGGGACCAATGCAATGCAAGCAAAGACACCTTGGTCTCACTTTCCTAGCTCTTTTTTCTTATCTGAGAGGTTTAATCTTTTCTGATGAGTGAATTTTATGTAGTCATAGGATACAATTCATGGGCAGTTGACGTGGGACATCTCAGCAATTTATCTTTCAGCACTGCACTATGTCAAAGTTGAACAGCTGGATTCCTTAGTATTCATCATATAGGGGGAATTCCTGTCTTTTCTCCCTGCACTGTCGCATTGTTGGCAGCCTAGCTACAATGCAGGGACACTTGCACTACAGTGGAAGGGTGCCTGTGTTTGGCCTAGGTACACAATCCAGGGCCGCCAAAGGTCAAGAGACAAAAATTGAAGGTGCTATATTATATACCTTACATTTCTTGCAGTGTGATTGGAATCATGGCTGTGGCATAAGGAGACTATCTACGATACACTTTGTGGCCATGCCCATTATATGCCTCTGTATTGACACCCACAGTACAGCATGTAGACTATACTGTAATTCAAATATATAAGACAGAAACTGACATCATGAAGAGCAGGAGACAGACTCAGTCATTGCACACTCTTTGGTACTACACTCAAGTTGGACTACGGCACAGGGTCTGCCGCTCAACACACTGTAGCAGCACACACAACCTCTGGATGTGCACACTGTTACACATTGCTGACATTCTGTTGCACATAAACTATTGTGTAGTCCCTAAAAATACATAGGATCTGCATGTTTGTTGGACAACATAAACAAATGGATTAGTGTCTAGACTGATTCTGGACACCCCCGCAGGACATGTCGGCCTGTAGACCAGCTAACTCACAGTGCCACCACAAGCTCCCTAATCTTACCAAGGAGCGAATAGTTTCTAGAAAAATCGAACATGACAACCCTTGAACCTTCAGGGATCGTAGAAACAGTACAGTACTTTTCGCTTAGTCAATCGTGCTCACTTAGTCTCAGAGAGAAGACACAGAACAAACGTTGGGGACGTTTTCAATAAGCATTTATTGAACCAGCGTCATGCTAGTATAAAACATATGTACTGCAACAATCACTAGACAGAAGCAAACGTAAGAGATTACAAGCATCAAAAGAGTGAACAGTAGATACATTTCTATAATGGTGCTAAAGCCATGAATATATGCAGGCACACAGAAAAGCAGTAATTGTTGCGTACTCCTACGATGCGGACCCTACCTAAGTGTACTGAATTGTACCTAGCATTTATGTGTGTGTAAAGCCAAGAATCCCCTAGGAAATAGCCAACCCCATCCCATTACCTGATGGGAGAGAATGATGGACCCCATCTTGGTCACAAGTTAGACACCTCGCAAGGGATGTCAGACCGCTGCGTGTTGAAGCTTCAGCATGCCGGGACCTCACTGTCTTTGTCAGCGAGGAAGCGTCTCCTCTCCCTAACTAGTGAAGCTGCAGTTCTTTTATACCAAAACAGTAGCCTCAGGGGTTCTACCAAAATCGATATGTTGTGAGAACGATTATGTAGATGACCCTAAATCAATAATTGTAACTATGCAATGTAGCCTGGTCGCCCTAGGATGAAGATGGCGATGACTTTTGTACAGAGTATGTTAATCCAGTATGTACATTGTGTGCAGGGGATTTTTACTAAGAGTCATCCTGCATAGTAAATGAGGTTAGTTTCAAGGAAACCAATCGACAAGTATTCAGCACATAACTGGTCAAAAGGTCAGTGCTAGAACCGTTATGCAGAGCAAGGTAGGACAAATGTAGGTTATAGGTCACTTTCCTACTTAGGTCTAGTTTAGGGACCATAACAAAACAAATGTTCTGCACATGCTGTTATCATGCTCAAGAAATTGGGAAAATGTTATGTAGGTGATAGGCTAAGTGTGTCACACAGAAACAGACCTTTTGAGTAGGTGAGTGAACCATTTGTCATCACTGAAGTGAAACATGGTTAAATGGTCAATTTAACCTGTGAAGTTTATTTAACATGATGGTGCCATTCACACATGTTCTGTGTCTTACTCCTTTCTACGTTCATACATTTACTCTGCGAGCAGGCCTTTGTTTGTGCCTCCTGGTCCAAGGATACTGCATTTCCTGACACAGGCATATGATATGGTACACACGCAACCTTCCTTATCACCTTTGGGTGGCTACAAGATTTGTGATCCCCTCACCTATGCACTTGAACACTCAGGTTAGAGGCACGCAACTCATGCCATGCAGAGGGAAGTTCACATCACAATCACTCCATCTGACCATGTGCAATGAGTTAGTGTGTATGCACATACAGTTTTGTCTGCCTTTTTAACCAACTGAAATGGAACTCTTGACATCTCAGTATCCTTCAATTCTTCTGATGTTGGCATGTAACCAGGGTTACTTGAGTTAAGCAATTGTGCGGAAATTTCCTCCTAAGTATATATTTGCCACATAATACATCATCAGCTACATACTCAGCTGATTTTAACAAAAAAAGTTTTGTTTGTAGCTCAAACGGTTCAAAGGTTACTATAAATTCAGCAACACGTGTTGCTATGCAGTGGAAGGCCCTCTGTGAAGCTGGACTGGCCACCTTTCTGTTGCTTTTTGCTATGGTTAGGTCTTCTGCTTGTACTCGTATAGAGCAAACAATCCGATACAGTGATACAGTGTTACCAAGTTTTAAAATTATGAAATAATGAAGTAATACCATTTCAAAATGTGCCACATTATACCACACACTTTGGCTTTTCTTGGTGTATAATTTACTCAACCCTGTAGCATAATTTGGCCCTTTCCTGATGCATATTTCCAATGGCCCTGCATATAACCTATCCAACGTCATGTTGGTCTGCCTATTTACTCCGTGTACAATGTCATCTGCTCATATTGTATTTTTACAGGCCTTTGTTCCTCATTGCATTGCTGAGCAATCATGGCAAATGTGTCCTTTATCTACTGTCATTTTTGTAGGCCAAATGGCTGATTGCTATAGTATAGATACAAAGGCAGGTCAGCTATGTATAACGAGAAATGCAGTGGAGCAAATCTTTTATGAGCAGTTGGAATTTTCCCTGTTAAAGAGCTGTTTGTTAAGTTGACCCGGAGCCAGGTATTTTGACGTAACGTTACTAAAAATGTAATAGGGTCCAGTTCATCCCCCGTTTTCTTAGCTTCTCCCATAATTTACTTTGATTTAATTTATCAAATGCAGATGAATAATCTACATAGCAATGGTACAGGCAAAGATTTTTTTATTCAGGGGTTATTTATAAATTAGTCTAAGAGCAATGCTATTATCAACTGTTGCACATCCTTATCTAAATCCAGATTGATCAAAAGGAATTACATTGAAATTCATCACATATGTGTATAAATCTTACGCTATGAATTTTGCAAAGAGTTTAACCTCACCGTCAAGAGTAATAAACCACTAATTATTTGGACCTTTCTTGGAGCCTTTCTTGTGTAAAAGATGAATAACAGCTTCTTTCAAGGAAGGCAGGATGGTACGAGATTCCAAGACCTGGGCACTATTTCTACTATGGAGATTCGTAGCTCAGAGTTTAAAAAGGGAATTTAGATAGACCAGCACTGTTGCCAGCATAAAGGCTTTCAATATATGTTTTCAGTGAGTCATATAAAATGAAATAATGATTGGCAACTCAGTCTGATCTGATGCCACTCCCTACTAAGGTTCAATTAATTTTACATTACCTATTTTGATGCAATAACATAATTTGGACCATGCAGTATTTTGGGTTCTTCTGCAAATTTCTTGAATTCCACTTCTACAACGCTTTTAATCATCCTTTTTTAGGTCGAGCCTGAGCCAGCACACAAGCACTGCTCTGCGAAGATCTGTGGTAGTTCAGTATGGAGAGAAGCTTCGCCCACTACTCCGCCCTTATTTTTCATTGGTTTGTGTGTTGGTCCTTTGTAAATGCTGTCTTCTGATTCATTATGAGGTGTGTTAGTCCCTCCTTAGTACAGCCATGTCTCTATTTTTGTCCTCCCATTGCTACTGGCCCCTTTACTTGGTTGTTACACGGTAAGTGTACTTTTTGTTTCCACATCTTCTGTCGTAGGAATGCGCTCTTTCTTTTCAACATCTCGCTGGTCACCTTGTTCCTCCCATCCACCAAGTGGCGCACTTTGGTTCCCTACTCATTGGCCGCTGGCCACTCGCAGCCTGTGTTGCAGGTCCCTCACTCCGCAGCACTGCCTGAAGCCACCGAAGCCCATCTCCCTCTCTCCCTGTCCGGCCTGGCCCTTCGCTGCATCTTACCTCTTTTTGCGCGTCCGTAATATCAGAAGGAGCAAAAATATACTTCTGATGGGGATGAGGCAAAACTTACAAAGCGTGGCACCATGCAACAAACAGCATTTTTGTAGCCAAGCAAGTCTCTGCAAAACATTTGAAGGTGTGCGTTTATTTCTGAATGTGCTCTTGCTGTGCAAGTGCCATTCCATGAGCGCTGCGCTTTTCCTTTTTCCAACACCAAAATCAGCCTGCATATTGTAGCTGGCCCCACCCCCACTGCTGAGTTAAGGAGACTGCATTTTCAGGCACATGGAGATTGAGTGAGCCCAGCTTTCCATGAGCACTGGTGTGTATCGACTGACAATCACCTTTCCGCACCGTTCTGCAAGATACTGCTGTCACCTGCAATTAAGTTATTCCAAATCCAGCTCCTAGCTCCAACCACTGCCCGTGTCCTGCTTTCAATTCACACTTTGTCCATGTTGCTATAAGCTCCTCCCTCCCCGTCTTATGCTGACCAAGCTCCCCCTCCTGTTGTCAATATAAAGCGCCTCCGTGCCTCAGACAAGCTGAACATCAGGCTACATCACAGCGTGCAGCCCTCCCTTCTGGGCTTTATTTTAAACCTCTCCTTGTGATTTTCTTGTTGTGGTTCCTTACTCACGCCCATCCCTCCCATCATTGCCTTTCAATCCAGTGTTGGCCATCTCATTGTGTTCATCGTTCCAGAGCACAATGGCCCCTCCTCCCGTTTAGGCTTGATTTTAAATCTTGTCTAGTGCTTTTTTTCTATTGTGGTTGCTTATTTACCCCACCACTTCCTTTGTTGCTTGAACATCCCCCCACCCCTCCACTCACTTGCGCTTCTTTAACTTAAAACTGGAGCAGTCCCTTTCATATAAGACCGTCTGTGCCAGTTGTATAATTATGCATTTTCATGGCTCCTGCCGGCACCCATTCCTGGGTGAGCAAAGGGTCATTGGGGATGTGTTGGATTTTTCAACTTTCAGGGTACAGTACCTTTTGTGGCCAGAAGAGGTCCCAACGGACACCTAGTAATAGCCTGTGGTACTGCACTCGTTCCCTGCTTCTGTCGTGGTTGTTTACTCACACTTACTCACACCCACCTCTCCCATTGTTGCTTGAACGTCTCCCCTGCCCCTCCCCTCACTTGTGCTTCTTAACTTAAAGCTGGAGCATTCTCTTACATACAAGACTGTCTGTGCCAGTGGTATAATTATGCATTTTCATGGCTCCTGCCAGGACCAAGCCCAGGGTGAGCGAAAAGTCACTGTGGATGTGTTGGATTCATCAACATTTAAGGGTGCAGTACTTTATGTGGCCAAAAGATGTCCCAAGGGACACCTAGTAACAGCCTGTGGCACTGTACCCTTTCCCAGCATCGTCCATTTTCTTTTATTGCTTATGCTACTGCTGGTAGTCCCTTACGTCTGGCACAGTGGTAGAATGTTGCTATACCCACAAAAATGTGCAGCATGGCTAAAAACCTCTAAGATCCCAAAGACGAGACCTATTGCATTGTAAATGCTTGTCTTTATATCTCTCTGTTGGACCCGGCCCTTTTAGCAGGTTCACCCCGAAACTTTTTGCTTTTGCCTAGCCTGTTTCTGTAACCTGGTGTTGGTGATTTTAGGTCTTTGCACACTTTTTCACTGTGGTCCAGTGTAAAGTGCGTGCGCTCTCTGTGTGTGTGTGGTGAGAGTGACCTGCCCTCCCATAGGAATGCATGGAGAATATGTGTGACCATGGTAGTTCCTGATGTGTGGGGAGTACAGGGTCGAGATTGATATGTGCGAACTCGTGAGATTGAATGCTGTGCAATGATGTATGCTGCATGATTGTGTCTAGTGTGGAAGTGCCACTTCTAGAAGTTGGCAGGTTAGTGTAATTTGTGTCTGGAGTGTGATTGGCTGGAGCTGGCTGGTGAGCCTGGCTCCAGGAGTCAGGATGGGTCTGTCCCAGTGGTGAGTGTTGAGATTAGCATGCTGATGTGAGGGAGGGGCTGCACCTGGGACTTGAATAGCGCTGGGCTTTCCCCACACAATGCTGGCTCCGTCCCATGTGTTGCGTCTGATGCCCCTAGCCTGGCCAGTGAAAGGGAGTTCCCCATAACCAGTTGTAGCTGGTTCTTACATTGCCTACACGCTGCTAGACAAAGGGATGTTTGTGCATAAAAAGAGGCTGTGACCTCTTGTAAAATTTTCTTGTTTCTGACTGGAATCAACCAGGGGCGTGCTGCTGCTGGGGCCCAGGGGAAGGCTTGCCTCCCTGGGTCCTGCCCAGCCCCTGGATTGCTGATGGACTTTGTGCTGGGACCCCTCTGCCTTGCCAGGGTGCTGGAGGACTTTTTTTGAACCATTCTGCCCTCTGCACCTAGGAGGACCTTGTTGCTGGGACCCGCTTTTTGCTGTAAGGGTCCTTTCTGGGGGCTTAGTAGTCTCTGTGCAACCTTAGCGCCTGGGAAAGTGCTTTATTTTAACTTCCCTGAGTGTGCAAAGCCGGTGCCCACCCTGCATTTTGGCCGTGCTAGGTTTATTTAATTTGCGGTGCCATCCCGCTTCGTGGCCGCCTACATTTATATTTGATTTGCGTGTGCCGTCCCGCGTCATGGCCGCCTACTTTTATATTAAATTTGCGGGTGCCCTCCTGTGTCATGGCCACCCCCATTTATATTTGATTTCGAAGGAGCCTACCCCTCATTTGGTGCACGAATTGCAGCCGCCACCCGCGGCCCACCTGGTTGTGGGCGGGGCCGCTGGAAGGAAGCGGAACTAATGTTGTGGCAAGAGGGGAAGCGGATCTGCATCCTGAGGAGGACAGGAGCCCACCCCGCCTCCTCGAGTGCTGGTGCGGGGCTCTCGTGAGTTGATGGGAGCCCCGGGAGAAGACTTGCAGCCTGTTGTCTTGCAGGGGGCGGGAGGCACAATGCCGGTGCCTGCCCCTCTGTGCTGCTTGCTTGAAGCGCCGCCCGAGGTCCGGTGAGTAGGCCGATGGGGAGGCAGCCCAGATGGGAGTCCCCCTTGGGGGGGAGGTGGAAAGCTCCACTGTGTGCCGCATGTTCCCGGGCGGGCCCGCCGTAGCGGGCTGCCCCAACATTTTCCCAGAGCAAGCCACCTTCCGTGCAGCAAGCCCCGTGAGGTGCCAGTGAGGGCACCTTGTCTGTCCCTGAGCGGCCCGTCTTGCAGTGGGCCGCTCCTACGTGGGGGCAGGTGTGGTTCCCCGGGCCCAGAGAGGCCCAGGCCTTGTTGGAGGCAGTATTCGAGCGGCCCCGTTTGGCAGCGGGCCGCTCCACCAGTTTGCTTATGATTGGTCAAAGGGTCCAGAGGGACCCCATGGACATGCCGCATTGCTCGCCCAGGGTGGGGGCGGCCCCGGATGGCAGTGGGTCACCCCACCATTTTGTACGAAGCCAGTGGGCTCCGACATTGAGGCATTCTTGTCCTGAGCTGGAGGGCTCCAGTGGGCATATTTGTTTTCAGAGCCAAGAGGGCTCCAACAGTTGGCGCAGTTTGGTTCTAGGGCCAGTGAGGGCCCTGTCGCAGTTTGGCTGATTTACAGCTGCCCAGGAAGTAGTGGGCAGCTGCACCGTTTAGGCTTTTTGTTTCTTTTAGGGGGACCTGTTCTTTGTGAACCCTGGATTAGGTCGCACTCCCTTCACCCCTACCTTGGCCTGTCACAGCTGGGCAGCACTTAGTGCCAGCTGCAGCGCTTAGGCTCTGTTACTGTTCCCAGCTGCCCAGCACTTAGTGGGCAGCTGCATTGTTTAGGTTTGTGCCGGTGACACACCCCTGACTGGCACTGCATTGGCAGCGCACCCTGACATTCTGGACACAGGGCATTTTGAGCCCCTTCTTGAAATGGCCAGTTGGCCAAGGGGACTGGTATATGGATAGGGCACATGGCCCTAATGTGATTTTTGCGCAATGTGATTTTACTATGTTTATGATGGTAAGTGCCTAATGCGATTTTTGCTCAATGGGATTTTACTATGTTATGATGGTATTTGCCTAATGTGTTTTATGGGCTAGAGTGATGTGGTGCTAGGAAATGTAATGCATTTAGTATGTTTTACGCACCCTGTATTGATACCTCTAGAGATGGTTTTTCCTGTGGAGGTTGTGTTAGTGAGATTGTGTTTCATTATGATTTATGCCCCTAAATGTGATTTATTCTTAGGAGGCAGAGACTAATTGTTTAGACTAGTGAGAGATTGCCTACTGTATTTTTACTGGTTAGGCCTAAATGTGATTGCTGCGTAATGTGCTTTGCCATTATGCCCGTGATACTTCTAGATGTGCTTTCATGTTTAGGAGGTTTTTTTGCCTAGTATAGTTTATACTAGAGAGGTTGTGTCCATGCGTGATCTATGGTTATTAGTATTGCGTAGTGTGTACCTACCTGTTACCAGTGGTTACTGGTTGTGATCTATAATTGTTATTTGGTGGGACAGTTATTCTAAGTGCTAGTTCTACTAAGTGCTTATTCTGACAGTGGTCCATGTGGCCCTGTCCTGGTGTAAATAATCCCTTGTGAATATTGCCCGTGCCAGTTGGCACAATGTATATTGTGTGATTACTATCTGATGTGTTTTGACAATAGAAAAATTATTTTTATAAAACCTTGTGTGGAGTTCCTTTTGTGGTGTGCCTAGGATGTTGTTGCTGTTGTGTGCATGCGCAAATGCTTTACACATTGCCTTCGGAATAAGCCTGTCTGCTCGTGCCAAGCTACCAAGGGGGTGAGCAGGGGTTATCTTGGCATGTGACTCCCTTGCCCTGACTAGAAGGGTGGTTTCTGCCTAGCTTTGGCGCAAGCCTTAGCCAACCAGAAATCCCAGTTCTAACTCTCTCCAATTGGTGCTTTGTGTATTTAGCAGCTGTCAAAGCTGTTGGCGATGTTTTCATTTTGCTATAAGTATAGAGTGAGACCTAGGTTTAAAATAAGAGATTTATCTCGTAGAGGGGTGAGCTGCAGGTGTTCATGCAAAAACCAAACCCAATTCTTTGTTGGGCATAAGACCTGTCAGATTACCTACCAGTTAGGAGAGGTAATTGTGCAAAAATATGTACTAACATAAAATCATGGGATAAGAAATCCACAGGAGTTGTCAGTTTTAGGTCTGCATTTATTTATTGCAAGAGAAAGACAGCCAATACATGTTTCAACCATATGGCTAACAGGTAAAGGGCTTTTTCAAGGCTGTTTAGGTCTTGGTGGACATAATTCACACAAAGCATATGTGTACAAGTTATGTAGACATATGTTTAGATAACATGGGGATCAGGAAAGGGTTATCAAAACAAAAAAGGATAAATATATAAAGTGTGTTGTAAATCAAAATATTTTGCAGTGGGGAAAAAGATGAAAAGAAAAGAGTGGAGAAAAGTGTAAAAGAATGAGGGGGACGACCATAGTACATGAGATAAAATGTAGGAGTATGTATCAGGGAGAAACAAAAAGAAGGGGGGAACAAAAAAGATTGTTATCAACATATTATATGCCAACACTTGTTTTAGATAGGAACATAGATTTGTCATTACATTCAACTGAACGTGACGTTAGGTAACAAAGAAGAGTCAAACAAGGCATGCAAGGATCCAAATACATTCATCCTAACAGCATAATTTTTTATTCAAATTACATTTTTTTGATTTTTATGTTTCTAACATTTTTGTGCCAGGAGGAAGTTTCATTCATAAATTCAATTTGTAATTGCTAGGGTGCCAGAAGTCCCAGTGCCTCTCAGGTAAAAGTGATACATTACATGGGAGCAGAGACAGGAGATACATGATCCATAAGTTCTATTATAGTAAAAAACAAGAAATAGATGAGGTGCACAATGTGTCATAAGAAGACAATATCACCCATTTTGTAGAGGTGAATGGATAGTAGGGATTAAGTAGCATACTCGCCAATTAATCTATTAGTTAAATGTTCAGTCTGTTGAGAGAAATGAGAGCAAAAGTAATGGTAGTAGTTGTATGATGTGGCAAAGAGATGAGCATAGTCAAGCACTAAGGGCAGCATCCGGTGGAGCCGGAAATGGTGGTACCAAAGGTCAAAGAGCTAGTCATACGGAGGTTCCACCACACCCATCCTATCGGTCATAGGAGGCTTTTTTTCTCCACGCTAAATGTGAGCGCCCACGCAGGCCGCATCCAATGATTACATCACAGGAGTTCATTATTCTCTAGAGTACCATGGCCAGACTACATAAGGTTATGCCATATAATAGTAAAAACTGGCCCTTTTTAAACAAAGAAATGATTTTCCCATCGCTTATGTATGCTACAAATTCCATTTTATTCCACCCATCCGTACTTGGAATGCTGATCCCTTTACCATGGACTTTATATCTATTAAAAATGTCTAGCGGGGGGGCGTGGCTAGCAGCCAACGATGGCGGCCGCAGCTTAGAGAGGCTCCCAAGACGAGGCGGCTTCCCGCGACAATCCGTTCTACTTATCCTTGTCTTCACGAGCTTTAAGGGGAGGACCGGACGCGGAGTCCGTGCGGCCACCAACGCAGCAACTTTGGGGTCAGCGACGGCCTGAATTCGCATCGAAACTCTAGACAGAGACCGGAGAGGAGAAAGGCCTACCGTCAGCCTGAAAGCAGCGGAGTCGCGGCAAGACTATAGCCGGCTGGAAGTAGCCTAGTGACGGCGGTGAGGGGCAGGAAGTACCGGCCCATCGGGCGCGTTGCTCAGAAAAGTCTGCGGACCTCCCTCCGGCGGCCCGAAGACACAGGCGAAACCCCGCGACACCCATCAATACTCTACAAACCCACAGGACCCGGCCAGGGGCGCGGAGAAAGCCGCGGACTGGAGACGCAACACCGCCATTTTGCCCACTGCGCACGAGTAACACCCCGCGGCCATTCACACAGAGCAGCAACCACTGCAAGTGGACGACCCTACCCGACCTGTCCACTGGCCCACTGTAACATTTGGCAACGCTGATACAAACTGCACTATGTCAAACAGGGGCCCCAAGCACAGTACTACCCAGGTCAAGCTGGACAAATTCGCATACGAAAGGCAGACGCCGCCCCAGGAACAACGCAAGAACGCAGGGAAAACGATGGATACCGAGGGGGCAAAAAAGGCCACACTTGAAGATGTCCTGGCGGCATTAGCCCAGGTGCAGGCGACGGTGGGTGCTACGGCCACTGAAGTCACCTTGATACGGGCGGACCTCCAGAAAATGAATGAGAGAGTCAAACAGGTCGAAGTAGTCACTAAATCACTGGTCGAGGATGTTTCCGAACTACAAACGGCAATGGAGCGATTACAAACTGATAACAAACTGCTCAGAGACAAACTGGATGACCAAGAAGGCCGTTCCCGGCGCAACAATGTCCGAATTTTAGGTGTGCCGGAATCGGAAGACACGGGGGAAATGGATCTTTATGTGGAGGACTTGATTAAAATCCGACTCCAGCCCAAGGGACTCTCGAATTTCTTCTTCGTGGAGAGGGCCCACCGAGTTCCAGGAGGAAAACTGAAGACGGGAGGCTCGCCTCGACCAATATTGGCTAGACTGTTTAACTTCAGGGACCGAGATGCCATACTACAGGCCGCGAGAGTGGCACCGGCCATTCAAATCCAGAACTCGAGAATTGCTTTCTTCCCAGACTATACGGCCGAGGTCTCCAGGAAGAGGACGTTCCTGGAAGTGAAAAAAACGCTGAGAGAGAAAGAACTACCATACTCGATGATCTTCCTGGCTCGGCTGAGAGTAGAAGCGGACAAAAAGGTGTGGTTTTTCGACTCCCCGGACACTGCCCGGGACTGGCTGGAGGGATGGCACACTGTTGGTCGACAGCGTAGAACTCATAGACCGGATCACGAACGCACAGGAAACAGCAAGAATGGCTCACAAACGTCTGGTCGAGGGGAGGGAGCGGAGAGCTCTCCCTCCCGCGGCTTTGCGGGGGCAGGTGGAGAGGAATAATTCCTACCCCCGGATCTGTATTAGTGACAATCGCTGATCATTGACTTCACATTTCAACTGCTGCACATGGACTCTGGCATGGCTACCCCAGAAGCACGCAGGGATGCCGCCTGCTCGGGGAGACACTCTCCCCCCTACACGCAAGTACTCTGGTTGTGGGATGGGTTAAGCACTCTGCTCAGTTGGGGGGGCGGGCAGTTGAAAGTCCGTTAGGCAGGGATGCAGGGAGGGGGGAAGGGTTGTTTTTCTACAGTTAGGAATTTGTATGTTAGGTCACAGACAAAAACGACTCGCCATCCCCCTACACGACTACACACCCACCATGTATGCCACACTTCCCCACCGACACCCCGTGGAACCCGTAGTGCCAAATGGCTGACACCCCAGCGACTGACGGAGGGAATGTAGACCCCGAGACACAATGCCCCTCCCTACGTTTAATGACTTGGAACGTGAGAGGGCTGGGAGATAAGGTGAAAAGGGGGGTAGTACTAACCGCGCTTAAGAGACAAAAACCCACCATAGCGCTACTGCAAGAAACCCACTTAATAGGGGGGGGCTACCAAGGCCATGAATAGAAGAGGGTACAAGATGATGGTCCACTCTGATTTCACATCCGGCTCCAGGGGGACCGGAATTCTAATGCATAAAAACACACGGTTTCTCCCCATACAAACCAAGACTGATGATCAAGGCTGCTTTGCAGCACTGCAAGGGCAGTGGGAAGGGAGACTCATCAACCTAGTTTCGGTATACATCCCACCGGCGCTACACTCGGTACACCTCCCTAAACTGGGTGACTTTATTCTATCTCTCCCAGAGGGGAGGTTATCCTCGGGGGGGACTTTAGCGCAAATCTGAATGCACAACTTGACAGGTTCCCGACACCAGTCTCCACGGGAGGGGTCCCCCGCCTCCAGCAGTTTCTGACAGCCATGGGACTAGTTGATATTTGGAGACACCTCCACCCCGCGGTGAAGCAATACACTTTCCATTCCGCAGTACATGGTAGTCTGTCTAGAATTGACCAGTTCCTAACCCTGGGAGACGGTCTCCATTATATAGATGCAATGGAGATTCACCCTCGAGGGATCTCGGATCACTCCCCACTAACTCTCACACTTTCCTCACAGGAACGTACACGAAAATGCATATACCCCATACATGCTGCCTGCCTCAAGATCCCCCAGATTCGCAAAGCTCTTAAAAAAACAACGACACAATACTACACTGAGAATATCCACTCGGTGCACTCTGCCGAGGTACTATGGGAGGCATATAAAACGGTTCTAAGGGGTCAAGCCATAAATTCCATCACGGGCTACAAAAGACAACGGTCTCAGGAACTAGTTGACCTGGAATTAACTTTGCAGGCATTGAATACAACTCATGAACAACATCCCACTCCATCCACCCTACACGCACTTACATTACAACAGCAGATGTACAACGATCACCTGCGCACACATGTCAAGGAAAGCCTAGCCGATACTCAGAATAGGATCTATGAGGTGGGCGATAAGGCCGGGAAAATGCTGGCGTGGCTCGATAAAAGAGAAGGGAACTCAAGGGGGATTCAAAGATTGAAAGATGAACGCGGGGGGATACACACTAACCCGGGACACATTGTAGAACTACTCGCAGACCACTTCGAACGGGTGTACACCCCTGAATACACAGTAACGCCCAAGATGGCCAGAGAAGTATTAGCTCCAATTGCGGTCAGTACGTTAACCCCGGAAATGTCAAAAGAGTTGGAAGCAGACATTACCGCTGAAGAAATACAACTGGCGATCCGTGCTTTAAATCCGGGTAAGGCAATGGGGCCAAACGGAATACCTGTGCAGTGGTATCAGGCGATGCCTGAGACCCTCAGTACACATCTGCTAGGGATGTTCAAGGAATGTCTGGGGAAGGGTACGCTCCCACCGGATCAGAGGGCGGCGACAATAGTGGCCGTCTCCAAGCCAGGCAAACCACCTGAAGAGTGCTCCTCTTATCGCCCCATATCGCTGCTTAACGCAGAAGCCAAAATTTTAGCCAAACTCCTAGCAACGAGAATTTTGCCCCACTTACCGTCTCTTATACATCCGGACCAGTCCGGATTTATGCCCCACCGCAACACAGCCCTGAATTTGCGCAGACTGCATGGAGTGCTGGCACGGGCAGACTCAGTGGAGACTCAAGCAGTGATCCAGGCGCTTGATGCTAAGATGGCCTTTGACCTTGTGGAGTGGGCTTACTTGTTTGAGACGTTGTCGCGCTTAGGGTTCGGGCCCCGTTTTATTGCATGGGTGAGATTGCTGTACACCGACCCGGTGGCGCGGGTGGTGGCCAATGGGCATATATCACGGGAGTTTCCCTTGGGCAGGGGCACAAGACAGGGCTGCCCCCTGTCACCATTGTTGTTCGTGATCTCGCTGGAGCCCCTTGCAACTCTAATTAGAACTTCACCCCAACTTCAGGGTATATGCTGGAAGGAGGGATGGGAGGATCGGCTGTCCCTGTATGCGGACGACATGCTAGTGTATCTAACCAATCCTGACACCGGAATCCCCGCTCTATTACACCTCTGTGATACTCATGGAAGGATATCCGGGTACACACTAAACTGGGGCAAATCAGAATTGTACGGCCTGAGGGGTCAGGCCCCGGTCCTTGACGCGGACTGTCCTTTACAGATAGCCGGTACATCGTTTAAATACCTAGGCATTCAGGTCACCTAAGACCCTGCGGAATTCATAGACAAAAATCTGAAACCCCACTTAGACAGGCTCAAGCATGACGTTCAATTTTGGTCGGGACTCCCGCTGACGCTTTTGGGGCGAGCTGCACTTTACAAGATGATGGCCTTGCCACGATTCCTGTATGTCCTTGAAAATACACCCTACCCGGTGACCCCCCGGTTTTTCCAAAAGGTGGCAGCACTGGTATCTAACCTCCTATGGGGAAACCTCCCCGCTCGTATTGCACAGTCCAAACTACATAGAGGGTGGTATGATGGTGGTATTGCTTTACCCAATCTAAAATTATACTACTGGGCGGCACACCTTAAACCCATCAACCAATGGATCCATACTCTACAAACCGAGCCGGCATTCCAGGCAGACAGGGAGCAACTTGGCGTTAACAGTTTACTGGCCCCATTATATGACCAACGCAAAACTCGAGCGTTAATGGGACCCACCAGACTTACGGTAGCAATTTGGCATACAGCGACGGCGGCCCTGGGTTGGAGGGGGAGAATTACCAAACTAACCCCGCTGTGGGACTCTCGGGTCCTTGGCAACATGAGGAACAGCAAGGGATTCTCACACTGGGACACAATAGGAATTTCCACGGTGGGCGATCTTTGGGAAAGGGGTGGGGTGATACCCTTCCATAGACTGAAAGAACTATACGAACTCAGTGACAGGGAGCTCTACAGATACATCCAGATTCAACATGCACTATTAATGGCCTTGCCCGCAGACACTGACCTGCCTGAGTCTTCCCCACTGGAAGCCCGCCTCCTTACTGATTTTATGGTCTAACGCGCAACATCTCTCACATATCGTAAATTACTCAACAACCTATCGGACCCAACACTATCCTTGAAGGCGAAGTGGGAGGGGGACACCAGTGAGATGGACGAACAAGAATGGAATGAAGCATTAGCTTCACCTAAGGAAGTGGGCATCTCAGCGCGGCTGCGATTAGTACAATTAAAAATATTACACAGGGTGTACTACACGAGGACAATGCTGCATAGTATTCGCCAGACACAACACCCTTACTGCCTTCGTGGGTGCGGGGAGGAAGGTACGTTTTTTCACACCATATGGGACTGCCCCCGGATTCAGGAATATTGGAGGCAAATACTGCGAACGATCTCACAAACACTAGAAACATCATTGTTGCCAGAACCGAAAAGATGCCTTTTAAACATGTGGGAGCCTACAGATATTTCTAGACATGGACAACTCTAGGTTACAGTGGGGTTGATAATAGCGAAACGTGATATTGCACAAAAATGGGGAGTGGCGGAAGTGCCACCCAAGTCATTATGGTGTCGGAATATGGATAAAGTAATGATAACGGAACGGGCGGTGTACTGCAACCGAGCCTGCCCGGGGAAATGGAACAAAATCTGGACCAAATGGAATGTATATAGGGGGGAGATTTGTGATCCTTTGCCAGAGGACGATCAAGATGATTCAGATGAGGAAGAGGCAGAGGGCTAGTGCACTGGACATCTTATGAGAAAAGGGAGTCAGAGGCGGGGTAATGGCGTTTAGCCACATTAGTATGCAAGATAGGAACAGAGGGACTACATGGATCACCACTTGAGAGAGATGTCTATACTAACACATGCATCGTAGTCGGGGTCAATTGGCGAGAATGAGAGGGGAACCAGTAAGGGGTATTTCGGTGAGATGGCTGCAAAATAACAGTATTGTTACATGTATGACCACATTAATATTCCTAACAGTTATTCGTTTTATTGTTGTTCAGGGGGGGGGGGAGAAAAAAGAAAAGAAAACACCAAAAACCAATACTCTTTGAAAGACATATGCATGTGCTGCACCCTTTCTTTCTGGCAGCTGACCTACTGTCTACACTATTGGAGAATGTACTACTGATTCTACGCTGTTGCCATGTGACCTACAATCTACTATAGCGGCCAGCCCACTGGGTTGTAGGCGTTCCGCTGTGTAAATTGATGGTGCAATAAAGGTTTTTGAAAAAAAAAAAATGTCTAGCATGATATCAATGACTTATGATAACCCTGTTAAATATATGTGCCTACTGTGTTCTGTGACAGACCTGACTTTGAAAACCTATATATGCATTTTCCTTGCCCTGTATATTTTCATGCTGCACTGTGCGTGCAGTGATTTTTCTTTTCCCCCTTTATCCCCCTTTCTCCACCACCCCCTCTTACTTCTTTCTTTTACCCCATTCCTCTCTTTCTCCCCCTTCCCCCTTTGCTCCCCTATTACTTTCCCGCCTGTTTCCACTCCTTCCCTCCCTACTTTTCCTCCTTCATTTTGCCCACCCTTCCCCTATCCTCCCCCTCCCCACTATCCCCATTCCCATCATTTGTAAATCTGTATTGCCATACAATTTTTTCTAATTGTCCTTAATCTTTTTTTCTCCTCTTTTTGTGCCATTCTTCTTGTGTTAACTTGGGTGTTCTTTTACTGGTCTTGCACAAAATTTCAATAAGGATCTCTTAACTACTGATAATTTTATCGTTTTCCGTTGTTTTACTCTTGTTTTCCTTTGTTGCCTCTTTCCTGATACTCTAGATCTTCCTTTTCTTCTCCCTTTGGATTATTTCCTCTGTCTTTCTATGTTTAACACTCCTTCCCTTTTGCTTTCTCTTTCTTCACAAATTCTATTACTTTTTTGCATACCCTTTTCACACCATCCCACCAAGCTGGATTTAATCACATTTCTTCTATCTTTGCACTATTGGATTTGTGAAACTGCCTTCCTATGTTCACTATACAATGACTACTCACCTGACTCTAAATGCAGAGCCTTGAAGAAGCCCCAGGCCAGATGGCCAGTGTAAGGGGGCAAAACATGTGTTGAATTCTTTATGTTTCTCCTTTGCCTTAAAGCATTGTGAAACAAATTGGAATTACTTCCATAGAACAAGCGATTTTCCTTAGTCGTTCTGACACATCAACAAGGTTCTGTACCAGTAATGGGGAAGGGGTCTCCCATTGTCTAGAACCAGTAGACCATACCGGATCAACTCTATTATTACAGGTCTGCTAAGGTTTCCGACCCATTATCCCCCCGCCCTATGAACAGAGAGCTTGTGAGCCCTGTTGAGATGTCTTGAAACAAGACTCCAGATATGAATTCATACGACAAAACGAAAAGTAAAATGCGTGTATTGGTACTGGCAGGTGAGCATGACAGGATGGGATAAACATGATAATGGCTATCATAGGTTTACTTCTAGTTGGCCGAGGTAGTAGGCAAAAATGCATCAGTGCTACGATGTATGTCTTAAGCGTAAGTATCTGCAGGTGTCTTCATATGACACATTGTGCATCTAATTTATTTCTTGCTTTCAGAAAGTACAATTATTTTTATATAAAATAACTTATGGGTCATATATCACCCTTCTCTGCTCCCATAAAATGTGTCACTTTTACTCGATAGGCACTGTCCTCCCGGCACACAAATGATAGAAAATTTAGTAACATAGAAAAGGTAAAAAATCTGAAAAATGGAATGTTGAACATAAAACGATGCTGTGAGGATGAATGTCTGAATCCTTGGGTGCCTTGTTTGATTTTTATTTGTTACCTAATGTCACGTTCAGTTGGATGTAATAATAAACACGTTTTGACTTACAAATATGCTAATAACCCAGTTTTTTGCTCCCCCTTCTTGTTTTTGCTCCTCCCTGATGCATACTCCCACATTTTGTCTCATGAACTATGGCTGTCCCCCTCGCTTTCTATTTCACTTCTCTCCAAACTTTTATTTTTCTCCTCTTCCCAACTGCAAAATATTTTGATTATTTGCAACAAACTTTATATATTTATCCTTTTGGTTTCAATTACCCTATCTTGATCCTCATGTTATATAAACGTGTGTCTATATGACTTGTACACATATGCTTTTTGTGAATTGTGCCAGCCAAGTCTGAATCAGCCTTGAAAAAGCTCTTGGTTTGTTAGCCATACAGACGAAACATGTCTCAGCTGTTTTCTGTTCTTCTTTCTTTTGGCAAAAAATACAGACCTAATACTGACAACGCCTTTGGATTTGGGGATTTCCTACCCCAGATTTTTATGTATATACATATTTTCACACAACCTCTCTTGCAAACATTAAAATAAAAGCTACCTCTATATGCCAGTTTTGATGAAACGAAATAAGATATTTCGGATAAAAGGTTTTACCAGTCCCTTTCTGAGATACCCTATAAGAAGTTATAAAAACCGGTTTGTCAAGTAGCAATAATTTATGAATAAGATTATTATACCATTTGATTTTCCCATTATTTATCGGGTTTACATTTTGCTTACAATGTGGAATATCGGAATGCCTTGTATTATGACTAGGGCTCCCGGTTTTCCGTTTAAACGGATTTTTACATATAAATACAGACGAAAAACAAGTTTTCCTTTATCTGTATTTATATATAAAAACGGGAAAATACTAGTATATTTTCTCATTGACTTCAAAAGAATCACACCCCCAACCATCTGGTGTCTCCCCCTCCTTAGAGGGTTAAGAGGTGTCAGCCCGCCTGAGACAGCTTCCAGGCATGCACACAGCCCACCCGCACCCGAGTACTTCACAGGTCTTTGAAAGACCATTTACATGTTAATGAGGCTTTGTTGTTGACAGTCCTGGACTGCGGCAGACCAGATATAACAGCGGGCGCTCACTCAAGTAAGTGTTACGGCGTAAATCAGGCCTCCAGGCTCTCAGCTTTCCCTTGCTGCACTGCTTTAAGGGCCTAGTCATCCGCACTGTGCACGGGGTGGGGGAGGGGGGGCAGTTAGCCATCCAGGCAGTGATTACATTACTGAAGGAAGTGGAGGTGGAGGTGGAGGGAGGGGAGGGGAGTTGTGAAACACCAAAGGGCCTTATTTATGAAGGCCTTGCGTCAGTTTTGCGCCGCCGGTGCGTCACTTTTTGTGACGCACCAGCGGTGAAAAAAATGGCCTAGTTGCGCCATATTTAAAAATTGACGCATCTAGGTAGATGCGTCCCTTTTTAAACCCCTGCGCCACATTATACCTGCGTCAGGTGTAATGTATGCAGAGGGGCGTTCCCCCGCAAAAAGCCTCACAATAGTGATGCAGTGAAATCTATGAGATTTCACTGCGTCACTTTTAGGACGCTGTTGCGTCAAAATCTTGCGCCTGCCTCACAGCAGGCGTAAGACTGACGCAAGCCCTTTCACATGGAGCTTTCCCCATGTGAAAGGACGCATTGCTGGAGTTGCGCCACTTTTGTGACACACTCCAGCAATGCGTCACTTTTGCGCTTACAGATACGTCAGAAATACTGACGTATCTGTAACTCCTTGCGACATGATGCGTCATACATTAAATAAGACGCATCAGGAATGTCGTAAGGAGTGCGCAGTGAAAAGTGACGCATCGCTGTTTTCACGCAGCGATGCGTCACTTTTCATAAATGAGGCCCCAAATTCCCTCTCTTAATGTATCGCCCCTGTGTAGGAGGGAAAGAAATTTTAGATCACTCACCACCTTTGCGCGAGACAGTAAAAGTGTATTGCCACCAAAAAATTGTTTGAAACACCCATGACCCTGCTGGGGAAGTATCTTTACTTTGTTCATATAATCATGCTGCAGACCTGGGAGCAACAGGCTGCATTATGGTGGAAAAGAAGAGATACCTATCAAAAGAAAAGAGAGATATATTTTTTAACATGGTACGCGGGCTCCTGCATTTATTTCTCGACCCTGGCCCGAGCATTTACATCCCTGTGCCCTCGTCTTCTATTTACTTTGTGGGTGTGTTAGATTTTAGCTACAGCTTATTATTTTTTCAACCAAATTGCCCCTTGTGAATGGTAGTGAATGTAAGTGTGATAACAAACCGAACTAGTCCCAACTGGGGGGGGGGGGCTGGAGCATGTCTCTCTCCTAGTTAATCTCTCTGCTTGGCATTGCCATCGATGAATACAGTAAAAATAGTGTTGAACAGCTATTATCAAAAGCTGCAACTTGCCACTTTAATTTAATTTCATGACATCTGTTTGTGCATTAAAACTTCTAGTTCAATATGCAGCGTGGCGCAGACATTATTGACAGCATGTATGCTGTCTTGAGGCATAGTACAAGTTCAATTTTAGCCCTCGTTTATTTTGTAGCATAACTTTTTTTTGCTAGCTTTAAATAGCACATAGGCCCCACAGTGAGATATATATATTTTTTAAAAGCAGAGAATTGATTATTTTACTGAGCTCGCTTCCGAGCCTAGGCTCCCTCAATAGATATGACGTCAAGAGTTGATTCCCTGCTCTAACTCGTATGAAAACAAATGAAGTTTACATCCTTGTCCAGCAGATGTGGGCTTCAGACTTGCAACTTGAACTGGTACCTCACTAAAAATGTGTGCAGGATATGTATGTTGCATGTATGAAAATGTGAGGAAATAACGGGGCATATTATCAAGGGGGTTTATCTCTGCTTTTTTGGCTTTAAAAGCCAAGAAAGCGGAGATAAAATTATCTCCCTATTACCTAGCTGTCGCTAACACCAGTTAGCGACAGCTAGTAGGAGATAGCGGCCATCTTGGGCCCCGCTTTGCATGTCAGTGATATTTATCACTAATGACATGCAAAGTGGGCGTGCCAAGATGTTAGCGACTGGAAACAGTCGCTAACATCGCTATCTCCTATTACCAACTTTTGGAGATATTCGCGCTAAGCGCGAATATCTCCAAAAGCTAACACCTGCCCCTGAGCAGTTCTTATCCATGTTATCCAATGGTAGGTGGATAACATGGCTTTGAGCATTAGCTCGGTAATGCATGATTATCGCTGACTTTTCAGCGATATTCATGCATTTCGGCCGATTTTTATCCCTTAGGAGATATACTTTGATAATAGCAAGGTTCCTAAGCGATAAAAATCGCCGCAGCTCGGCGATAAAAATATCGCCGCTAAACCAACATAGCGATAATTATCGCTAGTTGTTGGTAATATGCCCCAACATCTTTAGTTAGTACATTCCCAACATTAAGAGCTCTTCCTCTCGTTTGTCGGTGCGCTCTGAGGGATGTTTATGGGATCCTCCAACTGCCAGTGATCGAATAATTTTTTTTTAGAAAGAAATTCAGAGGCAGAATTTATTTAGGTGTATTCGGAATATTAAGTGCGTGGTGCGAGTGCAAGGATCTAAAGGCAGGGAACTGATCCTGCTTGCGCATAGTCCGACCTTGGAAACTTCAAGAATTTGCGACAGCAGACTTCTGTGACCCTTGGATGAGTGTTAGACATGCGTGCCAGTGAAGCGCTTCTTTTCTTTTCATGTTGTTAGCTTTTCAAGCAAAAACACTCCTTGATTTCTGAATAATGAGTGTAAAAGATTTAGTTGTATTCCCTATGAGTGTTTGTGTTTTTTCCAGTATGTTGTTACTTTTTTTCAGGCAGCATATTACTGTAGGCTAGTGCATAATTTGAATTGAATTGCTTCCAGGTGTTTATAGCCTGGCACAATTGGGTTGCAGCTGAAGGCAGTGTGAGTTTCTCTCAGTGGGGCGGTTGGGTGTTCAGTGGGGGAGAGGATGTGGCACTCTGCTGATGGCAGAAACTGCAAGGCTCTGAGACAAATGGCTTGTGATAGCACTTTTAAGCATATTTGGGACATTCTTCAAATGGCAAGGTTTTCAGATGAATGTATAGTGTTGACCAATAACAACCGAGTGCATGTTTGCATTCACAATGTAAATAAATGTTGAAAAATACTAGATGTAGCGTCGTCTTTTGCTTGTAACAAAAATAAATGTGGATAAATACAGAAAAAATGCCCCAAAAAATAAATATGGATAAATACAGACAGAAATGTCAAAAAATAAATACCATAAAACTGGGAGCCGTAATTATGACTAATAACCTGATTATAAGTTTGGTGGTCTTAGAGCAGGCCACCATGCCAGCGATTTGCTCCAGGACCGCCAAACTGATAGTCAGTCCACCTGCCAGATTATGAGTTACAATACTGGTGGGCGTCCTGCTGCAGTGGTCCCAAGCCAGTGCCTATCTAAGGCTCAAATGAAAGCCATAGAAAAGCAGCACTGGGGGAGCACCGCAGCATGTTCCTGCACAGGGAGAAATATACCATATTGTACATATTTTTCTGTGCAGGAACTCAGGGTACAAGCATGCAGGGGGCAAAACATGTGCCCCCACGCAAGCAGCCCTGTGCACAGAGACTTCAGGGGACCTGTAGGGGTCCCTGAGTTGCCTCATTAACACCCATTTCATGATGGGTTTTGTCACATGGAAAGTGTCTCAGTGGCCAACGAGTAATATGCTCAGTAGTTCTACATCGGTACCTTCAGCATATTGTGGCCTCTGACCGCAGCACCACCGCCGAGGGATCCATGATCAACAGCAGTTGCGGCAGTCCTTTGGCGGTCCAACCGCCTAACCAAAAAGACGCGGTCGGACCAACGGTGCGGCAGTTGCCATAATAGGTTCGGTGGTCCTATGGACCACCCAACCCGTAATAGGGCCCTTAATTAACATTTTATTTGTTGTGGATTACTGTCAGTTTCTTTTCTTTTTAAAGTATGACAAGTTTTGCCCAGGGGAAATGAAGTGCCACATAATAAAATAAATCAATAATGCTTTTTGAATTTGATGAAACAAAAGTAGGTTTTGCCGGTTGATCCCTTGTTTAAGGGAAGAGGATGTAGCTTTACTGCTAAAGTGGTTGACTTTGGACATCAGTAAGCGAGTTCAAGTTTCGGCAACAACGCTCAACATCCTGTGATTCTGGGCAAATCACTTAGCCTCCCCATGCCAGACAAAAAAAATACTAAATTTGCTCTTCACTAATGATGGAAGAAAATAGCCATTCAATATCAAAATCTGGTTTTGCCCTTTGGGACCCAGTTTGATGGCTTGGATAAACTCAGATTTGCTGTTAATAGAAGTGCTTTTCAAATGTATGCTTTTGTGTATAAGTGTTATCAATTCTCTAACCCAAAACAATAGGAGAGAGTAAGGGTATTTAATCAGTCTGTGAGGTGGGATCTCCTGGTCCCCTACTATAATATTAAACAACAAGTGGAGGAGTACCCCCTGAAAGCGTAACAGAGAAAGGCTCTGTAATTAAAGCTTAAGGCTCATTTGAAGCACAGTGTGCCCAACCTTATAGCAGGACAAAGCATGTCCTTTTAGAAGGCCCCTCACTCACCAACCTGGTTGGTGACATGCTTCATCATCAGGGTCCCACCCTGAAGGCCAAGTGCCAACAGGGTGTGCTTCGACACCTGATAACAGTGGAGCGGGTTTTTTTCTTTTTTATATGTGCAATGACTCTACAAAGTGATAAGTGGTTTAAAAAGGTCCAATGCTACTCACTGCAAGAGTTTACTCCTGAGTGATTGGACCCTCATAAAAAGAGTGTGACCCCTATGTCTAGTTAGGTAGACTTCGGTGTCTTAAGACGTGTAGTGTTTAAAAATAGCGACGTGTGCTATGTGATTTTAAAATTAGGTCTACATGTTTCAACCTTCTTATGGTTATGGGTTTTCGTCAGGACCAGAAAGGGTGACCTGGGCGGTACGTACACGCTAAGGTACGCCCTGCCCTCGATCACGTGAAAAAAGAGTTCACAAAATGATGGACCTTTACAAAATATAGATAGTCTTCTCCCCAATCTGGAAGAAAAACTGTGAGACCGGTGTCAACCGCTACATGGGCGTCTGGGTTCAAAGAGCCGTGCTCACGTCACTTGTGGCTTCTGCTCATCGGACTGGAAACCTACTTATACTGCTCGGTATGCCCCGTGGGACTACAGAAAAGACTCCAGCGCATCCAGAACGCCTCAGCACGACTCGTCCTGGACATCCCCCGACACAGCCACATCTCCTCCCACCTTAGGAACCTGCACTGGCTCCCCGTCAACAAGAGAATCACGTTCAGACTCCTCACCCATGTACACAAGGCTCTCCACAACTTGGGCCCTGAATACCGCAACAACCGCCTCACATTCTACACACCAACCCGCCAGCTCCGATCCTTCACCGACCTGGCGGCCAAGACCTGGAACACCCTCCCCACCCACCTACGACTCACTCAGGACCATCTCTCCTTCAGGAAGCAACTCAAGACCTGGCTTTTCGAGCAGTAGCAGCCCCCTTAGCGCCTTGAGACCCTAGCGGGTGTGTAGCGCGCTTTACAAATGTTATTGATTGATTGATTGATTGATTGATTGATTGATTGATTGAAATTATGTGGCACTGAGTGGTATGTGTGGTATATTTATGTTGCACTGAGTAGAGTGTAAATATGTGGTATGTTATTATGTGGCACTGGGTGGTATTATGTGGAGTGTATTTATGTTGCAATGAGTAGAGTGTAATTATATGGCGTGTAACTATGTTGTACTGAGTGTTATTTTGTGGAGTGTATTTATGTCGCATTCACTAGAGTGTATGTGGTACTGAGTGGTATGTGGAGTGTATTTATGTTTCATTGAGTAGAATGTAAATATCTGGTGTGTAATTATGTGGCACTGAGTGATAGTATGTGGAGTGCATTCATTTTGCACTGAGTAGAGTGTAATTATGTGGCATGTTATTACGTGGCACTGAGTGGTATTATGTTGGGTGTATTTATGTTGCATTGAGTAGACTGTAATTATGTGGCATGTAATCATGTGGCACTGAGTGGTATTATTTCGAGTGTATGTTGCATTGAGTGCAGTGTATATATGTGGCATATAATTATGTGGCACTGAGTGGTATTATGTGGAGTGCATTCATGTTGCACTGAGTAGAGTGTAATTATGTGGCATGTTATTATGTGGCACTGAGTGGTATTATGTTGTCTGTATTTATGTTGCATTGAGTAGACTGTAATTATGTGGCATGTAATCATATGGCACTGAGTGGTATTATTTTGAGTGTATGTTGCATTGAGTGCAGTGTAAATATGTGGCATATAATTATGTGGCACTGAGTGGTATTATGTGGAGTGTATTAATGTTGCATTGAATAGAGTGTAATTATGTGGCCGCTGCGGTTCTCTCTCTCTGGCGGCATTTACCGACACTCCATGTTTCCTGCTATTTTAAGTTCCTACGGAGTTGTCCCACCTCTTCAGTATAGCCTATCACTGTCTTACTAGTAGTGCTGTTGTAATTACTACTGCCTACAGTACCCATACTACACCTCTTCCTAGATCTTTCGACTTTCTTATAGCGGGAAACATGGCGTGTCGGTAAACGCCGCCAGTGAGAGAGAGCTGCAGCGGCAAACAACAACGTGGAATGGAGTTGTAAGGTACGAGGTGCAGTGAATGAATGCTGGGGTAACATCAGCCTGTCATGGGGCGGAGAAAGGATAAGTAGAGAAGGTTAGAAACTTGGGGTGTCATTCACAGTCATGATGTTTGAAATTATATAACAATCAGGCTGGCTAAAGGATTCGCTAGGTGTAACTATGGGAGTTTTTAGCTTCGGTTTTAAAGGGAAAGCGCTGGGCATAGGCTATCATTAACAACACAGCATGACACTGGGGGAATGATAATGGAATGCATTTACCATAGAGATTTAAGGTCGGATGTTAACAGTAATGTTTTTACTTTGTAGAGAACCCTGAGAAAGGACTTCACATAGTCCGAAATGCATTGGGACACATTAGCACCTACAACATATGATGTTTTATGTTTTACGGCGTGCCCGGAAAAAGGCCTGGATGGCATATCCGAGGCATGAGAAGTTGTTTTAAACCATAAGCCAATCACGTGTGTAAAGAATAACAAAAATAAAATCAGATGAAGAAAAATATTTTGGATTACAAGGAGTACTTATTTTCAAAAGTGATTAAGTTATTCATAAAAAACAAGTGATTTTCATGATATCAGCTGTGCGCCTGGACTGGAGTGAAACATTGGTCCATACCTGGTTTTGCAAATTACCGACGTAAAAAGGGGCAGATCACGTACTCCAGGAAGCACGCAACATAATGTAGAGCGGAAAAAAGTGGTTAAAAAAGGAGTAAATTGATAAATAAGGAGTGCACGGCTATCCCTAATGACTAATGAATTCATTACTGAAAGCCACACGCAAAGGCCAATAGAATATGTGGGAGTTTACTAATTCCCACAGAGAAGTTTAGGAACTGTGTGGAGTGCTCACAAGAAGCCTCCCATAGAGCAGCGCATGTGGGCTGCCCTAGGCTCAACCTAAAAACAACCTATGGAAAGTACAGAAACTCTAGGATTCAATTTCAGAGAGTCTATGCCTCACTCCATTGTACTTTTTTATGACAGACCCAAATAATCTGCCAGAAAGACCATTGAAGCGCATTTTAGTTCACAAAGATCTCGTACATATATGGCATAACCAACAGACACTCGTTTGTGAGGTGCACAACAGATACTTTGACAGCCTGCAACCTCCAGAATGAAAATCTGAATACACGGCATTTTTCACCAGAAGTCCACAGCGTTTCCATACCTATCAAACTCCCAGCTTGTCTCACTTAATACCACCACCTTTGAAGGGTCAATCTTGGGCATCTTGTTTTTCTTGCGTCACACCGGTACTGAAGCTTTGAGTTTTACTGCCAGTGCCAGGTTTCCCCAAGGGTTTCTCGTGCAGCAGGAAAAGCAGAGAGAGACAGCCTCCTCCCACATCATGTGTGCACAATAGTTAGCAGAAGCCCTCCAGAATAACAAAAACCAGGGCTTTAAGTAGGATGAAAAATCTGGGGGGGGGTCTCTCGAAGGAGCATGGCCGATGTAATAAGGGCATGGCTTCAAAAGTAAGATACAAATCTGTGCTTACCATAGTGGGCTGTGCGACTGGTACTTTGCAGCTTCTGTCATTGCGTCCAGATATATAATACATCAAAAAACATTATACATACAAAAAGCCAGGACTATTGGCTTTCTCAATGGTTGTTAGTTGTATAAGATAAATAAGCAACAACAATGGCTTCTCTGTATATCAAATCTAAACGTTTTCAGTTCTGAAATGATGAGACTGAAGAACTATAACGTGTCTCTTTGAAGTTTCATCAGAGGCAGTGAAGGGTGGTAGCACTGCTGAGAAGATTTTTTTGTCATCCTGATGGTGAGGGCAAAAATGGAGAGCCCGATAGGGACCTGTCTCAGCACCTTGCTTTTTAGAACTTCTGGTGCTGAGCACCAGCCTGACCGAGCCCACTTAAAGCCCTGATGAAAACACAGTGCTTCTAAACCAATCTGGAGGCTTCTCCTGCTGTTACAGCGCGCCTGGATTTGCTGGGGCAGGCGACTTCCACTCTCATATTAAGACCAGAGGTTGCGGCTTAGAGTCACCCCCGGCTCTCAGTTGCACAGATGGAGGGACTAAGAGTAGGCCTCTAGTACGCTTATTAGGGTGGCCGTAGAAAGGCAGTGTTGTGTAGTTCCTACAAATCTATATGGGATCTGTGCATTTAGACAACAGAAACTAAGGGATTGGTGTCCAGACTGATTCCAGACACCCCCAAAGGATATGTTAGCGTTTAGACCAGCTAGCTCGGAGTGCCACCATAAGCCCCCTAACTTTACTAAGGAGCGAATAGTTTCTGGCAGCTTTTGAACTTGACAACCTTCGATCCTTTAGGAATCGTGGAAACAGTGCTGTACCTTTCGCTCAGTCACTCATGCTCACATAGTCTCTGGGTGATACACAGAATAAATGATAGGGACGTTTTCAATAAGTATTTATTGAACCAGTGTCCTTCTACTATAAAACATTTTTGCTGTGACTATCATTAGACAGAAACAGATGTATTAGATTACAAGCACCAACAGAGTAAATAGAAGGTAGAACTCTACCATGATGCTAAAACAGTGAATAGATACAAGGCAGTAATCAAGCGTATTCCTACTATGCAGACCCTATCTAAGTGTACCTTGCATGTATGTGCGTGTGAAGCCAAGAATCCCCTAGGAAATAGCCAACCCCATTACCTGATGGGAAAGAATGAAGAACCCCGTCTTGGTCTCGAGTTGGACACCTCGTAAGGGATGTTAGACCACTGCGTGCTGTAGCTTCTGAGTGCAGGGACCTCAGCATCTTGTGTCAGTATGGAAGCTTCCCGTCTTGTTCCCCAATGAAGTTGTGGTTCTTTTATACCCAAAAGGTACCCTCGGGGTTCTACCTAAATATGTAATGGTTTGCCATTATCTACAGTGGGTCTGTCATGCAAGGATGACAATACCTGTGACTTTTACACACATACATACAGAATATGTTAGTCCTGTTGTGTACGTTCTGGGCAGGGGATTAAGATATAATACTAGAAATCCTCAGGCATAATAAATGAGGCCAGTTTCAAGGAATCTGATTGATATTTATTCATCACATAACTGTGTAAAGTGCTAGAACTGTTATGCAGAGCAAGGTACGACAAATGTAGGTAAAAGGTTGCGTAGCTACCTAGGCCTGGATTGAGGTTCATTGGGGCTCATAACACCAGCCATCCAAACTAACATTCGCACTTGGACCCAGGTGCCCTCACTGTGCTGTGCTGTGCTGGCTGAGGAGTGTAATTGAAAAGCTACATAATATCCACCCCCCTCAGGCCGGCCCTGTTTAGATCCACCTCGCTCAGGCGCTCAATCATAATTCAAACAGCCCTCAGCGAAGGCTGGCTGCTGAGGGCAGAATGTTTATTGTTCAAAATAAATGACTTGTTGCTCACATTAACTGGGAAGGTTGAGGGGGGCAAAATATTAGGGGGAAATGCTCCAACACCTTAATGAAGGCACCACTCCTGGTGATTTGAGATTTCATATCACTGCCATAATTAACCACTTCTGTTTAGGATTTTACTACTAAATGAAAATTCAGCAATCCTGTAAGTGACTACAGTGACTACCTCATTCCAAGTTACTATGGACACGGTCTACAATCCTGACCTTTTTACCCACACACTACTGTTTTCAGCTGTGTTACTCTGATCATTTCAACAAAACCTTAACAAGACCATGTCCATGAGTGACTAGTTCGGCCAGTCCCATTTTTTTTCTTAGAATTCTGGAACTTCTAGTCTTGGTTTTATACTGGGTTAACTGAAACTTCAAGTTCCAGAATTCTAATAATAAAGGGCTGAACTAGCTAGTCATGAATGGACCTCCTCTAACAACCTGGGACGATGTGGTCACCCTATTGAAGTGGCATTTAGAACCCTTCCTTATAATAGTGCCTCGCTTGATTGGGCAAGCCTCCTTTACAGAGAGTATGTGTCACCTGTACGTCATCAGGTCGTTTCGGGGTTGGAAGAGCCTTTCAGCCTTCCCATGATGGTTTAGTGATTAACGCTGTGTTGAGTAGGAACAGCCATTATTAAAGAACTAAACATGATGTTCTCTATACATTATTATCAACATTAGCACTGACATCAGAGCTCCCATTTAGAGGCAAACACTCACATCTTCCCTGCACACCCTTCACATGGCCTAGTACAGACTCTGCATCAGGACTTTCCTTTCTGCTTCTCTAAGACAGGTTCCTCAAACAATAATTGCAAACACAGATCAATACGTCCAAGCTGGACTGCTCCCAAGCAGTCAATTTGACAGGTGTTTCAGCAGATCAATAACCCAGGCCTTGGTGAGGAGCTGTAAGATAGGAGTAGAATCTGCTGCAGCACACTTACAATGTACAGCAAGGGCCGGTTCTGGGGTCCACACAGTTTTAAGACTGCTCATTACGCAGCACAATTGCCTGAAGTTCATTGGCTAAATTGATTTATGGATTTAGGATTAGTTCTTAAACGGGACTGATAAAATAATCCAGAAAATCCTTATACCACAGGGGCATAATTGTCTGCATTAACAAAACAAGCATTGGCAATGCCAATTTGTCTGGCTTTAAAGGAGTGTTGTATAGTAATGTGAAGCATTACAAGTAGATAGCACGGGGAGGGATGTGTATTTGTGTGGAAGTAAAAAACCATACAATAATCTTGGTGTGGGTTAAAAAGTCATGTGACAGTTGCACTGGCAAGCCAAACCTAAAATCTATGTGGGTTATTGACTGCTTTCCTCCCAAAGGTGCTGCTGCCAGAGATAAAATACCTTATCTAGTTCTGTAAGACTCTTTAATAGCTTTATAATGTCAAGTGTGTGCCACTGAAAGTTCAAGCTCAGGCAGCTGGATAAATAAACAAAATGATCACAGCTGTGTGGAGAGCAAGCACTTTCTTGTGCCCATCAAAACATGAGCTCCTGGTCGCAAAATGTGTGTGGAGCCAAAACCCTATTCTTCTTGTGAGTCTCACATAATTGTCTGGTGACAGCTGCGCTGTCAAGCCTGACCATAAACATTCTTGTGACCTTCGGAATGGAAAAAGTCTGGTAGAAGCAAGGAGCTTAGAGCAGACTTGCCTATATTAAGTAATACAGTAATCATAGTGCACATCTTCAGTACTGTCGTCCAGTCAATACAATGCTCACTAAGGAGCGTGGCTTGAGCGCCAAGAGAAATGGCCGCTGGGCACTGGAGCTCCGTGAGGACGTAGGGAGCCGAAATACCTCCAAGCTCCTATTTACAATTTTCGGACCAACCGAACGCGATATCTTGTGTCGGAACATCTCCTGCACCCTGGGTGATGTTTGTGGCCCGATGGGGTGAGTCTGTGATGTGTTTTTTGTGCATTTCTCTGCCGTTTGTGGCTCGATGAGGAGCTTTGGCCGCCATTTCGTTTTTTCGCCCACTCCCACCGTTTCCCGCCTACTCTCCAGAAACAACTTATCCTCACAGAATTATGTCCAGTTTACCTTCAATTAATGGTTTTATCAGTTTTTTTACCATTTCCTTTTATTGCCTTTATGCCTCTGCCTGGCATTTGATTGGAATGGAGTGCGCATCTTGACTGACTGCAATATAATACTTTGCCTCTACCTGTCCTTCGTTGTATTTAAATTGTGGGCATAATTACACATTTTTGTGCTTTTTGGCTTGAACGGTTTACTTTTTACATGTTTCTGCATGAAAATGCCTCGTTTCAACTGCAACAACACTCAACAGACTGATTGTGCGTCAGTAGAGGATCACAATCCTTTCAGCGTTTTGCAGGATAATATGGAGGAGGCTGTCATTGATTCTGCTTCACCGTGTGGTGCACCTTCTGACATGCCTCGCTCAAGTTCCAAGTCAGGCACTAAGATACCCTCCGCATCCACTCCTTCTGGTAAAAGATTAAGGACGAATACTCCTCCGCCTATGAATTCTTCTTCTTCAATCTCCATGGAACTTTTATTAGAAGAAATACGTTCCCTCAAACCATGCATGGTAGAAACAAATTCTCGTCTCCAGAGCCTTGTAGATAACTGGTTAAATACCGAACAAAAAGTCGAGGATCTTGAACAACGTGTTGATTCTGTACAGGCAGTCACAGATCAAGTCCCATGCATGCACAGAGAAATACAACAACTTAAGCAACAAATTGAAAACGTTGAAAATCATAATAGGCGTAATAATTTACACATTTATGGCCTTGTTGAAGAACTTGAAGGTTCAGATTCATTGTCATTTTTTCAAACCTGTTTGTCAACTTTACTTGTTCTTCCTGAACACCCTCTATTGCATATTCAACGATTACACTGCCTCGCAGAGGTATCTTGTACTTTTAGAATAGACAGACCTGCTCAAAGTCTTCCATTCTGCTAAACAAAAACGGAAAATATCCTGAAATGGTTCTAACCTCTTCTTTGCACAGGATTATGCTAAGGCAACTGCAGATCTTCGAAAGAAGTTCTTAGACATGAGACCTGCCCTCCGCTCCCTCAATGCTAGATATGGTTTATTTCATCTGTGTTTGTTCAAGGTGACCTATAATAACAAAACAAAACACTATGAAGATCCAGGTCTCCTTCAGCATTTTTTGAAGACTTGTAGAGATGAAGCCATGGGCATTCCTCGGCCATAAATATTTTTGATATTGTCAAAATGTTTTGTTATTAGTTGTTTTTTATCCTCATTCCTGATGTATTGTGTTTTGTCATAATGTCTTTTGTTAACATCTTACTTTTTCTTTTTATTAGATGCAGTTTTGTGGTCATTTGAGTGATTTATGTCTCCTTCTTGTTCCTGGGGGATGTTTTCTTGTCCTTTTCTCCTCCTGGAGTCACCAGTCCACTGTGCTTCCCTCCCCATGTGGCCTCACCCTCCCCGCTCTCATTGTATTCTTGTGGTACATCCTTTTGTTTTATCTAACATATTTGTTTTCTGTATTTTGCTCTGTTCTCTCTCTTTCCTTACATTACCTCCTTTCCTTTTTTCCTCTTTTTTCTTCATACCTACTGTCATCTCTCCTATCACTACCTTCTCTTCTGTTACAGCTGTGTCTATGTACTTATATCTTTACTCCTTTATCTTTTTTTCTTTCTCATAATAGTATTTTTAAGATTGTCACTGTTTTGCTAGATAGCTGTTCATGTAAAAATTATTAGTTGGTTTTAGAGCTATTACATGGAATGTTAAAGGGATAAATAATCCTATAAAAAGACAACGCGTGTTAACCCATTTAGCTAAATTGAAGGGTGATATTGCATGAATTCAAGAAACCCATTTGTCGGACACTGAAGTATCTAAGTTGAAAAGATGCTGGATGGGCAATGTCTTTTTCTTCCCGGCTATAGTTAAGAAAAATTGAGTTTCTATTCTGTGTCACAAGAAATTTCACATCTCAGTAATTCATCAAGAGTCAGACTCAGATGGCCGTTGGGTAATCCTTAAACTCCTTATTAATCAGATTCCTATATTTCTTTTTAATGTATATACACCAGTTAATGTTGACAATGTATTTCTGAAAAACTAATTTTACTTGACGATAAATATATTGTTTTTGGTGGATATTGTAACCAAGCTCTTGATCCCATACTAGATAGACATTCCTCAGTGAGATTTGTTAACACTAAGATGCAAGCACAATTTTCCTCTGCCATACGATGTAAACCATCGGTTGACATATGGAGACTTTGCAATCCTGATCTTCGAGAATATAGCCCCTATTCCCCTCGGCACCATTCTCAGTCCCTAATTGACTACCTCTTTCTTAGTAAATCCCTTTCTCAGCAAGTCCTACAATCCGAAATTGGTTCTATTTTACTTTTAGATCATGCCCCAGTTTATGGTGATTTTGATTTACTTCCTTTACTCCACATGCCGGCAGATGGCGTTTTAATAACACTTTACTGTCTGACCCTAATTTCTCAAGCCAATTCAGCACCTTTGTGTCAGAGTTCTTTTCCTTGAACTCCACTTCTACTACCTCTCCTGTAATGGTCTGGGATTCCTTTAAAGCTGCAGCAAGGGGCATTCTAATGAATTTTGTTTCTAAGAAAAAGAAAGCTTTTGAAGCCCCGTCAGTCCAGATGATAACCAAGATTAAGCAACTTAAACTCACTTATTATAATTCAAATACTGAATAATCCCATAAGAATCTTATAGACGCAAAATTCACTTTTAATAAGTTATCTACAGTAGCTGCATCATCATATCTCTTAAGAAATAGTTCCCATTATTATGGAGGCCAAAATAAAATGGGAAAATTATTAGCTAACTACTTGAAAATAAGACGAGACCGAACTAAGGTAGAATCCATCTGAGACACTGCTGGCAACTCCTTATTTAAAGACAGTGATATCTTGAATGAGTTTGTCTCCTTCGATAAAAAAATATAAACTCCTGAACAACAACCTTTCCCACATGATTTGTCTTCTTATTTTCATTCTATTGAACCCCCTTCCCCCTCTCTTATTGATTTTAGTTCTCTAGATAAGGCTATTACTCTAGCAGAAATTACTCAAGCAGGCTCGATATTAAAAAGAGGGAAAGCTACTGGCCCTGACAGATTTAGTATTGAATTCTATGCTTTTTTGCCTCTTTACTTCTTCTAAATCTCTTTAACCTTTTTAACTCTTTAATTGCAACTGGCTCTTCTTCTGGAACTTTTCAAGAGGCCATGATTTGTTTAATACATAAAGATAATAAAAACCCATCATTCTACAAGAATTATCGTCCGATTTCTTTAGTTAATCTTGATTATAAGATATTTGCAAAAATCCTCGCCCTCCGTATTGATCCTATTTTACCCTATCTTATTGGATCTGAACAATCAGGTTTTGTAAAGGGCCGGTTGTCATCCAATAATTCTAGAGTCTTTTTTAATATCCTTGGTTATGCCGCATCTCTTTATTATCCCATTGCAGCTATAGCTTTAGATGCAGAAAAAGCTTTTGACAGGATTGGATGGGACTTTATGTTTCAAGCTTTAGAGTAGATAGGATTGCCCCCAAAATTAATCTCCCTTATTTCCTTATTATATTCTGGCCCTAAAGCATCTATTTTCGTAAATGGCAAGACTTCGGAATATTTTCCACATTTCAGAGGAGTACAGCAGGGTTGTCTGCTATCACCTCTCTTATTTATACCCTTTTAGAACCCTTCTTAACTAAGATTAGACAAGATACTCATATTTCTGGTTTCCAGCTAGACACGCTCCATGTCAAATTGTCTGCATACGCGGATGAAATTCTTTTATATTGTTCCAATCCGGTCACTTCTATTCCTTCTTTCCTTAATCAGGTAGACTCTTTTTCCCAATTATCTGGATATCGTCTTAATTCTGACAAATGTGAGATCCTACCCCTTAATATGACTTGTCTTAAACATGATTGTGTACTTACCGGTTTTTCTTGGCAACCTTCTAAAAAAACACTTAGACCTATGGTTCTCTTCTAACATCTCTGAAACCTTGAAATTAAATTTCAAATGCATCAACAAAACTTTATCTAATACTTTAGAACGTTGGCACCCACTTTTTCTCTCTTGGTGGGGCAGATTAGACTTCATCAAAATGATGCTTTCTCCTTTTGGTTTTGTACATTCTTTCAATCATCCCTGATCATATTCCTGGTTTTTATTTTAAGAAAATTGATCACTGCTAACAAAATTTCTCAGGGAAGGTAAATCACCTCGTATCGCCCTATCCTATTTGAAGGCAGATAAATCTTCTGGTGGTCTTAAATTTCCTGATTCAAAATCTTATCATTACGCATTTTCTTTGAAACAATAATTGTATTGGCTCTGCACTGATCATGGTATTCATTCTCCTATTTGGCTGTCAATAGAAAAATCTTTTATATTTCCTTTTGATTTCAAAGAATCTCTGGCTTTTACCAACACTATCACTTCTTTCCACACTCCAGTTATCTCCCATACGCGTAAGCTTCTTACTCCCCTTTTACCATCCTCATATCCTTCTCCTTCTTCCCTGGACCAATAACCCATTTGGCATAATACTTTACTACGTATAAAAAAACGCACCATTTACTGGAAATCCTGGAGACTGAAGGGATTATTTTGGATATCTCAATTATTACTGGATAATGTTCCCTTATCCTTTTTTGATCTCCATAAGAAATGTTCACATCTGTCATCTTTCAAAACACCAAAACACACAAGATGATGGAGTGAATGTTGCACATTGGCAAAACATTCACACCCAGTCACAGATCTGGGTTTAATCCATAGTTATTTTGCTCACCACGCCACCCCAGTTCAGACATGGCCATATGCAAATCAGTCTTGACCCTGTGCCTCATGGGAACACTCCAGCCCGAACTGCCAAGCCATGTCTTTCCTGGACTGTAATAAAGCATCCTAGGACCGGTTTCTGGCTATCAGCCATCATCAGCCAGGATAGCTTGACTCCAGTGGCGTAGTGAGCATGGTAGCACATCTGGGCATACCCTTCCTACTTAGGCCAAACAGCAAAACACACAAGATGATGGACGGAATGTTGCAAATTGACATGCCACTGGAATCAAGCTATCCAGGCTGATGAGGGCTGAAAGCCTGAAACCAGTCATAGGATGCTTGTTTCCAGTCCAGGGAGGCCCTGGATTGGCAGCTCGGGCCGGACTGTTCCCATGCGGCACAGAGTCAAGACTGATTTGCATATGGCTGGGTTCAAAGTGGAATGACATGGTGAGCAAAAACACTATGGATTTAGGCCCAGATCTCTGTACTGGGGTGAATGTGTGACATTGTTCTGCATTCTGTCCATCAACTGTTGTTTTTGCATCTTTCAATATACAACATGCCCTGTTATTACCTTACTCAGTATCTTAATTCCATAGCATCTGCTCCTAACCTACCTTCTAGATGTTCCATGCTTTTTTCCGTATTATTCTCCTCTCCTTCAGCTTCCTCTCTGTATAAAACTTTATTTCTTTCTTCAGGTAGGGACACAACGAAGGCTGAATTGGCTTGGGAGAAGGATCTAACAGAATGCTGGTCAACCCTCATTTGGGATAAACTTCGTCCAAGATTTATAAAACTTCCCGAGCTGCCAACACTTCTCAAACCCTTTATTTTGTTCATCAACGCCTTTTATTTACCCCAGCTAAATTGGCTTCCTTTTCTTCAGATTCTCGACCTTCTTGCTGTTCCTGCCCTTGCAAACATGCTGAATTGAAACATATGCTATCTCTAGTTTTTGGCAATTAGTTTGGTTTCAAATTAACAAAATATTAAACACTAATGTCCCTTTCTCTCTTTCTACCGTTTTCTTAGGCACCCTATTCCCTCAATGGCCCCAATACCCATCAAATTTAAAATTAATAGATTTACTGCTAGCAGTAGCCCTACATTTAATAACGTTCAATTGGAAGCAGGCAGACAAAGTCACTTTTAGAGCTTGGTGGAACACCGTCTGTTTTCATCACAGACTGGATACCAATTACATTAACCCTATCTCTTTATCCATTAAAATAGACCTTTTGTGGCTCCCAATAACTACTTACCTAACTCGGATTACCCTTTCTTCTGCTATACAGGTTAACACTGCAGATGAATTCAGCAAACCTCCCTAAGGCAATATGTTGTCTTTCTATTTCTTCATTAGTTTATTTCATCATATTATCCTTTACGTTGTATTCCATATCACAATATGATTCTTTATATCTTAATTTTTAGCGTTCATTGAATTATATGCAATTGTTATTTCTCTTTGTTTCTAAGTGAAATACATTTTAGATATTTGGTTTTCCCTCTCTCATACCTCCCCCTCCCCCTTGTCCCTCCTATTGCCCCTTTTAGCTACATACAGTAAGTAGAGTGTTTTGGTTTTATCCTTTTTCACTTTATGATTATATATTGTACTTTTTGTACATGTTACTCTCATATTGTTATTATTGCATGATAAATTTCAAAGTTTAAAAAAACAGTGCTCACTGAAAATAACATCTGAAAGATATCTTCTACTGGGGATATCCCATCAGAAGTAAATGTCCAATCAGTATTGCTGCTACTGTGGCAGGCCTGTTCACTTGTATGCACAAGGTGCCAGGGAGGCTGCTAAATTATTGCTCGGTAGAAATCTCATTCCCGTTCCATAAGTTGTTGCGTGAGTCAAGATGATTAGCTTTCGTTTTTTTATAATGTGAATTACATCTAGTTTAGGTAAAATATTTGGAATTAAAATAGATATATATTCTTGTCACCTAAAAGTACATTAAATCGAGTAATTTGCTTCACAATTGTAAGACCGCTTTTAATTGTCGGTTGTTAAAAGCCTTTTGTGGGCCATATGTAAAACTGATAAGAGGATTTTGAGCCCACTCATTCCTTAAAATTGGCTGGCCTTATTGTCACAATCATTTGCTTGATTCTTATTCAATGGTTTAACTTCTTCTTGTGTTGGTCTCTCCTCAGATGCATTCTCTCTTTACCATCCTTTCGAATGGCTGTCTTGTATCCTTTCATTGCTCACACTTAGAGAACTACTTTTTTCTTTTTTATCACACACTCCAGGATAGCCTGTGTTTTCTGTCTCTCTCTACCTGCCCCCATTGCTCCCCTTTTACTCCTGTCCCATTTACTCCTCAATTGCTCTCCTACCCCTGTTGTTACATGAAACATGTTTTCCTATAATTTTTACTGGTTTGACTGCTCAAATTTCCTTAAATGCCGGTCCGTATTCTAGCACTTTTGCACACCTCTTTTGAATCAATCCACCAGCTCTACACCCACAGCTTACTGGCATTCCCTAACTATCTCCTCGACCCTCTCTATCAATTTCATTTCTTTTTTCATTTTCATTTTAGAAGGGCCCTCAGGGACCCTTTGCTGGTAGGCGTATTCTCTGTCCAGGAAGCATTTTTCGAAAATAAAATGTAATTTGTTTTATCTACTGTTCTCAGTAGTGTCTGCCATCTTAGGTTGGGGCAATAATAATTGGTGACCACATCATTCTGTAGGCGTGTGTGTGTAGTGACACATGCAAGTTCATCTGTTCATGCTCAGGCCTAAAGAATTATGCGGCCATCAATGACCTCATTTTCATGCCCTTCTCTCTCTCTCTCTCACGCTCTCCTTTTTTTTGCTGAGGATTCATACATTCAGCTAAAAGCACTGGTAAAGCCAATATGTCAGCAATGTGAGACCAGCTTGCTTTGCCAATGCTTCTTTTGGTTCCATGACAAAATATTGTGTTCATAAATATTGAATCACATAAATATGGTGTTAAAAATATGGTTTAATATCGTCTTTCTATACATATAATAGGAAATGTGTCAAACTTGGGGAAAGGAATATCATTCAAAACAATATAAGTGTAATAATTTCTTAAATAAATGTAAACAGTAAAGTAATATTGTAAGAATATTAATATAATTGACCATAATCAATTAACATAATTATATGTTTATATATATCTATATAAACAGTAAATAAACATTTACTCAAATAAAATCAAAGTTGAAATAGTAAAAGTAAAATTAATTTCAATTTCTTAACATTTATACAAAAAAGTATATAACTAATATTAAATATTAGGAAACATAAAAATAGTTTTAAATAATGTTTTAAATAAAATATAAAAAATAAACAAAGAACTATAATGAATATACACATATATCTGTGTTTGTATATATATATATATATATATATATATATATATATATATATATATATATATATATATATATATATTATATATATATATATAAAATGTACACAAAACATATCTCCAATTAAATAATCTAAAAATAGAATAAACAGCAAAAGCATATGTAACAAATATTTAAAGTAATGTAATACATATAGAAAATTATAAAATAATGTAAATTCAAAAAAAGAAACAATTAAAAAAATATAAACATACAAAATAAAAATAGCAAAAAAATGTACTATAACTACAGGCTAGCAAACATTATATAGAGTATTTAACGTACAAAGGATTATTTTTACTACTCCCACTCCATCCTATAAAACAGCAAGGTAAATGTTCCACTTTGGAAGGGGTCATATTTGCCTTTCCCGCTCCACTTTAAGCAACAGTAGAGAAAATGCTGGACTACTGAGGGTTTAAAATAACCATTTCTACTCTAATCCGAGCAACAGAAGGGAAAGTGTTGAATTCTGGATGGATTGCATTTACTCTTCTCACTCCAGTCCAAGCAACAGTTCAAAAGTGTTGCACTCCGCAGGCATTAGATTTACTATTCACACTCCAGTCAATGCAACATTAGGGAATATGTTGCACTCTGGTAGGGTTAGATATACTATTCTCACTCCGGTCTTTGCAACTGTAGGGAAAGTGTTGGACTCCAGAGGCTTTGATTTACTATTCCCACTCCTGTCTATAGAACAGCACGAAAAGTGATGAACACCATGGGGGGGGTAGGTTTACTATTTCCACACAGTCTAAGCAGCCGTAGCGAACTTGTTGAAACTCTGAGAGGTTTAATTTATTACTCAAACACCATGCTAAGCAACTGGAAAGAAAATGTAGGGACTAAAAATAACATTCCACCTCCTAATAATCTTCTGCAAAACGTATAAATACTTGAAATTTGAAAATAAAATCATATTATGAATAAAGCATTTATAATATATTTAAAAAAATCTAAATAAAACTAAAATACATTTAAATAAAGTGTACTTCTCTACCACAGAGCAACAAAGAAACACCCAAAATCACTAACATAATCAATACAACAATATTTATTTTTAAATATTAACTTAACCAAAAGAAACATTTTATATAATGAAATACAATTAACATGGATTAATAGAAAAAACACAACACTGTAATATTAAATCCAACAAATAAAGTGTATCATCTTTCCAACATTAAAAAGATGCATATATATATAATTAATCAATTTAATATTGAGAACTAATCTGAAAAAAAATGCTTTAATTTCAATACCTTCCCACTCTTACTACTCCAAAAAATTAACAAACCGCTACTAAAATATCCATTGCTAACAAAATGTTTAATATTTATATATACTGTAAAATTAAAAAATAGAACTAGTACAAATTAAAACCATTTACGTAAGTAATCATAAGTTACATAATTAATAAAAGTCATAACTTTTAACTAGTAGTAAAATATTTTTTTTTTACTTTAATTAACTCCTTAACCCTATTCTCCTACATACCAACCAAAAATATAAATTAACAACAAAACTAAAACATTTAACTATACATTAGACTTCCAACAATCAAAAAGAAAAACAGTTAAAATAATTATTTGCATAATTTTTGAACAATTAAAATTTAATTAGCAGTCATATAAATTTGCTAGGAATTACATAACCTTCCCACCTCCTACTGTACCTGCTACTATACTAAAAATAACTTTAAAAAGATTTAAATAAACATTAAAATATCCTTAATTACCTGAAATATATTAAAAAATCGATCAAAACAAACAAAATCAATAAATGTTTAATTTACAAAACAAAATCAATTACCAATACAATGAAATTAATTATAATTTAAATTACTTCCCAACCTATGCCCCTACAAACCCATCAACTTGCTACTACATTATACATTGCTAACTTGACTAAACAAATTAAACATTTTAAACAACAAACTATAGTGCAAAATATAATGACAATTATACTAACATTACTAACACCTACAATTTATATTTTAGTTAACATATATACATTAGACAAACCGTAATATTTCTTACACCTATATTTAATTAAACAATATGAAACAAAATAATAATATTTTAAACAACATTATAAGCCAAACAAATGTTAAAAAGAGGTTGTTGATTGAAATGCAATTCATTATGTCATGTTAATGGCGTTTTTGAATGAAACTTCTCCAATTTATTATAATCCATTTGTTCTTGAGCCTTCTTAACCCCTCCAAAGATGAACTGAACAATTCTAATCAAATGAAGAGGAGTTATTGTAGGCTGATCCAAAAAGTGAAGAGTCTGGATAACGGCATAACAAGGTGACAGCCAATAAATTCTTTGAGTCAAGAAAATAGGTTTTCACATAAATGTACTGAGCAAAAAAAAAAAGAAGTATACCTCACTTGTCAACTATTCTTACACTAAAAAAATTTGTAAACTTTTAACTTCCTATCTTGCAGATACAAATAATCCACAGCCTTGATGAAAGACCAGTGACTTTGCGCCTGGTCTTGAAACGCGACGGCAGTGTTGTTTGGGAGAAATAATTTGCCATTTTTAGGATACTAGGACTGGCTGGTCCAGTATTCAAGCGTCTATAAGTCATTGAGTTACTTATTCCCCCCCCCCCCAAACTTAGATTTTCTCATCAATTGATTGTAATAACTGTTGTTTGTGATATAATTATCATAATGTTTTGTAATGCTTGATGTTGAAATGTTTTCTAATGTGTAAATAATGTTTGTCTTTAATGTATGTACAGAGTCTATTTAGCCTTGTAAATATTTGAATCTATTGTCTTCTTTTCTGTTATGAGTTTTTGCAAATATGAAAAAGATATAAAATAATGGACACAAAGCAACGCTGTCTAGGGAAGTGACAATAAATTGGTTTCTTACCCTTTGAAAACAGGTATTGAGTAATTGTGGTGTGGGCACTGTGTGTTGATTGCGTTTGTGAGCATTTTGACTGCATATATGTGGATGCACATATATGCGTGATACATGTGGACAAATACCACCTACCCAATGCCGAAGTCTGGCCCACATGTGGGCATTCCAGGCACAGTGCATATGGTATAAAAAGGACTTACCCATATATCGCCACAAAAAGGGTCGCATTTCTCAGGGTGAAGATGCTGCTGTGAAGGGGGACCTGGAGAAAGGGATACACGTTGAACTTTGATGGGAAGAACAGGAAAGGGGTGAGTATGCACCCCATATCCTTTGTTTCTGCCAGCCTGCAGACATTGGTCCCACTGCCGTGATCTGCTCGTAGGAAAGCCAACTTTAAACATGGACAGAAGTGAGACTCCTCAGTACACCTTATGGCAGATGCTTTTACACGATCGCAGCCTCGGTGGTCTGCGGATAGCTGGCAGTGTCAGCGGTTTACCGCGGACTCTGCAAAGGCAATCCAACAATCTCGTTATACAGCGTTTTCACCACCGAGCATGCAGCGGTCGGACCCCAACCGCTTGTACATCTGTCCTGTAGATCACCAAATTCGTAATCAGGCCCTTAGTCTCCTCTTTCTCAAATTTATGTTTTTCTGGTTTACAGGTTTACTAATGTTGTTGAGGCCTGAACAACACTAGAGCCACACACTCCTTATGGTCAATAGGAGTCTTTAAAAAATCAAATATCTTCAAAATAGATCAGTACAAAATGATTTAGGACATCAGAAAGGATGGAAACTATGAATAATTGGGAAATAGCAGGAGCATTACATAACCCGAATGGCCTTACTTCATAATCCCAAAATCCCGTCATATTTTGGAGAGTCTATAATGTAAAAAAGACCGAACTTCCGAGCGATCTCCAAAAAAGACCTGTAAACCCATTGAACTCTCATTAACAACTCATGAAGCAAAGGGTGAACTATCAACTGTCTGGACCATCTAAGACATTTCATTCATTCTCTTAGGAATATTGTTTTGAAGGGCCTAATCATAGTGAACAAATACTCTACAAACTACACTATCAAGCAGGGGCGTGGCCACGCTGAGTAGCGGAATTGCCGCACACTAGAGCAGGTCCGCTGGCCGAGATTTAATTACCTGATATTTATCCACACATGACACGGCAGACTACGTTCCACTGTGGTACAAAGGACACCTCCGATGACCATCATAACTTTTATAACTAGTATAAAACTTTTTAAAAACACTCACAGTCACTGGATGATGTCATCATTGATGTCATTTGAGATGTCATCAGTGATGTAATCAGTGATGTAGCTGACAATGTCATTAATGATGTAATATGTGAGCATATAAGCAGTGCATTGCTGGGGCGTGAGATATTGTTAGCTCACTAAATATAAGTTTTGAATTTCGCTGGTTTTGCATACGTGAAACCAGAGCCTAACCACCTTCCTCACGAATGTATGCTGGGACCCAGGAACGGCATTGGTGCATGTCAGAGTATGAAGAGCCCTGTATGTATGCAGTACCACAAAAAGAACGTACTAAACGCTCAGTATTGTGCACTCACCTTCATAAATTGTGGTAGCCAAAAGTTCAGTGATGTAATTTAATTCTGGCATAGCTGAAAAACCCAAGAATAATTACATGAACCAATACTCCGGTCAGACCTATATCTATTTATCTAATGTCCAACACAGTGCTCATAATGGGCTGTCCCACTTTACCCTCAATTGCAACTAATAGATATAGTGAAAAGAATTAACTTGGATGAGCTGCATACACTTATGGAATGAGTATTAATCATTTATAATAGTGTACCACATGCCCACAAAGAATATTATGATGTTGCAAGATGGCTGCCATTAGAGATGTGAACTAATGACAGGTGAAAGTCCTACTTTTATTTTTTGTATACTCACATGGGGTATTTACGTATGATGTAAGCAAATGTAACCTGACTTTTGATGAAGGAGCTAGGACTCTCAAACACGTCAGGCTGATATTGCTGACTTTTTGAATAAAAAATAAGCTGGAAGTAATTGAGTTGTGGCCCGTCTTTCTTTTTTGCAATGTCTTCATACAAAGTGGATTGGAGTGGTGTGTAATATATATATATATATATATATATATATATATATATATATATATATATATATATATATATATATATATATATATATATATATATATATATATATATATATATATATATATATATATATATATATAATATTAGCAGTACAACTCAGCAGAACCCCACAGAGTACCCACAGCACAGAGAATGTCCACAGCACAGCAGTTTTCCTTCAAGGTAATTTTATTTTCCATCTCTCACACCATCTGCAACACGTATATAAATATAAATATAAATATAAATATATATATATATATATGTATATATATATAGATATATATATTCACTGAAAAAACCATAGGTTTTTAGCGACGTTATAGTTAGTTAGACATTTCACTCATACACAACCAGAGAAATTCAGCCGTTATAGTTAATTGAGCTAGCTATAACTCACGCCCCGCAAAGCACCGCTGATGACATCACATATTACATCACTCATGACATGGTCAGGACATCACTCATGACATCTCAAAGGACATCACTGATGACATCATCCAGTGACTGAGTGTTTCTAAAGAGTTGAAATATGTTTTATACAAATATATGCCAAGGTATATTGAAGAATGAGTGGGTATATGAGTGTCTGAATGAATGATTTTATAGGTGCATGACTGACTGTATAAGTGAGTGATTAAACGTGTCTTACTAATACATGGGTGACTGACTAATCTGTATGAATGTCTGTATCAGCCTGTCAGTTGGTGTGTAAGTGGCTTCTTGGGTTGGTGATTAGCTATATGAGTATCTATATAGGGGTTTTTGATTTGTTGTCTGAGTACGTAAATGGGTGTCTCAGAGTCTGTGTGGGTGGGTGGTGTGTGTAATAAGCATGAGCGGATTTTGCGGATTGGCAATCCGCGAATTTGCGGATTTGCAAACTCGCAATCCGCAAAATCCGCGAATTCCCGCGAATTTGCGGATTTTTTTTTTTTTTTGTGTTCGCCCGTGTTTCTGCCAGTTCGCGAGGGTTTTTACAATTTCGCAATTTGCGAACTTACCTGTCGGGTCGCAAGTTTTGCGAACTTGTTGTTTCTACGTGTCCAACCTGTTTGGGACACTCTTCTTCATCACTGCCACTCTCTGTCACCACTGCCACTCTCTGACTACTCATGCCACCCTCTGGCCCACCCATGCCACCCTCTGTTTCATCACCACACCCTCTGGTTGTCCAGTGTACATTATTTTTGGCAAAGCAAAGCACACCTTCCCTGCCTCAAGTGACCTGAATTAATTTGGGGCTGATTAATGTGTCACAGAATATTTTTTTAGCTGGCACCTGCTTCCTTAGTGCGCCCTGATTAGTGATCTTTTGCACTTGCTAAGTGCTTTCATTGTTGCAAAATTAGTTACAACACCTGCCCTGCCCCAACTGACAATAATGAATTAGGGGCTGATTAATGGATTTTAACTTCCAGCCTGGCTCCTGCTTGTCTCCCTTAGCTGTAATTCAGGACCTTTGTGGCATATGTGTAACTATTCTGAGGTTCAGAGCAGGGTCACATAATAGTTGCAACTGGCAACTGAACTCTGGAGGGGCCCCTCAGGAAGCACTACAGGAAATGGCTACTAATGATGAGCCTGAACTTTTGAACCTGGTAAGTAGTTACTTTCAGTTTTGCTAAAATCGTATTTCTGCAATTTCGCACTTATTCGCGGGGCGCGAACTCACGCGAACAGTGCGAGCAGTGCGAGCAAAATCCGCTGCTCGCGGATTTGCGGATTTTTCAGGAAATTCGCAAATCTCGCGGATTGCGGATTTCCCGAAAATCCGCAAAATCCGCGAGCGGAACGGATTTTCCGCCCATGCCTAGTGTGTAACTCCCTGTATGGATGTGTGCTTGGGTGATTCACTGGGTGTATGGGTTCAAGAGTGTATGTGGGTGGGTGCATCTGTGTATAGCGGTGTTGGTGAGTGAATAGATGTCTCATTGGTACATGTGTGAGTAACTACATATGTGAAAGGTAGTATATGTGAGTGTTAGAGTATATAAATGATTATATGTGAGAATAAGTGATTGTGAGAGGTAGCTGTATGGATGAGTGTGGGTTTGTGTAAGTGATTGCAGAAGAGAGTAAGTATGTGTTAGCCTCGGTATAAATAAGTGAGGTGGTTTGTGTATAACTGTGTAGGGGAGTAAATGGGAGTGTGATCGATTCTTTGCATTACTGACTAGTTGTGTGAATAACTCTATGGGTGAGTGGTGGTGTGTGAGTGTCTAAATGGGTGTATGAGTACATATGTTATGTTATGTTATGTTATGTTAACTTTCTTTTTTTATAGCGCAGGGCTACTCCAACGGAGTGTCCCGGCGCTTTATAGTGGCAGCTCATGAAAACATTACAAACACAAAAATCCAGAAAACAGCCAGACAGCATAACTAAAGAGTAAAAAGCCAAGTTTTTAGGCCTTTCCTAAAAGACAACAGATTGGAGGTGCATCGTAAGACCAATGGCAGAGAGTTCCAGAGCTGAGGCGCTCTCAAACCAAAGGAACACCCCCCAATCCGAGCCTTCCTGACTCAAGGCACCACAGCAAGAGACATAGAGTTAGAGCGCAGTGCTCTGGTAGGACGATAGAAAGCAAGCCTACGTTGGAGATATTTAGCTCCCAAACCGAAGAGCGCTTTATGGGCCAGGGTCAGTGCCTTGAACATTATCCGCTTACGGATAGGCAGCCAGTGGAGTAACTGTAAAAGTCCGGCCGCTCTGGCACGCCTGTGAAGGCCAAAGATGGCACGCGCCGCGGAATTCTGCACGACCTGTAATCGCTGCAGTAAATAATAAGGAAGACCCAAATAAAGCACGTTGGCATAATCCAATCTGGAGCCAATCAGAGATTGCACCATTATCTTCCTGTGCTCTTCAGAGAGCAGAGGCAGAAACTTCCGAAGCATGCCAAAACAAGAGCCCGTGAGGCCGAGAATCTGAGATCTCATAGTCAGATTGTTGTCGATCTTAACTCCCAGGTTTTTGGCCACCTGGGATGCCTGGGCTGGGGGAAACATATCTGCCGGCCACCATGCCTGCCAATCAGGATCCGCAGCACAGCCAAAGAATAGCACCTCCGACTTGTCAGAGTTAAATTTGAGGCCGCACCGCTGGAACCAGTTAAACACCACCCGAGACAATCCCGAATGCTCTCCTCATCCAAATCCTCCCCTTTCCTACATGTGAAGAGAAGCTGGGTGTCATCGGCGTAAGAAACGATCTGGGCCCCGTAAGACTCCGCCAGTGCCTCCACTGGGGTCATAAAGATGTTAAAAAGAGTCTGGCTCAACATAGAACCCTGCGGAACTCCGACTCCCAGCGGCGGCATCTCAGCAGAACCCGGGGGGACCCAGACCGTTTGTCGACGGCCGGCTAAGAATGATGTAAACCAGCTGAGCACCGTCCCCCTCAGACCGATGTTATATAGTCTGGCGAGGAGCCCCTCATGGGGGACGGTGTCGAACGCCGCCGATAGATCAAGCATGACAAGCATGGCTTTGCCTCCAGAATCAAGAACCTCCCTATTAGCCTCAGACACTTCTAACAACGCCGTCTCGGTACTCAAATTGGGCCGGAAGCCAGATTGAGACGGGTGCAGCAAATTGTTGGACTCCAAAAAAGCGGAGAGCACACTATGAATGTGCTTTTCCGTAATTTTTGCCAACGCTGGAAGCAGCGATATAGGCCTTCAATTGGCCGGCGCCTCAGGGTCTAACCCCGGCTTTTTGAGAAGGCGGATCACCATAGCCCGCTCCCAGGCCTGCGGAACCATCCCTTCCCTCAAAGAGCGATTCAGAAGTGGGTTGATCAGTGGGTTAACCACATCGGCCATTCTCGCCAAAAATTTGGCCGGACAAGGGTCTAACGGTGAGCCTGATTTAAGGTTCACTAAGAGTGCCAAAGATGTAGACAGAGAAATGGACGGAAAGACTGACAAGACCGAGTCAGGAGTAGGTACAATATCTAACCCAACCCCACTGCTGAGATGAGCTTCCACTGACTTCCCCGAAAAGGAGTCCTGGATCGATTTGATCTTATTTGTGAAAAACTGAGCAAGGTCATACGCCCAAGACTCAGAGGGAGAGGCTTGAGAGAGATTGGATCTAGGGGTTATAAACTCTCTTACCACAGTAAAGATCTCCTTGCAGGAATTAGAAGCTGCCTCAATCCTCCTTACAAAAAAGTCCTTTTTCTCGCGAAGGATCTCACGGTGATAGACTTTAATAGCAGTCCTATAGGCAAGTCTCGCCACCGGGTCATACTGGGAGCGCCAAACTCTCTCGGCCACCTTACACTGGCGGCGGGCGGAAAATAGCGCTTCCGTGAACCACGGGGCAGAGACCCATTTAGAAATGGCCCTAGGCGCCCGCACCGGGGCAAGGTCGTTCAGCCTATCAGTCATCCACAACTGCAAAGAGTCCACATCCTGGTCTAAGTCACCTGTGAAGGGACACGGATATGATGGGTACATATGATAGTAGCTGTATTGATGTGTGACTGCATTTATGAGTGACAGTATGGATGAGGGTACACATGTGTGTATAGAGCTATGAATCAGTGAGTGGGTATGTAGTAACTGGTATTGGTGTGTCTATGCTTTCAAGAATGGCAGTCTGTAATTTAGAATGGATGTACTAAACATTATATTAGGGTATGAGGAGGTGCATCAGATTTTCATGTGGATTATGTCATCAGGGATGTCATCAGTGATGTCATTTGAGATGTCATCAGTGACATCTTCAGCAGTGCAATGCGTGGGTGCGAGTTATAGTAAGCTCAACTACCTATTACAGCCACATTTTTCTGGTTTTGTACGAGTGAAATGTCCAACTAACTATAACATCCCTGAAACCTTTGTTTTTTTCAGTGAATTTCTAAGGTTTTTTTAATGCAATTTCTAACTATAACGTCCCTGAAACCTATGTTTTTTTTGTGAATTTCAAAGGTTTTTTAAATGCAAATTTCTAACTATAACATCTCTGAAACCTATGTTTTTTTCAATGAAGTTCAAAGGTTTTTTTAAATGATAATTTCTAACTATAACGTCCCGACACCTATTGTTTTTTCAGTGAATTTCAAAGGTTTTTTAGATAATAATTTCTAACTATAACTTCCCTGATACCTATGTTTTTTTCAGTGAATTTCTAAGGTGTTTTAAATGCTAATTTCTAACGATAACGTCCATGAAACCTATGGTTCTTTCAGTGAATTTATAAGGTTTTTTAAATACTATTTTCTAACTATGCCTACATAGGTAGTGCATGGGCAGAAAGAGGAAGAAATGTGCAGAAAAAAGCAAGAGATTTGCAGAAAACCTATCAGATGTGCAGATAGAGGCCTTGTTCCAATGTCATCCTGTGCCCTTGGCAACCCCCAGCTTTTTGCTGACTGGTACTGGATGTGTGTGTGGGTAATGCCTGGTTCATTGCATGAGTGTATGGGTAGTGACTGAGTGATTGCATGAGTGCATGGAGAAGGCCTGGGTAATTTTATAACTGCATGAGTAGTGCCCGGGTGACTGCATGAGTACAAAGGAAGTCTGTGGTGAATTTGTAAGTACTTGGACATTGGTGGAATGTTTGCATGATTGCATGGGTAGTGCCTGGTGAACTGAGGAATGCATGGGTAATGCCTAGATGACTGCATGAGTGCATGGGTACTCCCTGTGTGATTGGAGAAGTGCTTGAGTAGTGCCTGGGTGATTGCATGAGTTCATGGGTAGAGTCTGGATGATTGGAGGAGTACAAGCATAGTGCATGGTGATTTTTGTAGTACATGGTAGCGACTGAGTGATCGCAGGAGTGCATGGGTAGTACATGGATGATTGGAACAGTGAATGGATAGTGCCTGGGTTATTCCATGAGTTGATGAGTACTGCCTGTGAGGTTCCGTGACAATTGTGAGTGGTGTTTTCGACTCGCACGAATATGGTCGAGTCTGGTATCTATGAACCGCAAATGACGAGTTTAGTAAGTGTGCGCAGTTTCGCTGTACTAACTTAAACTGTTCGTTTGTTAGGTGGGTTTTTCGTCTGTACCCACGGGTTCCATCTTAGATACGGCATCCATTTTGTCTCTTGCCCTCAAGTAGCCAGCGAACGGACGCTGTCCGCTTCGCGACCCTGGGACTCCCAAGATATTTGCGGAAGACACATGTTCTTTGTAAGTGTCTTTATGACGAGGGGGATGATACTGTAAGGCAGATGGCCCCGCTCGAGGCTCATCTTGCCATGCCGGTTTATTGTCTCAGCCGTGCATCTCATTAGGCACGTCCCTTTGATGCCTGTATCTCGTGTTTCCCGATACCTCCCCTTTTACACCCTTTTCGATTTCCCCACTGTCTCCGTCTTCCTCTGCACCTGTCTTTGTTCCTATTTCGATCTGTTTTACTGCCGATTGGAATGCACTAATGTTGGGAAGATGGGTTTTTACAGTTGGGAACCGCCAAATGTTTCCGCACTTATGTTCCGGACCTTATGTGTATCAAAGTGACCAAAGTGACCCCTCTGGGGGATAATTGTGGGAACCGGATTGTAAACCTTTGTGTATCATGTTGTCGTATGGGTAAAATCTGTATAAAAGGAGCGATCCACAAAACCAATTTGAAGCAGTCTCCCCAAGTTGCACGTGTTGTACTTGCCGTGACTTCTGTGTTCCCTGCAGTAAATAAACCTTGAATCTTTGACGCCGAAGGAAGTGTCCCGTGTCTCTGTCATTCGTACGCCGGAGCAGGTTACCCACGAAGGTTTCAGGTGTTGTGCCCTGGCACCGCTGGGTCTTAAAGAACCCAGTCCTTCAGTTGGCGCCCAACGTGGGGCTGCATCAGTGGTACCGGTCCAAGCCTGACGATCGTGAGGAACTTCGTGTGAAATCTCCGAGGGAAGGTGCACTCCGCTTCATCGATCCTGTTGTCGAAACAAGTGGCCCGAAGACTTTTCCCGCGAAGATTCCCGCCTCCTGACGGCTGCAACGGACTGCTGCCCTGACTGTAGACCTGTTTTGGCGCCTGGCGTAGACCTTGGTATAGCGAGACGATTGACGGGCCTTCCTGGTGACGCCATCGATCTTTGAGTTAAGTATTTGTGGGTCGCTCCCAGAGTTCTTGGTTGTAGACACTTTAGCGAGTGTTTTTGTTGTTGACGCTGTGTGAGTGTTTTTGTCGGTGACACTTTGCTGGCGTACTTTGTTGTGTTATTTGACGACTGCAGCCGCCAAAAACCGAGGGTTTTTGTTCTTTGCTGGGACTTGGTAAATCCCGTAACCCTTGAAGTTTGTGAAACTCGGCTAGTGTGCAAGATGCCTGGTCGCAGTACTTTGTTCAGTTGTTTCAGACCTTGTGGTGTGGATTCCCGACTGGAGGACTCGTGTCCGATACCTCCGGTTGGAACTCCGACTTATGAACTGTACAGTAAACATGGGCTAGGCCCGATTACTTTTAATGAATACTGGATCAAATACACGAAGAAAGATGGTGACCTTCGCTGGCCACCACATGGTAGCTTCGAGGCCCCGATCTTAGATAATCTAGAGGTTAAATTGTTCGCGAAAAAGTCAAGGCCGGCCACGTTTGATGCCTTTCGGTTGTGGCGTAAAGAAGCCCGGCAGAAAGAAATCAGACAGACTAAGCGAAATCAGAGAGATAGTGCTGGTACCATTGTAAAGAAAGCAGAACAGTTCCAGCATGATAAGGAGGTTAAGGAAAAGGAAGTGTTTGACAGATTACAGCGTATGACTATAGATAAATGCTACCCTGCTTTACCTACGGAGTCGGACAAGAAGGATGAGTCAGTTGAGGATCCTTTAATGTCTTATCTTATGAAGTCGCCACCTCCGTACGTACAGGGTATCACAGCCCCTGTGATTCCCCCTGTACCTGTACCTGTTCCTGCACCTATTCTTCCTTTGCCTGTTCCTCAACCTGCACCCGTTCTTCCGACTGTTCCTGCTCCTTTGGCTGTTGCTATTCCTACTGCTCCTCCGCTTCCACATACTCCTGCTCATGCTACTGCTCCTGCTTTGTTAACCCCTGCTGTTGTTTCTGTCTCTACTCCTTCACTTGTTAGTCCTGTGTCCTATACTTCTCCCTCTACTCGTAGTCGTAATTCTCCTCTTGCGGCTAGTTTCTTTCACTCGCTCGGACCTGTTCTTGGGTCCGCTGGTTCAGATGGTCCTCAAAGACGTAGTCAGCTTCCTGGTAACAGGGAACGCGCTTCGCTATATAATATGGCGATGGGTTGGATGACGCATCCCCTTAGAAATCCACCTCGTATTGTACTCGACACGTTTTGTCAGTTCAATATACCAACCCAGAGATTTGTGTTCGAGGAAATGTGTAAGGTCCTTCGTGATCAGATATCGGCCGACGCACCTGACGAGGTGCTGACCGCTTTGTCTGATCTACAGCTCCAGTTCTCGGCTGGACTGATAGTGGATACCAATGTTCGACGTGCTGTTGAACGATTGTTATCTTTTCGTCCCACTCCTATACCTCAAGCCTTGTTTGTTGAGGATGTCGAAAGACAGCCAGATGCGTCTGGTCAGTTTCCTATGCGGGAAGTTCCACCAGTATGGATGCCAGCTGATCCTAATGCTCAACCTCCGATATTGGCACATTTCCAGAGAGTATGGATACATCTCCCATGGAAAAGATCAGAAGTGTTGCAGGTGAAGCAATCTTTGCCTGACCCCCGTAAAAATCCTGCAGGGTATTATAAGGAATTATCGCAGCTTGTAGATGCTACGATAATGAATCTTGCCGATATTGACATGCTGTTTGGCAATGTTGTACCGCAACCGGTATGGGCTAAGATTCGTCAGGAAAATCACGCAAACGAATTAGGTGGTGATTGGGCGGCCATTATAGCGGCGGATGGGTTGCAAGTTGGTGGTGCTAAGCCTGAACAGCTAATTGCTGCTCTCCCTCAAAGAATAATAACGTTAATGAAAACTCTTATGCCAGCTATGAGAGTAAATTGGGACAAATTGTCGGCTTGCAAGCAGAAGAAGGACAAGAGTGTCTCCGACTTCTTTACGAGGTTTGAGGAGGCATTCATCGACCATAGTGGTCAGGATATGAGCACTGAGGGTGGTCAAAGGTTGTTCGTGGATAAATTTGTTTCGAACTTATTGCCCGATTTGAGCAATAAATTAAAGAATTCAGAAAGTGCATGGGCCGTTTCTACTTCAGCTCAGATATTGGCTACAGCGCAATATTATGAGAACAGAGAGAAAGAAGAGAACGACCGTGCCGATAAAAAGACGAAAGAGCTTAAAACTAAAGTGCTGCTTCAGCAAGCGTATCCTCCACGTTCGAATCAGAATAATTCGCAACAAAATAGATCGCAGCCTCAATCGAACAGATCACAATCTCGTAATGACTCCTCTTCCCAAAGATCATCGTTAGGGTACAATCAATGTGCTTATTGTAGACAAGAGGGTCACATTAAATTCAATTGTCCTGTTCTAAACGAACGTAATAGTGGTAACTCATCTAGAGGAGGTCGTGGTGGTTCGCAGCAGGCACCACGTGGTAGAGGTCGTGGTGCCCAGACCGATCGCTCAGATAACTCATCAAATTCCGATAATTGTTTTGATCAACGTGGATCGTCGCAAGGACGATCTGCACAGTACAATGTGGACGATTATTACGTCGATCAGGGAACTGACGACAGTAATTACTAGGACAGCCATAGACAAGGAGAGGGAGTGGTATCAGTTCCGGTTGATCAGAGAGGGCCTTACGTCGCAGTTGCTACATCGGGCGTCGTTGAGCCTTTTCTGTTGGACACTGGTGCAGCGAAAAGTTCCATTAAGCATTCGAAACTCCCTGGCGCACCTTTGTCTGGCTTAACAAATGTTTCCGTTGGATTCTCTGGCGCCCCCGTTAGCAATCCAGTTTCGCGCCCTTTGCCCCTTAAAATTGGGCCTCGTGAGCTAGAGGCTCCGTTGATTTTGACCACGGGTTGTGGTGAAAATCTTTTGGGCCTGGATTTGCTTAAACGTTTGTATGCGACTTTGTATTGTTCTCCTGCGGGTGTAAATCTTACATTGGGAGAGAGGGTTGTCTCTCCCATGTACTTGTCTCTCGATAAGCTTCCACCGGAATTGAGTTCTCTTCCTGCGTCTTTGTGGGCAACAGGTCCCAATGATGTGGGCCTACTTGATATCTCACCTTATGTTGTTCAGTTGAAATCCAATGTGCGATTGCCACGTATTCCCCAATATCGTATCTCTCTTGATGGTGAACGAGCACTGTTAGCGATCATCTATGATTTGATCGAGAAAGATGTTATTGAAGAAACACGGGGAAACGTGTGCAACAGCCCTGTGCTGCCCATTCTAAAACGTACTGATCCTTCGAAACCACCTGTTTATCGTTTTGTTATCGATTTACGGGAGGTGAATAAAATTGTGATTCCTCAGTTCCCCGTTGTGCCTGACATCACGGCGCTACTGACTCTGATTCCAGCTTCTGCATCGTGGTTTTCGGTGATTGACTTGAAGAATGCGTTCTTCAGCATCCCGATTGCAGAAGAGAGCAGAGACCTTTTCGGTTTCTCTCTTGGTGGACGCAGCTTCCGGTTTAAACGCGCTCCTCAGGGCTACTGTGAAAGTCCATCGATTTACAGTCAAGCCTTGAAGGGTCAACTGGATGCGTTTAGGTTGCCGGCTGGTGCGGCTTTAATCCAATATGTCGATGACCTATTGGTGGCTGCAGATACTCAGGACATTTGCAAAATTGCTACGGTGTCGTTGCTGCAACATCTCTGCGAGTTAAATCACAAGGTGTCACCTTCTAAACTCCAATATTGTTGTCAAGAAGTAACCTATCTAGGTCACTTATTGTCAAAGGAGGGAAGGCGGTTGACCCCAGAGAGAATTGCAGCAATTGCGCGAATGGCTGTGCCAACAACCCAAAGAGATGTGCGTGCCTTTTTAGGTATCACGTCGTATTGTAGGCAGTGGATTCCAAATTTTTCATTGCTAGCGAAACCATTAGTGGCTCTTACGTGCAAGGATGTTTCGACTCCTTTACCATTGACGGAAGAATGTCAGAAAAGTTTTTCTGAATTACGTGATTCATTGTGTTCGGCTCCTGTGTTAGGTACTCCTGACTATAGCAAGCCGTTTACATTATATGTTCACGAGAGGGAAGGTTGTGCGTTGAGTGTCTTAACGCAACCTTTTGGTGGTAAGCAACGTCCATGTGCATATTTATCCTCGACCTTGGACCCAGTAGCTAGAGCATTGCCGAGTTGTTTACGAGCAACAGCGGCAGCCGCGGTCTCCATCCGACAATCAGCAGGATTGGTCATGGATAATATGCTTACGGTGATGGTTCCGCATGCAGTCGATACTCTTTTGAATCGTACACAAACTCAGCACTTGACGAGTGCGAGGTTGTCTGGGTACGAGTTGACGCTGCTGGCAAGCCACATTCAAATAAAACGTTGTAACGTTCTAAACCCGGCAACTTTGTTACCAATTAGCTCAGAGTCAGATGAAATAACAGAACACGATTGTTATTTGAGGACAGAGGAGGAAACGAAAGGTCGAGTGGACCTTAAAAACACCCCATTGGAAGAACCAGATGGTACACTGTATGTGGATGGTTCATGTTTTAAGTTGCCGAATGGTGATGTGACTACTGCTTATGCTGTTGTAACGTTGAATACTGTTGTTGAGACTGCGAGATTAAATCAGAATTCTGCTCAAGCTGCAGAGCTGATCGCTCTTACTAGAGCGTGTGTGTTAGCAAAAGGGAAACGTGTGAATGTGTTTACCGACCGCCAATATGCATTTGGCGTCGCTCATAGTTTTGGACGTTTGTGGAGAGAGAGAGGTTTTCTAACATCGCATGGTACGAAGATTCAGCATGGCCAGCTTGTGAATGATCTTTTGGATGCACTTACGTTGCCTAAGCAAGTGGCGATTGTTAAATGTAGTGCGCATCGTAAGGTGACGGATGATGTTGGTCGTGGTAATGCGTTTGAGGATGAGACTGCTAAGGGGACTGCCCGGAACCTTAGCACTCGAATGTATGTGACGAGTTTGGTTAGGTGGCCTACAGAGTCGAGCATGTGTGAAGACACTATTGAGAGTGTGAAGGCAATTCAGAATGAGGCCACCGAGACTGAAAAGACGAAGTGGAAAGAAAGTACGGGAAAGTTGGATGCGAATGGTTGTTGGATTGATTTGTCGGATCAGAAAAGATGGATGTTACCGGATGCGTATGTGCTGGCCGTTGTGACAATGGCGCATGGGTTAGCACATATTAGCGCGAAAGGTATTTGCAAGTTGCTGTCCCCTGTGTGGAAGAATGATGGTATCACGAAATGTGCTGAACGCTTGGTTAAGAACTGTATGGTGTGTATGATGTACAATCCTGGCAAGGGAACCCCAACTCCTCCTGGCAGTTTTGCTCCCCCTTCATGTCCCTTTGAGGTGATTCAATTAGACTTCATCCATATGGAGCGATGCAATAACCTGAAATACGTTTTAGTTGTGGTTTGCGCATTCTCCCGATGGATCGAGGCCTATCCTCTCAAAGATAATACTGCTTTGTCTACTGCGAAAATCCTACTGAAGGAATATTTTCCTCGGTATGGAATGCCTAGAATCGTGTGGTCAGATAACGGAAGTGAGTTTGTGGGGAGTGTGATGAAGAGTGTATGCAAGGGCCTTGGAATTAATCAGAAATTCCACAGCGCCAACCATCCCCAGTCAGCTGGTTTGGTTGAAGGGTATAACGGCACCCTTAAACTAAAGCTAGCGAAGATTCAGGCTACGACTGGTCTTTCGTGGCCTGACGCTTTACCCTTAGCATTACTGTCAACTAGGGCGACTGTACACTCCCGAGTAGGGCTAAGTCCCTATGAAATAGTGTTCGGTCGTCCTGCGAATGTTTGGGGGGTTCCTAGGCCAGGTATTTTCTGTGATATTGAGTATCCAATGTTGATCGATTATCTCCATGACTTGACTGCTAAACTGAGGTTAATTCACCAACAGGTTCACGAAGCATTGCCGACGCAGACGGAGGGTCCAGGCCACCAGCTCCAGCCCGGAGATTGGGTGGTGATGCGGAACTTTTCGCGCAAGAACAACTTGGACCCGAGGTTTACTGGACCCTACCAGGTCCTCCTTGCCACGAGAACTGCAGTTCGTCTTGAGGGGCGGAAGAATTGGGTGCACGCCACCCATACAAAGAAAGTCCCTATCCCGTTGCCAGCAGACTCGTGGGTGAGGAAAGGCATTGCATCAACTGAAACCGAAGGATTGCCGGCGTTTGTACCTTTCAGCGACGCACAACCTGTTGGAGAATCCTCAGTGCAGCAGAGAGACACTGTTGAACATTTGTCAGCAAAAGACTCAAGACCAAAACATTTAGCTGATCAACAGGACGTGGTCCCTTCAACGGATCCTTTGTTTGACGAACAGACACGTCCTGGGAAAACCCGATACTTTTTGCGATCCAGCACTAAAGACTAATAAAAGATCCTGTTCCCCTGATAATTGCATTATCCCGTTTTCCACGATCAGTTTGAACATTCGTACCACTGTAATTATTTTGTACATATTCATTGAGCTTCGTTCCTTACACTTTTTGCTTCCACAGCTGAGAGACATTGTTTTTGCATATACACTTGTGAAATAAAGGCCGTAGGGCCGCGCGCGTACTTCCTTCTGGTTAGTAGGTCTTGACGCTAGGTTAAAGACCGTCGGTTCCTGGGAACTCCTAGGGATTGACTATTGCTACACAGAACGAAGTGCGTCAAGAAACGTTGCGGACGGTCATAGGGAATGGCATTTTCGAAGCTGACGGATTTGGAAGGAGCTCAGGCTCATAGATTCAAGCTGCAGCAACTCAGTCGTACTAAATGTTTTATATTCCAAATATTAGTATTGTTTTTGACTGTTTCTGCATTATTGGCGGGTGGGGTGTATTATACGATGTCTTACTTCTTACCTACTGCTACACCTACTCCTACCCCTGACCCTAAACTTACCTCCACTGCTTCTCCTCATTCTTTTCATATCTTACCTGAACACGAGCAGGCTAGACGTGCAGAATTCCGCAATAATTCCTTTATTCAGCTCCTCCATCAGCATCAGTTAGTGGTTAACACTACTAATTGTTGGCTGTGTGGGTTGATGCCACATACTACGGATAAGGGAATTCCATATCTGGTGTTACCGTATAGTTCCCAAGGGTCTGCTCGAGCATTTCAGACAATGTTTCGAAGCGCACTGGGTTTCCAACCCATTCGAGAACCACGTTCCCCCTACTCTGGTCCTACCTCGTATCAAAAACCTTTGTCTATAGCAATAGAGGATTTAGATAGCGATATCTATGATCCCTCGCTTATTCCCGAAGAAGAGGTACAAGCCTATAGGGTCCTAAGTAGAGGCGAATATAGTGTGTTCAGCAGTGAAAAGCAGCTTAAAAGCTTGCCTCCGATATGGGTCGTACCCCACATTGGTAATTTTTGTCTCATAGGTCGCGGCCGAAGATCGAAAGCCCGACTTGGAGAGAGTGCTTGCACTGAAAATTACATTCTGCCGATGGTCTCGTCCCCTGTGTTCCTGGCTGCCAAGGGTACATACTTTATCTGTCATGATCGTGCATATGCATGGTTGCCCTCTGACTTCATGGGCTCATGCTTCATCGCAAACTTGTTGCCTCCGACGTTCACTGTAGATGCAGATTATCACAAGACTAGAGTTGTGAGAGGCGTAATTAGCGAAGAGGATACTGCCGGTCAAGAGGCAGGAGACTTTTTCAAGGGTTTCCTCCCGTTTTGGGGACCTATGGTTAATAGTAGGAACCTGAGACAGTTGACTCGAGTGGTAGAATCGACAGCTAATATTACTGCCAGTCCCCTTGGTAACATCACCACTGAGCTTCAGGCGGATAGACTTATGACGTTACAAAACCGTATGGTTTTAGACGTGATCTTAGCAGATCGTGGTGGGGTATGTAAGGTGATCCACTCGAGCTGCTGTATTTTCATTCCTGATAACGCTCCGACTGTCTATCAAGCCATCTCGAAGTTGCATAAGATCTCCAAATCCATACACGTGGATGTAGGGGATTGGACGCTACTTGGATGGTTTTGGGGCCTGATGTCGACTTGGGGTTGGAAGATTCTGATGATCATCGGAGTCGTTGTGGCGTTCCTGTTCACGTGTTGCCTTTGTGTGCAGTGCGGTCCTGCCTTATGTGGCCTCTGTGCTACAACGTGTATGAGACAGCCACCTGTTACCAAGGGGACTCGCTTGGACAGAGCTATGCTACAGCAACATCTCGATGGTCTGATGAATATCGAATATGATTCTGACTAGTGCTTGCCTACATGAGGGCAAAAGGAGCGTCTGAGGTTCCGTGACAATTGTGAGTGGTGTTTTCGACTCGCACGAATATGGTCGAGTCTGGTATCTATGAACCGCAAATGACGAGTTTAGTAAGTGTGCGCAGTTTCGCTGTACTAACTTAAACCGTTCGTTTGTTAGGTGGGTTTTTCGTCTGTACCCACGGGTTCCATCTTAGATACGGCATCCATTTTGTCTCTTGCCCTCAAGTAGCCAGCGAACGGACGCTGTCCGCTTCGCGACCCTGGGACTCCCAAGATATTTGTGGAAGACACATGTTCTTTGTAAGTGTCTTTATGACGAGGGGGATGATACTGTAAGGCAGATGGCCCCGCTCGAGGCTCATCTTGCCGTGCCGGTTTATTGTCTCAGCCGTGCATCTCATTAGGCACGTCCCTTTGATGCCTGTATCTTGTGTTTCCCGATACCTCCCCTTTTACACCCTTTTCGATTTCCCCACTGTCTCCGTCTTCCTCTGCACCTGTCTTTGTTCCTATTTCGATCTGTTTTACTGCCGATTGGAATGCACTAATGTTGGGAAGATGGGTTTTTACAGTTGGGAACCGCCAAATGTTTCCGCACTTATGTTCCGGACCTTATGTGTATCAAAGTGACCAAAGTGACCCCTCTGGGGGATAATTGTGGGAACCGGATTGTAAACCTTTGTGTATCATGTTGTCGTATGGGTAAAATCTGTATAAAAGGAGCGATCCACAAAACCAATTTGAAGCAGTCTCCCCAAGTTGCACGTGTTGTACTTGCCGTGACTTCTGTGTTCCCTGCAGTAAATAAACCTTGAATCTTTGACGCCGAAGGAAGTGTCCCGTGTCTCTGTCATTTGTACGCCGGAGCAGGTTACCCACGAAGGTTTCAGGTGTTGTGCCTTGGCACCGCTGGGTCTTAAAGAACCCAGTCCTTCAGTTGGCGCCCAACGTAGGGCTGCATCAGTGGTACCGGTCCAAGCCTGACGATCGTGAGGAACTTCGTGTGAAATCTCCGAGGGAAGGTGCACTCCGCTTCATTGATCCTGTTGTCGAAACAAGTGGCCCGAAGACTTTTCCCGCGAAGATTCCCGCCTCCTGACGGCTGCGACGGACTGCTGCCCTGACTGTAGACCTGTTTTGGCGCCTGGCGTAGACCTTGGTATAGCGAGACGATTGAACCCAGTCCTTCACCTGGATGGTTGGAAGAGTGCATGGGTAGTGCCTGGGTGATTTAAAAATGCTTAGTTACTGCTTGGGTGATTGCATGAGTGCAGAGGTAATGTATATGTTATTGGAAGACTTCATGAGTAATGCTTGAATGATTGTATTTGTTTATGAGTAATGCCAGGATGATTGCATGAGTGGATTGGTAGAGCCTGGATGAATGTAAGAGTGCAAGGGTAGTGTATGGTGATTTATTAGTGCTTCAGAATTGGTGGAGTGTTTTGATAACTATATGGCTAGTATCTGGGTGATCGTAGGAGCGCATGGGTAATGCACAGGTAAATAGAGCACTGTATGGGGAGTCCCTGAGACATTACATCAGTGCATGAATAGTGCCTGGCTGATTGGAAGTGTGCTTTTGTAATGCCTGGGTGTTTTTGTAAGTGCATGGGTATTTCTTGAGTGATTGTGTAAGTGCATGGGTAATGCCTGGGTGAGTGCATGAGTTTATGGGTAATACCTGGATGATGGCATCTGTGTATGGTAGTGCCTGGATGATTGCATGCATGGGTAGTGTCTGAGTGATTGCATGAGTGCATTGGTAATGCCTGGGTGATTGCATGAGTACATGACAAGTGCTGGGGTGATCGGAGGAGTGTATGTCTACAGGCTGATTAATTGAAGTAGTGAATGAGTAGTGTCTGGGTGATTAGAAGAATACATGGGTAGTGCCTGGTTTATTGGAGCAGAGCATGAGTAGTAGCTGAGTTATTACATGAGTGGATGATTAGTGCCTGAATGATTAGAGGAGTGCATAGGTAGTGCGTGGGTGATTTTGTAACTGCTTGGTTAATGTCTCAGTGATTACATGAGTATGGAGGTAATGTAAAGAAGACTGGAAGAGTACATGAGTAATGCTTGACTGATTTAATTAGTTTATGGGTAATGTCTGGATGATTGCATGGGTTGTGTCAAGGTGATTGCAAGAGTGGAAGGGTAGTGTGTGGTGATTTCATAAGTGTTTGGGTATTGGTGGAATGCTTGGATAAGTCTAAGGTTACTAGCTGGTTGATTGCAGGAGTGCATGGGTAGTGCATGGGATATTGCACCGGTGCATAGGTAGTGCCTACATATTTGTATCAGTGGATGAGTAGTGCCTGGGTGATCAGAAGAGTGCTTTTGTAATGCCTTGTTAATATTGTAAGTGCATGTGTTATGATTGGGTGATTGCATGAGTTCATAGGTAATACCTGGATGATTGCATGCATGTAGTGCCTGGGTGATTGCATGAATGCATGGGTAGTGCCTCGGTGCTTGAAAGAGAGCATGGGTACCACCTGGATGATTTTATCAGTGCTTGGGAAGTGGCAGAGTGATTGCATGAGTGTTTGGAGAGTAACTGGGTGATTGGAGGATTGCATCGGTACTGCATGGGTGATTGCATGAGTGCATGGGTAATGTCTGGGTGATTCAAAGAATACATTGCTAATGCTTGACTGTTTGCATTAGTTTATGGGTAATGACTGGATTATTGTATGAGTACATAGTTAGTATCTGGGTGATTGCAGGAGTGCATAAATACTACCTGGGTCACTGGAGGAGTGCAAGGATAGTGCATGGTGATTTTAAAACTGCATGAGTATTCACTGAGTGATTGGATATGTGCATAGCTATTGATTGGCCGCTGAGCAGCTAGAACAAGTGGTCTCTGCAGCAGGCTCTCTTCAAACTGAGCTGTCCGTCCATATGGGCGTGAGCCTTAGCATCATCACACTTACTGGTTTGTGTGTTGTGTGTTATAAAACAGAAGCAGCATATTCCCGATTAACTCTGTTACACAGCACACCCAAAGAGCAAGTGCTAATGATTAAGTGCCCATGTGTGCACTGGAAGACGACGGTGCAAATTAAGTAGTAGTTTAAAGTCTAAAATTGCCAAACCCATGTAGCAGCATGAATGCCTGCTCTTAAAAGATGAAAGGCTGAGCGCTAGAACAAGTGGTCTCTGCAGCAGGCTTTCTTCATACTGAGCTGTCCGTCCATGTGGGATTGTGCCTTAGCATCTTTACACTCACCAGTTTGTGTGTTGTGTGTTTTTAAAAGAGAAACAGCATATTTCCCGAGTCTGTTATAAGGCATGGCAAAAGAGAAAATGCTAATGATTAAGTGTGCATGTGCACACTGGTAGACCTCGGCGCAAATTAAGCAGTAGTTTGAAGTCTAAAATTGCCAAACTGATGTAGCATCATGGTTGCCTTCTCCTAAAAGATGAAAGGCTGATTGCTAGAACACGTGGTCTCTGCTGCAGGCTCTCTTCACACTGAGCTGTCCGTCCATATGGGCTTGTGCCTTAGCATCATTATACTCGCCAGTTTGTGTGTTGTGTGTTATAAAACAGAAAAAGCATATTTACTCAGGAATCTGTTACACAGCACTCTCAAAGAGCAAGTGCTAATGATTAAGTGCCCATGTGCACACTGGTATATCCCAGTGCAAATTAACCAGTAGTTTAAAGTCTAAAATTGCCAAAATGATGTAGCAGCTTGGTTGCCTGCTCCTAAAAGATGGAAGGCTGAACGCTAGAACACGTGGTCTCTGCAGCAGGCTCTCTTCACACTAAGATGTCCGTCCATGTGGGCTTGTGCCTTAGCATCATTACACTCGCCAGTTTGTGTGTTATAAAAGAGAAACAGCATATTCCCTAACAAGTCTGTTACAAAGCACGCCCAATGAGCAAGTGCTATTGATTAAGTGTCCATATGTGCACTGGTAGACCCCGGTGCAAATTAAATAGTGGTTTAAAGTCTAAAATTACCAAAATGATGTAGCAGCATGGTTGCCTGCTCCTAACATATGATAGGCTGAGCACTAGAAAACGTGGTCTCAGCAGCAGGTTCTCTTCACACTGAGCTGTCGGTCCATGTGGGCTTGTGCCTTAGCATCATTACACTCGCCAGTTTGTGTGTTGTGTGTTATAAAATAGAAACAGCAGATTCCCTAACAAGTCTGTTTCACAGCACGCCCAAAGAGCAAGTGCTAATGATTAAGTGCTCCTGTGTACACTGGTAGGCCCCGGCGCAAATTAAGTAGTAGTTTAAAGTCCAAAATTGCCAAACTGATGCAGCAGCATGGTTGCCTGTTCCTAAAAGATGAAAGGTTGAGCGCTAGTACACGTGGTCCCTGCAGCAGGCTCTCTTCACACTGAGATGTCCATCCATGTGGGCTTGTGCCTTATCATCATTACACTAGCTGGTTTGTGTGCTGTGTGTTATAAAACAGAAACAGCAAATTCCCTAACAAGTCTGTTACAAGCATGCCCAAAGAGCAAATGCTAATGATTAGGTGCCCATGTGCACACTGGTAGACACTGGTGCAAATTAAGCAGTAGTTTAAAGTCTAAAATTGCCAAACTGATGTAGCAGCTTGGTTGCCTGCTCCTAAAAGATATAAGGCTGAGCGGTAGAACACATGGTCCATGCAGCTGGCTCTCTCCACACTGAGCTGTCCGTTCATGTGGGCTTGTGCCTTTGCTTCATTACACTCACAGGTTTGTGTGTTGAGTGTTATAATAAAGAAACAGCAAATTCCCTAATGAGTCTGTTACACAGCACGCCCAAAGAGCAACTGCTAATGATGAAGTGCCCATGTGCACACTCGTAGACCCAGGTGCAAATTAAGCAGTAGTGTAAAGTCTAAAATTGCCAAACTGATGTAGCAGCATGGTTGCCTGCTCTTAAAAGAGGAAAGGCTGAGCGCTAGAACACGTGGTCTATGCAGCTGGCTCTCTTCACACTGAGCTGTCGGTCCATGTGGGCTTGTGCCTTAGCATCATTACACTCGCCAGTTTGTGTGTTGTGTGTTATAAAAGAGAAACAGCAGATTCCATAACAAGTATGTTTAACAGCACACCCAAAGAGCAAGTGCTAATGATTAAGTGCTCCTGTGCACACTGGTAGGCCCCAGCGCAAATTAGGCAGTAGTTTAAAGTCCAAAATTGCCAAACTGATGTAGCAGCATGGTTGCCTGTTCCTAAAAGATGAAAGGTTGAGCGCTAGTACACGTGGTCCCTGCAGCAGGCTCTCTTCACACTGAGATGTCCGTCCATGTGGACTTGTGCCTTAGCATGATTACACTAGCCGGTTTGTGTGTTGTGTGTTATAAAAGAAAATCAGTATATTACCTAGCAAGTCTGTTACACAGGATGCCCAAAGAGCAGTGCTAATGATTAAGTGCCCATGTGCGCATTGGTAGACCTCTGATCAAATTCATCAGTGGTTTAAAGTCTAAAATTGCCAAACTGATGCAACAGCATGGTTGCTGCTCCAAAAAGATGAAAGGCTGAGCGCTAGAACACGTGGTCTCTGCAGCAGGCAATCTTCACACTGAGCTGTCCGTCTATGTGGGCTTGTGCCTTAGCATCATTACACTCGACAATTTGCGTGTTGTCTGTTATAAAACAGAAACAGCTTATTCCCTAACGAGTCTGTTACACAGCACGCCCAAAGACCATGTGCTAATGATTAAGTGCCCATGTGGTCACTGGTAGACCCTGGCGCAAATTAAGCAGTAGTTTAAAGTCTAAAATTGCCAAACTGATGTAGCAGCATGGTTGCCTGCTCCTAAAAGAGGAAAGGCTGAGCACTAGTAAACGTGGTCTCTGCAGCTGTCTCTCTTCACACTGAGCTGTCCGTCCATGTGGGCAGCCAAGCATCATTACACTCGCTGGTTTGTGTGTTGCGTGTTATAAAGAGAAATCGCATATAACCTAACAAGTCTGTTACACAGCACGCCCAAAGAGCAAGTTGTAGTGATTAAGTGCCCATGTGCGCACTGGTAGACCTCAGAGCAAATTTAGTAGTAGTTTAAAGTCTAATATTACCAAACTGTCCATGTGGGCTCTTGCCTTACCATCATTACACTCGCCGGTTGGTGTTTTGTGTGTTATAAAACAGAAACAGCATATTCCCTGTAACACAGCATACCCAAAGAGCAACTGCTAATGATTAAGTGCCCATGTGCACACTGGTAGAACCTGGTGCAAATTAAGCAATAGTTTAAAGTCTAAAATTGGCAAACAGATATAGCAGCATGGTTGCCTGCTCCTAAAAGATGAAAGGCTGAGCGCTAGAACACATGGTCTCTGCAGCTGGCTCTCTTCACACTGAGCTGTTCGTTCATTTTGGCTTGTGCCTTTGCATCATCACACTTGACGGTTTTTGTGTTGTGTGTTATAAAACAGAAACAGCATATTCCCTAATGAGTCAGTTACACAGTATTCCCAAAGAGAAAGGGCTAATGATTAATTACCCATGTGCGCACTGGTAGACCCCAGCGCAAAAAAAGCAGTAGTTTAAATTCTAAAATTGTAAAACTGATGTAGCAGCATGGTTGCCTGCTCCTAAAAGATTGAAGGCTGAGCGCTAGAACAAGTAGTCCCTGTAGCTGGCTCTCTTCACACTGAGCTGTTCGTCCATTTGGGCTTGTGTCTTAGCATCATCACACTCAACGTTTTTTTGTGGTGTGTGTTATAAAACAGAAAAAGCATTTTCCCTAACGAGTCTGTTACACAGCAGACCCAAAGAGCAAGTGCTAATTTAATTCCCAGGGGAGGTGGCGGTCCCCGGGGCTGCGGGGGGGGGGGCTGTCTGCCCCCACAAATAAATTAGAAAGCCCCAGGGAGGTGGCAGTCCCCTGCTAGATAAATCAAATTGCCCCCGAGACCTGGCCCGCCCTGGGCCTTTTAAAAACGAAGCGAGGGAGCCCATGCTTTGTCTTCTACATTTTCTGACAGATTTGCGCACCTGCGTGGCCGCCCCCCCCCCCCCCCCCCTCTCCCCCAAAAAAATGCTTTTTCTTGCCCTGGGGGTCCCTGTGACCCCCTGAGCAGGCCTGGGGGAGTCAGGGTGTTTTTATCCTGCCCCCTTTTCTTGTTTACAATGTATGTCTCACCTTTTAGATTTTCACTCGATGCATGCACAAGATGGCTGCCAACACTTCCTTGTTTGGAGTGTTGGCAGCCAAGTAGAATGAAGGTTGTGCTCAGGAGGAGATGTGTATTTGGCTCCTCCCAGATATCTATATTTCTTTTTCCTTTAATAGTTCAAAAACTACTGAATGGATTTACATTATTTAAAAAAAAGGGCACTTTTGAACCAAGAGCTACCTTTTTGCCAAATTTGGTGTAATTCAGTTCAGCATTTCCGGCTGTAGCCTGTTCCAAAATTTCCTATGGAAATTAACATGGAGAAAACACACTTTGGGAACCCCCTTTTTTCTCGGACCCCTGCTCCACGAATTACCCCGTAACTTTCGATTGAGAAACTGAGAGGGCCGAGCCATTAGTTTTGAAAATTTCACAAAGATTTTTGAAACGCCGCCAAATATATGGGCAAACCAAAAAATGCTTTTCCTATGGAAACTAAGTTCTAACTATAACAACTATGTATATATATATATTTTTTTTTTCCCCTAACTATAGTGTCTCTGTAGCCTTTGTTCTGTTCAGTGAATTTTATAGGTTTTTTATTTACATTACGTAAGATGCCTATCGCCATGCAGGGATGAACACAGACTACCATTCCTTTATGGGAGCTTGTGTTTCGGCCAGTTTACGACCTTAACAAAAGCGCCCATAGAGGAAAGTGAGAATGCGACCGACCGCACCATGTGTGATTACATAATGTTTAGGCAGTCTGACCGCCGACCCGAGGTTGGTCTGTCCCCTTTCTCAAAATAAGTCCCTTATTGTGATTAGAAATTCTGATTACTAGGGAGTCAATTGGAAGCAGTGTTGCCAGATTGGGCTATTTTCCACACAAATGGCCAACATTTTTCCCATTTGTGCGGAAAATAACTCTCTTGGCTGGTTGCACAAATTATGGGCTTTATTTGTCTGTGTGCTGTGTGTGCGCAAAATGTGTGAATGCACCGCTCCACCAATGAAAATGTGCCGTCAATCATTCATAGCGCAAACTTGCTACCTCCCTCTTCATGCTGCTGGCCTGCCCCAGAGTGTCTGGGCCATTGTGGTTATAAAGGGCTGGCCAGTTATTCATTGTATTGTTATTATTGGCCCAGCCGTGGGCTGGGCGAGGCCACAAGGCATGCTCACTCCACTTGGGTCAAGAGGAAGGGTGAGCGGACTGCTGCTGCTTGCAGCGCCTGCTGGAGAACAGTCAGGTTAGGCAATGTCGTAGACGTGAGATATGCGTGTAGAACTATCCAGACCTCCAGGGAGAGCTGCTATTGAGTGGAAATGTGAGGGTCGCATCCCTCCATATCCCTGGACGATCCACTATCTGGCTTTAACTTGCTGGGGCTGCACAGGGAAGCGAGAAGAGAATCATAGCTGAAAAGTTTAGCGATTGCCTATGTGTAACATTTTCAAGGTTTCAAGGTACTTATGAGTGACAGTGTACTACCAAATGTGTGACACTCAAAGAGACATTTTCCCATGTATAAAGCCAAGTAATATTGTGAAACAATCTGCAAAAATATTACTAAAGCACGGTGTGGTAGCGCACTGTCAGTTACAGACAGCACATTTTCCATTGTAATGGCCATTAAATTTGAAAAAACAGTTTTAATGATAAACGTAGATAGCGTGCTAATGATCATGTTTGAAAATTTAGTTTCAGAGAATAATTTGTGCTTGTTTTGATCTTACTGAAATGTGTGTTTCTATCATACTTCAAAATTATCATAAAATGTGCTACACTTGTGCTTTTCTATTTTTTTTTTTACAAAATTGTGTTCATTTAAATGTATTTTCATTTTGTTGTGTTAGGGATTTCTTTTTTATTTGACAGCCTTTGCTTTTCCACTCAGTGTACCGAGCAAGATTATTGCAGAGTTTACCTAAGGAAATTCCCTGACTTTTCAGTTTGAGAACAAAAATAAACACCAAACTGTCTTTTAAGAAAATAAGCAGCAGTTTGTCTTAAGCCACATCCTTACAAGTGACCTCTGTCTTTAAACATGCAGCAAATGTGACTAGATATAAAAAAAAAATTAAAGGCCTCTTTATTCTTCTACACCTTCTGAATTCCAGCATGATTATTTTGGAGGTGCCACAGGGCTATGCTGTAATTACAAATGCACAGGGTCAAGACTGATTTGCATATGGCTGGGTTCAAACTGGAATGGCATGGTGAGCAAAAAAACGATGGATTTAGGCCCAGATCTCTGTACTGGGGTGAATGTATGACGTTGTTCTGCATTCTGTCCATCAACTGTTGTTTTTGCATTTGTTACCCCGAGTAGGACGGGTATGCTCAGACGTGAGTCCCGTGCTCTCCATGCCACTGGAATCAAGCTATCCAGGTTGAAGAGAGCTAAAAGCCCAAAACCGGTCCTTGGATGCTTGTTTCCAGTCCAGGGAGGACCTGGCTTGGCTGTTCGGGCTGGACTGTTCCCATGGGGCACAGAGTCAAGACTGATTTGCATATGGCTGGGTTCAAACTGGAATGGCATGGTGAGAAAAATAACGATGGATTTAGGCCCGGATCTCTGTATTGGGGTGAATGTATGGCATTGTTCTGCATTCTGTCCATCAACTGTTGTTTTTGCATTTGTAATTACAAATGCAGGCATACACAAAGATGTACTTACAACTAATCCCCTAGGAAGAAACATTACCAAAGTAGGTGAAATTATGCAGCTACCACTGGCCATGCAGTGCATTACTATGCAACAGCTGTGGTAATTCACTGCAATCATCATGCTGCTGCTGGGGTCATGCTGGGAGGCAGTGTCTCTCACCTCACTGCAAAGGCTTCCGTTCTTTAAGTAAGTTCTGGTCAACCATGATGGACGAGTCCTCTGACAGAAGTGTGTTACAGCCGCAAAACAGGATGGAAGAAATTACAGGCCGCATGACAATGGCACCGCCTCCGATACAGCCGTATACAATATAGTCACCTGAGCCTAGCCCAGCGTTGCATGGCACCCGAGGTGATAGCAGCTCTGAGCTGCAGGCTGATAAGTAATGTTGTTTATTCAAAGGGTCAGTCAATGTATTAACACGGACTTGATTGAGCAGTCAGTATAAGTCTTGAAGCACTGTCTCCACAGCACTCACAGTCTGCTGTAAATGCAGCTCTGATGGTCGAAGTCGCTCCCAGCTTTTCCCTCACAGCACGCAGGTGGTGTCAAGTCACTAAAAATGCATTGAATAATGCATTTTTGTGCAACAATGGGGACCGCCACACTAAAATGTGTTAGTCTAATCCCGATGCCTGGTTCTTGGCAGGGCTGGAGAGTCGGACCCAGTTGTGTAGTGCAACGCTCTGGTAAAGGGGGCGTGACACAGAGGCGGTTTTCTTAAGAGAATTGAGGACCTGGGTTAAGTCTTGCGGAAGTACTTGGTTAAGGGCTCCAGGGAATGCTTGGATATCTGAGAGGCAAGATTGGCTTGTTGGTCCGCCCTGCAGATTGCTGCTACTCTGCTGAGCCTGAGAGTCCTTACGTGCCCAGTAATTTCCAGGGAACAAAAACAATGGTAAGATTAATCCGATGGGTAATTATCTTGCTAGAGAGATCATTGTTTTCTTTAATCACAGTTTTACCTACCATTAAGAAGCACAGAGGGTTAATGTGGCAGTCACAAAACACAACTTGTAGGGTTGCCACATTTCCCATGGAAACGTTTTCACTTTTTAAGATTCTGCAGAGGCCCATGTGTGATAGTCAAATAGAACTTTACATAGAATCCTTTGTACTGATTTTAAACATGGTTATAGATGAATACTAATTATCAGTCACAGGCCATTAATGCAGTCCTACAACACATTTTAAAGTATGTCCTTGTAATATGTACCGTTTGAAGCATGCACGGATGAGAGGAACATTTTCTGGCTTTTGGAGATTGTGTACCAGCTGTGACCTTAAAGTACTGGTCATGTCAGTAAAAATCAGGCCAGGCGGCAACCCTGCTTGTTACATGCAGTTTGCATTTTATGTAGATCACCTTAGTGGGTTACTGCTTTTGTCAAAGAGACCCTGATGTTATTTAAGGTCAGTAAGTTACATTCCTCCCAAAATAGCTCAGTGAGCTATGAACTGGCACCAGAGAGCTTCATGCAACCTGCAAGACCCAGAATTAAAATCCTGTGATTTATTCAAACTTTCATTATTTCCAGGTTGTTTAAAATTGGTTATTTTGGGTAGTAAAAAGTCTTATTAGCACAGGCAACCACTGCTTTATGTGTTAGATCCCGGATTTGTTTCTCCAGACCAGGTGCTCATCACATATATTGGCTAGTAGTTACAAATGATATATGGCTCCTCGAACACCTACCCTTATGGCAAAATTCCATGTACATATATTTACACACTTGTATGATTCATTGTCTCTGTAAATTATTTGTGTGTAATATAAAGCGCTCTGACACCCTACAGTAGGAGTAACAGAGCTGTAAAAGAAATTTTAAAAAAAGCAAATTAGTAAGTGGTATTTACATCATTAGTGTAATTACTCATACAGACATGCAATCCTCCTTACCCTCAGCAGCCAAATTATCCAGGGACAAATTTAATGTTTTGCATTGATGCTGGCCCTCATCAAACTCAATAATGCTGCCAGGCCCTCTTGTTTACTGCACTTATTAAAGGAAATATGTACAGAAGAAGAGAGTAGAAACTGGTGCTGAAGAGGAAAGTGGTGATGTGAGGTATGCAAATAGAGGATTTTAAAAAAAGATGCATGGATGAATGGGACCTACAGCCCTGGCCTCGTGTTGCCTACATAAGCATGCAAAACTGGCCATGACCTAGCTTCCTGCTGTACACGTGCAGTGCTTCTTTCATTTGTAATTGGTATACATGTGACCATCACTTTCTGCATCCTGCAGAGAGGCCCAGGATTGCATGTGCCATTTAGTCTTAACACCTTATAGACCCACTGGCAGGCACAGAGAGAATTTTTTACTGCTTTCAGCCTCAGGGTTCTCAAACTTGCCACACATTTACGCCCACCCATAATCTGAACTCGCCCAGACTCCAAGAGGCAACTCAGTTCGCAATATGTACTATACAAGTCACATGTTGTTTGAAAGTAAAAATACAAAAACAAAACATCAGGAAAAAACAAATATTCACACTGGTAAATTAAAGCATGTGAAATGTAAATGAGGACTGCTTTGCTGACATGGACTACCTTAGGGTGTGTTCCAGTCTTCACGGAGAAGTTAATCAGTGCTTTTACCTTTAAAGCTTAAGAACATGAATGTAGGGATTCATTTCAAAGGCAGTTTTATGACCTGTCACACTGAAAGCCCATAAAGAAGCTGCACAGCCTCATGAGATTGGCCAGGGCATTGATGGTATAATAGCAGGACAGTACTAATGATAAAGAGGAATGGAACAAGAGGAGTGATAACAGTGTCAATAGTGTTGAGGGAGCATCATAGTTGCAATGTTAGAGCGAAGATTTTACCATTAGTTCTGGGAAAATGTGTCTTTTTACTTTCTGCTCAAAATTGCTTTCCTTCATTTAGAATCAAAACAAGACATTCTGCTTTTTACCAAGCTTTGAAGCTTTAATATAGTTTTTGCTGCAACGTGAAGGCAACGGGTCCAGTATAACATTTATTGCTGGATTCTAGATTATGTGCTCATGTTGAAGGATTGTGGAGTGGGGGGCAGGGGATTTATCAGAGTAAGTGGCTATCGCCTTTCTGACCTTCTTCCATTTTAGCTAGAGGAGATCGGTCTCTTGTCGTACTATGATGACCCTGCCAGCTTGCCAAACCAGTCGTTCTGGAATTGCTTAACCCCTGGGTGGCTTCTTTATATGTATATCATTGTGTTGTGTTAATCCTGTGACATCCATTAAATATACTGGTTAAATACACTGTTTTAGGAGCCACATTACTTGAAACATTTCAACATTTCTGCACTTGAGCTAAATTAAGATGGGTTATTGTCTTCTCTTGTAAAGTTAATTCATCAGTGCCAGTTTCAGATTTGTGGTGATAGAAGTGGCAGTTAGAAAGGTCCTACGGGTGACCAATATTCAAAATTAGTAATTATTAGTAGAATTTGGACATGATTGCAGAAGTGCATTGGTGCTAATTAAAATTCCTCCCATTATATGCATATTGAACTGAAATTAGATTTACATCAGAATGTTTCCTGAAGGCTGTTTTTGCACACTCTGTAGGTTGCATCTTTGGGCTCGTTTTTTGGGCTGATATTAGTCTGCATTTGGGCTTGAACATGGACAACTTTGGGCTTGGGATGGGTCTCAAAATCTGGAAAAACTGCTGCTGGTTGTGAAAGTGCATGTTTCAGTCTGCATGGCACAATGTTTAAATGAGATAGAAGAATAGCACTAACCATAATTTCGATGACAAATTGAACTCCCTAATTTGTTTCTTTCTAAATGAAATGTTTTACATTTTATCAGTTTGATAGTCAAGATAGCTTCAGGTGTGCCACACTTTTGTCATAAGTAAGACTGTTAGCGCTCTAGTTGTTCTTTGGAACACTCTGTGAGCTGCAGTACAACACAAGGGAATTAACTGACAGGCTACTCCTGTTGCAAGTGCATGTTTCACAGTGAATGTCAGACTTCATGTTCATATGGCTGAGAAAGATAGTGTGAATTTAAAGAAAATATGCTCTGGTTTTAGCTTCTGGAGCACCTTCCATAACCTCTATGGAAAAATCATGAGAAAGCAGTTTTCTTTCAAACATGATATCCCAGCAGAAGACTTTTTAACAGGGTAAAATCACCTTAGAACACACCACAATTCCTGAAATGTGTATGGTTCCATCAACAAATGATTTGTATTGTAACTAAATTATGTTATCACCCTTTATACATTCTCCTTTTTGTAACTCTCAAAACCTGCCTTTCACTACAATGCATTTCGATGGGTACCATGCATCAGACTCATATAAGTGCTGCCACGGCATGATGTACATGCTATGGCCAGACTATAAAGGGGAGGGGTTCAATTTGGGGCTCCCGTATATGCCCTTTGGGTTCTGGGTGTGCTCACCGTTCCATCTTACATATTTGTTTTAATTCATTTTCAGGACACAGTGACAAAGTCCCAGAGTCTTGTAATGATTGCGGAAGTATACTTTCAGGATCAGGATTGGCTAGTCTCCTTTAAATTGCCCAATCAGAGCATATATAAACACCAACTGTTCAGATATACAAATTTATTTTTTCTTTAATATCTCAAAAACAACTGAACAAATTTACACAAAGTAATAAAAAGAGTGCTTTCTGCCCCCTTTTCCTCAGACCCCACTTGATGTATCACCCAAAAACTTTACATGCTCAACAAGACCCAAGTTGAAACTTGTGTGGGAAAAATTTGGGACGATTCGTCAAACGGCGCCAAAAATATATGCCAGTCAAAAAACGCTTTTCCTATGGAAACTGGGTCCTAACTATAATTACCTACTTGTGAAAGCCAGTTGCATATATACATACAACATTAACAACAATGGTATTGTGAATAATCGTGTTACCTACCTGTAAAGATCGATATACCTGACAAAGATATATTTTTGTATCACAATATTTTTTTGCTGATTTTTCTGTGGCCCAATATTTACAACTTGATATTTTGTCCAATTACCCCCATACAGCATGTGGGAGCAAGTGATTCGGCATAGACTCTTTGCTGGCTTAGACTCAGGCCAATTTTGTTGTTTGGGCAGTGGGCAGGCAGTAAGGCTCAGCAGCAATAAGGGCTCACTTTGGTCAAGTAGACCCTTGGCAGAAAATGCCAAGATGTGTGTTTACTGAAGCTTTTGTAAGTAGACCACCCTTTCCAACATGTGGTAGGCCAACTGATGAAGTAGGGGCTAAAGGATTGCAGCAGCTATGTCAACAGAGGGGTCAGACCCCCGGGTGGACTACACAAAGCAGCAGAGCTGATACCAATATTTGTAGATGGAGAGCCCACCTCTTTTAATGTCACACCAGAGCAGGCAAGCAGCTGGTGTAAATCCATGAATGAAATAGAGATAGTGGCAAATCCTGGACAGAAAAAATCAATAGCTTTGGTTAACTTCTCCAGATGTTCTTCAATTTTATTACATTTCCTCTACCTGAAAACCCTTCTTTTCATTGAAATTTTACACAGTCTTAAAATATTTAACACTTGACCGGACCACAATTTGTGCATTACTTTCCACACGCTAGACATAATTCTGTGTTTGCACTATTTCCTCAAAACTATATCTAGATCACATTTTGCACTGATCACACGCCACATATTTTTTCCTTACTTTTTGATGCATTCACCCTTCTATTGTCCTTAGCAATGCATTAACTGAACCACCCTCTTTATTATTGCCACGCTGATTAAGTACTTTGGCGGCTCCTTCAATTACTCCATGTACTTAGCAATGTTAATGTTATGTTAATGGTTTTCTATAGAGCTCACAGTCACCGCAAGCGGTCTTTTGGCGCTAAGAGATGCACTTAATGGATTATAATCAGGTTACTGAAAGCAGTCATGGACTTGCTCAAACAAGTGGCTGAAACAATCTTTGAAAGAAGTAGATCACAAATTCTTCAATGGCAAGTTAAAAACACTTGTCTTCAAGGAATTTGCCAGCTGCTTCTTGCAAGGCTAAAGGAATGGTGTTCCACAGCTTCAGAGCCTTAACAGAAATAGGACTTTCTCCCAATGTAGCTCATGAGTCTGAGAACTTGGGGGCACATTTACATCTCCTAGAGCTAACTGAGCATTACTTTTTTGACCCTCTGTTAGTGCTCTATGCAAGCCTATATTGATAAGGTTGCGCTTAGCCCCTTTGCGTGGCTTAACACAGCCTTGTAAATATGGCCCTCTGGAATGCAGTTTTCTGCAGCAAAAGGTTATGCAAACGGTGTTGCTGTGGGGGTTACCAGCAACAGCCATGGCTTTTTAACACTGCTCCAGATTTACAAGGATCTGTAAATCTGAGCTAGCCGCAACAAAAACTAACACCTTTCAAAAGGAGGCATTAATGTTGTGCAACAAGAAGAAATACTTCTATTTCTCCAAGTTTTTTGCTTTTCCTATGTGTGCTGCATTCAGCACCCATAGAAGGAGCAAAATGGAATTAATGATTGTTTTTATGCAGGAAGGTGACCCTTCCTGCACAAATACAATCATCCCTGCAACACAGGCACCCATGTACCATGGTGCAAGGGTGCCTGCATTGGTGCAAGGCTGCTTTTTTGGCACCAGCGTAGGGGTGAGTACAGGGATGCACCGTATTTTTATTAATACGGTGCATCCTTGCGTTTTGAAAATAACACAGCTCAGGGCTGCAAAATTGCTTGCGGCACTGCACTGTGCCATTTTCATGTAAATATGCCTCTTGGGGCCATATGTATCAAGGCCAAATGGGTTTGTCCTAAGGAATCGCAAATTACCACCAACTTCTAGTGGGTGGTAAGTTGCAAATTCTTTTAACAATGCATTTTTTTGAAAATCCAATGGTGCCATGTGATGCTCATACATGCCCTTAGGGCATGTATGTGCGCCATATGCGCACACATGTCACTTTCAGGGGTGCAGCAGGGTGTGTTTTGAGACACCCCTGCACCCTTGAAATTCTTCTCAATTTGCGATTAGCAAATTGCGAATCGCAAATTTCCCATTCCTTCCTATGAGCTTCCTGGCCCATAGAAATGAATGGGAAAGTATTCCTTAATTGCGAATTTGCAATTTGCAAATTGGCAATTAAGGAATATTAGGAAATCGCTAAAAAAAATTGATTTCCTTGATACATACCAATTTGCGATTCTGAAATAGCGATTTCTTAAAAATCGCTATTACTGAATCGCAAATTGGTACCTTGATACATATGGCTCCTGGTGTCTATATTCTTTTTCACTTACCTGCTGACGCTGCCACAGACCGGACCTTCCTTTCCAGGCTGCAGGGGCACTGGTGACAAGCCGCCACCACCGAGAGTCATCCTCTGCACAGACTGCCGCTCCGGGACTTCAATTCCCGGCAGCCTACGCGGCGTCGCGCTTCACAGTGACGCGAGGGCGCCAGGAGGCGCACAAAAGCGGCGCTGACACCCGCTTCGCGGGACGCGAGCGGGACGCCCGGACGAAGTCCGGACAAAGGGCGGGCCGTCTGAGGCCGTCCGAGGTTGGCCACGGTTGGGTTGGGCCAGGGACTTTGCTCTATTCACTCCATCCATTAGCGCACAAGGCTGTCCAGGCTCACGAAGCTCCAGGTAATTAGTAACCTTACTATTTATAGTACTTGTTTTTAGTCCCAAGTGGAACTTCTGTTGCCAAATGCCTGCAAAAAAGCAACCCACACCTTCTAACACAATGGAGAACTATCTCGTACAGGTTGTGACAAAAATCAACACTGATAGAAGGGCCTCACTGGGTCTGGATTCACCACTACAATCACCACTAGTAGATATAGAGAACGAGGACTCATTTGCCTTGTTAAACAATAGCCTCCTCGGTGGGGCACATGCCTCCCTCCAGGATTCAAATTGTATTCAGCCTAGCGGCATTGTTGCTAATAGAGAAGAAAATAGTGACATAGATGCACCAACTGTGCTTTCCGTAAATAGCGAGTCTGCTACTTCTACCGCTCCCCCCGTCCCCGCACCTAGGGTTTCAGGGGGTAAAAGGAAAGCCATACAAAAGAGAGGAGGCTTAAGGTCATCTAAAAACAAAGTTGCGTCGCCACCAAGGAAATCTACCGATGATGAGGAGGAGGACTTGACTGGGGAAACTTATGTGACTCTTTCCGACGATTTATTGCAAAAACTTTGTTGTCTGATGGATACAAAAATTAAAGGGATGGTAAAACCCCTAATCAGTAAAATCGACAAATTAACTGCTGAGGTTAGCAAACTGGAAGGTCTATTGGGTAAAACCTTGGGAGAGGTGAGAAAACTACCAGAAGCCATTTCAACATGTGTCCAGCCTCTGTTGTCAGAAATTAAATCTACCCACTCTGATGGTGCATCTTCTGTTGTTACACAAAATCCCCCGTTGCCCTTATTGACAAATTTATCTGACAGGCCTCCTGGAGATGTTTCATCTGCTTTACCCTATGGGGAATTAAATACCACGAATGGAGCATCAGAGCTCGTCGTTGAAGCCTCACCATTAGTTCTCGTTCTTGCTAATGTACCCAAATTAGCCCCCGGCGATGTTGAGTCGACTGCGTCATTACTCAACAAATCATTGTCATGGCTAACTAATAACATGGCCATAACACCCTGGGGTAAGGAGCAACTTGCGGAAGAACTGGTGAATGCACGAAGGGTCGAGTGGATTGGGAACAGGGCAAAAAAATTCAAGGGGGATTGCGTTGTACTTAACTTTACTGACCCCGAGGTCCTGCCTAACATTTTACCAAACCTCCACCCGCCCCAGAAAAGATTTACCCCTATTGTTCCTCTGACTTTAGATTTCTTTTATCCTAGAAAAGGCAGAGGTCCTAATTGCAGCACTCTTAGAACAAAATGGAACGTTGTAACTAAGAGGGGCAGCAAGAACTCTGATCTTGCTGAGTGGGGTCTAGGTGTGGAAAATAGATTTGCTGCACTCTCCAACCTAGACGCTTGTGATTGACTACTATGTACCCCTACCTCCGTGCTGCAAGTTCCTATGGCTGCTAACTATACAGTGGTTTCGAGTTGTCCACAATCTGTACAGGATGTGATAGACACGACTGTATCTAGAGCTGGTGTAGTTATTGTAAATCCTAATGAAACTAGCAATGTTGATCTGTTGTCATCAGGGTTGGATTATTGCACTTGTTCTATAACAGTAAACACATCTGGGAATTTATTGTCTTGGAATATTGCGGGCCTATGTTCCAAAATGGATTGTGGTGAATGGTCTGGTTTTGTCAGCCAATATGATGTCTGCATTTTCCAAGAAACTTGGGCTGTAGATCCTGTATTTGCACTTGGTTATCTGAATTTCTACATCCCAGCTACGAAGGGTCCTAAAGGACGACCGATGGGGGGACTTACGATATGGGTGCGCCAGGCTCTCATGGTTGATGTGAGAAACATTGAGCTTAATCTAAAAGACATTCAGCTCATTCGATTAAAGGGTAGCTCATCTACTTCCATGGATATCTACAATGTATATGCCAGGGGGGGAAATGCAAGAAAATCTGAGGTCCTTTTGTCTCTGTACAATCTATTAGAAACTCATTCATCAGGGAATAACATATTAATAGCCGGCGACCTAAATCGCACTTTTGAGCCTTTAGACACTGGCGATGTACAATTGGGATTGGAAGAAGACACCCTATGGGATATCCCCGCTCTCAATGCAGTCCCAATAACTCGTTGGACTGAGGACATTCTTGGCCTAAACGCCATGTGTTTTGAACATGGGTTAAGGGCCTTGAATGGCCGAACAAAGTCTGACAGAACACCAGCCATGACCTTTAACAATGGAAGAAACAAGAGCCGTATTGACTACGTAATATGTAGTATGTCCCTATGGCCAAAGGTCATTGATATGGCTGTGTTGGAAAGGTTAGAGAGCGATCACGACCCTTTATGTGTCCTTCATAATTGGTGGAAGCCCGATGCCGTTTTAAATACCTGTGCTGAACCCCTCCCGCCTTCGATTATACCCACTAATGATATGCGCAGGCTGAGGTGGACCAGTGTTAAATCTGACCTGCTGGCTTTGGGAAAAATAAATATGGCAACTGATAGGGCCATTGTGGCCCTTGAGGGTGTGGTCGGGTTACCTTCTACCCAGAACATAGTTACTCAGGTCCACAATGACCTTTTCAATGAAATACAACGCCATTTTTTAAAACCGACTAATAACAAAAAGCCAGGGAAACTTAGGCCAGCCAAATGGTATAACCAAGACTGCAAGGGGGCCAGGGCCCATTTATGGGCCGCGATTAAAGATAAAAATAAGGAGGCCATTAGGATGGCTAGGGTACAATATAAATCTTCAATAATTAAGGCTAAAAAAGTTTGGGATGAAGCTCATTGGAATATGTTACAGAGTGCCAGCGACCAAAATAACTCTAGGTTATTCTGGCATATAGTTAAATGGGGCCATGACAGGATTGAAGATGCCTCCACAAATAATGTCCCCCAGGATGCTTGGGTAAAATTTTTTAGTGAACAATACGCATCGAGCAACCTGGCTACGGATAGCGTTTGTGTACCCCATGAAACGATGGAAGCTGACACCTTTACGCAGCATGAAATAAAGATGGCACTTAAATCTGTCCATCAAGGTCGTGCTCCTGGCATCGACGGTGTACCTGCAGACGTTTTTTTAAACGACACTGCAAGGTGGTCTAAATACATCCATCTGCTAATCAACCACATCGCCAGAGGTGCAGATATCCCTGTGACATGGAGGGGTGCCGTCATCATCCCAATATACAAGAAAGGGGATCGTGCTCTGCCTAGTAATTACCGTCCGATCAGTCTGATCGATACAGTCCAAAAGATAGTCGGTCGAGTAATTGTAAATAGGCTGCTTGATTGGGCTGAGGATAACAACATCTTATCCCCCTTCCAGGCTGGCTTTCGCAGGGCAACCAGCACTGTCGACCAAGTCTTCCGCCTCCAGCTGATTCAGTGGAGGACCGTGGTGCTAGGCGGAGGCAGCCTGTACGCAGCATTTGTTGATCTGCGGGCTGCCTTCGACCTGGTACCAAGGTCAAAACTGTGGGAAGTTCTTGTGACACTTGGGGTCCCCGGGGAATTGTTGTCCCTAATCATGCGGCTGCATGAGGGCAATTATGCCAAAATTCGCTGGGGTGGGTATGGCAATGACACCGTCGAATTTCCAGTTGAGCGTGGGGTTAGGCAGGGTTGTTCAATGGCACCTACCCTGTTCACTCTTTTTTATTAACGGTGTGGTTTCCTCCATGCAGTCCCAGGCAGTTGATGCTCCTTCCCTTGCAGGTGAAAAAGTTCCAATTTTAATGTTCGCCGACGATACTTTAATTTTATCAAAAACACCAGCAGGGTTGCAAAAAGCACTAGCAATATTTGATGATTTCTGTGTAGCTCATGGACTGGAGGTAAATGGGTCCAAGACAAAACTAATGGCCTTCAACCCTCACAGAAATTTTAAATCTAATATTTCGTTGAGTGGTCGTACCCTGGAGGTTGTTAAATCCTTCACCTACCTAGGGATACATATTTCCAACGATAACAGGTGGCAGTCTCACCTTAATATTTCTATATTAAGACATAAGCAAATAGCTGGCACAATCATTAAAGAGCAAAGGAAATCGTTTACTAAGCCCATCAAACCACCTCTGATAATCTATGAGGCAAAAGCAATAGGGTCTGCCCTGTATGGTGCGGAACTATGGGGGTATGAAAACCTTCAGGAGCTCCAAACCTCAGAAAATAAATTTTACAGGAATCTGATAGGCGTCCCCCAGAGCAGCCCGCAATTGCCTCTAAGATATGAATTAGGCAGGAGAGCAATTTCTGACAAGGCCAAACTACGCCCGATTTTATATTGGCGTAGGCTTTGGACCACGCCAGAGCTCTCTCACTATGCAAATGGGTTTAAAGATGTTGTCACTAGAGATTGCTACAACAAAATTAAATGGTTTAAATCATTGAAGACTGCCTTGTTCGATATAGGACTTAATGCTCTTTGGGTTGACCCAGCCGGGGCCCTATTCCCTTCTAAGTCTACTATAAAAAGTATCTACTGGGAACATGTTGTTAATAAAAGTATGCTTAGTTTAAACAGTGGGTCCATGACCACTAGCTACTTAGAGACCAAGCTGTACCCAAATTATGAAATGTATTGGGATTACATATTAAAGCCCATGGACAGGAAACTGCTTTTTCAATTGAGGGTTGGTTCCTTGCCTTTATCCAACTTAACATCTAAATGGAAAGCAGGGGGCGTGACAACCTGTCCTGCCTGTGGGGTAGGCAATGAGACCCTTGGTCACTTTCTGTTCTCATGTTGAAGGTACTCTATTCCTAGGAGAGTTTGGTTGGCCCCAATGTGTAGGAACCTAGGAACAAGAAATAGCATGGTAGCACTGCGGATTTTAAGAACTACATCTGCTAATTGGATTATTATTGGAATTGCGAAGTACCTGGGGTGGGCTTGGGTTTTAAGACAGAGAACGATTAGAGGGCAATAACTCAATCTGTTGTCTACAAGATTATTAGTACACGTCTATTCTCTGTAACAAGTTATGATATACTCAGAGACTGCTAGGCTTTAGTCTATTCTCTGGAAAAAATGATTATTTGGTCAGAGACTGCTAGACTTGTATTCATCTTTTACCCTTTATAACATATTCAATTTTAATGTATCGTCGGTTAGAAATTTTATGATATATTGTCTTTTTTAAAAATTGCTTATTTATGATCACTATTTTTGGCACTTTTTCATATTTATCCTGCTTATGATATTCTTTCATGTATTATGTCTTTTTAAATATCAAGTGTGTGCTCAAGTCTAATATGACGTTGTAAATTTAATTGTTTTTTATTATATGTATGTTTGTCTGCTTTTATGAGTAATACTCGAAATAAAGCACTTTGACATGAAATGAAATGATATTCTTTTAGCTGTATCCAAGTGTTTCGATTTCAATAGCTTTTGAGTGCACTGCTGAATGGATATCTAGGGCTGTATTGTAAAATGTGCCCCAGAGGGGGCTGATATTACAGAGGGGGGCCACAGAGGTTTGCAGATCCCCTGACAGAGATTGCACCTTTGTTGAATGTGCTCTGGCATGATCTCAAAGGGGTGTCCATGCAAATGAGGGAATCGTTTGCCTTTGCACCTATGCCATATTGCGGATGCAGGCCCAGATACAAAGATGCCAACAGGAGTTGCACTGGCTGTGCAAACAAGGAGGTGATGCTCAGTCAGTTCAACCCCAGGAGTGCCCCTTGAAAGAATGGAAGTTGTTTCCCAGGCACCCATTGCAGGTCGGTGCAATAAGTTACTGCTCCTGCCCCATTTGAAGTGAATGCCTGGTTGGTGCCTGCAATGTGAAAGGCGGGCCACCAGCTTCAAACAACTGCTCATCTTTCACTACTGTGCTGTTCACAGTGCAGGTACATTTGCTGCAATACTGCACACGATCCCAGTCTGTGCCCTGCACATACTCTTAAAGGTGCGCCGAGGCATAGAGTGCCAGACTGCACTATCTCTGTAATATGGCCCTTCTCCCTTTCTTAGTGCCTTATGTTTCATTCAGATTGACTTAATGTTAATGCACACTGACAAATAATATAGATTGCTGTAAACTATAAATCGTGAAGGCTAAAAATCACTATAACAATGTAAAATAATTCTCCTTTACTCTTAATTCAAATGGTTCTGAATAATCAGATATATGGCTATCAAGAACACACAATATAAATAATATAACTTACCCTCGGACAATAGTGTACATCAGGGGTCTCCAAACCGGTCCTGGAGGGCCGGATCCATGCCAGATTTTTTGGATATCCCCATTGAGATACATGTAGTAATTTTAAAAATCTGGCATGGATCCGGCCCTCCAGGACCGGTTTGGGGACCCCTGGTGTACATGCTCCTTGCAAGGGCATAGCTATCAGTTGTGCAACATAACATAACATATATATAACAGGTGCAATGACATTAGGGCTAAAGGCTTCGGGGGCCCACTTACATATTATGGCTGTTTTTTACTACCAAACCCATTGGCGGAAGTCCCACTCTCTTTTCTGACTGTCCCACTCTCTTTTCTGACTGTGAGCATGCAGAAAATTCTAATTGTTGAAGTTGCTTTGATGTCACTGGTAGTGTCACAATTATGTATGCCATGCAAACTGTTAACAATAACCACCTTCTAATGGAACTGTTGCCAGAAAGTTACCAAACATCATTTAAATTACCTTAAAATACACACTTTTGCCCCTGACATTTCTTTTTGCTGTTGTATATTTTTGTATTAAGAAGTACATGTCAGTATATAAACAATTCCTAAAAGAAGAGAGTAAACAATAAATCAATTTTGGCCACGCAATAAATTACTATGAAATGTTAACTTCTCAGATTTCTAAACACAAAAAACATAATACAGATTTCTGAAGTATTCTTAAAAATAGGCAGGTTTGCATGCACATCGCAGGTGCTTGATGATGAAGCTAATTTCTGCAACTGCTCCTTTCCTTAAGAGCATATCTTGCATTGCTTCTTTAATGTGTCGAAAGAGAAGCTGCCTGAATTAAATATATGTCTCTGCTTCAACATGAGGCTTGACCCTAAATTTTTACCAGAAGCTTACAGCAAGCAAGCAAGCAAGCAAGCTGAAAGGAGTCTTAGGAAAATAGAGGACATTAAGTCTGTGATTGCAAAATGGCGTCCCAATGCATGGAGAGGTTAAATACAAGGATAATGATGGTTCCTAAGCCAATTAACCTTGCATTAGCTCTGCCTTGATAATTTCCCTTCTCTGACTTTCCTAGACAAATACACTTATCAGCAGAGATGTTTTAAAGCATGAGAAAAGTGTGCAACTGCATAGTGCCCCCCTTTCCAAGGGCGCCCTTTGTACAGTGGGTGGGACAGTCAGAATTCCTTCCATAAGGACATTGCCTGTAAAACAACAGCCTCTATTTCAGATGTGACAGCCAAGCCAGTTTAGCAGACACGTAGGGCCAGATTTACTAAGGGTTTGCACCGGAGTAAAGTCACAGAAAGAAACTCTTGCAAACATATTTACATTACAGCCCAAAAGGTATTTTGTGCTTGCAACGTGTCCTTTTCTCAGTGCAAATAGTTATCTGTGCTGCTTCGTACCACCATGTAACAAGGGAGCTGTAACTTGGGGGGATTAGCGCAAGCATCCACTGACAGGAAACACAATCTACCAAGATAGCTAAACCGGTTTTTGCGTAAAAGACATAACGCCTTCCTACAAGCAGGCATTTACATGGAGAGATGTTTTAATGTATTCAAACGCTCCACACATTACATAAGTGCTGCATTGTACAGCACATATACAACACGTGGAATGTTTTAGAAAGTGTCTGGGTATTGGATTTTGTAGATGAAGTGTATACTTCGTGGACACATCCTATGCCACCTTAACCTCTCTCTTAACCTTTCTATCTTTACCTCTCTGTTTACCTTCATCCTCTTTCTCAGGTCACTTAACCTGTCCTTATCTACCTCTTACATAACCAATAAGCCCCACTCTGCGTCATCTCACTCTACTTCTCACATGGGCTTGCCCCTCTCTCTAATACTCTATGCCTACATGTATATGTATATGACTCTCTCTACCTCACACACACACTCTCTCTACCTCAACACTCTCTCTGTATCTCACTGCATCTTTCCCATCTAAACACCCTGTATCTCTTGTCCATCCACTTCACTTCTCACACAACCTTATCTCTTTCTTTATATCACGTCTCCCTTTCTCACCTTACCTCTCTTCCTCTTGCTCAACCATTTCTCTACCATATGACTACCCCTCCTCTTTCTATCTGGTTTCTCTCTCTACCTCACATCTCCCTCACTAGCTCACCTCTCTGCCCTATAGCTCTCTCTCTCTAGCTAACCTCTCAATTTACCACCCCATTAGTTCACTATCTCATTTTGCCATCTCTTCTTCCTCTTGTTATACCTGTGTTCCCTTTCCTTCACCTCTCTAAATTTCTTATTCCTATTTCTCTACCTCTACCCGGTTTTCTCTATCATCAGCACGTCTTCCGCGCTCTCTCTAACACACAAATATTTCTCTCTGCGGACCTCCTTTTCCATTTCAACTCCTATCTCCACAATACTATTTATTTCACCTAATCTGTCTCTTTCAACTTCTTTCCTTATAGATCTCTCGACTTCACACTCTTTCTATTTTTTTTTTATCTCTACCCCTGTATAAACCTCACCTTTCATTTTGCTTCATGTATGTCCCTCATCTTCCGATTTTCACTCTATAGCACATTCCTGTTTTTACACTCTTCTTTCTCTCTTCCTTCATCTCTTCCCCACATCTCACTTTGCCTGACCCGTTTTTCTATCCCTCTTCTCATTTTGCTCTCTTACTACCTTGCATTTCTGTTTTTCCTTAACTATTTCATTTTACACCTACGTCAAGCTGCCTTTATGTCTCTGTAATCCACTTATTTTGCTTCATTATGTCTCTATATCTCACCTTTCAGAGTACAGTACTCTTCTGCCTCTCTCTTTAGCATATTTTCTCTATATCTATTTTCCTCTGCCACACTCTAAAACCATACATAAATCTCTACCTCTCTATCGACATCGCCCTCTTTCTGCCTCGCTCCTTCTTAACCACTGTTTCGCTTCTTCTATGTGTACCTTCGTTCTCTCTGTATATTTTTTGTAGTTCTGCTGTTTCTACCTCACCTTTGTCTACCTCAGCTCTCTCTGAATATACCTAATATACATCACTTGTCTACATCTACCTCACTCTTTATCACTCTTTGTGCATTACTCCACATCTGTCACTCTCAATCTCCTTTCATGATCTTAACTTTCTCTACCTAATCCCTCTCTCTCTCCCTCACAGCTGTTTTAATCTGATCTCCCTGTATCACTCCTCCATCCCCTTTACTTCTCACACAAATGTATCTCTCTCGTTACCTTTCCTTTCTGTCTCTCATGCCCCCACTACCTTACTTGTCTCTCAATCCTTTCTCTACTTCACCACTCCCTCTTTTTTCTCTCTACCTCATTTCTTCCTCAATACATTACCTTTTCCTCCTCCAACACTCTCTCTCCTGCACTACCCAACCTCTTAGTTTACCTTATTAGTTCACTACCTTGCCTTTCCAGCTTCCTTTCTCCTGTTCTACCTCTCTTCCCTTCCCTTTACCGCTCTAAATATCCTATTCCATTCTGGCTATCTCAATTTCTCTACATCTTTCCTTTTTCTTCTATCATCAATTCCTCTCTCTCTTTCTCTCTCACAAAAACACATATCTCTGTCTGCACCTCTTTCTCGATTTCAACTCCCCGCTACGACTTCAAACACCTCTCTCAACCTCTTTCTTTAAAAAACTCTCTACCTCAACATCTCTTCCTATCACCTCTCTATCCCTACTTTACTTGTGTCTCCTATTTTTGCTTTACTCATTTCTCAATCTCCCCTTCAACCCTCTCTTTGCTTATTCTCTTCCTCACTACTCTCCTTACCTGACCCACTTTTCTATAGCTCATCTCATATTTCCTTCTCTTAACCTTGCATCTCTTTGCTTTTCATCAAGTCTGTCTTTGTATCTCCCCTTCACGCTATTTTCACCTCTCTATAATTCAGTTCTTTTTCTACATTATCCCTCTTTCTACCTCACCTTTTTGCACATAAACCATCAATGGCAATCTGCTGTTTCTATGTGTGCTGCACAATGCAGCACACAAGGAAATAACAAAAAGGAGGAGAAATAAAGCATTTTTCCTGGTTTCGCCTGTTTAAGTCCAGGTTTTCCCTGGTCTTAATTTTGGCACTGACTCTTATTTCCATCTCCCTTGTAAATATGGGTCAGTGTTAAAATCAATGGGTGTTGCGGTGAAACGCCCACTGCAAATCCATTGCCCAACCCTTTCACACTGAGTACAGAGTCAAAGGGTGCCTTATTTATAAGGCGGCATTAAGCCAGGTTAAGTGGCTTAACGCTGCCTTGTAAATAAGGTGAAGTCCCTATCGCCATCACAGCATCACTGAAAGGTAGGGGCTTGCAAAAATGCCTGTGAATTCCATATTAAAGGATGTTGTTGTAATTGCAATAAAAACATCTAGGTCCAAACTAAAACAATCCAAACAAAAAATAAAGAAATTACTTTGTTAAAGCTTGTTCATGCCTTTCTAAGAACTGTTGGGCGGGCACACAGAAGGCAACATGAGTTTTTTGCATACCTGAGTCAGAAAGTTTACCATGTAATTAAGCTTACAGTTTTCAGTTTTTACTGACTTTCACAGATAAACACAGACAGAAAACTATGTATTTCCTATCTGTATTTATTTTTAAAAGCAGAAAAGTACTGAAAATGGTGTTTCTTATGATAGAGTCTTTGTGCTGTCTTTATCAATTCCAGGCAAGGGCTGGGCAGATAGACAGCACGGAGTGTTGAAAAAAAGTATGCATATATTAACATATTTTTGTAGTATAATACTAATATGTACCTGTGAGTGTATTGTTTTGTTATAAGTGGCTGCTTAATTTGCTCAAATGCGTTGTGAGTGCAACTCCAAGGGTTAAATAAACATTGAACTATTCAATTTTACGGCCCCATTTATTCCCAAAACACAACAAGATAGCGGAAAAAAAAATATGGATAAATACAGATGGAATTGTTAAAAAAATAAATACCATAAAATTGGGAGCCCTACTTATAATTGAATATTGTTTGCCATAATGAGCGCTGGAATAAAGGACAAAGGGCTAATACATTCATAGGAATCACCAAAATATGCCTTGCATGGCCCGCATATCCTTAAGATGGCACTGATTTTCAGTTTCTTTTTCAGTAACGTGACTGACTTTTCATGTCAGAATTATTCCCTCAGATAGCCTACTTTAGATGCTTCCTGCTTTCGTGGAAACACATAATTAAAAGAACTTATGATGTATCACTTGGAGCATGTCAGTGAAAAACAACCACGTTATTGAGATCTACTAATCCAAAATTATTTATATGTATCATTATTAAAGCTATACAGAACAAACCATTCATGCTTTAAAAGCATTTGCCTGTGACATTCCACCTTCATCCTTAAACATTCCAACTCAACTTGGAGAAAAAAAGCTGTTTTGATAAATAAATATGTGTGCAGACTGGTAGTGACAAACTGCCACAAGAATTAGCTTCACAGTGAAATTATTATTAGTTTAATAGGTCAAAAACTCCAGGCCCCCAACAATTATTTCACAGCATTTATTGGTCCATGTCTACACTTCATAAGCAGGGATGTCTTCAAGATAAACAGTGAAGCATTATGTCATAGGATTGCTTTATCTAACACATTTTGTAAATGTCTCTTCAGAATAGAGGTAAAGGCACTTTCTTGTGACAAGAAATACTTAGGGGAACGCCGCAAAGTGACAAAAAACTCTGCAGAGTTCCACAAGTGGTGCAGTGCAATGCAAACTGCCGTTCACGCTGATCTTCCTGCTGCTCGAGTAGAAATTCTACCCGAGCAACAGCTCGCACTCGCAAACTTACCATTGGCGAGCGCGAGCGGGAAAAATACACTGTTGCACTATGCAGAGCGGAGTTTTCTGCGCTCTGTGAGCTCTGCATAGTTCAGAAAACTCTGCAAACTACGCGAAAAGAGCAAAGTTCCCCGCCCAGGCCTTCCTGTTAAGGTTACGCAAGTGGTATTCTCTGTTTTAGGCCCGGCAACGAGACTCATACAGAATCACTATCTGCGTAATTTATCACACAGAGAATTCACCTTTTTCACAGTAAATGACTCTAGTTAAGTCTCATGAAACGCGTGAAAGCACATTCATAGATGCTTATATCTAAGTATATTCCAGGCAGAGAAGCTGCCAACAAACATGTCATAACATAATAACATAGCTAACCAGTCCACAGATGTAACCACAATACAGCCAGTCACATTCTACTTCCAAAGACTTCTCCAGGAAGGAGACGTGGTCATTGTACTTTTCCAGCCAGTGTAATCATTGCCAACTTATCTTTGGCTCTGGGCTCCAGAGTTGTTTTCCAAAGGTGTGACAAAACACTGGAATCAGCTTCAACAAAAATCATGAAATTCAGGGGAAAAAATCAAAAGAACATAACTTTGCTCCATTCTTTTTTAATTGAAGAAGTCAAAAATACGAATTCACTTCATGATAAATGTTTCCAGCATTCCAACACTGTATTACATATAGCAAAAGCGGTGGCAAGACACATTCTATGGCGTTTATTTCAGTAACTAGCAGCCCGTCCCGACGTTGTCCAGGTATGAATTGCTGCCGTCCGGTAGTATATTGTTTTGTAGTATTTCGTTTTGATAGCATTTCTTATCTGTGACAGGCCTGTGAACCGCTCCGATTCACAGTGCACTGCTAATGCACTTAAGAGTGCGCTGTCAGTAGTGTGTGAACTCGAGTTTCCCTACTTTATTTTTCCTTGCGATATTATATAGCGCGAACTCGACAACATGGCATGAGCACAATTTACATTACAGAAGAACACATTCCTTTGTGGTAGGCACGGGGAGACAAAGCGATTTGCCTGGAATCACAGGATGTTGAGCTGATGCCGAGATTCGAACATAGCTCCTCAGCTCTAAAGTTCGCAATTCTAGAACTTCTGGCGGGAGGTGTGTCTAAAAGTGTATGTCGGTGCTGGCCATCAATGAGAGAGACCTGTGCATTTTTCAAATAGGTGGTGAAAAAATAGGAGTATGTTGCTGGAGATGTGGGCCGCCGTGCCACCAATGTGCTTACTGGGGGAGGGATAGTCCCTTTCTTGCTATTTCCATGGAGGCGGCCCTTGGGTCCGGATGTGCGTGGCGAGAGGCCTGTGCGCAACAGAAGTGGAAAATCTCCAGTGTGCGCTTCAGGCGTCACCGGAAGTTAAGGCAAGATTAGATTTCCTGCACAATGGCCCCTGTTTGCGCTCCTTCCAGCCCTTGGGAATAGCGCCATGCCTGACCTCCATACAGTAAAGCAGGTGCACGTCACGGGGAGCGCGGGGCAAGCACACCCAGAGCTGGAATGTACAGAACCTGCGAAGAAAAAAAAATGAAATATTGGGCACAACGATCGCTTTTTCTTTTGCATAATCCTGCTCCCACGCCCCCAGCACACACCCACAGCACACAATATGAGACATGGCATGAAGGGCGGAACGTACCACATGCCCCCAGCGTTTGTCACACCTCCAGCACACGCCCACAGCACAACGCAGACACGCCCACAAGGGACTACTTTGCTGGCCCGGTTCTTTTACCTTTTAAATGTATATGGTGGGCGTCTGCATAGCCTATGTCCTTCTGCTGCAACTGCCCTTTCCAACGCTGTATTGGGTGTTGTGATTGGTGCTGTGGACTTCCTTTGTAACAATGGAGAAAATGGCTGCCTGAGAAGATGGCTCGGGAGAGGGAGCGGCGTATTCAGAGAGAGTAAAAGGTGGTGGAGGCAGCTGGAGGAGTGTTAGTATGTCAACGACGGGGACCGGTACACTGAGCAGGTATGTGTGCGCGTGTAAACACGTGGATGTTGCGTATCCAGGCATTCCCTGTGTTCCCCCACGCCCAACCGTGAGCAGGCCCCGGCGGAGGTGACGGAGGGAGGAAGGTACTGTAATGGTGGTAGGGATATTGGTAGATCTGGACCGGGTAGAGTGTGTGGGGTTAGCACTGTCGATATTTGGAAAGCTTCCTGTTCCCAAACCTACTGGTGACTTAGTCTTCTCCTCCCTGGGTAAGGCAGCCCTTGTCACTGACTCTTTTCCTGTTGACCGTATTGCTGTTCGTGCTTTGCTGCATCAGTTCCTGGGTGATCTGACCTGACCTGGTCGGAGCCGGTCGCCCCACCCGCCGCGTGGCTCCTCCTGAGTGCGCCGGTTCCCCCTGCTGCTGACGCCTGTTCGCCGCTGCCCCCTGTGCTCAGGTGCCCCTTGGCTGTGTTTTATTTCTGCTTTTGTGCCCAATCTTGTATTCATTGTCTGATCGTCGTGCCCCAGTTTCTATCCGGTTCTGTGCCTCTCTGCCGCCTGTTGTGTTGCGTTTTTCTCTGCTTTTGTGCCCAATCTTGTGCTCATTGTCTAATCGTCGTGCCCCTGTTTTTATCTGTTTTTTTCCACCTGTTTTCCGCTGTTTCCCCCGCTCCACGCTCCCTGCCACTGCTCCCCCGCCCCCTTCTTTTTCTGTACCCTCGCCCCCTCCTAGTCGTCACCCCGCTCCCGCCTCCCAGCTGCTCCTTCCTCCTTCCTCCCTCCCACTCTGCATTTATGGCAGAGTCCGCACGTACGAGCAGCGTTCACTCCAAGCAGGCGCGCCGATTGTGCGCTGAAGGCACGCCAAAGGCAAGCCCGTCTGTGCCCATCCATGCCTGGCCCGCGACCAGCGCCAGGACCCCTGGCCCCCGAGGAGGCCAGCCCACGCGACGGACCTACGACGCCGCAACCCTCAACGCACTCAACCACAGCCGAAACCCCGCCTGCTACCAAGCCACCCCGAAACGCATCCACAGACCCTTCACCTGCCAAGCCTGCAAGTTCACCTGCATCCGGACCTGCACAGCACTCGACAAGCCGAGCACCAGCAGCAACCACCTCAAGTGCATCCTGCTCAACACCCGCTCAGTCCACAGACACGCCGTCGAACTCTGGAACCTCCTCGACACAACAACACCAGACGTCGCCTTCCTTAGAGAAACCTGGATGAATGCCTTCTCAGCACCTGACATCGCCATAGCCATCCCGGACAGATACAAGATCACCCGGAAGGACCGCGTCAACCAGACTGGAGGAGGCATCCCCATTGTACACAAGAACACCATCCACATCACGACCAACCCCGACGACACCTTCACCGCCGCTGAACACCTCCACTTCCAGATACACACCGATCCCAAGACCACCCTCAGAGGCACCCTCATCTACAGACCCCCAGGACCACGCACGCAATTCAGCGAAGACATCGCAGACTTCATCAGCCCGTACGCCCTCCCCTCCGCTGACTACATCCTCCTAGGGGACCTCAACTTCCACCTGGAGAACAACAAGGACAGCAACACCACCACCCTGCTGGACAACCTCGCCAACCTCGGACTCAAGCAACTTGTGAACACCCCCACCCACTACGCCGGCCACACGCTTGACCCAGTCTTCTCCTCCAGCAAGAACATCTCCTTCAACCACTCCACCGGACTCCACTGGACTGACCACAGCTGCATCCACATCAGCTTCAGAAGAACAACGACCCACCACCACCCGCAACAATTTCCTCGCAGGAGCTGGAGCAAGATCACCACCGAGCAGCTCACCACCTCCCTCCACCAGAACCCTCCCGGCAGCACAACGGACCCCAACAAAGCAGCCAACAACCTCACAAAGTTGCTCACCAACTGCGCAAATGATCTTGCACCACTGAAGAACCCTCCCAACAGACCCGGCAGCAAGAAAGCCTCCTGGTTCACTGACGAACTCAAGAACTCCAAGAAGAACTGCTGCACCCTCGAGAAAGCCTGGTGCCGCGACCAGACCACAGACAACATGACTGCCCTCAAGCACGCCACCCGCAAACACCACCAGCTGATCCGCACCATCAAGAAGACAGCATTCACAGAACAACTGGACAACAACGCCCACAACAGCAAGGAACTCTTCAGCATCGTCAAAGAGTTGTCCAACCCTAGCGCCGGAAACAACAACATCACCCCCTCGCAAGACCTCTGCGACTCTCTTGCCTCATTTTTTCACCGCAAGATCGCCGATATACACAACAGCTTCGGCGCACCTATCACGCACCCTACCACCGAACCAGCGCCCCCCACCACCACCCTCTGTGCCTGGACCCCGGTCAGCACCGAAGATACCACCCGCACGATGAACACCATCCACTCCGTATCACCAACCGACCCCTGCCCTCACCAGGTCTTCAACAAGGCCGACTCCATCATCGCACATCAACTCCGGGACATCATCATCAACACCTCCTTCAACACCGCCACCTTCCCGGAGATCTGTGAACACGCCAAGCTCAGTGCCCTCCTGAAGAAACCAACAGCAGACCCCACCGACCTCAAGAACTACCGCCCCATCTCGCTCCTCCCTTTTCCTTCCAAAGTCATCGAGAAGACCGTCAACAGACAGCTTGCTGCCATCTTCGAGATGAACGGATCCCTGGACCCCTCGCAGTCCAGCTTCTGAGCCAACCACAGCACCGAGACTGCCCTCATCGCAGCCACTGAGGACATCAGATCCCTGCTCGACAACGGGGAAACAGCGGCCCTCATTCTCCTGGACCTCTCTGCAGCATTCAACACCATCTGCCACCACACCCTAGTGCAGCGCCTCAGCAACATTGGAGTCCAAGAGAAGGCAGTGGAGTGGATCATCTCGTTCCTCACCGGAAGAACCCAGAGAGTCCGCCTCCCCCCGTTCAGATCCGAAACCACCGAAGTCATCTGCGGCGTACCACAAGGATCATCACTCAGCCCAACCCTCTTCATCGTCTACATGAGCCCCCTCGCAGCCATCGCACGCAAACACAACCTCAACATCATCTCCTACGCCGACGACACACAGCTGATCCTCTCCCTCACCAACGACCCCGCCACCGCCAGAACCAACCTGCACGAAGGGATGAAAGACGTCGCCGAGTGGATGAAGAACAGCCACCTGAAACTGAACTCAGACAAGACGGAAGTCCTCATCCTAGGCTCATCGCCCTCCGCCTGGGACGACTCCTGGTGGCCCCCTGCCCTGGGCACCACTCTCAAGCCAACGGACCACGCACGCGACCTGGGTTTCATCCTGGACTCCTCCCTCTCGATGACCAGACAAGTCAATGCCGTCTCATCATCATGCTTCAACACCCTGCGCATGCTCCGTAAGATCTTCCGATGGATCCCCACCGAATCCAGGAAGACGGTCACCCAGGCACTCATCACCAGCCGACTGGACTACGGAAGCACCCTCTACGCCAGAACCACAGCCAAACTTCAGAAAAGACTCCAGCGCATCCAGAATGCCTCCGCACGACTCGTCCTGGACGTCCCCCGACACAGCCACATCTCCGGCCGCCCGAGGGACCTGCACTGCCTCCCCGTCAGCAAGAGGATCACGTTCAGGTTCCTCACCCGCGCACACAAGGCCCTTCACATCCTGGGCCCTAAGTACCTCAACAACCGCCGGACCTTCTACGTGTCCACCCGCCAGCTGTGATCGACCAGCCTTGCCCTCGCCGCCGTACCACACATTCGCAAAACCACCGCCGGGGGAAGATTCTTCTCCTACCTGGCAGCCAAGACATGGAACTCCCTCCCCATCCACCTCCGGCTGACCCAGGATCACCTTTCCTTCAGGAAGCTCCTCAAGACCTGGCTCCTCGAACAGTAGCGGACCCCTCCCCCCCCAGCGCCTTGAGACCCTACCGGGTGAGTAGCGCGCTATACAAATGTCCATGATTGATTGATTGATTGATTGAGATTACCCGCCTCAAAGGTTTTGGCTCTCTCTTTATTATATTACTAGCAGCACGTCCCGACGTTGTCCGGGTATGAATTGCTGCCGGCCAGTAGTATATTGTTTTGTAGGATTTCGTTTTGATAGCATTTCTTATCTATGACAGGCCTGTGAAACGCTCTGATTCACAGTGCACTGCTGATGCACTTAAGGGTGCGCGTTCAGTAGTGTGTGAACTCGAGTTTCCCTACTTTATTTTTCCTTGCAATATTATATAGCGCGAACTGGACAACATGACATGAGCACAATTTACATTACGGTAGAACACATTCATTTGTGGTAGGCATGGGGAGAAGAAGTGATTTGCCTGGAATCACAGGATGTTGAGCTGATGCCGAGATTCGACCGTAGCTCCCCAGCTCTAAAGATCGCAATTCTAGAACTTGTGGCGGGAGGTGTGTCTAAAAGTGTATGTCGGTGCTGGCCATCAATGAGAGAGACCTGTGCATTTTTCAAATGGGTGGTGAAAAAATATGAGTGTGCTGCTGGAGATGTGGGCTGCCGTGCCACCAATGTACTTACCGCGGAAGGGTAAACGCCCATTATTCCGCAACTTTCTTTCCGCATACCATCACTCCGCATACTTTCATTACGAAAGTACCATGACTCCGCAATGCCATTATAATGCATGGCATTACATTTTATATGCTTTTACCACGCATACATTTACAACGAAATTCTTTGTAAATGCATGAATGGTAAAAGCATGTTTTTTTAAAATGTTTGGATAAGGTAAGTATGGGTATAAACTGATTGAAGTTTATGAACCTGCTCGAGCGCTCAGATCCGCAGGGGGCGGCCTACTGAGGATCCCCAGAGTTAAGAAAGCCCGCATGGGAGGAAGGTCCTTTAGATGCTTAGCGGCAAATAATTGGAATAAACTCCCAGCGGACCTGCGCCTGGAACCTGAGGAAACTAGGTTCCGAGCGAAACTAAAAACATTCCTTTATACCAAATAATTGTCTGCTCAGTTTCTGTGCTCCCTGTACGCTGCCTCTCCCACTTTAGCGCGTGGACACGCCGGTGCGCGTAACTCAGCGCTTTATAAATGTCCCTATTATTATTATTATTATTATAGGGGTATATGTTTTGGGGTACTGAGGTATATGTTTTGGGGTGTTTGGGTATTTTAAGGCTTCAGATATAGTTTTGGGTTATGGGGTACAGGGGTAGTTTTAGGGTTTAGGGATAGGTATGGGTTTTGGGGTACAGGGGTATTTTTAGGGTTCAGGGCTAGGTTTGGGTTTTAGGGTAAAGGGGTATTTTTAGGGTTCATGGGTAGGTTTGGGTTTTGGGGTACAGGTGTATTTTAAGGGTTATGGGCTAGGTTTGGGTTTTGGGGTACAGGGATATTTTTTGGGTTCAGGGCTAGGTTTGGGTTTTGGGGTACAGGGGTATTTTAGGGTTCAGGGGTATGTTTGTGTTTTGGGGTATAGGGGTATTTTTAGGGTTCAGGGGAAGGTTTGGGTTTTGGGGTACAGGGGTATTTTAAGGGTTCAAGGCTAGGTTTGGGTTTTGGGGGACCGGGGTATTTTTAGAGTTCAGGGGTAGGTTTGGGTTTTAAGGTACAGGGGTATTTATAGGGTTCAGGGCTAGGTTTGGGTTTTGGGGTACAGGGGTATTTTTAGGGTTTAGGGATAGGTTTGGGTTTTGGGTTACAGGGTATATTTATAGGGTTAAGATGGGTTAATGTTTAAAGGTGTTGGGGTATTTTCAGGAGTAAGGGTGGGTTATGATTATGGGGTGCAGGGGTATTTAAAGGGAGCAGGGTGGGATTAGCACACGATATGAGACATGGCATGAAGGGCGGAACGTACAACACGCCCCCAGCATTTGTCACGCCCCCAGGACACACCCACAGCACAACGCAGACACGCCCACAAGGGACTACTTTCCTGGCACGGTTCTTTTACCTTTCAAATGTATATGGTGGGCATCTGCATAACCTATGTCCTTCTGCTGCAACTGCCCTTTCCAACGCTGTATTGGGTGTTGTGATTGGTGCTGTGGTTCCTGAGATTACCCACCTCAAAGATTTGGGCTCTCTCTTTATTATATTAGTATGGATATGGATATATATATATATATATATATATATATATATATATATATATATATATATAGCACTGAAGATCCAACCAGACGAAGAATCAGAGGGACACAGTGGGGATCCAGGTAAGTGGTTTAATATCAGAGAACAGCTTTGGCATGACGCGTTTCGTCGTGAGTGACTTCTTCAGATGCCTGCTGTGGAACAAACAAAGTTTTGGCGCCACTGCTCTGTAAGTAATGCCTTTTGTTCAGCCATTGGTGGATTGTTCAGGTGGGGCGGAACAGAGTCACTCAGGATACTGCAGCAGCGTCGGCAAACTACAGATCCCAGCATGCCACTCGCATAGCACGCCGGGTGGAATTCTGCTCCTCTCCCTCGTATCCAATTTATGGGACCTGGACATCGTTTTTGAACACGGTGCAGCAGCAGTGGAAAACTCGACTTGCTGACAAAGAACCACTCGCTGGGTCCCCATGCCGCCTTAACCACACGTATCCACACCAGGACAGTCCTGGAATCATGGACGCAGTGGCCCTTCAGTTCCCTTGTGTAGGTTTACAATGCTGCTGGCTGCAGCGGCGCTGTTTTCCAATGTGGGTGTGGCGGAACAGAGAGCTCCCAGTAGCCTGGAAACAGAAGTTGCACGAGTGCAGTGGTGCCCTGATTGCCTCTGTCCTCTTTGCAAGACGGGTCCCTCTAGCGCGCCACGGGCCTGCGCGCACAATATAGCACCGAAGATCCAACCAGACGAAGAATCAGAGGGATATATATATATATATACACATATATATATATAATTACCTACTGGCGGTCGCCAGTAGGTAGTTATAGTTAGGACCTACTTTCAGCCTGAAAAGTGTTTTCATATCTCTGGTGCCGTTCGACAAATCTTCATGACATTTTCCAAACTAATGACCAGCTCAGGTCAGCTCCTGTCTTGAAAGGTTGGGGGTGTTTTTTTTTTAATTCGACGGAATCCACTCTGGGTGCGCGAATCTGCTAAAAAAAAATTTAAAAAAATTAAACATGGGCTCCCGCGCTTTGTTTTCCATAAGCCCCCGGGTGGGCCAGGTCGCGGAGACAATGTCAAAATATGTATTGGGTGCCCGGGGGCCCCCACAGCCCCAGGTACCGCCACCTCACTGGGGCTTAGATAATTATATACAAGGGCACATGGCCCTCCCGCAGCCCCGGGGACCACCACCTCCCTGGAGCATTGCTATTTTAGGGAGGGGGGCTTGTGGGCCCCCCTGGCTCCGGGGACCACCACCTCCCCGGGGTTACTATCTAAAACTGTGTGGGGGGGCTTGAGTCCTCCACACTGCCCTGGGGACCACCACCTCCCCGGGGCAGACTTTATTTAAATGCGGGGATCCATTGCGGCCCCCCGGCCCTGGTGACCATCACCTCCCCAGGGCTTCACAACAATTGGCAGGGGGGCCACTTGGCCCCCCTCCTGGAGCCCTTCTCAGCCCTGGGGACCGCCACACCCCAGGGCCGGCTCCTGCAATGTCCCAGGGTGCCCACCCCGGGACATTGCCATTTGCTATGGCAGGACGGGAGCATGGCTCCCACCCTGCCATAGCAACCACTGCTTTGCTGTGTGGAAGCGAGAGACGTAAACTTGCTTTCGCTATCAAGAAGCAAAGCAGTATTGCTTTTGGGCAAGAGGCATGTCAGCAGATCCCCTTGTCCAAAAGCAATGCTGGGGAGCCAGCAGGGACGTGTGGGCATTGGAGCTTCCCCACGGTCCCAAACGCTGCAGCCAGGCCCGGGGGGATGGGGCCACGAAGCACTCCTCAAAAAAAAGTAAATAAAATAAAGTCTGGCCAGGTCCCGGGGGATGGGGTCCCGGGGTCATAATTGGCCTTTGGAGGGGGTGCTTGCTGCCTCCCTTCGAAAAATATAAAATAAAGTCTCGGTAGGCCTGGGGGACTACCCCTGCACTCCTTCAATCATCCAGCCACTATCACTGCAGTCCTTCGATCACCCAGCCACTACCCATACACTTATATAATCATCCAGGCACTACCTTTGCACTCTTCCTATCACGCTTGCACTGTCTCTGTAATTATTTAAGCACTCAGCAAGTGCCTATGCTTTTTTAAAATCACACAGGAACTACCTTTACAATCGTCCAATCACTCAGACACTACCATAGTACTACTCCAATCAATCAATCAATCAATCAATCAATCAATCAATCAATCAATCAATCAAAAACATTTATATAGCGCACTACTCACCCGAAGGGTCTCAAGGCGCTGGGGAGGGGGGTCCGCTACTGCTCGAACAGCCAGGTCTTGAGCTGCTTCCTGAAGGCGAGGTGGTCTTGGGTCAGGCAGAGGTGGGTCGGGAGGGAGTTCCAGGTCTTGGTGGCCAGGTAGGAGAAGGACCTTCCTCCTGTTGTGGCTCTTCGGATGCGGGGGACGGAGGCGAGGGCGTGGCTGGTCGATCGAAGCTGGCGGGTGGGAGTGTGGAAGTTGAGGCGGCTGTTGAGGTATCTTGGGCCTTGGTTGTGTAGGGCTTTGTGAGCGTGGGTGAGGAGACGGAAGGTGATTCTCTTGTTGACCGGGGGCCAGTGCAGGTCTCTCAGGTGTTCCGAGATGTGGCTGTGTCGAGGATGAGTCTTGCTGAGGCGTTCTGGATCCGCTGGAGTCTCTTCTGGAGTTTGGCGGTGGTTCCGGCATAGAGGGCGTTGCCGTAGTCCAGTCGGCTGGTGACGAGGGCCTGGGTGACCGTCTTCCTGGTCTCGGTGGGGATCCACTGGAAGATCTTACGTAGCATGCGCAGTATATTGAAGCAAAACGAGGAGACGGCGTTGACTTGTCTGGTCATGGAGAGGGAGGAGTCCAGGATGAAGACAAGGTTGCGTGGGTGGTCTGTCGGTTTGGGTGCGCTGCCCAGGGCGGGGGGCCACCAGGAGTCGTCCCAGGCGGAGGGTGAGGAGCCCAGGATGAGAACTTCCGTCTTGTCTGAGTTCAGTTTCAGGTGGCTGGTCGTCATCCACTCGGCTACGTCTGTCATCCCTTCGTGTAGGTTGGCTCTGGCGGTGGCGGGGTCGTTGGTGAGGGAGAGGATCAGCTGAGTGTCGTCGGCATATGAGATGATGTTGTGTTGGCGTGCGATGGCCGCAAGGGGGCTCATGTAGACACTGAAGAGGATGGGGCTGAGCGAGGAGCCCTGAGGAACGCTGCAGATGACTTCGGTGGCTTCTGATCTGAAAGGGGGAAGGCGGACTCTCTGTGTCCTTCCGGCGAGGAAGGAGATGATCCACTCCAGTGCCTTCTCCTGGATTCCGACGTTGCTGAGGCGCTGCACTAGAGTGCGGTGGCAGATAGTGTTGAATGCCGCGGAGAGGTCCAGGAGGATGAGGGCCTCTGTTTCTCCGTTGTTGAGCAGGGCTCGGATGTCATTGGTGGCAGCGATGAGGGCGGTCTCGGTGCTGTGGTTGGCCCGGAAGCCAGACTGCAAGAGGTCAAGGGATCCATTTGTCTCGAGGAAGGTGGCCAGCTGCTTGTTGACGGTCTTCTCGATGACTTTGGCCGGAAACGGGAGGAGTGAGATGGGGCGGTAGTTTTTGAGTTCGGTTGGGTCCGCTGATGGTTTCTTCAGTAGGGCGCTGAGTTCGGCGTGCTTCCAGCTCTCAGGGAAGGTAGCGGTGTCGAAGGAGGTGTTGATGATGTCCCGCAGGTGGGGTGCGATGACAGCGTCAGCCTTGTTGAAGACGTGGTGAGGACAGGGGTCGGTTGGAGATCCGGAGTGGATGGTGTTCATCGTGCGGATGGTGTCTTCGGTGCTGATCGGGGTCCAGGCGCGGAGGGTGGTGGGGGGGGCGTAGGTGCGGTCGTTGGGAGCGTTGGTTGTGTGCTGAAGCTGTTGTGAATGTCAGCGATCTTGTTGTGGAAGTAGGAGGCGAGGGAGTTGCAGAGGTCTTGAGATGGGGTGATGTCGTTGTTTCCGGCGTTGGGGTTGGAGAGCTCTTTAACGATGTTGAAGAGTTCCTTGCTGTTGTGTGCGTTGTTGTCCAGTCATTCCTTGAATGCAGTTTTCTTGGTGGCGTGGATCAGTTGATGGTGTTTTTGGGTGGCGAGCTTGAGGGTTGTCATTTTGTCTGGTGTTGGGTCTCTGCGCCAGGCTCTCTCGAGGGCTCGGCAGTTCTTCTTGGAGCTCTTGAGTTCGTCGGTGAACCAAGGTGCTTTCTTACTGCCGGGCCTGCTAGGCGGGGTCCTCAGTGGGGCGAGGTCGTCTGCGCAGCCGCTGATCCACTTCGTGAGGTTGTCGGCAGCCTGGCTGGGGTTCGCTGAGCTGGTGTGGGGGTGCTGGCTCAGGGATGCGGCGAGCTGGTCGGCTGTGATCTTGTTCCAGCTTCTGCGTGCAACTTGTTGCTGGTGGTGGTGGACCGTTGTTCTTCTGAAGCTGAAGTGGATGCAGCTGTGGTCCGTCCAGTGGAGTCCGGTGGCATGGCTGAAGACGATGTCCTTGCTGGATGAGAAGACGGGGTCGAGTGTGTGTCCGGCGTAGTGGGTGGGGGTGGTCACCAGCTGCTTGAGACCGAGGTTGGCGAGGTTGTCCAGCAGGGTGGTGGTGTTGCGGTCGTTGTTGTTCTCCAGGTGGAAGTTGAGGTCCCCGAGGAGGATGTAGTCAGCGGAGGGGAGGGCGTGCGGGCTGATGAAGTCGGCGATGTCTTTGCTGAATTGTGTGCGTGGTCCCGGGGTTCTCTAGATGAGGGTGCCTCTGAGGGTGGTCTTGGGGTCGGTGTGGATCTGGAAGTGCAGGTGTTCGGCGGTAGTCAGGGTGTCGTCGGTGTTGGTTGTGATGCGGATGGGGTTCCTGTGGATGATGGCGATGCCTCCTCCGGTCTGGTTGCCGCGGTCCCTCCGGGTGATCTTGTATCCGTCCGGGATGGCAATGGCAATGTCGGGTGCTGAGGAGGCGTTCATCCAGGTTTCCGTGAGGAAGGCGACGTCTGGGGATGTGGTGTTGAGGAGGTTCCAGAGTTCAACGGCGTGTCTGTGGATGGAGCGAGTGTTGAGCAGGACTACATACAGTTATAAAATCATCCAGGCACTTCCTATGTACTTCTGTAATCCCCCAGATATTACCCCTGCATTCATGCAATCACTAATCCTTTAGCTATACACTGATTTAATCACCCAGGCACTATCCTTGTACTCCTTCAATCACCCTATAAGGATCTATGCACGCCTGCAATCACTTAGGCAGCACCCATGCACTTATAAGATCACCCAGACACTTCCTATATACTGCTGTGATCCCCAGATATTACCCCTCAACTCATGCAATAACTCAGATATAACCTATGTAGTCCTCTAATCACCCAGACATTACCTCTGCACTCATGCAATCACTAATGCATTAGCTATACACTAGTTGAATCACCCAGGCACTACCCTTGCACTCCTCTAATCACCCTATCAAGACCTATGCACTCCTCCAACCACTTTCATACTACCCATGCACTTATAAAATCACTCAGGCACTAGCTATGCAATCATCTAATCACCCTGTCAAGATCTATGCTCTCCTCCAACCACTTACACAGTACCCATGCACTTATAAAATCACTCAGGCACTCGCTATGCACTTATGCAATCACCGAGGCACTCTCCTAGTACCCCTCCAATCACCCAGGCAGTACCTTTGTTCTTATGCAATCACGTAGGCACTACCCATACACTCCTCCAATCACCCAGCCAGTACTCCTGCAGTCCTTCGGTCACCCAGGCACTACCTATGCACTTATTTAATCATCCAGGCACTACCTTTGCACTCTTCCAATCATGCTGGCACTATCTCTGTAATTATATAATCACTCAGCCAGTGCCCATTCAGTTTTAAAATCACCAACTCACTACCTTTACAATCGTGCAATCACTCAGACACTACCATAGTACTACTCCAATCACCCAGGAAGTACCCATGCAGTTATAAAATCACCCAGGCACTTCCTACATGCTTCTGTAATCCTCAAGACATTATCCCTGCATTCATACAATCACTAATCCTTTAGCTATACACGGATGCAATCACCCAGGCACTAGCTTTGCACTTCTTCAATCACCCTGTTAGGATCTTTGCAGTCTTCAATCACTTAGGCAGTACCCATGCACTTATAAAATCACCCAGGCAGTTCCCAGATACTACACCTCAACTTATGCAATCACTCAGACATTACCTATGTACTTAACTAATCATCTAGACCAGTGGTTCCCACACTTTTGACTCCTGAGGACCCCCGCTGAATCACTACTGGAAACCAGGGACCCCCAAGCAATTTGTGAAATTTAAATTTCTTTTTAAAAACGCCTTTTGAAGCAGAGGCAATTTCTGGAGGGAGACAGCCTGAATTGGGTCTATTGGCATGGACATGTATGCATACAGCAGTGTATTATTTAGTGGTACAAGGCTCCTGCTCTCAGCCATAGCAGCACCTCTACATTCTCAATCCAGAGCCTCGGAGTGGTGACCCTTCCTTACAGAAACAGGTTGAATGATTGTGAATTATTGCGAGATCATATAACAATGCTATGCCAATTACCATAAACCCCTGTTAAACATAATCTTTAGTCACAGACAGCAGAACAACATTTTGTTTCATAGCACACATAATTTACCCAAGGGCTTGTGGAAATTGAGCAATCAGACAGCAGTGTGAAAATCCTACTGCTGATCCTGGCTGCATCTATTTTTACCCGCCTGCCAAGTAACGATAACCTATACACATGTGCCTTCAAACTGATTTACTTCTGTTGGCGGAAGCTTGCACTGCATGTATGCGCACGCGGAGGAAGCTTGCTCTACTGCTGTCTGTGATTTATTATCTAAAAAGAACAATTGATGGACAGAATGTAGAACAATGTCATACATTCATCCCAGTACAGAGATCTGGGCCTAAATCCATGTGATTTATTATCTGTTCTGTGTGTGAGTGAAAGTAGTGTTTGGGGAGCTTGCGGTGCCCAAAATCCTAACTGCTGTTTGCTTTGTCAGTGCTTTCCAAACATGACATAAATGAGGGAAAAGGCAGAGCTTCCTCGCATGAGTTGGCGTTTGTTAATTTCTGCAAATTTTTTCACCGGGATCCACAGAATTAACATTTATTTTTTAACGATTGTCTATAGACATATGCTGCTAATGCGCACCAAATATGTATTTCAATTTACTCACTAAACATACTTGGTGTGTGATCTGAACAATTCACGTAAAGCTGGCTTTTTCTGCCCTATTATTGGTAATGTGTAAATGTATATATGCTGATTGAAGACGGTAGACGTTGGGACAGCGCACTGCTTAGTTTCGTGAAAGGGTTTGATTTAGTGGTTATGAGAAGTTCATGTAGTGTGAAGGTGACATAACTGTCCTAGTACGTCGTGAGACTGCTGATGGGTTGAGTGCGTTACTGGAGACGTAAACGCATCCCTGCGGTTGGGCACACTTGAGTGGTTCGTTGTATGAATACAATAGACTCCAATAGGTTCGAATGAAAAATTTATTTTTTATTTCAAAGATTCATTCATTGATTCATTTCTTTTCAATTCGTAAATTAAAGTTCATAATATGCCGTTAATTTCATTAACTTTTCAACGTTATCAAACAAGGGGTTAACCAAGAAATGCTCCAATGCATTTCGGACCGGGGAGGTCCTTTCTCAAAGAGCGCTGCAGAAAAAACAGAATGACGCTCTAATCAATGTGCATCTAATGCTAAAAGCACACAGTTAAACTGACTTAACATGCATTCAATCATAAGTGTACTATACATAGGTGACAAACAAACAAAGTGACTGGTCATGTTTTAAACCATGGGGTGTGAACGTGGTTTTTAATCTAGTAAGGTGTATCAAGGTAACAAGGGGAAACTGTACCAGGGTGGTGCTCAAGGGAACAACTAAACACGCCGTGATGGTGAGGGGTGATGTGGAGGTTAAATAAACGCCAGTGCGCGTTTAAATAAAACCTAAAGAACGCGCGCGAATCTGGTGGGTTGAAAGGGAGATGAAGTGCGGTAAAAATGTAAACGGGCAGCTCGTCGAGGACGAGACTTACGTGAAAGACATTGGTCACGCTTCTGGGAACCTAAGACAAAAGAACGGAAAACGGAGTCAGTCCGAGAAATGCTGTAAATCATGCGTTCTCGGGGCGATCTATAACGGACTCGACACTTACTTGAGAATATAACACACAGCAAGCATGTCAAAGGTAATATGGTCTGGAGTTTCAGAGGCGGAGTGCACGAACTCCGCGAGGTGAAAGCAGAGTTCTGAAAGGGTCCTTAGATCACTTGGTGGGTTTACCAAAAATAGAAGAGAGACTGGTGACAGCAAGGGTAAAAGGGTCGGCCATCTTAGAAGGGGGTTCACTGGGAAGTGTAGTAAATGTAATAAGAGGAGAGAGCAATCTTACATTACAAGCAAAAATGGACAAAAACAGGTTACAATGTGTAAAAGGTGTACCCGCGGAGTACTGCAGGAAGCAACTTAGTTCAAGACGGTCATTGAGGCCGTGTGGCTTCATGGCTTGAAGTCTATATATCCATGAAGTTTCTCTCTGTAGGAGTGTCTTATTGATGTCTATTCCTTCCACTTTGGGTACAGTTTCAAGTACGAGGAATTTGAGCTGGGCTATTCTGTGGTTGGCTTCATTGAAGTGAATGGCCACATTGGACTTGATGTTCTTTGTACGGATGTTTGATTTATGCTCATTCAGTCGAGTTTTAATCTTTCTGGTAGTTTTTCCAATATATATCATGCCACACGGGCATTTTAATAAGTAGATGAGATTCGACGAATCGCATGTTGCATCAACGTTCCATTTGATCTTAAATCCTCTCATGGGATGATTGATGATGTTCCCTTTGATTATGTTATTGCAATTATTGCAATGGTGGCACGGGCGTGTGCCAGTGTGTGTTTGAAGTTCAGTGGTGGTTTTTGAAAGGACCTCTTTTATGTTCTCTGAACGGGTATAAGCAAAGATGGGCGTTTCCTGAAATAGGTCACCGAAATCTGGTTCAGAAGATAGAATCCGCCAATGTTTCATGATGATGTTTTTGAAAGTTTTGCCTGATGTAGAATATCTGGATACTAGTACCATTCTTTTACTGTCTTTCTTAATTGAGCCTTTGAGGGCTTCTGAACGAGGGATGACAGATGCTCTTTTGATGGCTTCATTGACTGTTTCTTTAGGGTAACCTCTGTTCAAAAATCTTAATGCCATTGTTTGCATTTGAGAAGTACTGGTTTCTAGGTCCGAGACAATTCGTTTGATTCTTAACATCTAGCTAAATGGTAGATATTTTTTTAAAGAGTTTTGATGGAAGCTGGTGTGGTGCAAGGTATTGTTGCGGTCTGTGGGTTTCCGGAAGAGGTTTGTCTGCAATCCATTTTTAGTCAGTTTTATGAGGACGTCTAAAAAAGTTATTTCCTGATTGTTGAGGTTCCAAGTGAGTTCAGTCCGGCTGTCTTTAGAATTCAAGTCTGTAAGAGCAATTTCCAAATTCTCTCGGGAGTCTTTCCAGATGAAAAACAGATCGTCTAACGTACATAAAGTTTAAGGTTGTCAGTCCAATTGTTGTTCGTGTAGATGTTGTTAGATTGAAATTCACCCATGTAGATATTCGCTTAGGTCAGTGCTGCGCAGTTGCCCATGGCCATGCCGGACATTTGTAGATACCATTGATGATCAAAGGAGAAATAGCTATGGTAAAGGGTAAATATCATAAGTTCCAAGATGAATGTTTGGAGGGAATCCGCAATATTGCTATGTAGGAGTGCGTTCTCTACTGCCTCAATTGATCCACCATGGGGGATGGAGGTGTATAAACTCTTGACGTCTGCGGTGCATAGTATCAATTGTTCACCTTCGTTAATGGTCATTTGAGAGAGTTTATTGAGGAATTCTGTGGTGTCTTTGACATGGCTTTTGAGGTTGGTGACTATTGGTTGTAAATATCGATCGATGAATTTGCCGATGGGTTCATGTAATGACCCTCTGGTGGAAACAATTGGTTGAAAAGGTGGATTCATTAAGTTTTTGTGTATCTTGGGTAGCATGGTGATAGTGAGACTCCTAGGGTGTTCCACTATGAGGTATCTTTTGGTTCTTTCATCAATGATTTCGTCCTCAAAGGCTTTTGTGATTAGTTTATTCAGTTCCGCTTTATATTGACTAGTGGGGTTTCCACTCAGTGGCATATAAGTGTTTGGATCCAAGACGTGTTCCATGATCCTTTCATTATATAAGCTGGTATTGAGAATCACTAAGGCGCCTTCCTTGTCGGCTTTCAGACATTTAATGGATGTGTTATTGGCGATTTTCCTTAGGGTATCCTTATCCTTGGTGGTGATGTTATGTCTAGTTTTCTTCCTGAAGTTGATTTTGGAGATATCTTGTCTTACCAAAGTCTCAAAAGTGTCTATACTCTTGTGGCTGCACGGCGGCATGTAGGTGCTAGATGGTCTTAAGCCTAGTAACAAGTCCGGTTTGGTTTCAGTTGGAGGTTCTAGTACTTTTTCAAAAAAGTGTCTCAAACATAGTTTGTGGGCGAGTTTAAAAGTGCTCACTTCCAGCTCCAATAGGTTGGTGTTACTTGTGGGGATGAATGAAATTCCCTTTTGAAGTATTTTTACTTCATGTTCGGTGAGTTGTGTGTCCGAGATATTGATCGCTAACGATTCTTCCTCGATTTTGTTTTGTACTTGGTGGGTTGCTGAGTACGTTCTGTTTCTTTTTCCTGCTCTTTTTCCCCGCCTGGGTCGTCGGTTATGTCTGGGCCTACCTTTAAAAAAGGCTCAATTGTAGTGAGATTTACATTGGTTGGTACTTGTGTGGGTTTTTGACCACGTGGGTCTCCGGATGTAGAGGGTTCCATTGTGGTTCTCCTAGGTGGGCGGTTTGTGCTATCACTCCCTGAAGAGGAAGTGTCGGTGTTTTGGTTGTACGGTTTGTTTTGTCGACGTTGAGCGTAAACGTCCGCCCATAGACCTCACCTAATTTGTAGTCCAATGTAGTCCAATGTATCTCGGTGAAATTTGCGGATCTTTCGCTCATTAATTTCTTTTGCGTGTTTATCGAGCTGTTTGTTGATATCTTCCAGGGTAGATGTAAGTTCTTCGGGGGTGACCGTTTCTTTCAATTCAAGTTCAATGGCCGTGATTTCTTTTGAAAGTTCAGATAATATCTCTGACAGCTCTTCAACGATCAAGAGAATAAGATCCAGGGTACCTTTGTTTAGGATGGCATTCCACCTCTCTTGGAATGCCTTGGAGTTTTTACATAATGAGGGTCTCAAAGCAATCCGTAGTCCTCGGGGTATGCGCAGCGCTTTGTGGTATTTGACTAATGTGTTGGCGTGTAACGTTTGGTTTATCCTGCGTTTGGAAAGATAAAGTAGTTGTTTGACGCATTGTTCCTTTGTCCTGCTTGAGGTGGTCTGTGTAAGGTCTTCATTGATAAGTGCGTAGATTCGTTCACTTTCTTCTGTTCCAAAAGCTAATAGGCTAGCTCGGGCTTCAGTTGATTTGGATATTTCCTCGTATTGCATTCTTGAGTTATGAGAGGAGGCGTGCTGCCTGCCAATTGGGCAGTTTATGTGGATTGAAGACGGTGGACAATATATCTGTTGTGGGAGTGAGTTATTTACTTTCCATGCATTGCCGCTGAAATTGTTTGCCTTTACCGTGCCCCTCGTAATGCCTTAGCCCCGCCCCTTTCGAGAAGCCCTGGCATGCATTAGTATGGCGGGGCACTTGGGTGCCATCACGGAGTTTAATACTGGGATTGTTATGCACAGTGCATAATTACAGGCCTCTGCCTCCCGCAGCATTCCATGTTATTGCATTGTGCCAAACGATGCAATTTCCAAATGACATCCACTCTAGAGATAGTGGCCTAGTGGTGATTCAGATTTTGTGGTGTTATAAAACTCTTGCATTGTGGGAAGTTTAATTGTTCCTGTCACGCTAGCTGTCTAACAATGTTTCAAAAGGTTCTGGCCCAAATGTTAACCTCTTGGAGGTGATGTATGACCTATTTCTACAGCGCAAAATCAGAGAGCAGGCGCCTCAATCTTTTTTAAATGGTTCCCTGCCATTTCATATCTGTTTAAAGATGATTAGTCGACTGAGCCAGGTCTGATGGCTTGCAGACTAATGCATTCCAGGCAATCCGGAGGTCAGAGGTTCGAATCCCAGCTCGTCACTTCGTTTCTGAACGGATTTAGGATTATTGAGGGGCTTTATGTAACAGGTCAAAGCCAATATCCCTTCAGCTTGCTCTTAAAGCAGATTGTATTGTTGTGGTCTCGCCGCCCCTGTGCCAACATTCACAGCTCTTGTGTGCTGTGAGGAGGCATGGGCGTTTAGTTTTTCACTACGACAACAGGAACTCGAGTTCTGCGGACCCCCTGGGAATGTATGAAGGACCCCTGGGGGTCCGCGGACCACAGTTTGGGAAACGCTGATCTAGACATTATCTCTGCACTCATGCAATCACTAATGAATTTGTTACACACTAGTTCAATCACCCAAGCACTACCCTAGCACTCCTCCAATGACTGTGTCAGGATCTATGTACCCTTCCAATCACTTTGCGAGTACCCATGCACTTATAAAATCACTAAGGCACTACCTATGCACGTATGCAATCACACAGGCACTGCCCTAGTACTCCTCCAATCACCCAGGCAGTACCTTTGTTTTCATGCAATCACATAGGCACTACCCCTGCACTCCTTCAATCACCAAGCCAATACCCCTGTAGTCCTTTGATTACCTAGCCACTACCCATGCACTTATATAATCATCCATGAACTACCTTGGCACACTTCCAATCATGCTGGCACGATATAATTATAATTATGTAACCACTCATCCAGTGCCCATGTATTTTTAAGATCCCCCAGACACTAACTTTACAATCTTCCAATACCTCAGACACTGCCACAGTACTACTCCAATCACCCAGGCAGTACCCATGCAGTTATAAAATCACCCAGGTACTTCCTGTGTACTTCTGTTATTTCCCAGACATTATGTCTGCACTCATGCAATCACTAATGCTTTAGTATGTATGTAGTGCTCTACTCACAGAGACATTACCTCTGCACTCATGGAATCACCAATGCATTAGGTAACAATAGTTAATTCACCCAGGCACTACCATTGCAGTCCTCCAAGCACCCTGTTAGGATCTATGCACTTCTCCAATCACTTAGGCAGTACCCATGCACTTATAAAATCAGTCAGGTACTACCTATGCACTTATGCAATCACCCAGGCTCTACCCTAGCACTCCTCCAATCACCCGAGGTACTACAGAGTCCACTTTAAATTTGATTTGGGTAGCTGAAGATAAATCTTTTAGTTGCGCTCTGTGATTCTGTTGTATAGGTTGTGATGTCTTCTAATTGTAGGAATTGTGCATTGTCTGATATACCTTTTCAATGCAATTAAATATATGTTTTTTATTTATACATGAGAATATATTTGTATATAATTATTTTAAGAAGAATAAATTATTTAACACAAATATTTATATTTGTCTTTGTTTTCAGATATTCACCATCATTAGTAATAAAGATTGAGTATGTCAAGAAAAGATCAAAAGAATAGAAAAAACTGCAGTATTTAAAGGAAAGAGAAAATGAGAAATTAGATAAAGTACAACATGTGACATTGAAGAAAAAGACTTCTGGTAAGAGAACTAAAGAATGTGTTAAAAGTATTTTAAAGAACGTAACAAATTTTCAAAAAGGGGAAAAGAAAAGGAAAAGTAGTACAACCATTCATTAGGAAACCAAAAAATGGAAAATCTGGTTATGGGAAAACAATCTATGTTGAAAGAAGGATGAAGGAATATAAAGACATTAGGAAGAGAATGTATAAAAGTAGTGTACTAAAAAATGTATTGAAAGATTGCAAAAAAAGATCAGCATTTTACAAGAAGAACAACAGATTGAAAGTGTAGTCTAAAAGGTTATTGAACTGAAAAGAAGATTGTTTATATTAGTATTAAAGGAAATGAAAACATTGAATAAAACAATGCACTTTATGAAGGACAAAAGTAAAAGAAAAAGACTGGTGAATTAACTAACTTTTTCAAACATTTTTGGGTGAATGGAAGCACACTTTCTGTACTGAACCTATTTTTAATTTCAACAAAATACATTAGTTCACGCTGTTGATACCAGTGGTAATTATTATGAGGTTAAAAACGGTTCTCCAATTGAAAAAGAAAAGATGGCTCCTTGAAATGTGGAAGAAGTAATAGCTGAAGAAGTTCAAGGGTGACGTACACAAGCTCCAGAGTATAAGTGGGATTGTAGTAGTATTTGTAGTATACGACATGAAGCTATTGATATTTTACAAAATATGGTAATAAAAGTGTTAAACATAAGATTAAGATATTGCCAGGACTAGATCCTTGCAAAATGAGAAAATATAGTATCTTGCAGGGTCATTCTCTGGCTTGCCTTTCTAGAAAAGTGTGTCAAATTACTTTTTATCATTTAAGAATGTTAGCGCTACACAATTCAGAAATGCTAAAGTTAATAAGAAGATTGTACAATGTAAAACGTCCTGCATTATCTTGAAGTGAAATAAACACAGCTCTTTTGTATGTTTCAGTATTGGATGTAAAAAAAGTTTCTGATGATATACAGTTTCATTTGTTTGGTCCACAGAGGAGTGTATACAAAGTGAAAGTTTCATAATTGCAGGTGTTGAAGAAGAGGTTGAAGATGAGAAGTTTGCAGAAGAAATTACAAAGTTTAAGGTAGTTTCTTGTGAAAAATCAAACTATGTTTGTATTTTTTGTCAACGTACTCACTATAGAACTCAAGCTAGGAATATTGCTGCATATATAAAACTGGGAGCAATTTGGTGCTTATTTGTTGGTGGAAGGTCATTTTAAGTTGGGTATTGATCAACGTATTTGTAAACATTGTTACAACAAATTAGAAGAGAAGAAATTGCCAGCCAGAGCTGTACATAATAACCTAGAGTTGGTAGCTATTTCTCCGGAACTGGTAGATTTAAATACGCATGAGTCCATTCATATTCAATCTATGCACCCGTTTCAGGCTATAGTTCGTATGGAGCCTAAAACAGGTAAGCTGCCTCTAACAGATTTACAAAGAGGTTTAAAAGGAAGAGTTGTGTATTTATCTTTAGATTTTAAGAAAAATATTGAAACTTTTGGTGTAGAGAGAGAGGAAAGTGAACCTGTATTTATTGTAGTTAATGGTGTACCAACAAAGAGTCGGAAAATATGGCACAACTTAAGAGATCGCATAACACACTTTTTAGAGAAAGGGGGTCCTAGAGAATCAATATTTAAAGACCGGATAGTGTCAAATCCCCACACTACAACTGAAACACCAACAAGAAACTACCGGTCTATAAGCAATAAGACAAAAAGAGAGCAGAAGTAAGCTGCAGAAAAAATGGACCGGACTATCACACAGTGAAAGAAAATCCCATCAGCCCACCCCAATGGCAGACCATCAACATCTGGGATTTACTGTAGATTGTCTAAACAGTGCAATTAACATCAGTGATGATAAGGAATGCACTGAAGTTTACAACCCAATGATCGATACAGCCACAGTATAGTTGATAACAGTGGTGCTGAAAAATTGCAGTGCAAAAAATAATAAAATAAGAGAAAGTGAGTAATGTGCGAACGTTAAAATTGACTACTAGGACACTTCAAACAACTTTAATAGACGCTATCCTAGTGTCAAGATTAAAAAACAAAGTGCTGATAGTTTGAAAGAATAACTATCATTAGCGAGAAATAGGAAGGTCTACATGTTTCAGCCATACAGGCATCTTTAAACCAGGCTTTCGTCAGGACCAATCTAATGCTACGCTACTTCGATTTGTGACTGAAAATTGTGCACAAGAAACAATAATAATAAATGAAAATTGGATGTGATACACCATACTATCTCCTGTGAGTCTCAATTTGGTTGTCAGATGTCACAGGAACTTCGTTCCTAAAATGTAGTGCAACATAATACATCATTACAAAAGAGGTCCAAAAGAACACACAGCACTAATACTCATGAAATTGTCTTGAAATACCGCCCGCAAGGTTTAGATATTTGCTCTATCAGTAGCTACAATAATGATAGAAAAAAAAATAGTACTCACCCATCTCTATGTGGGAGTACTCCTCACCTCACCTGGCACCTGCTCAGTGGATGAGGCCCCGCTAAGTATGGTGGGTAAACACGTAGTTACAAACAGAATGAATATCTCTGTATGTCAGTTTCCCAAATAAATGAACCTTGTTTCTTAAAACACCTCTAATGACCATGACCTCCCACAGGTCTCTCTAAACGTAAAAATATGTCTGTAAAGGACTGATGTTAGTGTCTTAGACATCATCTTGTAATTGTATATTGTACGAAATCATAATGATTTTCTACTCCATCAAGGTTACTGTTGTTTAAAATGCCTGCTATAACCAGATATTAATGGTGTGTTTAGGATCTAGCATAACAGTTTTCAGTTGTCAATCCGTCATAGATGCTGTTGTTAAAGGAATCTGCTCGAAACCACTCAGTTTTCCAAATATCAATAGTTTGTCGGGTTTCAGCCAAAACATTATTTGGTTGTTACAAAACCCCCGTAACACACTTAAACTATGAGCTGTAAAAAAAGAGCCATAAATAAAAAAAAGAAAGTCTCCTTGTCCTCACCTGTCCGTCGGTACCCCGGGGCTTGACTAAGCCGGAGGGGAGGTAATCGAATGAACAGGGACAAATACGTTAAATACACTTCCTGCTTAGTAACCATTGGGCCCGGTGAGGTCCCCTGATGTTGGTTGTAGAGCGCGGCAATCTCGGTGTGTCATGAAAAACCGGAAAAAAGACTTCCTGGATTGACCCATCTGTGTAACAAGCGCCGCGCTGTAATAGGAGGAACAGAGTCTATAGCCGGGAGCAGCAGTGTGTCTAGCGCGCATATGTGGAAATGCGCATCACTGTGTTCGCGTCAGTGAATGCTTTGGCTATAGGGAAATGTAGTTGGTTATGATATGTATACAAATGATTGACGTGCATTGATGTAAATGGCCAAAAAACACAGTTGATGGACAGAATGTAGAACAATGTCATACATTCACCCCAGTACAAGGATCTGGGCCTAAATCCATCGTTTTTTTGCACTCCACACCACCCTGGGTTAGACACTGGCTATGTGCAAATCGGCTCTGACCCTGTGCCTCATGGGAACAGTCCAGTCCGAACTACCAAGCCATGTCTTTCCCAGACCGGAATTAAGCATCCAAGGACCGGTTTATGGCTATCAGCCTTCATCAGCCTGGATAGCTTGACTCCAGTGGTGTGGAGAGCCTGGGACTCACGTCTGAGTATACCCAGCACACTCAGGGTGAAAATTGCAAAAAACACAGTTGATGGACCGAATGTAGAACAATGTCATACATTCACCCTAGTACAAGGATCTGGGCCTAAATCCATCGTTTTTTTGCACTCCACACCACCCTGGGTTAGACACTGGCTATGTGCAAATCAGCTCTGACCCTGTGCCTCATGGGAACAGTCCAGTACGAACTACCAAGCCATGTCTTTCCCAGACCGGAATCAAGCATCCAAGGACCGGTTTCTGGCTATCAGCCTTGATCAGCCTGGATAGCTTGACTCCAGTGGTGTGGAGAGCCTGGGACTCACGTCTGAGTATACCCAGCACACTCGGGGTGAAAATTTCAAAAAACACAGTTGATGGACAGAATGTAGAACAATGTCATACATTCACCCCAGTGCAAGGATCTGGGCCTAAATCCATCGTTTTTTTGCACTCCACACCACCCTGGGTTAGACACTGGCTATGTGCAAATCAGCTCTGACCCTGTGCCTCATGGGAACAGTCCAGTCCGAACTACCAAGCCATGTCTTTCCCAGACCGGAATCAAGCATCCAAGGACCGGTTTCTGGCTATCAGCCTTCATCAGCCTGGATAGCTTGACTCCAGTGGTGTGGAGAGCCTGGGACTCACGTCTGAGTATACCCAGCACACTCGGGGTGAAAATTGCAAAAAACACAGTTGATGGACAGAATGTAGAACAATGTCATACATTCACCCCAGTACAAGGATCTGGGCCTAAATCCATCATTTTTTTGCACTCCACACCACCCTGGGTTAGACACTGGCTATGTGCAAATCAGCTCTGACCCTGTGCCTCATGGGAACAGTCCAGTCCGAACTACCAAGCCATGTCTTTCCCAGACCGGAATCAAGCATCCAAGGACCGGTTTCTGGCTATCAGCCTTCATCAGCCTGGATAGCTTGACTCCAGTGGTGTGGAGAGCCTGGGACTCACGTCTGAGTATACCCAGCACACTCGGGGTGAAAATTGCAAAAAACACAGTTGATGGACAGAATGTAGAACAATGTCATACATTCACCCCAGTACAAGGATCTGGGCCTAAATCCATCGTTTTTTTGCACTCCACACCACCCAGGGTTAGACACTGGCTATGTGCAAATCAGCTCTGACCCTGTGCCTCATGGGAACAGTCCAGTCCGAACTACCAAGCCATGTCTTTCCCAGACCGGAATCAAGCATCCAAGGACCGGTTTCTGGCTATCAGCCTTCATCAGCCTGGATATCTTGACTCCATGGGCAACACTGTATTCTCGTCAGCAAACGCTGCAGTTAAAAGGAGTTGTAATCAATTTCAATAAATGTTCAAAGAACCAATTGTATAATTTCATAAAAGTGCATGCTCACTAAATGAAAAAGTTTCTGATTAAGCGTGAGCCGAAAATCCGTTCCGCTCGCGGATTTCGCAGATTTTGGGTAAATCTGCAATCCGCGAACTCCCGCGAATTTACCGAAAATCCGAAAATCCGCGAGCGGCGGATCCGGGGGGCAAAAGTTCAAGCCTTCAAGCTTGAAGTTGTAACTATTTTAGGATGGGGCCGGCAAGCTGCCAGCGCCATCCTAAAATAGGTACTAAGTTAGCTTCAGTTAGCTTCAACAGGAAGCACTAATAGATAAAACAAAGCAGGTGCTCGAGCACCTGCTTTATTTTATCTATTAGTGCTTCCTGATGAAGCTAATTTAGTAACTATTTTAGGATGGTGCTGGCAGCCTGCCGGCGCCCTCCTAAAATAGTTACAGGATGATAGATGGACAGCTCACTCAAGGGACCCCTGCGCACATCGGTGCGATTGCATAGTAACACACACATGGCCGCTGGAACTAGTTGAAGCTCAAATTCAGTGACTCATTCATCAGCCCAAAAACAATTGTGAGCGTCGTCGAGGCTGGGCAGGTGTGCCTTCTTCCCAAATCTACTGTCAAAAATCAGCTGTGATGCTGGATAGAGGCCTTTGTATCCTTGACTTTCACGAGCGCAATCCTCGTGCTGTTCCTGTGACCAGGAGCTTCTTTCTCTTCATCTGCTGCTCTGATCGGTCTCTGACCATTTATACACACAAGAGGCACTTGAACTCGCACAGAAGACCCCCATTTAAAAAAAAGCCGCAAAATCCGCGAATCCGCAAATTCGCGGATTTTGTGGATTCGCGAATATGCAAATCCGCAAATTCGCGGATCGTGAATCCGTGAAATCCGCTCATGCTTATTTCTGATGATATATAGTTTCATTTCTTTGGTCCACAAGAGGAGTGTATACAAAGTGAGAGTTTCATAAGTGTAGGTGTTGAAGAAGAGGTGGAAGATAGTACTACTGAGACGTTTGCAGAAGAAATTACAAAGTTTAACCCCTTCGCTGCGGCCGCAATTTTACTGCTGTGCGGTAAACAAAAAAACAGGGTGGGCCGTGACGAACCCCAGCCGTCATCAGCACACGCCCACCGTGGGGCGTGACGGCGGGGGTTCGTCACCAGCATGGGAGGGGTTAAGGTAGTTTCTTGTGAAAAATCAAACTATGTTTGTATTTGTTGTCAATGTACTCACTATAGTACTCAAACTAGGAATATTGCTGTATATTTAAAAGTGGGAGCAATTTGGTGCTTATTTGTTGGTGGAAGGTCGTTTTGAGTTGGGTAGTGATCAACGTATTTGTAAACATTGTTACAACAAATTAGAAGAGAAGAAATTGCCAGCAAGAGCTGTACATAATAACCTAGTTTTGGTAGCTATTTTTCCGGAACTGGTAGATTTAAATACACATGAGTCCATTATTATTCAATCTATGCACCCGTTTCAGGTTATAGTTTGTATGTAGCCTAAAACAGATAAGCTGCCTCTAACAGATTGACAAAGAGGTTTAAAAGGAAGAGTTGTGTATTTATCTTTAGATTTTAAGAAAAATATTGAAACTGTTGGTGTAGAGACAGAGGAAAGTGAACCTGTATTTATTCTAGTTAATGGTGTACCAACAAAGAGTCGGAAAACATGGCACAAGTTAATAGATATCACCAAACTTCAAAAGGCTACATTATATCTTTTACAAAACAATAGTTACTGTAAAAATGTATATGCGGAAGAAGAAGAAATATCTTTAGAAGATAATAGAGAAATTTCAACTGGCCAAATCAAAAAAGTGGACAATTCCAGGAGTGAAGAAATTTACGAACATTACAGTATACATCCTCTACATTCATGAAGTGATTGGAAACACTATTATATTAATCCAAATTAAAAAAGAGAAGGGAATTCTCATGAGTGTTTGGGAAAAAAAGTTTAGAAGCTCATTGTTTTCCACAGCTCTTCCCTACTGGAAAAGGTGGATGATGTGATGAAGGACCAGTACAGATTTCAGCGTCAGAATATCGTACGACAAGATTGTACTCCGAAGTTCCAAGATTTTGACAGTGTGTTCCATATTTATTTCATCTTCTGTTTTAAAGTGACTTGTCTGGACTTTCATATGCAGTGAGCCACATATTAAACAGGAGTTCATCTTACACATTTTTCTGCAAAGGATTTCTTGGACAGAGTTCAACAAAGAGACGATCATATAGAATCTCAGTTAATTCGATGGTGTGTCAATGTGGTACTAATAAGTATTGGTATTGTCATCACTGAGAACTTAAATGTATGTTAAGAAAGTTAGGAACCCCTACATGGTTTGTTACACTTAGGTGTGCTGAATACGCATGGGACGATTTACTTGAATTCTATAAAAAGCAAATTCAAATGTAAAAAAACATTGTTTGAAGACAACTGGAGATCTGTGTTCATTGGATCCTGCAAATGTGTGCAGATATTTGAATTATAGGTTTCAAGCTATGATGTATTTTATCTGCAATAAAAATAATCCACCTCTTGGAGAAGTTATTGATTTCTTTGGAGAAAGGAGTACCAAGCCAGAGGTGCTTCTCATATACACATGTTATCATGGATCAGGAATGCACCCACATTTGGAAACGATTCTGATTAAACTGTTTTGTCTTTCATTAAAGACTATGTTACCTGTGCCATTCCAATAAAAGGAGGAGAAAACAGCTTAAGAAAACAAGTTTTACGGTTTCAAAGTCATAAATGTGGAAAATATTGTCTACAGAAATACACATCGAAGAGAACATTTTATATAAAATGTAATTTGGATTCCCACGTCCAGTAATTTCAAAAGGAAGAGTCAACAGTTTTATGTCAGCAGTAAGACATACTATAACTCAAAAATCTCCGAAGAATACTTTCAGCATAAAAAGAAGTGAAGATTCAAAGTATATTAATGACTGCAGTCCAGTGATTTTGACAATGTGGAATGCTAACGTGGATATCCAGTATGTTGCAGATTTTTCGATTGCTGTTGCTCGTTATGTTACATCAGAAATGTGGGAAGAAATTTCACAAGAGGACTCCTAGTAATACATTTTACAGCTTTAGTTTGAGATGATTTCCCATTGAGAGATTGGATCCTACGAATGTTCGGATCAGTTGACATCTGCAAGTTTATATTCAAAGTCAAGAGGAAACATTTGGGTAAGTCTAGGTCTCGCTGCAACACGAAATCGAGTTTTGAAATCTCTACAAGAAATTGAATACTTAGCTTTGAATGAGCCAGAAAGTACAGTTATTGTTAAAACAAATATGTTGGATATGTACTATCCAAAAAGGAGTTCACATCTGGGATACATGTGTCTCTAAGAAGTACTGTAACATTATTGTTTTAAGCAAAATGTTACAGAAAATATAAATGAAGAAAAATATGTAGTAATTGGATGTGATGGATGTTTGGTAAAATATGTCAAAGGAAATCTTATTAATCAGAGGAAACTCAGGGTGAACAACCGTTACAACGAAGCGGTATTTACAACGCAAACCATTACAACGCATTGCGCTGGGGGGCACTCTAGGATAGGGAATAAGTTTAATTTACTATCCAACACCTTCCCTAGTGTCCACGGGGACTGGTGTTGGAATAGTAAATTAAACTTTTCACTATCCAGCACCCCAAGGCGCTATACGTTGTAATGGATTGCGCTGTAAAAACCACGTTGTAAAAGCATGCGTTGTAACGTCACACATCCAAACTCAGTTATGATACTCCAGATAAAAGAGAATTTTTCGATTTAGCACTTCTGCAACTCTTCGGCCTTGGCGTACTGAAATTAAATTACTTTGAGGTTTTGACTGCTATCAAGATTCTTTTAATGCATGTAAAGAAAGCATTGAATCTACAATTTTTCCAAATGATCTACAAATATTGAATGAAGAGATTGAACAAGAAACTACTATTGCAGCTGAAAATAGCTAGGCATGGTTCTCTAGATAGTCAAAGTTGTGCTCCACTAAGTCAAGATCCAGTAGGACAACCAATTCTTAAAAATTAAGCAGCAATAGCCATGAATGAAGTAGAAACGGAAATGCAACACGCTCAACAGGATATTAATGACTTGGGAAACTTGGAAGAAGAACTAAATATTGAACAAAAAGAAATATATGAGCAAGTGACCCAACAGATACAGCAAGGTTTACTGCATGAAAAAAAGAATGCCAATGCACATCATTTAAACTTATTCGAATGTATATCAGCGGGCAAGCTGGAACAGGAAAAAGTTTCTTAATTAAAGTTTTGACCAGTTATCTACACAAAGCCACTGAATCACATTGATCTTGTGTTGTAACCGCTCCAACTGGGTTAGCAGTAGGCCTGGGCAGTAAATTCCGTTCCGTTCGAGGAATTTGCGGAATTTGGGTAATTTCGTGTTCTGCTGAGAACGCGAAATAACCCAAAATTCTGCTTTCCGGAACTCCGCGAAATGCTTTGCTTGTTCACATTCTCAAATGCGTGTTTGCGAGATATTTCCCCCTGAGCATGCAAACAGCGATTGTGAACAGTGAAAAAGCATCACGAACAAGCAATTCCGCGTGTTTGCGGAATTTCTGCGTGTTCACAGAGTTTTTTTACCATTTCGCAGAGATTTGCGTAACGCGATTACTCGAATTCCGCCCACCTCTAGTTAGCAGCACATAACATTAAAGGGAATACTTTACTCATGCTACCAGTTGAACATGAAAATAAGTTGGAATATCACTAGCTATCTGGAGAAGCTTGTTAGAAAGTTTCAAGAGTACTCAAGAAAATGAAACTTCTAATTATTGATGAGGTGAGTATGATGTCAAATGTAATGCTTGCCTTTGTACATTTAAGAATGCAATAGTTTTAAAAAACAGATTATGATGTTCTATTTGGAGGAAAACATGTAATTGTATTCGGCGAGCTAATACACCTTACTCCTGTTAAAGGGCAACCTGTTTTTAAAACACTTGTCCATGAAGACACTAGGAAATCTTTGGGAAGTATAGGAAATGTCAACATTTGGTCTCATTTTGAATATGAAGAACTTATTAAAAATATGCGACAAGCAAGTGATGAACATTATGGAAACATTGTTCAAGATATACGAATTGGTATTTTGACTAAAGATGGTAAAGAAGCTTTACAAAGTCGGCTTTAAACAAACTTATTTGCAAATGAAAACATAGCACCTGAAATAATGCACAAAACAACTTGCAGAAAAGAAATCTATAGTTTGCCTAATGCCTACACTGCAAGAGTTTTCTATGTTCAATCAAGAACTTTTGAAATTGGAAAAACAACCAATAGGGAAAATAGAAGCGATTGATAAAATGGAACACGAATGAGTTACTATTCTTCTCTCAGAGAAGTGACAGTGAAAAATTCTTTGGAAAAGTTGGTGTCTAAGATTGCAGGTTTAGTAAAGACTTTATATATATGTGCAAATAATTGGGTAATTTGACAGTGTAATTTGAATGTAGTAGAAGGTTTAGTAAATGGAGCTATGGGAAAAGTTGTTGATCATGTAAATTTTCAGAACAGAGATGGAATTACATTTTTCAAGATTAAATTTGATCAGATTGAAGAGGTAAAACAGATTGGACGTTGCGCTGTTCTATTTTTGCTAGTAAAAGACTTGCGTGTTCGTAGAAAACAGCTTCCTCTTTCTTTAGCATTTGCTGTAACCATTCATAAATCTCAATGTTTAAGTGTAGACAGTGCTTTGGTAAATATTGGAAGTGGCGTGTTTAAAAAGGGCATGGCATACTTTGCATTGTCTTGAGTAAGAACATTATCTGGTTTGTAATTGATGGATTTTGATGAGTTAGTGCTGATACAAATTGTGTAAGAGAGTATAATCAGTTAAGAAGACTGTATGCTACTAACTTAGGTAAATATCCCGCATATGAAAAATGTGTAGTGTGTCCAAAATGAAAAGATGACAAATATTCTAGTAAGATTAAAAAAAAGAAAACAATTTAAGAGAATGATGAAGCTGCCAAGAAAATGAAAATGGGCACTGTTGAAGATATTGTAGGCTACCAGTTAGAAAATAGTTCAGGTATCAACTGCTATCTAATGTAATTGTGAATGTTGTGTTTAATCTAGAAAATCATCATCATGAAATTATGGAACATCGAGAAAATTGATTCTGCTCTTTATTACATTATTTTTTTCAAAAGTTGGTAACTGATAGAACTTAAATTCATACTGCATCTGACATACGGCATCTTTTAGATATATGTTCTGTATTTTTTTCAATTTACCCTTAATGTACAACAAGATGCAAAAGAATGCCATATGTTTATGCTTGCAGTATTGGAAGATATAGTAATAGAAATTGAAATTTTGATTGGACTAAGTTAAAGATGGGATCATAAGAGTGTACATTTTCTTTTACCACTGAAATAGGTACTGAACAATTAATATATTTGACGATACCAGGTTGCAAAACAGTGTCTTTTAACAAATTAGTAAAAACCGCTAATCAAGGTATGAAATGTTCTCATTGCAAATCAGAATGGTTCTCAACATTATTTATAGACAGATTTGGACAATATGTCACGTTGTAGAGCAGATAGAAGAAAATTGGAAACCAAAATTAAACATTTTGTGGCAAGTTATGTATCAATTTCAGGAAGAACTTTTGAAGCAATGGCTATTATTTTCCCATGCCCATTTGGAGTTCAAATGTCGGTTGCCTTACAAATTACCAAATTCATATCTGATATTTTTGGTGCCAAAGTTTTGAAAATGTCATTCTGTCTATTGGGAAGATGGGAACACAAATTAACGAGTTTATTTTGGATATTTTCAATGCAAACAGGTTTGGAAACATAATTTTCCCTATTGGGAAGATGTGAACCGTTACTGTTTGGAATATTGTTTGTGCTAATTCTTATTGCATTTGCTAAATTGTGTTTGAAAGAAGTAGTTTATATATATGATGTTTGTCTTATATGCAATGTAAATGAGAGGGTATATTTTACAAAATGTACTTGAGAGAAGTAAAAGATTTAATGTAGATGAAGAATTTAATTTATAAACTGTAGATAGGTAAAAAGATAGTTGCAGTTGTAAATATTTTTAACACAGATTTTTTTATTTTTAGGATCTCATTAATTGAATTTTTCTCCCGCTGTTGTATGATGAGCTACATTGAAATCACTGTGTATGATGAAATTCAGTAGAATCTATGAACAGCAAAAAAAGTAACTGAATATGTTATGTAACATTATGTTGTGTTCTTCAAACTATCATATTATATGCAATAACACTTTATCTTCTTTTTTACAGAAGGTAATACTAAAGTTTGAAAAGAGTGTTGTATCTTCTTTAATATCCAATTCCAATTCCAATTCCAAAAATTCTTTATTTCGGCCATATAGGCCATAAAAGATGCAGTAAAACACAATACAAACAATAATATACAGTATTAATACATATAAAAACTCTATACTGGGTCGGCGAGGATTAAAGGGTGCAAGGCAGTACCAGTTCCGGGGGACAATTTCTTCCTAATTATCCACGCTGCCATTAGGAATTTTGAGACTGCAAACACAATGTGACCCACTGTACTGGTTTTCATGACCCTGTAAGCCTGAAAGTACTTCCTAAAGCCCATGTTCCGACAAAGCGGAGCTATCCAGTGCTTCCTGGGCCTATGGTAGGCATGGCATACAAACAGTATATGTAGGTCATCTTCGTCACGTTCGTTGCAGCAAGGGCAGAGTTTATCACCCCCTGTAGACCATTTGGAGGTGAATGTTTTAGTGGGGAGTGAGCCGATCCTCCATTGCACAAAGAGTTTCCTCGCCAAGACAGGGAAAATAAAATCCATAAAAGATTCAAACTCATAGGAATTTTTGGACTCCATAAAACGTGCCGTCAGGGTGCCACTGTTAAAAGCATTTTCCATATGTGTCAAGTTCTTATCTTTATACATCTGGCTCAGAGTTTTACGGGTAATCCTTTGGCAGCCTTGGGCTGGGTCATCCCATAGTTCTAGCAAGTTCAAACTGTGGAGTTCCGACTTAATAAAAGCCAGCCAGGGAATTTTGTTGTTACCGTTCAGGCTCAATACATGAATTAAATCCTGCCTGTAATGGTGCAGTTCCGCGGTAGTCCATATTCGGTGCCAGAACTTTACAGGTTTGGACAAGAGATCGTCAGCAATTGAGGGAAGACCCAAGTCTAGTCGTAGGGGCATGAGTGGCGTGCCTTTCGGAAGGCCGAGTAGGCGTCTTAAAAAGCTATTTTCCACACCTGCCAGAGCCTTCCCTGCTTTGTGTCCCCATAACTCGCTACCATACATGGCTGCTCCCTTGGCTTGGGATCTATACGTTTCCAGTGCCGGGCTTACAGGCTTGAAGGTGGACTTATTAGCCACCTTCAGCATTGCACCCGATAACTGGGATAATTTTACCCTGGATCTAGCTATCTGGGTGTCCCATGAGAGGTTTTCCTGGAGAGTTACCCCCAGGTATACAAAGGTCGAGACCCTCTCAAGGCTAACCTCCCCCAGTGTGGGATTGGGTCTGGTTTTGGAGGGAGGATTGAAGATCATGAACTTGGTCTTTTCTGTGTTCACCTCCAGCCCGTGTTGGCGACAGAAAAGACCAAACCCGTTCACGATCCTCTGAATCCCCATGGGGGATTTGGAGAGCAGGAGGGTGTCGTCAGCAAACATTATTGCCGGGACCCTCCTGCCTGCCAGGAGCGGGGCATCATTGTCCCTAACGTTATCAAGGTGTGAGATTACGCTGTTGATGAAAAGACAGAACAAGGTCGGCGCCAGAACACAACCTTGCCTAACTCCTCTAAGGACTGGAAATCTGGCCGAGAGCTTGCCATCCCTCCCGCACCTCACTTGTGCATAGTTGTTCTCGTGCAACCTGATGATAATGCTGAGTAGCTGAGGGGTAACTCCTAGCTTTTCCAAGACCTCCCATAGTTTCCTTCGAGGGACAAGATCAAAGGCTGACCTCAGATCCACGAAGACCATGTACAGTCTTCCCCCCTCTAACGTCACCGTCTTCCAATAAAGGAGGAGGAGACGGAAGATCTGGTCCATGGTCGACGTGTTCTTTCTGAAGCCAGCCTGGAGGGGACTCAAGATGTCATTATCCGACCTCGACCCAATCCAGCAGATGGTTTAGAATGAGGCGCGCAAAGAGCTTTTGGGGTACATCTATTAGGCTAATGGGCCTATAGTTGGCCGGGAGCAGAGTGGACCCCTTCTTGTGGATCGGTACAATCTCTGCCCCCAGCCAAGACCCGGGGATCGCCATACCTCCTAAGATGGCATTAAAAAGAGTTAGGAGGTACGGACCCCAGATGTCCCGGTGGTACCTGAAAAGGTCCCCGGGTAGCTTGTCCAGACCCGGGGCCTTCCCCAACGATAAGTGCTCCAATGTAGCCTCTACCTCCCCTAGGGAAAGTTCCATGGGTGGACCCAGAGAGCTAGTAGGTACTGGCAGGGTTCTGTCTGAACAGGTAAAGGTGTCTTGGTATAGTGCCCCCTAATGAGCCTCCCAAACCCCGGGGGCAATATTGGGTTCTGTTGCTTTCCTAAGTTCCCCCGTCCCATTATTTACCAAGGCCCAGAATTTCCTGGAGTCCCTGGCTTTTAGTGCCTCATGGAGGTCCTGCCAGTGATTCCAGTCCCACTCAGTCCTGGCACTCGCCAACACTGATTTATACTCCTTCCTTAGGTCACGTACCTTGGCCTTATTTGACCCCTCCTTAATTGCGGCAATAAGCTCAGATTTGACTGCCCTACAGGAGGAGGTGTACCAGGTGGGAACGTGGGTCTTTTTCTTCCGATTTGGCACCACCGGATAAAATACCTCCGCCAAATCCCTCACTAAATCCTGGTGGATGCTACCCAATTTCTCATTAAATTCTGGAGTTAGTGGTTCATTTAAAAGCATATCCACCTCCACAAACCTTGGGAGTACCAAACCATATAGCTTACTGATGGCATCTCCTGAGCTCAGGAGCTTCCCCCACTTAACCCGTCGCCTATTTGTAGTAAGGAGCAACTCTCCCATATCGACTCCACCATCCTCTTCGGGAAGACCCACTGGGGGCAAGGGCTGCTGGATGTTTAGGCAGAGGGCATTATGGTCACTATCTGTCCTATTTATGACCCTGAAGTCAAGGACTTTTGGCCAAATTGTGATGTCTACCATGATGTAATCTAGCCTTGACTCGTGACCCCTTCTATTGAAAGTACACACCGAGGGGGTGTCGGAAGGGGTACGGCCATTGCACGCCCTCAGTGCGAAGTTCAAGGTTAGGGACATGAGTTGAATTGCTAGAGGGGACCAGGCTTTAGGGTGGGGAGAGGACGAGGGTGGTACTCCCCAATACTCATCCTCCGCAGTGAGGGCACCCTCCAATAAACCTTGCAAGGGTTCATAGTGACAGTTGAAATCTCCTCCCAACACTACCTTAAGGTCTCCCGGCAGTTGGCCCAGAAAGGAGGACAGATCATTTAAAGTGGGTGACTCATTTGGCGCAGCAACTGGACGCGAGTAGACATTTACAATGGCCCACGATGGTTTAACAGGCCAGGTGAGCAATACACACTGGATGTCCTGCGAGGACGTATGCACCTGTTCCGCCTGACACCCAATGTGACTCGCAATCCAGATTGCCAAGCCTCATGAAGGCCTCCCCCTCCCACTCCATTTAGCCGGAATTTCAAATATATCGAACCCTCTCCTAATTTGGGGTTCCCTCGCCCACGTTTCCTGTAGGAGGAGGATATCACTAGAACCTAATAACTGATCCCACTCCGATGTGCCATCCTTATTTACAATTCCTGCCACGTTCCAGGAGAGAATCCTCAACCCTGGGTCATGCGGTAGTGCACCTTGGCCTCCAATAGGCGGTGGCGCGCTAGCTGTGGGAGGATATGAGTCTGACAAGGCAGTGTTACAGGCCATGGTGCTGGGTGAGGCAACCAACTCTTCCTCCATGTTCTGCACACTGCAGTCAGGCCCAGTATTAGGTAGTGGGCCCTGCTGGCCCAGAATGTCATCCAGAGTACCCATTTGATCTTTGGCGGTATCCTGTGGGCCACACACAGTTGTAGAGACAGCACTCATTCCCACCCCACTTTGCGCCTCACCTAGCAACTTCCCGTGTCTGAGAACGATCTCCCCAGTTTGTGGTCAATCAACTTGATCCAAACATGAAAATCTATTGTGGTGTAGGAAATTGACCGGTACAGGTGGTGGGTAATGCTTGGATCTATAGCGTGAGCCATCTACGGCAAAGCCTACTCTAGTCCACTCCTTAACCCTCCCCTCCTCCGTGTTACTCACATCTGGATAAAAGTGTGAGAGGGGTACAAGTTCAATATTGGACTTGTCAGGCCTTACAAGCCAGTTGCAGATGTAATTAGCAATGTGTGGGCTTTTAAAACTGACAATAATGCAATCCCCTACCCTATTTTTAGGAGTATGACCAATCCATGGGATCCTCCTAACCATTAAGACATCACCTTTCAGGTTAGGGGGTAGAGGCCTATTGATACTGAGCCAGCTAATGACCTTGTTGCGTAGAGAGTCCTGAGGTTCCCTTGTGTCACCAGATAGCTCAGGGACTCCCACCATGATTGCCGTGTATGGCACTGCTTCTGGGGGCAGGTTGACCACCCTGCGCCTATCAAGCGAGGCATCAGCATTAACAGGGGGGCCATTGGTAGGTTCCTCAACTTCTCTCGGCTGGGGAACGGGAGGAGGCTTGGATCTTCTGGGGGCCGGAACAGGGGGCCTAGGCATTGGAGGTGGTAAAGCGTGCATTTGATGGACTGGTGCACCATTTGTGTTGCACGGGACCGGGTTGCGATCCTGGGTCGATGCAGCAGACGATGAACTGGTCTCAGGTGTATCCCGAGGGACTAGCTGAACATTTGTATCTAACCCATGACTGTTCCTTTTGTGAACATTTTCCAAGGCCTTGAGTCTGACCTCTATAGCATCCAGTTTGTCCGAGATGGGACTCAACAAGTTCTTAAAAATCTGGGAAAGTGAATTAATTATTATGTCAGTGCTACTGGAGGTTTCCCCACCAAAAATGAATGGACCCGAATGAGATGGAAGGGCCATGGGTACTGGGGAGCTTATATGGTCCGACCTAACCCCTGGTGAATTAAGATCAGGGGAGGCCGAAATGTCTGTGCTGATATCCCGAATTAACTCAGTAGAATCCACTTTAGCCCTTTTCGCCTTCTTGGGTTTCCTTGACCTCTTCCTTTTAGGCGGATGTTCCATGCCACTAGTTGCTGGCTCTGTAAATAGGGCAACCTGCCTCAGTTCCTGCAACTCTATTCCCGTGTTGACCGGGATAGAAGAATGGGCAGGACTCCCAGAAGGGCCAGGGGAGTCACTATCCCTTTGGGGGAGCGATGGAGTTCTTAACTGTTGCAGCACTGACTCGATGGTCTGGTCGATGCTGTCCATTAATGACAAATGGGTGACATCCAATGGTATGGGCGTACTGGCATCGGTAGAAAAAGTATCGCCGGGGTCCAATGCTATACTTCCAGGTCATTGCTCCGAATGCGATTCCGTGACTGACTGGCATTTGTTAGCTTTTTTTGGGAAAATTTTTTCCAGTGTAGATGAAGCCTGTTGGACGGATTTGCTCCTTGAGACCCTGGTCGCCATTGTTGAAATATACAGGGGGCACTGTGAGACAGAAGGCGTCAGAGGGGGGGCCCGGTCCGGTCTCTGCCGGCCTCTAACGGCCTAGAACGGCCCGCTCTTTGCCCGGTCTTCGCCCGCGCGCGTCCCGCGATGCGCGATGAGGGGGTGGAGATATTGGCTGAGTGGAGGGGGAGGCGCGGCCAGCCGGGAAGAGTCCCAGGTGCGGCGACTCAGCAGCCGCTAGGATACCTGGGACTCGCAGTCCCGCTGCGCCGCTGGGGTCCGTCCACGTCCCTCTGCTGTGCTGGTGAGTCCCCTGGAGCCTCGTGTGCTGAAGCAGCCTTCCGTTGATTGCAAGCCTTCAAGCGGCACCCGCGGAGCGGGGGCCGCGAGGCGCGGTTTTCACTGCCCGGGGGGAGGCGCGGCCAGCCGGGAAGAGTCCCAGGTGCGGCGACTCAGCAGCCGCTAGGATACCTGGGACTCGCAGTCCCGCTGCGCCGCTGGGGTCCGTCCACGTCCCTCTGCTGGCTGGTGAGTCCCCTGGAGCCTCGTGTGCTGAAGCAGCCTTCCGTTGATTGCAAGCCTTCAAGCGATGAAATAATGTAATAAGCATGATAATATGAACTAATATTTACAGTGACTTTTACTGCACACATTTATTTTTTCAAACACTACCCATGCAGTCATCTATACAGTTAGGCACTATTCTCACACTCCTATAATTACTCATGCACTATCATACAGTTCTGCAATCACATAGCCAATACCCATACACTTATAATATCACCCAGACACTGCCTATGTACTCCTTCAATCACCAAGTCACTATCTGTCACTCATGCAATCAACTAGACATTCCAATATACTCTTCCAATCACCCAGGTATTACCTATCTACTTCCGTAATCCTCTAGACATTACCCCTACACTCATACAATTACCCATGCATTGCCTATACATTCCTCTAATCCTCAAACATTACACTTGCATTCATGCAATCACCGAGGCCCTACCCCTGCAGTCATGCAATCGCCCTGTCAGAATCCATGCACTCCTCCAATCACTCAGGCAGTGCCCATGCACTCCTCCAATCACCCAGGCACTAAACATACACTTATGCAATCACCCAGGCATCACATATGCATGCCTTCAATCACTCAGACAGTACCCATGCACCCCTCCAATCACCCAGATATTACTCTTGCACTCATATCATCACCCAAGTATTACCCATACACTCCTTCAATCAACCAGGCAGTCCCTATGCACTTCTTCAATCACCCATACACTACCACTACACTTATGCAATCACCCAGGCAAAACTCATGCACTTTTTCAATCACTCAGGCAGTACCCAGGCACTCCTCCAATCATCCAGGCATTACTCCTGCACTCATAGAATCACCCAGGCACTACGATGCACTCATGCAATCATCCAGGCAGTACCCATGCACTCTTCCAATTACCCAGACACAACCCATGCACTTATGGAATCACCCAGGCATTACCCATGCACTCCTTCAATCACTTAGGCAGTACCCATGCACTCCTTCAATCACCCAGACATCTATCTCCCTGTATATCTCGGTACTCATGCAATCATGCAGGCACTGCTCATGCACTTTTTTAATCACTTAGGCAATACCAATGGACTTCTCCAATTACCCAGGTGCTACCCATGCAGTCTTGCAATCACCCAGGCATTACCCATGCACTTCTTCAATCACTCAGGCATTACCCATGCACTCTGTCAATCACTGAGGCAGTACCCATGCACTCCTCCAATCACCCAGACATTACTCCTTCACTTATGCAATTACCCAGGCAATACACATGCAGTTTTTCAATCACTCAGGCAGTACCCATGCACTCCTCCAATACCCAAGCAGTACATATGCACTCATGCAATCAACATGGCATTACCCAGTCACTCATTCAATCATTCAGGCAGTACCCATGCACTCCTCCAATCACCCAGATATAACACCTGCACTCATGCACTCACCCAGGCATTACACGTGCACTCCTTCAATCACTCAGGCAGTTCCCTTGCACTCCTTCAATCACCAAGGCACTACCCATGCACTTATGCAATCACCCAGGCATTACCCATGCACTCCTTCAATCAATCAGGCAGTTCCCATGCACACCTCCAATCACCCAGACATTACCCCTGCACTCATGCACTTATGCACTCATGCAATCACACTGGCACTACCCATGCAATTCTTCAATCACTCAGGCAGTACCCATGCACTCCTCCAATCACCCAGGCACTACCCGTGCAGTCTTGCAATCACCCAGTCATTACTCATGCACTTCTTCAATCACTGGGGTAGTACCCATGCACTCCTCTAATAACCCAGACATTACCCCTGCACTTATGCAATTACCCAGGCACTACTCATGTACTTTTTCAATCACTCAGGCAGGACCCATGCACTCCTCCAATCACCCAGGTACTACCCATGCACTCATGCAATCACCCAGGCATTACACATGCACTCCTTCAATAATTCAGGCAGTTCTCATGCACTTCTTCAATCGCCCAGGCACTACCCCCGCACTCATGCAATCACACAGGCACTACCCATACACTCCTTCAATCACTCAGGCAGTACCTATACAGTACTCCAATCACCCAGACACAACCCATGCACTTGTGCAATCAAGCTGACATTATCCTTGCACTTATGCAATCACCCAGACACTACCAATGCACTTTTCCAATCACTCAGGCAGTACCCATGCACTCCTCCATTCACCCAGGCACTACCCATGCACTCATGCAATCACATATGCACTACCGATACACTTCTCCATATATTCCACTTAACCACAATTCATACAACACTTACAAATTTATCTATTTTTAAACCAAATAGGTGGTTCTGAAATTAACCATTGTTTTCTTTTTTTTATTTATATATTTTATTTGTTTTCTGAACTCTTTTTTGATTTTTTTTACTTTAAAAAAAAAAGAAAACAAAACAAAACCAGCAGTGAACATGTTAAAAATGTATGCAATTATTAACTCATTGCATAAAAAATAAAAAAAATTATTAACACTTGTGGTTCCTACTAGCAACCAGGATGTCATCCAGTGAATGCTCATCAAAACATAGTATCTTCTTATATTTTACGCAATGCTGCTCCACTTTAACCAAATCAGGGATAATGTTTGGTGTGCCAGAAGAGGAAGAAGCAGATAACATGCACGGTCCAGTAGTGTTCTCTTCACTTGCCTGCTTTTCTTGTTCCTGATGAAGCTGTTCTCTAACAAAATGTCGAGGATGTATGGTCTGCAGGTGTCCCACATGAATACTTTTTTTCAGAACCTCATGAGAGGACAGTCTGGCAAATGGTACAAGTTACCTTTCGGGCATAGACCATTTTCTCCACAGTTGCTATGGAGAAAAATGCCCACACAATACTTACATACCTTTTCTGATGGGTTTCTCAAGGTCTTGCTCCTCTAAAGGTGAAAGCTGCTGATGTGGATTACCAGCTGCCACTTTTTAATTAGTGAAAAAAAAACACCAAAAAAAGGCAAACGAGAAGAGCAAAGGACAACAGGAGCATCAGCTTAGAAGAATTTAAAAAATGGTTGGGGTCCTTCAAGTTCTAGAATCAAAAGGTTCTTAACCAATGAAATTGTTTCGTTCAAGTCAAATGGGATTCGCTCACCCGGCGCGTAACCAGCGCGCACCCAACGCAATTCCCCAAAAATATATTTACCAATAACAAATATATGATTTTTATAACTAGATTAAATAATCTCTTTCTATATTATGCATATTAAATGTATATACATATACTTTTAAAACATAAAAATTTGCGCTGGATTCGCACACCTGACGCGACTCCTGGTACTATGTATGTGATGTTACGCGGCGTCGAGATCAACACATCCTTTGCATACCGAATGCACATCTTACACAACTTACTCTATATGGCGGCAAAATATTTGGATGCGCGAACCCACGGAGACAGGTACACGAATCCTCTTTAATTATTTTTTTTAAATGTATATTTATATTTTAGAAAGAGAAAACATTACATTATTTTTATAACAATTAAAAAACTAAGAAAAAGTATTTTTGGGATATTATACTTAGAAATTAGCATTTATAAAACCTTTGAAATTAACTGAAAAAACCATAGGTTTCAGGGATATTATACTTAGAAATTAGTATTTAAAAAAACATTGAAATTCACTGAAAAACCCAAAGATTCCAGGGACGCTATAAAAAGAAATTAGCATTTAAAAAAACCTTTGAAATTCATTGAAAAAAACACAGGTTTCAGGGACATTATAGTTAGAAATTAGCATTTACAAAAACGTAAAATTCACTGAAAAAACCATAGGTTTCATGGACATTATACTTAGAAATTAGTATTTAAAAACCTTTGAAACTCACAAAAAACACTAAGATTTGAGGGACGTTATAGTTGGAAATAATATTTAAAAAACCTTTAAAATTCACTGAAAAAAACACAGGTTTCAGGGACACTATAGTTAGAAATGATCATTTAAAAACCTTTGAAGCTCATTGAAAAAAACCATAGGTTTCAAGGACGTTATAGTTAGAAATTAGCATTTAAAAAACCATAGAAATTCACTGAAAAATCCACAGGTTTGAGGGACATTATAGTTAGTTTGACATTTCACTCGTACAAAACCAGAGAAATTAACTATCTATAACTCGAGCCCCTGCAATGCACTGCGGATGACATCAAATATTACATCACTCATTACATGGTCAGTGACATCCATATGACATTACTGATGACAGCTCAAATGACATCATCCACATGATAATCTGATTCACCTCCTCACAGCCCAATGTAACCATTGTTACAACCACTCTGAAATTCAGACTGCCATTCTCGAAACCATAGACACAGCTATACCAGTTACTTCTTACTCACTCACTGATTCATAGGTCTACACAGACATCCACTCAATCACCATACAGTCACTCATACATGTAGTCACTCATCAATACAGCACTATCATATGCAGTTTTTTTATTTTTTATATATGTGTATTAATGAATTAGTGGAGCGGGGAGGAGGAGGGGCTAATTTGCCCGATCTGCTCCCCTCGGCATGACATGGACTGATGCCCAGCTCAACGCCCCCTGCTGCCCCGCCCTGTAGTCCGGACATGGGTCGGATGCTCTCTGCCCCCATGGGCTACCCACCGGGGGCTCCATGCGGGGAGAGAAGCGGAATGCCCAGGTAGGCATTGAGGCAGCTATCTGGGGGTGGCAGCGGACAAAGAAACGGGCGAGACATGCAGAACAATAATTTTTTTATACCGACACCCCGAACTCTGAAATCCACGCTGCCTGACTCCAAAATGGCGGCTGCGGAGGACATAATGCCTCCTGATAACTCCGGACCATCTCAACAGCAAGTCCCTTGCCAAGGAATCCTTTCCTATGCTGCCTCCCCCCTCTGACTCTATTCCATGAAATCCTGCTTTCTGTGCTCTTCTTCTGGATTCTTGACTTTCCTGACCTTTGTGCTTCCCACCTGAGATGGTCTTCGTCTATACCCACGACCCAGACGCGCCATTTTGTCTGACCTTTGTTCCCTTCCTTCTTTCAGGACTCCTCCCGATGACCCTTGATCGTTTTTCTCTTTTTGCTGGGGGGCTTTAAATATATATGTAAATATGAATTATATAATTATCCAAGCCTAATTGCTGTTAAAATGTAATCCTGTGTGAATTTACTATTTGTTTATATAGAACTCTAACCACTAGTTTATGTAGTAGACGTTTGTACTTACTACCATTCCCATGTGATTTTAGAGTTTATCTGTTTATATCTCTTCCTTGAGTGACTTTTAACTTGTACATGAGCAATTATTTCCTGTTTTTATCTCTTCCTTGAGTGACTTTACACCTTGTACATTTACAATTCTTTTCTGTTTGTATCTCTTATGTAACTTATGTAATCCAAAGTCCTTATGTAACGCAACTGGTTCTTTTGTAAAGCGCCCTGACACCTTCGGGTAATGTTCCTGCTATAAAAAATCGCATTAAATAAAATTAAATAAATAAAAATAAATAAAACCTATACAGACACACACAAACTGCCACTCATCCATAGAGTTACTCACACCTAGTGAGTCATGCAAAGAATCAATCACACTCCCATTTGCTCACCTATAGAGTTATACACACACCACCTCATTTACTCATACAGATACTAACACATACTCACTTTCTTATACAATCACTGGTACAAGCACACACTGATGCCTATAGCCACTCTCACAATCACTCACTCTCACATATAATCATTTATATACTCCAACACTCACATATACTGCCTTTCACATATGTAGTTACTCACATATGTACCACTGAGACATCCATTCGGTCACCAACACAGCCATACACACACTCACCCACCCACACAGCCCCTCACGGATACACTCTTGAACCCATAAACCCAGTGAATCACCAACTCACACATCCATGCAGGGAGTCACACACACCCCACTTACCATACAGACATGCAGGCACCCATTCAGAATCTCAGACAACCAATCAAAAACCCATATAGACACTCATGTAGCTACTCACCAACCCAAGCAACCACCTACACACCAATTCACAGACTGAGACAGACATTCATACAGATTAGTCAGTCACCCATGTATTAGTAAGACAAGTTTAATCACTCACTTCTGCAGTCAGTCATGGACATATTTAATCATCCATTCAGACACTCATACACCCACTCATGTGGCTGAGATACCCGCCACCCCCTCTCAACACAATCCCCAAGAATGGGAATACGGAAACATTTCTGAACTTTTGGAAGGCGGGAGGGAGTTACCCTCCCGGCCGTATTTATTAAAATATGAAACAAAATTAAAACATTAAAATAACAGTTTCATATCATGTACAATTTCATTTCCATATAACGATGTTTTGGCTGACCTTAACATATTTCTAATACAAAGGTTCTCCTAGCCGATACTAACATCCTACAAAACATTCTTAAATTGAAATTGTACATCCTAACGTTAAGGGCCAACGGCAAGGTCGTAACCGGTGTCAGATCCCTAAACCAGAACTACCCCCTCACTTGTGAGGGGCGGCCACACAGAGGACTGTACCTCATGTGCACATACCAATTTCCCTTGTCTTGACGGGGGCCCCAATTAACTCGACGCCATTTTAAGGTCGTCCGAGGACTCGTGTGAGGTGTCTAGAAGGTAGCGTGGACCCCCCTCCCCACCCCACACAACTTACCACATCTGCCGTCGCAGATGTCCTGGCCCCGGGAAATTCCCAGGAGGGGCCCGTAGCCCCTCCTATCCAGGGAGGGGCCTTGACCGCCTTCCCTTTCCTTTCGGCGTCCCCATCCTTAGAAGGGACCGCCTCCCCGTTGAGGGGCCAATGGCCACCTCCCCCCGGGCGCTCCCATCCGTAATGGGTGACGCCCCCCCATAGGGATCTTCCAATTACTGCTCACCGATCATGACCTTACCGCCACAGTCCGGATAGTTGACCGGCTATCCGGACCCCCCACAAAAATTCCTACCTAAAGGTCATGCTGTAAACTCTTTAGCCAGGCTACGAGGTCTCCTATGAGTAAAGCATTCCCCACCCGGGACAAATGGACCCCATCCTCCAGATACATACTGTCCCCCCTGATACAACCATGAGGAATTGAATGCAATGCACTTGTACGAAACAGTCTAGCCAACTTGTTATTTACCTTCTTCACCGAATGATTTATAGCAGACACAGAATTCGCCCCCCGCCACACCTTTCGTGGAATCATGTGGGACCATGCAATTGTGCACCCTGGAACCCTTCTCGCCAACCAACTTACTGTGGATAGTATCGCCTCGAGAAGTAGTCGTCTACCAGTGGTCACTAAATCATTGCCCCCAAGATGCACTATGATTATAGATGGCGGTGACCTTGTCCGCCCTAACAAACCCTCGACAAAAGGTTGAAACTGGTCAATACAGAGTCCGCCCCTTCCGTAGAAGGTCACCCTGTACCCGTATTCCCCAGCCATGTGAATCATGTCACCTGCTTTGAATATGTCCGCGGCACGCCTCACGTATGAGTGGCCCACGACCCACACCACTTTTTCCGCAGCCGGTGATCTCTGACCGCTGGTTCCCAGGTGTCGGGTCGACTGCACAGTCCGCCCCGCCTCATAAGCTTGCGAAACTGTAAACCAAACAAAAACAAGAAGCGTGAGTACATGATTACAGCTTCACAACATGTGCAACCGCACATACCTTTTGTAACAATTCGAGGACCAACGCCCCAATTGTTTCACTTTGTCCACACTCAGACCCCTGGCTGTAGCCTCTGTAGCAGCCCCTATCCGGAAGGAATGGGTCCCGAAATCACCCGGGTTCAAGCCCGCGGCCGAATTTGCCATTGCAAGCACCCGCTGGAACTGAAACCTCATCAGTGGGGTGGCATCAGTGTGTCTCAACAAAGTCCCCCCCATGCTGCCGCCCTCTGCGCCAAATATTCCTCAACGCATACGACGGGGCACATGGGAGATCCGGGCATCCGAAGGACTACTACACTGTCCCCGATCGCACCCTGATCGGTCTTGGACCTGGCAAACGAGACAATCATCGTGTCCCCCTTAACTTGAACGTGCTCTCGGCACAGTCCCCCCCCGTATCCTGCTTGTTCCTTGCCACCAGTTCGCATACCCGCATAGCCCCATGGAATGCTAATGCAAACGCGGCCCGGAATAACACTGTTTCAGACTGTGATGAACATAACGCAGGGAGTACGGACAATAACAGGGCCAACCTCTCCAGACCTATCGGGTGCCTTTCATCTACTCTGCGACCCTCAAGGCGTTGCCACCCACGCAGCGCTTTCTGTACTACGAAAGATGCTGTCGGGTCCTGGATACCATGAGCCCGCGCCATAAAGGAAATGGCGGCCCTATGCCTCTGGGCCGTGGCTACCGATTTGCCTGCCTGATGTAAAGACAGCAAAAATTTTACGACAGACTCTTCCTGGCCCCAAAGCTCCCCCCTAGCCGAACCCAAAAAGGACAAATAGGAACGGAACGCCCCTTCATATGCCTTCCTTGTCCTGGGTGCTAAACTCTCTCCCACGAGGTTTTGTAGTTCGGGGCACCGAGAGACCAGAGAGCTTCGGGAAATGGTGCCGCCACCGGGTCCGCTGTGGGCAGAAAACCCCAGAAGGCCTGCATACGGAAACGAGAAAGCGCATCAGCGGCCTGATTAAGTACTCCGGGCCCATGCCTTGCCCTAAAGAGCACGTTCAATTGCATACATAGTAACACAATTTCCTTGAGCAATCTCAGAATCCATTTGCATTGTGCTGCCTGACTATTGATACACTCAACCACGGTCATGTTATCAGACCAGAACACCACAGAGTGATCCCGGAACCCCTCAGGCCATGTTTTTAGGGCCAGCAGAATAGGGAGCAGTTCAAGAAAAGCAATGTTACTCGTCAGCCCACACTCGTGCCACCATGACGGCCACTTTTGCGCCGACCAGTGATTACCGAATATGGCGCCAAAGCCTATACTCCCCGCCGAATCCGTCCACAGCCCCAACTCCTCGGAGGACACCGCCGGCTTGTTCCAGACAATCCGACCATTGAAATCCGCCAGGAATGCCAACCAAATGCGCATGTCCTGGCGAATCTCTGCCGAGAGCCTCGTGCGGTGGTGTCCCTCTTTAAGACCGACCATGGCTTGTGCAATCGAGCGGGAAAAAGGGCGGGCCATTGGCATAACTCTAAGGGCAAAATTCAACTGACCCACAGTTTGCGGCAATTGATGCAAGTTCACCTTGGTCTCCCGAATACATGTTTCGAGGGAGGCCCTGAATTTCAACACCTTTTCCTTGGGCAACCGGAAGCAACCATCTTCTGAATCGAGCTCTATTCCAAGAAACTCGAGCGAAGTCGATGGCCCCACAGTCTTACCTGGCGCCAATGGCACACCGAACTGATTCATCAGACTACAAAATTCTTTTAAGGCCTGTGCACATTCCGGATCCCCGGCCGCCCCCAGGAACAGAAAATCGTCAAGATAATGCATTACATGCTGAAACCCCGTCATTCTTGTGAAAACCCATTGCAGAAAAAATTGGCTCTTCGTTCCGTCTCGAGCTCACGTGCAGCGGGGAGGTGCAGCTTCAGAGCACAGGAACAAGAGGATGCTACTTTGGCTTGTCGCTCCTTTTATCCATCTTCGGGCGGGCGTAAACCCGCCTCCGCCCGCCTCCGAGGGCGTGGCTGGCGGCTTCGGTGTCTAGGACAACCCACTCTAGGGCGGGAAAAAGGCGCGTCCTGGCTACGCCGCTTCGGGCATACCAGCCGGGACTCGCCTCTCGCCCAAGATGGCTTCCCGGGGGGATCGGGGTACTCCACCATACGTTCGGGGGGACCGACTGGTCGCCCCTTTCCATTCTTCAATACACCTTGGCATATATATATCTATGTATATATATAGAGAGAGAGAGATAGATAGTTAGATAGATAGATAGATAGATAGATAGATAGATAGATAGATAGATAGATAGATAGATAGATAGATAGATAGATACACACATATATTCACTGAAAAAACCATAGGTTTCCCACCAGTTATAGTTACCTGGTAATTTTACTGACATAAAACCATTGAAATTCCCACGTTATAGTTAGTTGGACTCACTATAACTTGCGCGTGTAATGCACTGCTGATGACATCACATATTACATCACTCATGACATGGTCAGTGACATCACTCATGACATCACTGATGACACCATCCAGTGAATGTGTGTCTTTCTGAAAAATAAACATGTTTTATATATGTATATGTAAAGGTCGATGGAAGAATAAATGTTTCAATAAGTGTCTAAATGGATTTTTTTTTTTTAAATTGATTAGTTAACTAGCTTATTAAGTGTATCATAGTGAATACATATATTAGCGAGTATTGTTTAAATATTTAAATGTTTGTATCAGTGTTTCACTTTGTGTATAAGTGGCTGCATGGGTTGGTGAGTAGCTACATGTGTGTGTGTATATGGGTTATTAGATGGTTTTTTTAGTATCAGTATGAGTGTCTGTATGATTTGGTGGGGGTGTTACTTAGCACATAGATGCATCAATGACTGACTCACTGTTTGTGTTTTTGAAGACAGCATATGTGCCGGACTGTATGGGTGGATGAGTGTGTATATCTGTGTGTTAGTGAGTGAATGACTGTCTCACTAGTGTCTTTATGAGTAACTACATATGTTTTAATCTAGTATATGTGAGTATTGATGTATATAAGTGAGTATATGTGAGAGTGAGAGATTGAAAGAGTTCTTGTTTTAATAAGTATGTGTTTCTATAAGTGATTGTTTAAGAGAGTAAGTATGTGTAAGTTTCCTTAGAAGTAAGGTGGTAGTGTATGTATAGCTGTATATGCAAATAAATGGATGTTCAATAGTTTATTTGCATGTGTGAGTATGTGTGTGAGCAACTTTTGGAATACTGTTGGTGTGTTAACGGATGTATATGTGTATCTCTACATATGATGAGTAAGTGTATATATGAGTGACTATATAGAACTGTTGGTGAATGAGTGGATGTGTATATAAATGGTGGAATTACTGAATTGGTTGTTGTAACTGGTATAGGTATCTCCACTTTTTTGAAAATGTTAGTTTCTATTTTTGAATATGTGTTTCAAGGGTTACTTTACAGTGAAAGGAGGTCTGTCACTCTGTCACAAGGATGGTGTCATCAGTGATGTCATGAGTGATGTCACTGACCCTGTCATGAGTGATGTAATATGTGATGTCATCAGCAGTGCATTACACGCACAAGTTATAGTGAGTCCAACTAACTATAACGTGGGAATTTCAATGGTTTTATGTCAGTAAAATTTCCAGGTAACTATAACTGGTGTGAAACCTATGTTTTTTTTTTAGTGAATTTAATAGGTTTTTTAAATGCTAATTCCTAACTATAACTGGTGTGAAACCTATGGTTTTTTCAGTGAATTTCATAGGTTTTTTAAATGCTAATTCCTAACTATAAGTCTCACTTTATAAGTAAGACTGTTAACGCTCTAGTTGTTCTTTAGAACACTCTGGTACATTCTATCATTGGGCTATAGTTGGGCTACATATGGCTGATATTTGGGCTACATTTGTTTTTTTTGTCTCTGGTGGTCATTTTTGGGCTACATTGGGCTACATTGGGCTACATTTGGGGTCTAACATATATATATATAGCCCAATGTAGCACAATATATATTTTTTTTAAAGTTAATTTTCGTAAAAACCACTTGAGTATAGCAAAGGCACATCGGGCTACCAGACCCTACAATTTTTCCCATTTTAATTTTTTTTTTTTTTTAAATTTTTTATTTTTATTTGCCTTGGAGCGCTCCCGGTGAGCGCCCCGGAGAGCGTACTTGTTTGAAGCGCCCCGGTGCGCGAACCGGGAAGCGTCCCATTAGCGCCAATGTCGCGAACAAAAACATGATTGTGACGTATCGCGTAGCTGCGTCCGCGTGATATGCACGGCGTAAACGCACCAGGAAGCATTCGACGCGCTTACGCGATGCGCCCTGGGCGCGCCCCGGGGCGCGTAGCGTAAGCGCGTCGGGTCATGTGACCTGAAAATAACACTTTTGATTGGTTCACAACAGTTTTGTTTTCCAAATGATGAAAGACCCCACCTTTTTTCCTTATTTTCACTTTGTTGTTTGAGTGAAGAAGACTGTGAAAATGGCTTCAGTAGTAGCAGCTGCAGGTGCATCTAGACCACCACCACCTCCACCACCACCACAAAGACCACCACAAGACCACATTGGTGGCCATGAAGAAGAGGAGGACGAAGAGGAGTAGGAGGAGAGGCAATATCTGCCGGAGGACACTCCCCCATACAAACCCAAAGAACATTTTATTTGGGAGTTTTTCAAAATGCCAAAGGGTGCCAAAAAAGTAAATGCAGCAAAGGTGACTTGCCTCATCTGTGACCAAGAACTGTCAAGAGGGAACCCAAACAGGAAATATTTGTTTGGGAACCACACGATGATAAGGCACATGCAAACCATTACTCAAGAGCAGAAGTCAGGCAACTGAGCAAGAACCCTCCCCATCCTTCAACTTCAGGCACCTCCAACCAACCCACTCCATCGGGTGCAGAGGCTAGGGAGATGGTCCCTAATGTTCAAACTAAGTTTTCCAAATTTAAATTTGTTTGCATATATTGCAACAAAACTATATCTTATGGTGAGCAGAGCATCACTTTACTTAATCGAGCTGCAGACAACCATCACTGCAGCAAGCATTCTTAATTAAAATAAAACAAAGTTGAGAAATAAGGAAACTGGGCAGGGTAGAAACATTCTGAGCCTATAGTCTTGATCAGGGGGGTGGTACGTGGATCTTTAGGCTCAATTTTTATTTTTTTTAAATAAAAAATGGCGGGGTACTTGTGCAGTACTTGTACGCAGTGGAAAAGGTGAAAAAAAAGTAGAAGTCCGTTTTTTTCATTGGGTCCCGGGGGGCAAATTACGAGGGCAATTTTTCTGCATAATGGGGGCTTGTAAGGTGCCCCGAGCACTGGGGAACGGCACTCCTCTGGTTTTATTTTGAAGTATGCACGGGGTTTACGGTCCTACTCCCCTTAGTCTCGGTGAGCGGCACCCCTCAGGTGTTTTTAAAAAAAATATATGTTTTGAACTCTCTCTCTCTCTCTCTTCCCGTACATGTCCCAGGGAACACCACATTTCTGGGGCAGTGATATGTAAAATGACCTTCCAGCTCCGGGTACCTGCATTGTCTGGAGTTGTTTATTAATGTTGGGAGGGTGGGCTTGATAATACGTCCTTGTAAATACCCATAGAAGCCTATGTTCTGGTGTTAACATGGGCTTCTATGGGAAATAACAAGGCCGTATTATGAAGCTCATTAGCGCCGTTTTATCGGCAGTTTCCTGCCAATAAAATGGCGATCATTTTAACACCGGTCCTTGATAATATGCACCTAAGTTTACTGGTCATACGCGTATGTAAATACGTACAATTACAAGCAGGAGCTGCATGCTGATTGGCTGTCAATACTCCAAACCAGGAAGTGTTGGCAGCCATGTTGTTTGTCGGGAGAGCAGAGTCACAAGAAAACAGTAAAACAAAATTGAGAAATAAGGAAACGGGGCAGGGTAGAAACATTCTGAGCCTATAGGCTTGGTTAGGAGAAGGTGGATGGATATTTAGGCTCAATTTTTATTTAAAAAAAAATAAAAAATGGCGGGGCACTCGTGCAGTACATGTATGCGGTGGAAAAGGGGAAAAAAAAAGTAGAAGTCCGTTTTATTCATTAGGTTCCGGGGGGCAAATTGCGGAGGCAATTTTCTGCATACTGGGGGCTTGTAAGGTTCCCCGAGCACTGAGGAATGGCACCCCTCTGGATTTATTTTGAAGTATCGGGGGGGTTAAGGTCCTACTCCCCGCAGTCTCGGTGAGTGTCACCCCTCAGGTCTTTTTAAAAAATATATATGTTTTGAGCTCTCTCTCTCTTTCTCCCCGTACACGTCACTGTGAACGCCACATTTCTGGGGCATTAATATGTAAAATGACCTTCCAGCTCCGGGTACCTGCATTGTCTTGATACTATGCCCCTACAAGTTGTGGTAACTCTACAGTTTTACATGTGCAGTGTAACTCGTACATTCCAGTTCTGTTATAGTGCCGCGTTCAAGTGGTGTCTATATGGAAGTGCCTTCTGCGTTGCTCACGCCCGTTATGGCGACTTATTTCTAATGCATTCCTATGAAGGTTTGATAGATCTAGGCCTCTGTGCTTACCGTTGTATAAACCTTGCGGGTAAACATTTCCGGCAGTTGGTGTCACAACTTATTCTGAACAATTCTTCTACACGTCCAAGACAGCAGTGTCTACGTTTAAGAGAGAACAGAGAAATGATGTCACAGAGAGTGAGAGAGAGAAAGAGAGAGAAAACAACATTAAAATTGTGTCGCAGAGTCTGGAGTTGAGATTTTTTCTTGAATAGTCAGATGTAGATTTACTAGCTCCTTGTATCACTTTACCCATGTTAAAAGTGACTCAAAAGTGGCGTAATAAGGTTGTGGATCTGTTTGTCAGACTGTTGTAACCTATCTGTTGTCACTGCTCGGAGGTAATTATAGATTTTACAGAGAAGGTGCTGTACACTACGCACTCTGGGTCATAATATCAAGCCTGGGCGACAAAATTATCGCCATTTTATTGGCAGAAAAGTGTCGCTAAAGTGGCGATAATGGGTTTGATAATATGCTCTATGGAATTCCAATCGAAGCTCATGTTAGATGTCCTTCACATCTAACATGAGCTTCGATTGGAATTCAATAGATCATATTATCAAACCTATTACGGCCACTTTAGCGGCAGTTTGCTGCCCATAAAGTGGCGATAATGTTGTCACCAAGGCTTGATAATATGGCCCTCTCTCGTTTCACAAATAAAGCTAACACTACAGTTTTATGAGTGCAGTGTACCTGGTACATTTTACTTGTTATACTGCTGCGTTCAAGTGGTGTCTATTTGGAAGTGCCTACTGCGTTACTAACACCCGTTATGCCGAATTATTTCTAATGCATTCCTATGAAGGATTTGTAGATCTAGGCCTCTGTGCTTACCGTTGTATAAACCTTGCGGCCAAACACATACAGAAGTAGACTTCACAACTTCACTTCAACAATTCTTCTACACATCCAAGCAGAGAGCAGTGTCTAAGTTTAAGAGAGAAAAGGAAATGATGTCACAGAGAGTGAGAGAGAGAGAAAACATTAAAACTGTGTCGCAGAGTCTGGAGTTGAGATTTTTTCTTGAAAAGTCAGACGTAGATTTACTAGCTCCATGCATCACTTTACCCATGTTAAAAGTGACTCAAAGTGGCGTAATAAGGTTGTGGATCTGTTTGTCAGACTGTTGTAAGCTATCTGTTGTCACTGCTCGGAGGTAATTATAGATTTTAGAGAGAAGCTGCTGTACACTACGCACTCTGGGCCATAATATCAAGCCTGGGCGGCAAAATTATCCCCACTTTATCGGCAGGAAAGTGTCGCTAAAGTGGCGATAATGGGTTTGATAATATGTTCTATGGAATTCCAATTGAAGCTCATGTTAGATGTCCTTCACATGTAACATGAGCTTCGATTGGAATTCCATAGAGCATATTATTAAACCCATTATCGCCACTTTAGCGGCACTTTCCTGCCGATAAAGTGGCAATAATTTTGTTGCCCAGGCTTGATAATATGGCCCTCTATCGTTTCACAAATAAAGCTAACACTACAGTCTTACGAGTGCAGTGTACCTGGTATATTTCAGTTGTTATAGTGCCCCGTTCAAGTGGTGTCTATATGGAAGTGCCTACTGCATTACTGACACCCATTATGCCGACTTATTACTAATGCATTGCTATGAAGGCTTTGTTAACCATTCGACTTGAACTCTGCTTCTATACGTCAAAGTATATTCAATAAGTTGCAGAGAATTTCATTGCTGTTGCTCGATAGGCCGTGATTGCTTCTGAACGATGTTTGGTGAAGGAAACAAAAGGACATTTTGATTAGTCATCTTAAACTGAGTTGCGTAACTACTATATAAAGTGAATTTTAATGTGGGTTCTTAATTTTCCGTAGTTAAGACGGTTGCAGCTCCAGCAAACAATGGAAGATCAATAAGTTAATAGAGGCCTGGGACGGCCTCGTGACGCAAAAAAAAATACTATCATGGACGCACAATTAATATTAATAGAGGCCTAAGCACGTGGCGTAGTACAGAAATATGACACTGAAATGTATGCACGCACATTTTTAAAGATTAGCGGTGTATAGGACCTCGTGACTTATAAAGAAATATTTCAATTATGTAAGTACAATTTAAAACCATTGAGGGGTAGGAAAGCCATATGAAGGATAAAGAAATAGCATTATGCATATACAATTTACAGTGGAGGCTGATGTTGTGACGTCTTCTCTTACCTTTGCTTCTGTCGTCTTTTGTCGTGTCTTGAAAGGCTGCGGTTTCACTGAGTCTGGGGTGTTTTCAACTGTCTGTCTGTCACCGCAGCAGAGGCAGGCATAAGAGAGCGTGCTCACGTCAGTGCCAGCATTATATGGGAACCGCAGGGACTGACCAATCCAAGCCCAGGGCCGTCATTGGTAGCGTTTTCGCGGTCTGCAAGAATTATGGCCCTGGGGGACATGCCATTGGCTAATGTATTCGTTTCCAGGCTAAATGATAGCAAGCATACTAGGTGGTGGCATGTGGGTAGTGTGGGCGGGCGTGCACCGCGCATGTACAAGTATGAGTGTGTGCACTAACAATTAACAACAGAGAGAGATGGGGGCGGTGTTATAATGTATGCAGAGGCAGGCCCAGAATCGGATCTGCAATGAGTCAGCACTTCTAATCATTCTCCTTAGCACACCCTGAGCTCTGATTTGTCTCTGAGAGGGTGATCCCACCATAGTTTGTAGTGCTTATCATACTCAGCGTGTACCCGCGCATACGGTACGAATATGCTTTGACGTTACGCATCGCATTAAAGCTTCGGTGTGACGTCATGTACGGCGTTCTGTACGCGAAAGGCGGCAATCTTTCTACTTGATTTAAAATATATATGTATTTAATGTACATACTAAGGGCAGGCATTTGGGATAAGTATGATTTTTTTTAATACTTGTAATAATCATATATTACTTTAAAAAAGAATTACACAAATTGCGGTAGAACATCATGCGTACTCGTGTTGAAAGAGCTGCGCAAGCGCATCATAAGCATACGCAAAGCCATGTGACTTTAAAAGTAGAGATTTGATTGGTTCATAACTTTTCCTATTGCTACTATTGAAAGTTCCGTCCCATTATAATTATTCGACTTTGACTTTCTAAGAGGAAGCATTTGTTCTGAGAATCTTCTCAAATAGAAGGAAGATCACAATATTAAGAGCAATGGAGTCATCTTCCAGCAGTTCTTCAGATGGAGATTTCATTCCTGAAGAACGTCCAAAGAAGAGAAAAGAAGCTCTAATTTGGAAGATTTTCACTTTTCCAGAGGTCAAAAAAAGGTTAATGCTCCAAAAGTAACCTGTAAAATTTGATAAACAACTCTTTCAAGGGGTGATCCATGTAAAAAATACTCCTTTGGCACAGCAAATATGGTGGGACACGTGAATAAGTTGCACCCCAAGAACTTTGCTCGAGCTGCAAGATGGAGTTTGCGAGAGAACCCATCTGCTACTGCACCAAGCATATCAACTGCGGCAGCAGCATTTTCAGCAAGCAGTCCACACCCACATATTGATTTTGACTTTGCTAAAGTTAAAATTCTATGCATTTATTGCGATAAACTTTTGTGTTATGGGGAACAGTCTATAGACTTGATGAAACGCAGGATGCAGGATCATTGCTGTCCTCGACATTAGTTGTTCTTTTTTTCATTCTTTTGTTCCGCTTGGAATTTGTTTAGAAAACACAAAAAAGATACAAAATAAATAAAACAGTTCTTTTTAGAACTACCTTCACTGGTCAAAGAAAGAACTATATTTCTATGTTAGTGTGTAAAAGATTGTCAGAATGAATGTGTAGTTCATAAATGAATGAATGAATGAATATGTTACTAGTGTATGGAGAATGTGAAAGTGCAGAACTATAAGGAACTACTACAGCATAAATCTGTAAGGTGTTTATCTACAGTATACTGTAGTATGTCCGAAGCACTTGAATGTATCATATGTACATAAATATGTTACAAGTCTATGTTTCAATTTGCGCTTCTGGTGAAAGTGCCTGGGTGAATTTGTATGTGTTAGGGGCGGATTTACAATCCCCTTGTGCCTCTTTTACACAGCTGTTGCATCACGTTTGTGACACAGCGGTGGTGCAAATGATGTGCCATGGTGTGTGCTATTAACAATGTGACGCATCCGGAGGTTGTATTACATTGTAAAGGGCTGCGCCAGAAGAGGCTTTCTTGTGCAGAAGGGGGTGCAGAAAGGCCTCCTATAAGTGACTAGGTGAAATGTATAACATTTTATTCAGTGACTTTTGAGCTTATGCTGCGTCAAAACCTTGCACATGCTTGAAGCAGGTGTAAGGATTGATACAGCATTGTGAGCATAGGGCCCCAAGAGAATTGCTGGAGCTGTGTTATACTTGCAACCGACGTCAAGCAATCATTCATCCAAAAATTACTTTGCAATTTAGTTTTGTTATTATTTTATAATAAGAATATGAAATATAATCTAGAAATAAAATAAATATAAATATTTATATTAAAAATATAAGAAATTAGTATAAAAAGAAAGACATAATAAATAATACATTTATAAATTATCATTTACAAAACCTTTGAAATTCACTGAAAAAACCATAGGTTTCACACCAGTTATAGTTAGGAATTAGCATTTAAAAAAACCTATTAAATTCACTGAAAAAACCATAGGTTTCACACCAGTTATAGTTACCTGGAAATTTTACTGACATAAAACCATTGAAATTCCCACGTTATAGTTAGTTGGACTCACTATAACTTGCGCGCCTGCAATGCACTGCTGGTGATGTCACATATTACATCACTCATGACATGGTCAGTGACATCACTCATGACATCACTGATGACACCATCCTTGTGACAGAGTGACAGACCTCCTTTCAATGTAATGTAACCCTTACAACACATATTCAAAAATAGAAATTAACATTTTCAAAAAAATTGAGATACCCATACCAGTTACAACAAACAATTCAGTAATTCCACCATCTATATACACATCCACTCATTCACCAACAGTTCTATATAGTCACTCATACATATACTCACTCATCATATGTAGTGATACACCTATACATCCTGTTACACACTGACAGTCATCCAAAAGTTACTCACACACATACTCACACATGCAAATAAACTATTGAACATCCATTTATTTGCATATAGAACTATACACACACTACCACTTTACTTCTATGGAAATTTACACATACTTACTCTCTTAAACAATCACTTATAGAAACACATACTTATTTAAACAGGAACTCCTACAATCTCTCACTCTCACATATACTCACTTATATACATCAATACTCACATATAATAGATTAAAACATATGTAGTTACTGATAAAGACACTAGTGAGACAGTCATTCCCTCACTAACACACACATATACACACTCATCCACCCATACAGTCCTGCACATTTGCTGTCTTCAAAACACATACAAACAGTGAGTCAGTCACCAACCCATGCAGCCACTTATACACAAAGTGAAATACTGATACTTATATTTCAATATTTAAAAGTTACTCGCTAATATATGTATTCACTAAGATACACTTAATAAGGCAGTTAACAAATCATTTAAAAAAAAAAAAAAAACATCCATTTACACACTTATTTAACCATTTATTCTTCCATCGACCTTTACAAATACATATATAAAACAAATTTATTTTTCAGAAAGACACACATTCACTGGATGGTGTCATCAGTAATGTCATGAGGGATGTCACTGACCATGTCATGAGTGATGTAATATGTGACATCATCAGCAGTGCATTGCAGGCGCGCAAGTTATAGTGAGTCCAACTAACTATAACATGGGAATTTCAATGGTTTTATGTCAGTAAAATTTCCAGGTAACTATAACTGGTGTGAAACCAATGGTTTTTTCAGTGAATTTAATAGGTTTTTTTAATCCTAATTCCTAACTATAACTGGTGTGAAACCTATGGTTTTTTCAGTGAATATATATATATATATATATATATATATTCACGAGGCTTGTCACACCGTCGGCAGCAAGGAACTGCCTAGTTCTCCATGACAAAGAGTCGACCCGTAAAGTGCTGGTGCAAAGTGATTTATTTCAGTGAAGCTAGCGCTGCCGCCATGACGCGTTTCGCCTTCGAACATATATATATATTCCATATGACAGCACACCACAATTGAGGCACCACACACAGTCGTGGGGGTTACCTTCTTTATTGGAAAGGCAGCAGGGAAAACATCAGTGCCCATTCAGTAAAGTGTTCTTTTCCCAAACGCGTTTCTGGCTCTCATAGCCCTTGCTTACTGGGATATTGTTCGCAAAAGCAGCAACTGGTTCTTCCGCCGCACTAGCGGCCTTTTCAATGATGAGCTCTGCCCATATGTCCTTGTGACATCGCTGCTTTGGCTACTTTTTGGCTTGCAATCCTAAGGTAGGTAACTTGAGTGCGATGATGATATTCACTGCCACTATTTACCTTTCCACAATGGTCACGACGTTCTAATGCGCTCAGGGTCATCAGCACTTAGGATCTGCACTTCTGCAGCAGGGCGTCTCGCGACCTGGCATCGGCCGCTACATAATCCATATGACAGTACACCACAATTGAGGCGCCACACACAGTCTTGGGGGTTACCTTCTTTATTGGAAAGGCAGCAGGGAAAACATCAGCGCCCATTCGTGGGGGTGATGGAACAGATTTCATCTGCAGTCAGGCATTGTTTTATTTTTTGTGCTTCAGACCTACTGCATTTAAATTGCCACGCACATTTTGGTGCAAGTTAAAAACATGGCACATGAACAACATGAAAGTGAGGCCTATTCAGTCTGAAATGCTTTTGCTGAATTAACATGTGTTTTTGCAGTGTAGAGAAAAGTGGCCTTTTTAGCTTTGAAGAATAATAGAATGTGTTTCTCTCTTCCCAGCTCATCCCTTGCAGTCTAAATTCACTTTTTCTGTGTTAAGACACTTTGACTTGTTGCATGTTTTGATAAATATTTTCAGTTAATAACACCTCTTTTGTAATGTGTGTGAATTAATAATGCGCCAAACACTACACGGGGGGCTAAATGCTTTTTGCATGAAAAGCTATCTAAAACACTAAAGCATGTTGCTGTGTGTGTTGTATTAACTGTGTGCGCTATATTAACTGTGTGTGCTTTTATATTTTACACTAAAGCATAAAAATGCTATGTTGCACATTGCACATTTATTTTGCATGTTGTCATAAATAATAGAAAAGCTGCTTTACACTAATAGCTTGCTAGGTAAACATTTAGAAGGGGTATTAGTATGGAGTTGGGAAACATAATGGCCTGATTTACATGAAATTAATATTTTCTTTGTGTTTGTTTTATTTTTGGGCCTACCATTAAATGGCTGCCTGTGAATCCAGCTAGGCTATGACTTGCATTTTCAGAAAAGAGTGCATGCGCAGACTGTGGCAGCTTTCCTCAAACCACGAAGAAGTCAAGGACATCTTGAACTGTACATTCTTGTGTTTGTGCCAATGTACCAGTTTGATAAAGTATCCGTCCTGCTGCGCTGTGACAGGAAGGAAGGAAAACTATAGAAACATTTTCCCTAGCAATTGTTGCAAACTTATAAAATGTATTTATTATGTATGCTTCTTTTGTTAAAACTGGTATAGTCAGGATTTTAGAATGAGTCAGGAGAGTGAGACCTCATGCCATCATGACTGACCAATCACGTACAGGTTTTCCTGAAGATGCAACATTTTTGTGTAGACTGCCAAGAATTAGAGTATAAATAATGATCTCTCTGGAGGGGCTTTGGCTTCTAGGCTCATATGGCTTTTTGCTCATAGGGCTTTCTTAGCTCAGCTGGCTTCTTGCTCATTTTGGCTTAGGCTTTGCTTCATTCTATGGGTTAGGTACGAGATCGTCACGGGTGCAGCCTTAGGCGTCTGAGGAGAGTCAGGTGGGGGGGGGGGTTCCCTGGTGATTATTTTTCCAAAAGCCTGGCACGTCATATTTTGGCACTGCAGGCCACATTCCTTTGAGGTTCTGTGAAGAGTGGGCTGTCTCACTCCCTGCTTTCTCTTTCAGACACAGACAGATGCAGAAGAGCAGCAACAGATAGAAAGGCTTTTTAGATTTAGATGCTAAACTTTAAGTTTATGCTTTGACTAATTAATTAGGTCTAAAAAGATTTATTTGTCTTATGCATTTATTACTCTTTATGGGAGATTTTTGCCAACTATTTAAATATTGATTAGCTTTGCAAGACTATTTTTCTTAGAAACTCTTTGAGTTTTGACTGAAATTTTGCGCCACATTTTCTTTCCTATATGTAATGCTTATATGAAGACTGTAATGTGTTCTGTATTATTGCAATTTTTCCTGTTTTCCAAATTCTGTAACCTGATTGATATTTTACTATTGAATAAAGGGTCGAGAAAACGTAACTTTTGACTAGAAAATAAAACCCTTTAAAAATACTCATTTCTTTATTTGCTTGAATAATAATTGCATTTTTGACTGTTCATGATTATTTAAAATCTCCTGAAGGTAATACATGGTGCGAAGGGCCCAACACCTTTTTCAGCGGTAAATTAGAGGTACTTTTACATTGAGAAATTACTAGAAGAAATTACCGCTCTATCAGGGGTTACCTTCTTTATTGGAAAAGCAGCAGGGAAAACATCAGCACCCATTCAGTAAAGTGTTCTTTTCCCAAACGCGTTTCTGGCTCTCATAGCCCTTGTTCACAGGGATATTGTTTGCAAAAGCAGCAACTGGTTCTTCCACCGCAGTAGCGGCGTTTTCAATGATGAGCTCCACCCATATGGGCGTGTCCTCCCATTGCATTCTGGTCTTGGAAGTTCAATATTAGTCCTTGTGACATCGCTGCTTTGGCTACTTTTTGGCTTGCAATACTAAGGTAGGTAACTTGAGTGGGTTGATGATATTCATTGGGACAAACAAGATAATAGAAATGTGGCGCATGAACAACTGAATGACAAGACCTACGATGAGAAATTACAAACCAATCCAACTCCATATATGAAGAAAGTAGTGGTCAAAAAACTGAATATAGGGATCAAGAACTGATAGACCATGATGAATGGAAATATCTGACGCTCCAACATCCAATCCCAGCTACGAGGTACTTAACCCCCAAAGATCCACAAAAATTGCCCTAGACCACCAGGGCAACCAATAGTATTTGCAATGGGATCTTTACTGGAGCCAATGGCTAATTACATAGTTTTTTTCTCTTACTTTTTGTTTCCAAGCTAAGTTCATATATCAAGGACTCAAGCGACATGATGAGACACCTCAATGGCACTCCATGGCAAGTATCTTACTAATTAATAATGATGGACGTTGTGTCTTTGTACACAAACATAGACCATGAGATTGGAATTTCAGCCTGCAAATTCATTCTAAAAGAAAGAAACATCCACTTTACCCAACATAACAACATGTTGCAAGAAATGATCAGATTATGTCTCAAACAAAATATGTTTTATTTCAGAGCAGAACTCTTTCACCATAGGAAAGGCACCGCAATGGGCTTTTCTTTCAGCCCAAGCTTTGCCTGCCTTACAATGGGGTGGTGGGAGCAGAAATGGGCATGGCTATCGGACAATGATAAATTCCTGAATAAAATAGTCTTCTGGTTACGTTTCATAGATGACCTTCTCATCATTTTGGATGGGTCAGACAAAGAATTCAAGGAATATTTTACAATTCTCAATGAAACACCTGCGAATTTCAAGTTCGTATATGATACGGAAATCTATATCTCTGAAAATCAAATCCATACAACATTACACAGAAAAGTCACAGCTACAAACGCTACCCTACATGCAGGGAGTTTTCATTAACAAAGACTGTTCTAGAATATCCCCCATGGAGAATTCCTAAGATTAAGAAGAATCTGCTCCGGAAAGACCGAATGGATAAAAAACAGCGCGCAAACAGCAAAGAGATTTGAAAAAAGAGGATATCCGAAAACACAAATCAAAAAAGGTTGGGAAAAGGCAAATCAAGCAAACAGAAAAGACCTATTGAAGCTAAAACCAACAAATGAGGGAAAACATTAAAATCAGAACCTATGAGATTTATTACAAATTTCTCCAAAGAATCAAAACAAATTAGAGAAATTCTAAAAAGAAATTGAAAGATCTTACAATTAGACACTACAGTTGGCAAAATTATGGGAAATGCTCCAAACATCACATATAGACAAGCAACACATTTTAAAGATCGACTAACACATAAACATTTTCAAAAGAAGAAAAACAAATAATGGTTACAAAGCAAGGGTTTTCAAAAATGTTACAACTGCAAGGTCTGTCAGATCGCCAAAAGCACTCAAGAAATAAAAATGGTGCATGGAAAAATCTGGAATATACAGGATTTATTCACCTGCAAAAGCCAATATGTTGTTTATGTGAATGAATGTCTGTGCCTACTGAGATACACAGGCAGTACCATATGCAAACTGAAAAAACGCATACTTGATCATGTAAGAGCGACCGTATATAAAGACAGAAATAATGCTGTTGCTAAACATACGGAAACGCACCATTAAGGAGACTAGAAACTACGCAAATTTGATGGAATTGAAACTGTAAAAAAACAAGTAAGAAGCAGTGACAGGAAAAGAAAATTGCGACAAAAGAAATCCTGTCACATCTTAAATTTGGAAACTCTTACCCGTCATGGTCTGAATCAAAGTGAGGAAATCTATATACATTTATAAAGAAATTTGTGACAAAAATGCTCTATAGCTCAAGCCTCCTGAAGGCTCTCGTTAATCGTTTTAGTGCTACTAACTAAAATCAATTTTTAACTCTTTATAATGTTTAATTTTAATGTTAATTTTTGTCACACTCGTTCTGTATATAGTCACATCAGTTTGTAGCGTTAATGAGAATGCTGAGTTTATGAAACAACATTGGAATCTCTAAATGAACATTAAAGATTACTTTCCACTTGAGGAGCATAAGAGGATTCTAGTATGCATAATGAATTGGAGGAAGATGTCCACATGAGGCATAATAATGAAAGGTCCAAACATTATGTAAGGCGAATCTAGAATATCTGGAATGTTCGTATCAACTAGTATGACTAAAATACTAAGAATACTTATGATGTGAGAAAGAAGTTTTGGTTTAATTTTATAATTAATTCCAATTATTTTGTATAAATTCAAACTACCATAATGCCTATATAGGAGACACAGGAAATGATGCAATTCATGCCTAAAAAACATGTGTCTAGGAAAGGGGGCGTTACCATGATTTTGTTCTCTTTGCCTAAAGGAGTATTTTGTAACCTTGAAAATAAAGCACCCAAAAGGTTTTTGAAAATAGAAACCGGAGTTCGACCTGTTATTTCCTCTGGGAAGTGTGTGGTAATATAAATATATATATATATATATATATATATATATATATATATATATATATATATATATATATATATATATATATGTATGTATGTATGTATATATATATTATATATATATATATATATATATATATATATATATATATATATATAAATATATCAAGGGAGGATTTGTTAGTCTATAAAGACGAGTCCAAAAGAACACAGACACAGGATTCAATTGCTCAGACAGAGCCAGTGAGACTAATCCTTACTTTTTGCGGCCAGGAACAACAATTGCGGGAAATTATTCGTCTCAATTGGTATATAGTCAAGGAGGACCCCATCATAGGCAGCTTGTTCCCCAGATTTCCCTCAATCACACATAGGAAATCAGTATACATGGCAAAATTTTTGGTGAAAAACAGTCCAGAACACAAGGAGGAGGCAGGGTGGCTTATGGCAAGGAAGGTTTTTTTTCAAATGTTCTAACTGCAAGGCGTGTGTTTATGGAAGTAACAGAACTACATATTTAACTGCATTTAGTGACATACTACAAAAGATAAAGTCATCTTAATTGTAAAAGTGAATTTGTGGTGTATGTTTTAGAGTGTAGCTGCAACTTGGCATATATTGGTAGCACAAAGTTAGCAGCACTCAAAAGGGTCCTACAGCATATTAGGGCAATTACCAATAATGACTCTATTTACCCGGTAGTGCGTCACTTCCAGGAGCACCACAATGGGATTTTGAAACATTTACAATACTATGTCATTGATACTGTTCCCATACAAAGGAGAGGAGGGGGTAGGGAAGGAAAAGCTCAGATGTTTAGAAACGCGCTACATCCTCCAGCTCGATACTAAGCAACCGGGAGGACTTAACATGAGTGAGGATTTGTATACATATCTTGAATAGAGGTTTTTCCCATCCACAGCCAATGAAAGAATCCAATACCTTGTTTTTACATGATAGGTGAAAAGCCTTCTCTCGATATAAAAAATGTTCTTTCTTGATTGAATGCGAATTAGGAAACTACTGAAACAGGGTCTTGTACATTATAGTCTTTACATTTTTTTCTTTATTCTTAGCAAGGTTGTAAATATGACTTTTGATAAAGTGGATGTTTGGTTTTTCCATCTCAGGTATTTTTAGGATTTTTTAAGGTGGACGAATGAATTATAATTATAGAATTATATATGTGTTCATTTATTTATTTTTTAATTATTTACATATTTAAGAAAATATATTTATAATTGTGGGAATCATTTGTCTCAATACCTTTACCTGTTATAAACCTCTCAGTGGGCTGATACCCCACAAGATTAATTCCATTTTTTGCACATGCTGTTGTTTGCACACATTCTTTTGCCACAATAGTCGAATGAATGAGGATAACATCATAATCGAACTATTGTAGGCAATGTTAGAAACTTTGTTATTCATAAAACAATTTTTTGCACTCTATTTATTTCATAAGACACAGACTGGTGAACTTAGGAATGCACTTTAATATCTTATTTTACACATTTCTTTTTAGGGTTTTATCGTTGGTTTGCCTCCTTTTTTAATTATTACATATGTGCCGGGTTGTGGTAAAGATATACGTATGGAAAACTTTGCATTTGACCAATTAATTCAAACTTGTTATCATAAGGATAATACAATTTATGTGTAATTCATAATGAAATTATATAATTTTTTAATTGTATTCACATAAATTATTGTCGAATAAGAATGTATTTAAACATGATACTAGTACATGCGTTAAGGCAATACATGTCTTAGTATGTTTTCCATGTTCATTATGAAATCAGTGCACTGTCACTTTAAATGGAGTCAGCACACAGCAATGTTGTCATGTGATCAAGGCAAGGATTTGCCGAAACGTGTCATGGCGGCTGGTGGTGTGTTAGAATAAAATAGAATTGCACTATACCTGGGTCGATGCTCGTTTTCTTCTGGAGAAGGAGCAGTGAGAACGAGGATTGTGTTATATATATATATATATATGATCTCGACCTGTCTAAAAAATAACTTTTTTATCTTCAACGATGAGTTATTCCATCAAACTTGTGGTACTGCCATGGGCACCTGCTTCGCCCCCAGCTATGCAAATTTGCATATGGGCTGGTGGGAGGAGCAGGTGGTCCGGAAGCAGTACCAAGAGTAATGGGAACATAATATCTTACATTGGAGTCGTTATATTGATGACTATTTTATTGTTTGGAAAGGTACAACTCCAATGTTTAATGCTTTTATCTCTAAGTTACAAAGGAATGACTTAAATCTTAAATTCACCAGCATGGTCAGTGCAGAGTCCGTTAATTTCTTGGACTTGACTATTTATATCAAAGACTGTAAAGTACATACTAAGCTCTACAGAAAGGAGACGGCTGGAAACACATTGCTTCACACCAGTAGTTTCCATCCAACAAATCTGGTGAACAGTATACCATACGGAGAGTGTTTAAGAGTCCTACATAATTGCAGTGAACCTGAAATGAAGGATAAGTAAATGATGAAACTCAAAAGCCGTTTCAGACAGAGAGGCTACAGTGAAAAATGCCTAATTACATCAATGGAGAAGGTGAATAAGCAAAATAGGGGAGAAGTCCTCTTTAAGATAAAAGATAAGAAGAAGAATGGTAATGAGTGTAGGTTAATCACAGATTATAATAAACTTCATGGCCCGTTAGAAAAATCATGACGAAACATTGGCATGTGATTAGAAATGATCCTATATTAGGAGCAATAGTCCCAATAAGACCATTGATTACTTTTCGCAGGGCAAGGTCATTTAAACAGATGTTAGTAAGTAACACTGTGACTAAAAAGAAAAATATGTCCAGTGCTTCGTGGCTGACAAGAAAGGATGGCTTCATAAGATGTACAAAGTGTAAGGCGTGTGAACATGGGAAAAATGTTTCGACCTACCAACCTGGGTTATCAAACAGGGTTAAGAAGATCAAGGGTCAGTACGATTGCAAAATGGAGTTTGCTGTTTATGTTCTAAGATGTGAATGTAATTTTCAGTACGTTGGTAGCACCATTTTACCCGTACATAAACGGATATTGCAACATCTTAGAGCAATTCAAAATGGAGATAGGTCGTACCCAATGGCACGCCACTTCGAAAGGTTCCATAACAAGGATGTTCGAGGTTTGGTGTACTTCTTGATTGATGCCATCCCCCCAAGTATGAGAGGCGGAGATAGGACAAAAAAGATTACGGAAGCTAGAATCCTGGTACACTGTTGAATTAAACTCTAAAAGCCCTGCTGGTCTTAATATGGAACAGGACTTATATACTCATTTATAAGTAAGAAGTAACAGGTATTGAGCAATTGTAAATATTGATAACTGTAAGGTAGACTTGTAATTTTAGACTGCTGCTTCGAATTTCTTTCTTTTTTTTTAGGGTTTTGGCACTGTTAATTTTATTCATTTTTTTATTGTTTTGTTTATAATGTAAAATACCACATTTAGTGATGAACTAATATTAGTGATTGCCCACTTGGGCTTTATTTCGCGTGCAGGAACATTTGCAACAGAAGGGCTATGTACCGTTTTGTATCTTTGCCCACTAGGGCTAAATGTATGCATTTATTTGACTACATGCATTCGACAATTTTAGTAGAGTCAATAATTGAATTATTATATTCCCTGGGTCTAGTTAAAGGAATTTTTTTAAGTGTATTTTGGGATATATGAATTTGATCCAGGCGCTTTTTAATTTTTATGCATTACGCGATGTCAATATTTATTTGCGGATATGCTAAGTATGTCAATATTTCATGAGTTAATTCTTGCTTACTCTTGTTGGTTATTAAGCCCGCTTTGATAAATAGTGACTGCACAAACTCTACATATGCTTGTAAAAGAACTACAAGTCTGTTGTTTAGTTTTATCACTTTGCGGTTTCACGTGATTGGGTCACATGGGGAGAGTTTAAAAAGCGCTTTGTAAATGGAAAACTTTATTCGTGAAGAAGCCTGCTGGGACAGGCGAAACGCTTTGAAGAGCGACATTAAACTTTGAAAATACTTCACCACATGGCGTCGTTTTCCCTCATGGTATGTGAGGTTGATGTTGGAGATTGTGACCGTGTCTTGCTTGGGTGACTGGCAACAACAACGCGCCATCTGTTTTGGTGGTGGCAGCTGTAACGCAAGCAACAGGAGTTGATATATATATATATATATATATATATATATATAGTCTGGTGTCTTGAAGCATCAATAAAGTGCAAACATTCAATGCAAAAGGTACAAAAACCGTATAGCTTGAATAGCAAAAAAACACAACTTTAAATCTGGCCAAAGCAATGGCCCTTTTGTAATCAGGATTTATCTCCGTAATGGGGATTTCCATGAAATAAGAAGGTGAGCCAACATTTTTATGTTATTAACTGTTTCAATAACTTCTAGCAGAAGCCTGTGCCAGTGTGAAAGTGTGTCCTTGATATCACTTATTACTCTTCCTAAATGTAATGCTATAATGTTATTTAATTTAAAGTTGACATGGGTATCCAGATTGAGTTTATAACTAGATCGTTAATCAAGTTCATTTATCAATTGTTTTGCACTGGAAAGGACTGATCTGAGAATATAAACTGCATATTGGGTGATCTTCCTTCAACAGCTATTACAATAAAACCTGATCTTAATCTATTGCTTAGTACTTTCCAAAGAAAGCTTGATATAAAGATCCAACAGTGCATGAGAAAGTAGTCACCCCTTGTTTGGTCCCTTCTTCTACCTGCTGATTATTTATAGGTTCTTCATATTCATGGGGTATGTGAGAGTAGGAGCCCAGCTGAGCAGAGGTGTCTGATAGGCTTCTGGAACTTTATGCAGTTGTTGAGGTACCTGGGGCAAAAATAGTGCAAGGAATTGTATGTGTGCTTGGGGAGAGTGGAGAGTGCTCGTTTGTAAATTTAGAGCCAGTGGAGCACTTTGAGATGCAGGGTGTAATGACTGAGGGATGGGAGGTTGAGTGTGAGCCTGGCCGCTGAGTCTAGAGCCTCCTGTTCAGTTGAGCATTGATTCCAGCTTAGAATGCATTGGCATAGCCCAATTGCTGGTGATGTGTGCTAGGGTGACGATTCTGCAGGTGTTGGTTTGGAGCCAGTTGAAGATCTTCTTGAGTGTGTGCAAGCAGGAAATGGAGACTGCTTTCACTTGGCTGGTCATGATGAGTTGGTTGTTGATTACTGTTCTGAGGTTCTTTACATGGTTTGCGGGAGGAGTGTGTGTTCAAGTTCTGCAGGCCAAAAGGTAGAGTCCCAGAGTGACGTGTTTTTGTTGAAGATTGATAATTCCTTCTGTCTATGTAGAGCTTAGGGAAATTTGTTTTGTGGCGACTCTGGTCATGCAGGTAAAGATACTGGTCCAGGTGTTTGAAATTTAGTGGGAAAATGAGAGTATGAGTTGAGTGGTTTCAGGGCAGGATATGATGTTGATTCTGTGGGCGTTGATGATGCTGGTGAGTGGGATCAGGTAGGCGTTGAACAGAGTGGGTCTGAGTGAGGATCTCTGTGGAACGCTGCAGATGAGGTTGATGGCATTCGAGGTGTAAAAGGCCTCGTGGGCCTACTGGGTGTACACTGCCAGGAAAAATTAAGTCCAGACTTGAATGCCCGCTTAATGTAGTGATTGGGTAGGAAAGGAGTGGGAGATGGTGTTGAAGACAGCAGAAAGGGCGAGTAGGAGGAAAGTTGCAGTCACTTCGGTCTATGATTCATGATCATCCAAGGCAGCGATGAGGGCCATCTCTGTACCATGGTTGGGCCTAAATCTGGATTGAATGGTGCGGAGGAGAGATTGTCAGTGATTTGGATGGCTAGGTGTTTGTTTATCCTCTTTTCCGTGACTTTTGTCAGGGAGGGTAGCCGGGAGCTAAGCCTGTAGGTGCCTAAATTCTTTGAGTCCGTTTGAGTCATTTAGGATCGGGTGAGGGCTGAACTGATGGGTTCCAGCCCTCTGATAAAGACATGGTGAGTGCAGGACTCCAAGAGTGCTCAAGAGTGTACCTACTGCATTATCATTGCAATTTCTTGAGTAGTGATGGTGGACCAAGTGGCCAGGATAGTCCTTGGTTGTTGGTAGAGAAGTGCAGGAGGGCTGTGACGGAGGAAGTGTCCAGTTAGGGATCAAAGATTTTGTAGATGCTTGTGATCTTGTGGCTGAAGAATAGGGGCAGCTGAGTACAGAGGCCATGAGAGAGGACTTCGCTGGTGAAGCTTGCTGCCGGAGAAGTGGAGTCTTTAACTGTGACAAGGATTTCCTTGGCAATGTTGGTGCTTTTTCTGATGAGGTTGGTGATTGTGGAATGTTTGATTGTTCTGATATGCTGCTAATAGTGCCTGAGGGTGGATTTGCAGGTGCTCTTGTCAGCGTCATTCTGACCTTGTCTTCATCTGCAATCATGTTGCCTGCAGTGGTGTTTGGTGGGCCTGAACTCCATCATGAACCACGTTGCTTGCGGCCTAGGCCTTGTGACTTTGTTGGCTTTGAGATGAGCCAGGGCATCTGTGCAGGTGGTGATCCAGGTGTTGAAGTTGGATATGGATTTCTGAAAGTTGTTGTTGTGTTGAGGCAGGTGGTGTAGGAGTTTAGAAGACCAGAATGGTTCTGACATTGTGTTTCAGTCCTGTTGTGAAGAATTAGTGATAGTGTTTCTGAAGTGGTTTCTGATTTGGTGTGGGATGGGCGTGCTGAAGTCAATGAGGGTATGGTCAGACTAGGTGATCAGTCTGGGCTTCGCTACTGTGATGTTGCTGGAACTGGTGGAGATAGAGGTACAGTTGTTGTCTGATGGTGCGTGTTGGGCACTCTGTTGGCTGGACGAAGCCAGGGTTGGGCATTTTCTTGAGGAGGTTGATTGTGTTGGGCTCAATGAGGTCCTATAGTTGGTAGTTGAGGTTGCCGAAGAGAATGAAGGCTCTGGAGTTTATGAATAGGGGGTGGCGAAGTCCACAGTGGTGTTGACAAAAATTGACAGTGATGAGGAGTTTGAAGGTCAAGTGCTCCCTGTCGCTTGTGGTGCTTCCTGTAGAGGTGCAACATTTAATGGTCTCTTAAGGTAACAGTGACCACCTCTAGGCCTGTTTGTCCTGTCCTGTCTTGTGATCTTGTATCCAGAGTGGGATTGCCATGGCGATGAGGAGGGCTGACAAGTTTGTCTGCCAGATTTAGGTCAGGAAAAGCTGTCGGAGTCTGGTGAATATTCATGCAGACACCTTCTGAAATATGTTTCCTTTTTCAAAGAATTAATAATGTAGCAAAAGCATTAAATCGATAACTGAGCAGTAAAAGCCTCAGCGACAGAATTGCAGACATCTTCTGCCTTCACTATTGCCCACTGTTTTATCAACAATATATTTAAGAAAAAAACACAGAATCTAAACATTCTGGGGCAGATTAACAAGGACTGGCTCATCCCTGCATATCAGCAGGGATGCGCCAGGTAAGATGCGTCAGCGAAACAGATGCATGCCGCATCTGATGGCGTAAGGGCGGCGCATTGCTGGAGTCGTGTCGCAAGCGTGACGCAATTCCAGCAATGCTCAGGGGCTGCCCGTACCTAACATGCTGCGTCATGCCTTATGCCTGCTTCAAGCAGGTGCAGGGATTTGACGCAGCGGTGTGGGAAAAGTGACTCACTGTGTCACTTTTATGAGGCTTTTTTCGATGGAACGGCCACCCTGCATACATTAAACCTGACGCAGGTTTAATGTGGTGCAGGGCTTTACAACGTGATGCATCTCCCGAGATGTGCCACGTTGTAAATAAGGTGTAACATGGAGCATGGTTTACGTCACCGCTGCGTCACAGAAGTGAAATAACAGTGGCGTAAATGTGTCGCAATGGGCTTGTAAATCTGCTCCTCTAATTCCAATCAGTGCCAGTTATTAGCTGCACTTTGAAGACAACAGCGTTTTAATACTAAGTACCTGAAATTAAACGTGTTATAAAAAATCCTTTATGGGTAACGTGTAATATATTCTTCTATTGCCATTTCAGGGGTCTGGTAACAAGTACTAAGCTCTCAGCCTCAGCTTTGTGGTTATTCATGTCACCATAACCCCTGGAGGGCAATTCTGGACCATATTGGACAGGTGGCCATTATATATCCTCAATGTGTGTTTGTGATTGTAAGTATGCATGTATATAAATATTTCTGTAACATACTAAATACACTTATTTTGACCGAGACAGGAAAAAATACAGTGGAGGAAGAAATGTGGATCAGACTAAACACCTCATAGTGGATGTGGAAATCTGTCATGTTGGGAATGTGTTTTCTCTCCACACCTGATACTATCTGTCGACTGAGGGAGTTAACTAGCTGTGATCATTTATTTCTTCAACACATTTATAATATGCAACAGGCTTCACTGTCACACCTACGCGCTCATGGGAGCAAAAAACAACAAGGAGGGGCATCACTTAAGGACAGTAAATGAAAACAGCAACAAATTAACATAATAGGGACGCCATATAGGAATTACCGTTATCGGCTCAGTTTGCCTGACGCAAAGACTCAGGTTGTCTGGGGAACAGAGGCACTGTGGGGGGTTCTGCCGTCCTCTACCAAAGCCAATTTCGGGAATAAAGGGGTGAAGTCAGAGATCCAACATCCAGGTGCAAAGTGCTGTGAGTACTCACACCTAAAATGCTATGCTCCTCACCAAGTCTACTGACCAAATTACACGTGGCCCTCATTTCACGTCAGTCATTAATCCCAGTGGGGCCAGTGAACAGAGCGACACCCGCCATCAGGAGTACAGGTCTCTTGGGAACAACCCAAGTCCAGTCTCTTGCCCCTGACATTTTGACTGCTGAACTAAAGAGCAGTTGTAATACCTGGCAAAATATGCAGCAACAGAAGCAGAAATATGGATGCCCAAACAGAATTAAAAAAAAGCCATGGGGTAACTCCATTCCCCATTTCCAGGTACCAACGTGTGTAGTATTTGTAATTCTAGGGCAGGAAGTTACGCTGTCCCTTTTCCTTCTCACCCACAATTGGACCCTAAGGGCCTCATTTATGAGGCTGTGCGTCACTTTTACGCCGCCGGTGCGTCACTCTTTGTGACGCACCAGTGGCGTAAAAAATGCACCTTGTTGCACCATATTTACAAAGTGACGCATCTAGGTAGATGCGTCAATTTGTAAACCCCTGCGCCACACTATACCTGCCAGGTATAATGAATGCTAGGGGGGCGTTTTCACGCAAGAAAGGGTCATAGAAGTGACGCAGTGAAATCTATAAGATTTCACTGCGCCATTTCTTGGCCGTTAATGCGTCAAAATCTTACGCCTGCTTCATGGCAGGCATAAGACTGACGTAGGCACTAACAACATGGGACTTGCCCATGTGAAAGTGCGCATTGCTGGAGTTGCGCCACTTTTGTGACACACTCCTGCAATGCGTCACTTTTGCGCATACAGATACGTCAGAAATACTGACGTATCTGTAACTCCTTGCGCCATGATGCATCATATTATAAATATGACGCATCAATCATGATGCAAGGAGTGCGCTCTAAGAAGTGACGCATCGCTGCTTTCACGCAGCGGTGCGTCATTTCTCATAAATGAGGCCCTAAGTCTGTATCGCTACTCGCATTGACATACATCACTTTATCTTGATGCAAATAAAACCCATCTGCAAAAATAACTTATTGACAGTTCGTTGGAGAGTATAAAGCTTCTGTTAAAAGGACTACAGATGATCTAAATTAATTATGGATTAGGGAACTGAGTGTGTGCTGATATATTACCAACAGTTTTCTAAAATGTAGCACTTTTTTTTTAATGGACCAGTGTAGGGCATTGTTAGAATGGGATTTCTGGTTGGCTAAGGCTTGCACCAAAGCCAGACAGAAACCACCACTCTAGTCAGGGCAACTGAGTTACACGCTGAAGATAACCCATGCTCGCTCCCTTGGTAGCTTGGCACTAGCAGTCAGGCTTATCCCAGCGCAATGTGTAAAGCATTTGCGCAACACACACACACAGCAGCAACAAACTATGCACACCACAAAAGAAACTCCCACAAGGTTATATAAAAATAGCCTTTGTATTCTCATAACACATTAGAATAGTAATCACATAATATACATCGTGCAACCTGGCACTAGGTCATATTTACAAGGGATTATTTACACCTGGCATGGCCCACTGGACCACTGTCAGAACCGGTGAGTAGCCTTTACAACGGGGGCATTACCATGCGCTGCCATTACTACGCTACTTTTACAATGCAAGTCGTTACAACGACTTGCGCTGGAGGGCGCTGTAGGATAGGGAATTTTTAAATTTTCTATTCCAACACCTTCCCTAATGTAAGTAAAGTGGGCTGGAGTTGGAATAGAAAATTAAAATATTCCACTATCCAGCGCTTACAGCGCAAGTCGTTGTAATGACTTGCATTGTAAAAAAAGCGTTGTAATGGCACGCGTGGTAATAGCCCGCGTTGTGGTGACATATCACCGTCAGAACCATCACAAAGTGAACTCAGTACAAGTAAGACATATCATAAACATACAACCAGTAATCACTGGTAACCACTGTACTCAGCATCATCCTGTAACATAAACCACATTATGCACAGTATCACGTTAGGTGCCAAACACATTGTATGCCAACCTCATCAGTCTAACCTCTTAGATACTAACCTCCTAAGCATCACACACATTAGGGGGAATACTCACAGTAGGAAATAATTTCACCTGCATAAACAAATTATGCACATAATCTCATCCCCAAACGTATTTAGAGGCATGTATCATTGCAGAGCATCACATTTCCTAATATCACATAGATCACGGACCCACTGCCATGTCATTCCCAGACCGGAATCAAGCATCCAAGGACCGGTTTCTGGCTATCAGCCTTCATCAGCCTGGATAGCTTGACTCCAGTGGTGTGGAGAGCCTGGGACTCACGTCTGAGTATACCCAGCACACTCGGGGTGAAAATTGCAAAAAACACAGTTGATGGACAGAATGTAGAACAATGTCATACATTCACCCCAGTACAAGGATCTGGGCCTAAATCCATCGTTTTTTTGCACTCCACACCACCCTGGGTTAGACACTGGCTATATGCAAATCAGCTCTGACCCTGTGCCTCATGGGAACAGTCCAGTCCGAACTACCAAGCCATGTCTTTCCCAGACCAGAATCAAGCATCCAAGGACCGGTTTCTGGCTATCAGCCTTCATCATCCTGGATAGCTTGACTCCAGTGGTGTGGAGAGCCTGGGACTCACGTCTGGGTATACCCAGCACCATCGGGGTGAAAATTGCAAAAAACACAGTTGATGGACAGAATGTAGAACATTGTCATACATTCACCCCAGTACAAAGATCTAGGCCTAAATGCATCGTTTTTTTGCACTCCACACCACCCTGGGTTAGACACTGGCTATATGCAAATCAGCTCTGACCCTGTGCCTCATGGGAACAGTCCAGTCCGAACTACCAAGCCATGTCTTTCTCAGACCGGAATCAAGCATCCAAAGACTGGTTTCAGGCTATCAGCCTTCATCAGCCTGGATAACTTGACTCCAGTGGTGTGGAGAGCCTGGGACTCACATCTGAGTATACCCAGCACACTCGGGTGAAAATTGCAAAAAACACAGTTGATGGACAGAATGTAGAACAATGTCATACATTCACTCCAGTACAAGGATCTGGGCCTAAATCCATCGTTTTTTTGCACTCCACACCACCCTGGGTTAGACACTGGCTATATGCAAATCAGCTCAGACCCTGTGCCTCATGGGAACAGTCCAGTCCGAACTTCCAAGCCATGTCTTTCCCAGACCGGAATCAAGCATCCAAGGACCGGTTTCTGGCTATCAGCCTTCATCAGCCTGGATAGCTTGACTCCAGTGGTGTGGAGAGCCTGGGACTCACGTCTGAGTATACCCAGCACACTCGGGGTGAAAATTGCAAAAAACACAGTTGATGGACAGAATGTAGAACAATGTCATACATTCACCCCAGTACAAGGATCTGGGCCTAAATCCATCGTTTTTTTGCACACCACACCACCCTGGGTTAGACACTGGCTATATGCAAATCAGCTCTGACCCTGTGCCTCATGGGAACAGTCCAGTCCGAACTACCAAGCCATGTCTTTCCCAGACCGGAATCAAGCATCCAAGGACCGGTTTCTGGCTATCAGCCTTCATCAGCCTGGATAGCTAGACTCCAGTGGTGTGGAGAGCCTGGGACTCACGTCTGAGTATACCCAGCACACTCGGGGTGAAAATTGCAAAAAACACAGTTGATGGACAGAATGTAGAACAATGTCATACATTCACCCCAGTACAAGGATCTGGGCCTAAATCCATCGTTTTTTGCACTCCACGCCACCCTGGGTTAGACACTGGCTATATACAAATCAGCTCTGACCCTGTGCCTCATGGGAACAGTCCAGTCCAAACTACCAAGCCATGTCTTTCTCAGACCAGAATCAAGCATCCAAGGACCGGTTTCTGGCTATCAGCCTTCATCAGCCTGGATAGCTTGACTCCAGTGGTGTGGAGAGCCTGGGACTCACGCCTGAGTATACCCAGCACACTCGGGGTGAAAATTGCAAAAAACACAGTTGATGGACAGAATGTAGAACAATGTCATGCATTCACCCCAGTACAAGGATCTGGGCCTAAATCCATCGTTTTTTGGCACTCCGCACCACCCTGGGTTAGACAGTGGCTATATGCAAATCAGCTCTGACCCTGTGCCTCATGGGAACAGTCTAGCCCGAACTACCAAGCCATGTCTTTCCCAGACCGGAATCAAGCATCCAAGGGCCGGTTTCTGGCTATCAGCCTTCATCAGCCTGGATAGCTTGACTCCAGTGGTGTGGAGAGCCTGGGACTCACGTCTGAGTATACCCAGCACACTCGGGGTGAAAATTGCAAAAACACAGTTGATGGACAGAATGTAGAACAATGTCATACATTCACCCCAGTACAAGGATCTGGGCCTAAATCCATCGTTTTTTTGCACTCCACACCACCCTGGGTTAGACACTGGCTACATGCAAATCAGCTCTGACCCTGTGCCTCATGGGAACAGTCCAGTCCGAACTACCAAGCCATGTCTTTCCCAGACCGGAATCAAGCATCCAAGGACCGTTTTTTGGCTATCAGCCTTCATCAGCCTGGATAGCTTGACTCCAGTGGTGTGGAGAGCCTGGGACTCACGTCTGAGTATACCCAGCACACTCGGGGTGAAAATTGCAAAAAACACAGTTGATGGACAGAATGTAGAACAATGTCATACATTCACCCCAGTACAAGGATCTGGGCCTAAATCCATCGTTTCTTTGCACTCCACACCACTGTGGGTTAGACACTGGCTATATGCAAATCAGCTCTGACCCTGTGCCTCATTGGAACAGTCCAGTCCGAACTACCAAGCCATGTCTTTCCAAGACCGGAATCAAGCATCCATGGACCGGTTTCTGGCTATCAGCCTTCATCAGCCTGGATAGCTTCACTCCAGTGGTGTGGAGAGGCTGGGACTCACGTCTGAGTATACCCAGCACACTCGGGGTGAAAATTGCAAAAAACACAGTTGATGGACAAAATGTAGAACAATGTCATACATTCACCCCAGTACAGGATCTGGGCCTAAATCCATCGTTGTTTTGCACTCCACACCACCCTGGGTTAGACACTGGCTATATGCAAATCAGCTCTGACCCTGTGCCTCATGGGAACAGTCCAGCCCGAACTACCAAGCCATGTCTTTCCCAGACCGGAATCAAGAATTCAAGGACCGGTTTCTGGCTATCAGCCTTCATCAGCCTGGATAGCTTGACTCCAGTGGTGTGGAGAGCCTGGGACTCACGTCTGAGTATACCCAGCACACTCGGGTGAAAATTGCAAAAAACACAGTTGATGGACAGAATGTAGAACAATGTCATACATTCACCCCAGTACAAGGATCTGGGCCTAAATCCATCGTTTTTTTGCACTCCACACCACCCTGGTTTAGACACTGGCTACATGCAAATCAGCTCTAACCCTGTACCTCATGGGAACAGTCCAGTCGGAACTACCAAGCCATGTCTTTCCCAGACCGGAATCAAGCATCCAAGGACCGGTTTCTGGCTATCAGCCTTCATCAGCCTGGATAGCTTGACTCCAGTGGTGTGGAGAGCCATGGGACTCACGTCTGAGTATACCCAGCACACTCGGGGTGAAAATTGCAAAAAACACAGTTGATGGACAGAATGTAGAACAATGTCATACATTCACCCCAGTACAAGGATCTGGGCCTAAATCCATTGTTTTTTTGCACTCCACACCACCCTGGGTTAGACACTGGCTATATGCATATCAGCTCTGACCCTGTGCCTCATGGGAACAGTCCAGTCTGAACTACCAAGCCATGTTTTTCCCAGACCGGAATCAAGCATCCAAGGACCGGTTTCTGGCTATCAGCCTTCATCAGCCTGGATAGCTTGACTCCAGTGGTGTGGAGAGCCTGGGACTCACGTCTGAGTATACCCAGCACACTCAGGGTGAAAATTGCAAAAAACACAGTTGATGGACAGAATGTAGAACAATGTCATACATTCACCCCAGTACAAGGATCTGGGCCTAAATCCATCGTTTTTTTGCACTCCACACCACCCTGGGTTAGACACTGGCTATATGCAAATCAGCTCTGACCCTGTGCCTCATGGGAACAGTCCAGTCCGAACTACCCAGCCATGTCTATCCCAGACTGGAATCCAGCATCCAAGGACCGGTTTCTGGCTATCAGCCTTAATCAGCCTGGATAGCTTGACTCCAGTGGTGTGGAGAGCCTGGGACTCACGTCTGAGTATACCCATCACACTTGGGGTGAAAACTGCAAAAACACAGTTGATGGACAGAATGTAGAACACTGTCATACATTCACCCCAGTACAAGGATCTGGGCCTAAATCCATTGTTTGTTTGCACTCCACACCACCCTGGGTTAGACACTGGCTATATGCAAATCAGCTCTGACCCTGTGCCTCATGGGAACAGTCCAGTCCGAACTACCAAGCCATGTCTTTCCCAGACCGGAATCAAGCATCCAAGGACCCGTTTCTGGCTATCAGCCTTCATCAGCCTGGATAGTTGACTCCAGTGGTCCATCACCAACCCCTTTTGTACTGCTTTTGGCCGCCATAAGTGTGGCAGGGTATGCTCAGACGTGAGTCCCTTGCTCACTTTGCCACTGGGTTCAAGCAAGCCGGGCTGAAGACGGCTGGAATGCCAGAAACCGGTCCTCGGAAGCTTGTTTCCGGTCCACGGAAGACATGGCTTGGCGGTTCGGGCTGGACTGTTTCCATGAGGCACAGGGTCAGACTGATTTGCATATAGCCATGTCTGAACTGGGGTGGCAGAGTGGGCTAAGGAACGGTGATGGATTAAACCCAGATCTTTTGACTGGGTGTGAGTGTTTGATTGATTCAGATGCTCCGTCCATCACCAACCCCTTTTGTACTGCTTTTGGCCGCCATAAGTGTGGCAGGGTATGCTCAGACGTGAGTCCCTTGCTCACTTTGTCACTGGATTCAAGCAAGCCGGGATGAAGACGGCTGGAATGCCAGAAACCAGTCCTCGGAAACTTGTTTCCGGTCCAGGGAAGACATGGCTTGGCGGTTCGGGCTGCACTGTTCCCATGAGGCACAGGGTCAGACTGATTTGCATATAGCCATGTCTGAACTGGGGTGGCAGAGTGGGCTAAAGAACGGTGATGGATTAAACCCAGATCTTTTGACTGGGTGTGAGTGTTTGATTGATTCAGATGCTCCGTCCATCACCAACCCCTTTTGTACTGCTTTTGGCCACCATAAGTGTGGCAGGGTATGCTCAGACGTGAGTCCCTTGCTCACTTTGCCATTGGATTCAAGCAAGCCGGGCTGAAGACGGCTGGAATGCCAGAAACCAGTCCTCGGAAGCTTGTTTCCGGTCCAGAGAAGACATGGCTTGGCGGTTCGGGCTGGACTGTTCCCATGAGGCACCGGGTCAGACTGATTTGCATATAGCCATGTCTGAACTGGGGTGGCAGAGTGAGCTAAAGAACGGTGATGGATTAAACCCAGATCTTTTGACTGGGTGTGAGTGTTTGATTGATTCAGATGCTCCGTCCATCACCAACCCCTTTTGTACTTCTTTTGGCCGCCATAAGTGTGGCAGGGTATGCTCAGACTTGAGTCCCTTGCTCACTTTGCCACTGGATTCAAGCAAGCCGGGCTGAAGACGGCTGGAATGCCAGAAACCGGTCCTCGGAAGCTTGTTTCCGGTCCAGGGAAGACATGGCTTGGCGGTTCGGGCTTGACTGTTCCCATGAGGCACAGGGTCAGACTGATTTGCATATAGCCATGTCTGAACTGGGGTGGCAGAGTGGGCTAAAGAACGGTGATGGATTAAACCCAGATCTTTTGACTGGGTGTGAGTGTTTGATTGATTCAGATGCTCCGTCCATCACCAACCCCTTTTGTACTGCTTTTGGCCGCCATAAGTGTGGCAGGGTATGCTCAGACGTGAGTCCCTTGCTCACTTTGCCACTGGATTCAAGCAAGCCGTGCTGAAGACGGCTGGAATGCCAGAAACCAGTCCTCGGAAGCTTGTTTCCGGTTCAGGGAAGACATGGCTTGGCGGTTCGGGCTGGACTGTTCCCATGAGGCACAGGGTCAGACTGATTTGCATATAGCCATGTCTGAACTGGGGTGGCAGAGTGGGCTAAAGAACGGTGATGGATTAAACCCAGATCTTTTGACTGGGTGTGAGTGTTTGATTGATTCAGATGCTCCGTCCATCACCAACCCCTTTTGTACGGCAGCTGTAACGCAAGCAACAGGAGGTGATAATATATATATATATATATATATATATATATATATAGTCTGGTGTCTTGAGGCATCAATAAAGTGCAAACATCCAATGCAAAAGGTACAAAAACAGTCTAGCTTGAATAGCAAAAAAACACAACTTTAAATCTGGCCAAAGCAATAGCCCTTTTGTAATCAGGATTTATCTCTGCAACGGGGATTTCCATGAAATAAGAAGGTGAGCCAACATTTTTATGTTATTAACTGTTTCAATACCTTCTAGCAGAAGCCTGTGCCTGTGTGAAAGTTTGTCCTTGATATCACTTATCACTCTTCCTAAATGTAATCCTATAATGTTATTTAATTTAAAGTTGACATGGGTATCCAGATTAAGTTTATAACCAGACTGTTAATCAAGTTCATTTATCAATTGTTTTGCACTGGAAAGGACTGAGATGAGAATATAAACTGCATATTGGGTGCTCTTCCTTCAACAGCTATCACAATAAAACCTGATCTTAATATATTGCTTAATACTTTCCAAAGAAAGCTTGATATCAAGATCCAACAGTGCATGAGAAAGTAGTCACCCCTTGTTTGGTCCCTTCTTCTACCTGCTGATTATTTATAAGTTCTCCATATTCATGGGGTTTGTGAGAGTAGGAGCCCAGCTGAGCAGAGGTGTCTGATAGGTTTCTGGAACTTTATGCAGTTGTTGAGGTACCTGGGGCCAAAATAGTGCAAGGAATTGTATGTGTACTTGGGGAGAGTGGAGAGTGTTCGTTTGTAAATTTAGAGCCGGTGGAGCACTTTGAGATGCAGGGTGTAATGACTGAGGGATGAGAGGTTGAGTGTGAGCCTGGCCGCTGAGACTAGAGCCTCCTGTTCAGTTGAGCATTGATTCCAGCTTAGAATGCATTGGCATAGCCCAATTGCTGGTGATGTGTGTTAGGGTGACGATTCTGCAGGTGTTGGTTTGGAGCCAGTTGAAGATTTTCTTGAGTGTGTGCAAGCAGGAAATGGAGACTGCTTTCCCTTGGCTGGTCATGATGAGTTGGTTGTTGATTACTGTTCTGAGGTTCTTTGCATGGTTTGCGGGAGGAATGTGTGTCCAAGTTCTGCAGGCCAAAAGGTAGCGTCCCAGAGTGAGGTGTTTTTGTTGAAGATTGATAATTCCTTTTGTCTATGTAGAGCTTAGGGAAATTTGTTTTGTGGTGACTCTGGTCTTGCAGGTAAAGATACTGGTCCAGGTGTTTGAGATTTAGTGGGAAAAGGAGAGTATGAGTTGAGTGATTTCAGGGCAGGATATGATGTTGATTCTGTGGGTGTTGATGATGCTGGTGAGTGGGATCAGGTAGGCGTTGAACAGAGTGGGTCTGAGTGAGGATCTCTGTGGAACGCCGCAGATGAGGTTGATGGCATTCGAGTTGTAAGAGGCCTCGTGGGCCTACTGGGTGTACACTGCCAGGAAAAATTAAGTCCAGACTTGAATGCCCGCCGAATGTAGTAATTGGGTAGGAAAGGAGTGGGAGATGGTGTTAAAGACAGCAGAAAGGGCGAGTAGGAGGAAGGTTGCAGTCACTTCTGTCTATGATTCATGATCGTGCACGGCAGCGATGAGGGGCATCTCTGTACCATGGTTGGGCCTGAATCTGGATTGAATGGTGGGGAGGAAATGATTGTCAGTGATTTGGATGGCTAGGTCTTTGTTTATCCTCTTTTCCATGACTTTTGTCAGGCAGGGTAGCCGGGAGCTAAACCTGAGGTGCCTAAATTCTTTGAGTCAGTTTGAGTCATTTAGGATCGGGTGAGGGCTGAACTGATGGGTTCCAGCCCTCTGATAAAGACATGGTGAGTGCAGGACTCCAAGAGTGCTCAAGTGTGTACGAACTGCATTATCATTGCAATTTCTTGAGTAGTGATGGTGGACCAAGTGGCAGGGATGGTCCTTGGTTGTTGGTAGAGAAGTGCAGGAGGGCTGTGACGGAGGAAGTTAGGGATCAAAGATTTTGTAGATGCTTGTGATCTTGTGGCTGAAGAATAGGGGCAGCTGAGTACAGAGGCCATGAGAGAGGACTTCGCTGGTGAAGCTTGCTGCCGGAGAAGTGGAGTCTTTACCTGTGACAAGGATTTCATTGGCAATGTTGGTGCTTTTTCTGATGTGGTTGGTGATTGTGGAATGTTTGATGGTCCTCATATGCTGCTAATAGTGCCTGAGGGTGGATTTGCAGGTGCTCTTGTCAGCGTCATTCTGACCTTGTCTTCATCTGCAATCATGTTGCCTGCAGTGGTGTTTGGTGGGCCTGAACCCCATCATGAACCACTTTGCTTGCGGCCTAGGCCTTGTGACTTTGTTGGCTGTGAGATGAGCCAGGGCATCTGTTCAGGTGGTGATCCAGGTGTTGAAGTTGGATATGGATTTCTGAAAGTTGTTGTTGTGTTGAGGCAGGTGGTGTAGGAGTTTAGAAGACCAGAATGCTTCTGAGATTGTGTTCCAGTCCTGTTGTGAAGAATTAGTGATAGTGTTTCTGAAGTGGTTTCTGATTTGGTGTGGGATGGGCGTGCTGAAGTTAATGAGGGTATGGTCAGCCTAGGTGATCAGTCTGGGCTTCGCTACTGTGATGTTGCTGGAACTGGTGGAGATGGGGGGTACAGTTGTTGTCTGGTGGGGCGTGTTGGGCACTCTGTTGGTTGGACGAAGACAGGGGTGGGCATTTTCTTGAGGAGGTTGATTGTGTTGGGCTCAATGAGGTCCTATAGTTGGTAGTTGAGGTCGCCGAAGAGAAGGAAGGCTCTGGAGTTTGTGAATAGGGGTGGCGAAGTCCACAGTAGTGTTGACAAAAATTGACAGTGATGAGGAGTTTGAAGGTCAAGTGCTCCCTGTCGCTGGTGGTGCTTCCTGTAGAGGTGTAGCATTTAATGGACTCTGAAGGTAACAGTGACCACCTCTGGGCCTGTTTGTCCTGTCCTGTCTTGTGATCTTGTATCCAGAGTGGGATTGACATGGCGATGAGGAGGGCTGACAAGTTTGTCTGCCAGATTTAGGTCAGGAAGAGCTGTCGGAGTCTGGTGAATATTCATGCAGACACCTTCTGAAATATGCTTCATTTTTCAAAGAACTAATAATGTAGCAAAAGCATTAAATCGATAACTGAGCAGTAAAAGCCTCAGCAACAGAATTGCAGACATCTACTGCCTTCACTATTGCCCACTGTTTTATCAACAATTTATTTAAGAAGAAAACACAGAATCTAAACATTCTGGGGCAGATTTACAAGGACTGGCTCATCCCTGCATATCAACAGGGCTGCGCCAGGTAAGATGCGTCACGCAAAACAGATGCGTGACGCATCTGATGGCGTAAGGGTGGCGCATTGCTGGAGTTGTGTCGGAAGCATGCTGCGTCACGCCTTATGCCCGCTTCAAGCAGGTGCAGGGATTTGAAGCAGCGGTGTCGGAAAATGACTAACTGCGTCACTTTTATGAGGCTTTTTTCGACGGAACAGCCACCCTGCATACATTAAACCTGACGCAGGTTTAATGTGGTGCAGGGCTTTACAACGTGATGCATCTCCCGAGATGTGCCACGTTGTAAATAAGGTGCAACATGGCGCATGGTTTACGCCGCCACTGCATCACAGAAGTGAAGTAACAGTGGCGTAAATGTGTCGCAATGAGCTTGTAAATCTGCTCCTCTAATTCCAATCAGTGCCAGTTATTAGCTGCACCTTGAAGACAACAGCGTTTTAATACTAAGTACCTGAAATTAAACATGTTATAAAAAATCCTTTATGGGTAACGTGTAATATATTCTGCTATTGCCATTTCAGGGGTCTGGTAACAAGTACTAAGCTCTCAGCTTCAACTTTGTGGTTATTCATGTCACCATAACCCCTAGAGGGCAATTCTGGACCATATTGCACAGTTGGCCATTATATATCCTCAATGTGTGTATGTGATTGTAAGTATGCATGTATATAAATATTTCTGTAAAATACTAAATAAAGTTATTTTGACCGAGACAGGAAAAAATACAGTGGAGGAAGAAATGTGGATCAGACTAAACACCTCATAGTGGATGTGGAAATCTGTCATGTTGGGAATGTGTTTTCTCTCCACACCTGATACCATCTGTCGACTGAGGGAGTTAACTAGCTGTGATCATTTATTTCTTCAACACATTTATAATATGCAACAGGCTTCACTGTCACACCTACGCGCTCGTGGGAGCCAAAAACAACAAGGAGGGGCATCACTTAAGGACAGTAAATGTAAACAGCAACAAATTAACATAATAGGGACGCCATATATGAATTACCTCAATCGGCTCAGTTTGCCTGACGCAAAGACTCAGGTTGTCTGGGGAACAGAGGCACTGTGGGGGGTTCTGCCGTCCTCTACCCAAGCCAACTTCGGGAATAAAGGGGTGAAGTCAGAGATCCAACATCCAGGTGCAAAGTGCTGTGAGTACTCACACCTAAAATGCTATGCTCCTCACCAAGACTACGGACCAAATTACACGTGGCCCTCATTTCACGTCAGTCATTAATCCCAATGGGGCCAGTGAACAGAGCGACACCCGCCATCAGGAGTACAGGTCTCTTGGGAACCACCCAAGTCCAGTCTTTTGCCCCTGACATTTTGACTGCTGAACTAAAGAGCGGTTGTAATACCTGGCAAAATATGTAGCAACAGAAGCAGAAATAAGGATGCCCAAACAGAATTAAAAAAAGCCATGGGGTAACTCCATCCCCCCTTTCCAGGTAACAACGTGTATAGTATTCGTAATTCAAGGGCCGTCCTTTTTCCTTCTCACCCACAATTGGACCCTAAGGGCCTCATTTATGAGGCTGTGCGTCACTTTTACACCACCGGTGCGTCACTTTTTGTGACGCACCAGTGGCGTAAAAAATGCACCTTGTTGCGCCATATTTACAAAGTGACTAGGTAGATGCATCACTTTGTAAACCCCTGCGCCACATTATAGCTGCGCCAGGTATAATGTATGCAAGGGGGGCGTTTTGACTCAAGAAAGGGTCATGGAAGTGACGCAGTGACATCTATAAGATTTCACTGCGCCATTTCTTGGCCGCCATTTCTTGGCCGCTAATGCGTCAAAATATTACGCCTGCTTCATGGCAGACATAAGACTGACGTAGGCACTAACAACATGGGACTTGCCCATGTGAAAGTTCACATTGCTGGAGTTGCATCACTTTTGTGACACACTCCAGCAATGCATCACTTTTGCGCATACAGATACGTCAGAAATACTGACGTATCTGTAACTCCTTGAGCCATGATGCATCATATTGTAAATATGACGCATCAATCATGACGCAAGGAGTGGGCTCTTAGAAGTGACGCATCGCTGCTTTCACACAGCGGTGCGTCATTTTTTTTATAAATGAGGCCCTAAGTCTGTATCGCTACTCGCATTAACATACATCAATTTATCTTGATGCAAATAAACTCCATCTGTAAAATAACTTATTGACAGTTCGTTGGAGAGTATAAAGCTTCTGTTAAAAGGACTTCAGATGCTCTAAATTAATTACGGATTAGGGAACTGAGTGTGTGCTGATATCTTACCAACAGTTTTCTAAAATGTGGCACTTTTTTGTTAATGGACCAGTGTAGAGCATTGTTAGAATGGGATTTCTGGTTGGCTAAGGCTTGCGCCAAAGCCAGACAGAAACCACGACTCTAGTCAGGGCAACTGAGTTACACGCTGAAGATAACCCCTGCTCGCCCCCTTGGTAGCTTGGCACGAGCAGTCAGGCTTATCCCAGCGCAATGTGTAAAGCATTTGCGCAACACACACACACAGCAGCAACAAACTAGGCACACCACAAAAGAAACTCCACACAAGGTTACATAAAAACTAGCCATTGTATTCTCATAACACATTAGAATAGTAATCACATAATATGCATCGTGCAACCTGGCACTAGGTCATATTTACAAGGGATTATTTACACCTGGCATGGCCCACTGACTGGATCAGAACCGGTGAGCAGCCTTTACAACGGGGGCATTACCACGCGCTGCCATTACTACGCTACTTTTACAATGCAAGTCGTTACAATGACTTGCGCTGGAGGGCGCTGTAGGATAGGAAATAGTTACATTTTCTATTCCAACACCTTCCCTAATGTAAAGTGGGCTGGAGTTGGAATAGAATATTAAACTATTCCACTATCCAGCGCTTACAGCGCAAGTCATTGTAATGACTTGCATTGTAAAAAAAACGTTGTAATGGCACGCGTGGTAATAGCCCGCGTTGTAATCAGAACCATCACAAAGTGAACTCAGTACAAGTAAGACATATCATAAACATACAACCAGTAATCACTGGTAACCACTGTACTCACCATCATCCTGTAAAATAAAGCACATTATGCACAGTATCACATTAGGTGCCAAACACATTGTATGCCAACCTCATCAGTCTAACCTCCTAAGCATCACTCACATTAGGGGTATACTCACAGTAGGAAATAATCTCACCGGCATAAACAAATTATGCACATAATCTCATCCCCAAATGCATTTAGAGGCATGAATCATTGCAGAGCATCACATTTCCTAATATTACATAGATCACGGACCCACTGACCAACTGGCCTTCTCAAAGGGTCTCAAATGCTCTGTGTCCAGAATGTCAGGGCTGCTGCCTCTGCAGCGGAATCCAAAGTGCGCCATTGCGCTCGGGCCCAGGAGTGCATCTCACTCCGCTCTCTCACAATGCCCCCAAAGAACTGTGGCCTAAACGTTGAAGCTGGCACTAACTACTGCGCAGCTGTGAAGAATTGTGAAGGCCCTGGCACCACTGTGCCTCCTGTCCCACTCACTCAGGGACTTGTGAATCACTTATGCAAAACGGTGCAGCTGCCTGCGCTGGTACGGCGCAGCTGTGAATTAATAATAGGCCCTGGCACAACTGTGTCCTCTGGGGCCTCACTGGAGCTCTGAAGCAAACATGCCTCCCGATGCAGCTGCCCTCTGCGAGCAGGGCATCGGGGATGAACAACGCTAAGGGCCCCGGGCACCTCTGTGTCCTCACATTGGAGCGGCCCACTGCCATATTGGGCCTCTCATGGCAATTAGGGATTGGCACCTCTGTGCCTCAGGGGAATAGCTCTGGGGGCAGGCACCGATCACGTGCCGTGACTCAAAACCCCCTCCCCAATGGACTCTCTCTTCGCCCGCTCACACTGTGGCTGCTGTGGGGCTCCCTCCCGGAGCCCCACCTGGGATGGCGCTTGGTCGGGGCCTGCTCCGGCCGCCTCTCCCCTTCACTCACGCTGCCATTGGCGGCCACAGCAGCAGCCTTCACTTTCGGCCGTGCTGTCTCTTCACCCGGGCCCCCTACTGGGACCCGGGACTATGGGTTTGGTGCTCTTTGAGGTGAGGTAGGCTCCCATCCTCCCTTCCGCCTTCACTTACTTCTGTGCATCAGGGCTCCCATCTGCTCAGGGGTGCCCCACACCGTCACCAGCACTTCTTCTGGTTCTGATGCCATTTTTCACTTTTGCAGCGGCGGAGATCTCTTTTTCAGCACAATGAGGGGTAGGTTCTGACTTCCTAAGAAATATACTGCGGGGTGGGCACCTGCTCAATGTGGCACCATAATGCAGGGTGGGCACCTGCAATTAAGGCAACAATAAGCAGGGTGGACACCCGCCGTTTCCTTTATCACAGGGGAATCCCTCTTGCCGGGATTCCCTCTCAAAAGGGGCTGAAGCGCCCCGCTGCTAAACCTGCAAACCAGCGCTATCTCCTCCATTCAGGGGCCAACAAAACTAAAAGTCTCACGGCGCAGAGAGAAGAACAAGGTCCTTAGGAATTAGAGGGCTTTGCAGCGCCCAGGGAGGCAAGAGTTCCTTGCATCCCCCCTGGGCCCCTGCAGCCGCACGCCCCAGCAGGATCAGCACCAAAGTACAGAACAACATTATGGGTCACAGCCACTACTTTTATACACCCTTTCTCCTTTGTCTACAGTGCTGGCCATGAGGGAACCAGTTGCAACTGGTTTAGGGGGGAATTGGAGCACTTTATTTTGGAAGCTTCTCTTCCCCTTTGTCAGGTGGGGGCTCGCCATCAGCCACAACACAGGGGGGGATGAGCCAGCATTCACTAGGGTAGCACCCCCCTATTCAGAGTCAGGGGAATACCCCTCCCACCACTCTTATCCAGGTGTCCCATTCAGCCTAGCGCTGACTCATCTTGCCCCTACTGGAGCCACCCACACCCCTCAGCTCCTGTCAATCACAAGCAAGACATGCAATTCACATCAGGCAGGCAGACACATAGCACACAGGAATGCCAATTTCTAAAAGTGGTATTTCTCCACCAGTCACCAAAAATATGCACACACCATTGCACAGCATTCATCCTCTCGAGTTCATACATACTAAACTCGACCCTCCACTCCTCTTATACCAGGAATTACCATGGACACACTTATCCCTCATGTATTCCTATAGGAGGGCAGGCCAATCTCACCAAACGTACACAGAGAGCGCACACACTTTACACTGGACCTCAATGCTAAAGTGCCTAAGGGCCTAAAACCACTACCACCAGGTTACAGAAAAAGGCTAGAAGAACGTAAACATTTTCGGCCAAAAGGGCCACGTCCAACAGGCTTCAAAACATGTAACAGGGGATCTACTGTTCATGAAATCTTGAATGTGTTGTGTCTCGTTGTCTGGTATCAGGTAGTAGTAAAATTGTTCAGTGTGAAAATGATCTACCAGCATTAGGGGCATTTTAACAAGGGCCCTATCGCCGCTTTTCTGGCTTTAAAAGCCAGAAATGCGGCAAAAATGTCATCGCCCTATCAACAATGCAGTGCTAACATACATTAGTGCATGTTAGCAGCCGTTCTCACAAACGCCTAGCTCCGCAACTAATGAGATGCAAAGAAGGCATTCCCAAAGAAAACAACAGAGAAAAAGTTGGTAACCGCACATCGCAGTATTTACAAGCTGTGCCCTGACACCCATAGCATTATTAAAAGCTCCGCTAACCGCAGTTATCGCCGGTATCTAACGTCTGATAAATTTCAGACTTGTCTATCTGTTCAATGGGAGGTGGATTGAATGGCTGAGGCCACATCTCCCTACTAACAACATTTCCTTTAGCGCCGTCCTGTTGTCGCTGTTTTTTGCATGGTAATGTGGAATATCGCAGTCAATCACCGGATTTCACATCGCCTCTGTTAGCCAAGCGTTGTAAATACGCCGCTAACACGGTGATGTAAACCGGTGATAGACGGCGATAATGACAAATGCGATTATCAGCGTTCAGCGATTATTATCGCCTTTTGTTGTTTTTATTCCCCTTAATTTTTTCAGTCTGAAGTTAGCCAAGTTCTCTGATTTTATCAAAAATGCCCTTTAAAAATGCATACAAATATATGAAAATAGAATGGCAGTTAGCTAGCCTTCTTCATCTATTGGTCTACTTAGTACTGATAGCTTCAGCCCACCTCAGAACACAGCGTAGGGCAGACAACTTAATCTAGTGGATGTATTCAGTACAATGTGCAAATTCACCCTTGGGGGCTATTTACAAGGGCAACTTTTCACAGGAGTAACTCTACACGTGTTAATCTTACACTCTGAAGTAACTTTATTGCTTTTGGTTATTCATTTAACAGTATAACGTGACATCAAAGTAAAGGCTTGCATGTCCCCACTCGATGAAATAGGGAGTGGAGGTTGTAAAAATGTCAAATATAATTGTAAAGTTACTACTGGTAGTGACTTTACAATTATATTTTTTGTTCTGCATACTTGGCGGAGACCCCAGAAATAGGGGCGGAGCTCTCTCTTTGGTAAAGCATAGATATATTAATAAAAGTTTATTAAAGTTTAAAAAAGTAATCACACATTTTTGTATGTCAAATAGTAATGTTAAATAATGTATTTAATACATATATTTTAAATGTTACCACATTATAAACTAAACTTGAAATTTCATTTTTAATAAATGTAAGTGTATTACATTAAATAAGAAATATTTTAATTTTTTTTAATTTAAAAATTAAAACCAACTAAAGTAAAATGGTTACTTTTATTTATTATGCTTTGGCAGTTACGTAAAAGTAATGTATACAATTAATTTAATATAATTACAATTTAAAAATAAATTTATATTTATTTTTAAATTGAAAAACGTAATTTCATTATTTGAAAATAACATCATATATTTTTACACTTTAGATTTAATTTTTATATTAATATAATTATATATATTTATTTAGAAAATGTAATGACTTCCTTTATTTTGCTATTATTTCCTTGAGGGTTTTCTTTTAAGTACCTGCCTCCATTATTTCCTGTGGGCGGGTGTTGTGTTACCTATGGAAGTCCATCATTTGTGCTAAACTTACTCCAGGTTGAAGCTAGAGTACCTTTTCATTTTAGGGGTCTTTTTTGGCTTCAGTAACTATAGAACTGCAGGTTATGAATAGCAATGGGCCTACACTTTAGTGGTTGGATGCATGTTACTCCCTAAAGCCCTCCCCAGCCCTTCCTTAACCCCTCCCATGCTTATAATAAGCTCAGCTCATCATGAGCCACGGTGCTCAGGTGCTCATGACGAGCTGAGCTCGTCATGGCCCGTGGAACGCTCACACGCTGGGCTAATTCCCCTGCTGTGCTGACCGTTCAATTAAACGGGCATGGTCGTGACAAGCTCGTCATGAGCACCGGAGCGCCGTGGCTCATGACGAGCTGAGCTCGTCTTGAGCATGGGGGCGCTGTGTACGCCCCCGCCACCCCAGCACAGCAGGGGAATAGCCCCAGCAGCCAAGGGCTTAACACTCACTTTCTTACTCAATCCCTAAATACCTCTCATTTATTACTAAGTATTCTCCACACCCCTTGACCCTCCTACATTTACTACTAAAATGTATACCTACATACAAGGTGATCTCCTCAGTCGGGCGGAGATCTCCACTCATAAAATATAGGAGAGATGGAGGCAGAGACCACCCCACTTAGGTTTGTGGACAGCATTATAGACAGATAATATTTTTACCATTACTTGACTTTGGTTTCTTTTCACATTTGCAAGTGCCTTGAAGCTTCACCACACTGCTACAAGTCCTTCCCGCATGCCTTGCATATGGTAGCCATCTTATTGATCGATCTATCTATCTATCTATCTATCTATCTATCTATCTATCTATCTATCTATCTATCTATCTATCTATCTATCTATCTATCTATCTATCCATCTATCTATCTATCTATCTATCTATCTATCCATCTACATCTATCTGTCTGTCTATCTTTCTGTCTATCTATCTATCTATCTATCTATCTATCTATCTATCTATCTATCTATCTATCTATCTATCTATCTATCTATCTATCGATCGATCTATCTATCTATCTATCTATCTATCTATCTATCTATCTATCTATCTATCTACATCTATCCATCTACATCTATCTATCTATCTATCTATCTATCTATCTATCTATCTATCTATCTATCTATCTATCTATCTATCTATCTATCTATCTATCTATCGATCTATCTATCTATCTATCTATCTATCTATCTATCTATCTATCTATCTATCTATCTGTCCATCTACATCTATCCATCTACATCTATCTTTCTATCTATCTATCTATCTATCTATCTATCTATCTATCTATCTATCTATCTATCTATCTATCTATCTATCTATCTATCTATCTATCTATCCATCTACATCTATCTATCTATCTATCTATCTATCTATCCATCTACATATATCAATCTATCTATCTATCTATCTATCTATCTATCTATCTATCTATCTATCTATCTATCTATCTATCTATCTATCAACATTTATCTATCTATCCATCTACATCTATCTAGCCATCCACAGCTATCTATCTATCCATCTACATCTATCTATCTATCCATCTACATCTGTCTATCCATCTACATCTATCTATCTATCTATCTATCTATCTATCTATCTATCTATCTATCTATCTATCTATCTATCCATCTACATCTATCTATCTGTCTGTCTGTCTGTCCATCCACCCATCCATCCATCTATCTATTTATCTATCTATCCATCTACATCTATCTATCCATCTATCTATCCATCTACATCTATCTATCTACTGTTCTATCCATCTACATCTATCTATCTGTCTTCCAATCTGTCTGTCTGTCCATCCATCCATCCATCCATCCATCTATCTATATATCTATCTAAATCTATCTATCTATCCATCTACATCTATCCATCTACATCCATCTATCTATTCATCTACAGCTATCTATCTATCCATCTACATCTATCTATCTAGCTATCCATCCATCTAATTAAGCGTGGGCTGGCGAATTGTTTTGCTTGGTCGCGCTTGAAAAATACAATATCGCGCGCGATGCGTTGACTTACCGTGATTCTGTGTTCGCCAAGTTGTTTTTCTCCCGGTTTGCGCGTGCGGCACCATTTTGGATCTTGCTGCGTGATCTCGCGAGAGTTTTTCGCCTGCGATTACGTCATCGCGTCCGGCCATCTTGCACAGCGAGAGTTTGACAACGCGAGTACATCATAAGGGCCCACGATCACGCATCGCTGTAGATGCGGCGCGCAGTTCACTTGCTGGGGGAGATTTGAACATCCCGCGTTCCTGAACTTGTAAAAACTGCAATTCTGCACAAGAAATCCACCGCAGGCAGCATAAACCTTCTGAAAATCATGATTTTGATCAGAATAACTCCTCAGATTGATATTTGGCTGCACTTTTTTGTGCAAGGAGTCCATTTTTTTGGGGGGGGGGGGTGGGAGGAAGGAAGCGCCCCAGAGTCTCCAACTTCCTGTTCCTGTCCAGCAGGCTCCTCCCAGTGCTTCGTCCATGTCCTGGTCACTTTTGATTTGGATCCGGAGCTGAAAGGATTACTTTTTGTAGCTGCTGCTGGATATTTGTATTTGAGGACTTTTTGGACTTTGGAGTTTGGATCACTTTTGGATATGAGATGTTACAAGTAAGTTGGTGTTGTTTGTTTGGGGCATTGCAGTTGCTGCAACTAAAAATTTAAAACTTTTTCACAACTTTAAAAAATATATATTTTGTTTGGGTAGCCACAGTATCCAGAAGGCCCAGGGTTAGTCATGGGGGCATGATAGAACTGTTTCTGTGAGTTTTTTTTTAACTTAAATCTCATTTAAGTCATGGAATTTTAGCTCACTGTTAAATGTGGATTTTTTTAAATTTTGGGGTGCCTGTACAGCCTCACTAGCCAGTAGGCCCAGGAGTAGTGAGTGGTGCATGGACCAAGGCTGTGGGGCGTCTTGAATTTAAACATCATTGAGGGCATGGATGGCATTGGATTGTGCTGTTTTTTGAGTGTTTTTCAACTTTTTTGTGGGTGCTGTTGGGGCCTGACCATGTGGTGGGAGCCATTTTGAGACCTGGTCCAGGCAGGGCCTGGCCATGTGGTTGGGGGACAAGGGACCATTTTGAAGCCAGGCAGTGTGCTTTGAGCCATAGGCTTGCACCCAGCCTGCCCTGTTTTCACCCATTATGCCCAGGTGTAGTGAGTGGTGCATGGACCAAGGCTTTGCGTGGGACCTCTTGAATTTAACATCATTGAGGGCATGGATGGATTTGGATTGCGGTGTTTTTGTGTGTGTATTTACTTTGTTGTGGGTGCTGTTGGGGCCTGACCATGTGGGTGAGGGCCATTTTGAGGCCTGGTCCAGGAAGAGCCTGGCCATGTGGCTGGGGGACAAGGGGACATTTTGAAGCCAGGCAGTGTGCTTTGATCCATAGGCCTGCACCCAGTCTGCCCTGATTTCACCCATTATGCCCAGGGGTAGTGAGTGGTGCATGGACCAAGGCTTTGTGTGGGGCCTCTTGAATTTAAACATCATTGAAGGCATGGATGGCATTGGATTGTGGTGTTTTTTGTGTGTTTTTCGACTTTTTTGTGGGTGCTGTTGGGGCCTGACCATGTGGGGTCCATTTTGAGGCCTGGTCCAGGTCTTTAACTGTGACAAGGATTTCCTTGGCAATGTTGGTGTTTTTTTCTGATGTGGTTGGTGATTGTGGAATGTTTGATGGTTCTGATATGATGCTAATAGTGCCTGAGGGTGGATTTGCAGGTGCTCTTGTCAGCGTCATTCTGACCTTGTTTTCATCTGCAATCATGTTGCCTGCAGTGGTGTTTGGTGAGCCTGAACTTCATCATGAAGCACTTCGCTTGCGGCCTAGGCCTTATGACTTTGTTGGCTTTGAGAGGAGCCAGGGCATCTGTGCAGGTGGTGATCCAGGTGTTGAAGTTGGATATGGATTTCTGAAGGTTGTTGTTGTGTTGAGGCAGGTGGTGTAGGAGTTTAGAAGACCAGAATGCTTCTGAGATTGTGTTCCAGTCCTGTTGTGAAGAATTAGTGATAGTGTTTCTGAGGTGGTTTCTGATTTGGTGTGGGATGGGCGTGCTGAAGTTAATGAGGGTATGGGCAGCCTAGGTGATCAGTCTGGGCTTCGCTACTGTGATGTTGCTGGAACTGGTGGAGATGGGGGTACAGTTGTTGTCTGGTGGTGCGTGTTGGGCACTCTGTTGGTTGGGCGAAGCCAGGGGTGGGCATTTTCTTCAGGAGGTTGGTTGTGTTGGGCTCGATGAGGTCCTATAGTTGGTAGGGGAGGTCGCCGAAGAGAATGAAGGCTCTGGGGTTTATGAATAGGGGGTGGCGAAGTCCACAGTGGTGTTGACAAAATTGACAGTGATGAGGAGTTTGAAGGTCAAGTGCTCCCTTTCACTGGTGGTGCTTCCTGTGGAGGTGTAGCATTTATTGGACTCTGAAGGTAACAGTGACCACCTCTATTGGCCTGTTTGTCCTGTCCTGTCTTGTGATCTTGTATCCAGAGTGGGAGTGCCATGGCGATGAGGAGGGCTGACAAGTTCATCTGCCAGATTTCGGTCAGGAAGAGCTGTCGGAGTCTGGTGAATGTTCAGGCAGACACCTTGTGAAAGATGTTTCCTTTTTCAAAGAACTAATAATGTAGCAAAAGCATTAAATCGATAACTGAGCAGTAAAAGCATCAGCAACAGAATTGCAGACATCTTCTGCCTTCACTATTGCCCACTGTTTTATCAACAATTTAGTTAAGAAAAATACACAGAATCTAAACATTCTGGGGCACATTTACAAGGACTGGCTCATCCCTGCATATCAGCAGGGATACGCCAGGTAAGATGCTTCACGCAAGTTTACTCTTGCGCCACCACAGATGTGCCGCATTTACAATGCTGCGTATCGTGGCGCAAGGATAAACAGATGCGTGACGCATCAAATGGCGTAAGGGCCGCGGATTGCTGGAGTCGTGTCGCAAGCGTGATGCAACTCCAGCAATGCTCAGGGCTGACCATACCTAACATGCTGCGTCACGCCTTATGCCTGCTTTAAGAAGGCGCAGGGTTTAGACGCAGCGGTGTCGGAAAAGTGACTCACTGCGTCACTTTTATGAGACTTTTTCCGACGGAACGCCCATCCTGCATACATTAAACCTGACGCAGGTATAATGTGGCGCAGGGCTTTACAACGTGATGCATCTCCGTAGATGTGTCACGTTGTAAATAAGGCGCAACATGGCGCATGGTTTACGCCACCGCTGCATCATATAAGTGACGTAACAGTGACGTAAATGTGTTGCAAGGGGCTTGTAAATCTGCCCCTCTAATTCCAATCGGCACCAGTTATTAGTTGCACTTTGAAGACAACAGCGTTTTAATACTAAGTACCTGAAATTAAACGGGTTATAAAAACTCCTTTATGGGTAACGTGTAATATATTTTTCTATTGCCATTTCAGGGGTCTGGTAACAAGTACTAAGCTCTCAGCTTCAGCTTTGTGGTTTTTCATGTCACCATATCCCTAGAGGGCAATTCTGGACCATATTGCACAGTTGGCCATTATATATCCTCAATGTGTGTATGTGATTGTAAGTATGCATGTATATAAATATTTCTGTAACATACTAAATAAACTTATTTTGACCAAGACAGGAAAAAATACAGTGGAGGAAGACATGTGGATCAGACTAAACACCTCATAGTGGATGTGGAAATCTGTCATGTTGGGAATGTGTTTTCTCTCCACACCTGATAACATCTGTCGACTGAGGGAGTTAACTAGCTGTGATCATTTATTTCTTCAACACATTTATAATATGCAACAGGCTTCACTGTCACACCTACGCGCTCATGGGAGCCAAAAACAACAAGGACGGGCATCACTTAAGGACAGTAAATGTAAACAGCAACAAATTAACATAATAGGGACGGCATATAGGAATTACCGTAATCGGCTCAGTTTGCCTGACGCAAAGACTCAGGTTGTCTGGGGAACGGAGGCACTGTGGGGGGTTCTGCCGTCCTCTACCAAAGCCAATTTCCGGAATAAAGGGGTGAAGTCAGAGATCCAACATCCAGGTGCAAAGTGCTGTGAGTACTCACACCTAAAATGCTATGCTCCTCACCAAGTCTACTGACCAAATTACACGTGGCCCTCATTTCACGTCAGTCATTAATCCCAGTGGGGCCAGTGAACAGAGCGACACCCGCCATCAGGAGTACAGGTCTCTTGGGAACAACCCAAGTCCAGTCTTTTGCCCCTGACATTTTGACTGCTGAACTAAAGAGCAGTTGTAATACCTGGCAAAATATGCAGCAACAGAAGCAGAAATATGGATGCCCAAACAGAATTAAAAAAAAGCCATGGGGTACCAACGTGTGTAGTATTTGCAATTCTAGGGCAGGAAGTTACGCTGTCCCTTTTCCTTCTCACCCACAATTGGACCCTAAGGGCCTCATTTATGAGGCTGTGCGTCACTTTTACGCCGCCGGTGCGTCACTCTTTGTGACGCACCAGTGGCGTAAAAAATGCACCTTGTTGCGCCATATTTACAAAGTGACTAGGTAGATGCGTCAATTTGTAAACCCCTGCGCCACACTATACCTGCCAGGTATAATGAATGCTAGGGGGGGGCGTTTTGACGCAAGAAAGGGTCATAGAAGCGACGCAGTGAAATCTATAAGATTTCACTGCGCCATTTCTTGTCTGCTAATGAGTCAAAATCTTACGCCTGCTTCATGGCAGGCATAAGACTGACGCAGGCACTAACAACATGGGACTTGCCCATGTGAAAGTACGCATTGCTGGAGTTGTGTCACTTTTGTGACACACTCCAGCAATGCGCCACTTTTGCGCCTACAGATACGTCAGAAATACTGACGTATCTGTAACTCCTTGTGCCATGATGCATCATATTATAAATATGACGCATCAATCATGACGCAAGGAGTGCGCTCTAAGAAGTGACGCATCGCTGCTTTCACGCAGCGGTGCGTCATTTTTCATAAATGAGGCCCTAAGTCTGTATCGCTACTCGCATTAACATACATCACTTTATCTTGATGCAAAAAAACTCCATCTGTAAGAGAACTTATTGACAGTTCGTTGTGGAGTATAAAGCTTCTGTTAAAAGGACTACAGATGCTCCTAATTAATTACGGATTAGGGAACTGAGTGTGTGCTGATATCTTACCAACAGTTTACTAAAATGTGGCACTTTTTTTTAAATGGACCAGTGTAGGGCATTTTTAGAATGGGATTTCTGGTTGGCTAAGGCTGGCGCCACAGCCAGGCAGAAACCACCACTCTAGTCAGGGCAACTGAGTTACACGCTGAAGATAACCCCTGCTTGCCCCTTGGTAGCTTGGCACTTGGTGGTAGCTTGGCACGAGCAGTCAGGCTTATCCCAGAGGCAATGTGTAAAGCATTTGCGCAACACACTCACACAGCAGCAACAAACTAGGCACACCACAAAAGAAACTCCACACAAGGTTCTATAAAAAATAGCCTTTGTATTCTCATAACACATTAGAATAGTAATCACATAATATACATCGTGCAACCTGGCACTAGGTCATATTTACAAGGGATTATTTACACCTGGCATGGCCCACAGGACCACTGTCAGAACCGGTGAGCAGCCTTTACAACGCAGGCATTACCACGCGCTGCCATTACTACGCTGCTTTTACAACACAAGTCGTTACAGCGACTTGTGCTGGAGGGCGCTGTAGCATAGGGAATAGTTACATTTTCCCTACTGTAACATGGGTTGGAGTTGGAATAGAAAATTAAACTATTCCACTATCCAGCGCTTACAGCGCAAGTCGTTGTAACGACTTGCGTTGTAAAAAAAGCGTTGTAATGGCACGCATGGTAATAGCCCGCGTTGTAGTGACATACCACCGTCAGAACCATCACAAAGTGAACTCAGTACAAGTAAGATATATCATAAACATACAACCAGTAATCACTGGTAAACACTGTACTCAGCATCATCCTGTAACATAAACCACATTATGCACAGTATCACATTAGGTGCCAAACACATTGAATGCCAAGCTCATCAGTCTAACCTCTTAGACCCTAACCTCCTAAGCATCACTCACAGTATAAAATAATCTCACCTGCATAAACAAATTATGCACATAATCTCATCCCCTAACGCATTTAGAGGCATGAATCATTGTAGAGCATCACATTTCCTAATATCACATAGGAAATTGATAAAGCAACGGCTGCACTCGCAAGTAAAGTTGAAAGTCTATAGATCAGACAATGTTAGCAATTTTGTAGGTGCTCAGGGAGATCACCTTCTGGTTCCAAAAAGGTGCAAGATACAGACAATGTTTAGGAAGTCTTACGAGAGGTAAGAGCTATCCCAGAGCACTCTTAATGCACAAACAGTGCGCGGATAAGTAGTTGATAAAGTAAAGTAACAAAAATCTTCCAAATGTTCTTAGTTGATTTATTTGTTAGAATACTTCAGATTAATCCAAATGGTATCATTGTAACATATTGGCTTCATATGTTAATAGCACTTGAACATGAACAAATTCATTATAGTCAATTACATCCTTCTTCTCAATGAATGCGTTAAGAGTGCTCTGGGATAGCTCTTACCTCTCGTAAGACTTCCTAAACATTGTCTAATATCACATAGATCACGGACCCACTGGCCTTCTCAAAGGGTCTCAAATGCTCTGTGTCCAGAATGTCAGGGCTGCTGCCTCTGCCGCGGAATCCAAAGTGCACCATTGCGCTAGGGCCCAGGAGTGCATCTCACTCCGCTCTCTCACAATGCCCCCAAAGAACTGCAGCCTAAACATTGCAGCTGGAACTAACTGCTGCGCAGCTGTGAAGAATTGTGAAGGCCCCGGCACCACTGTGCCTCCTGTCCCACTCACTAAGGGACTTCTGAATCACTTATGCTAAACAGTGCAGCTGCCCGAGCTGGTACGGCGCAGCTGTGAATCAATAAAATGCCCTGGCACAACTGTGCCCTCTGGGGCCTCACTGGGGCTCTGGAAGCAAACATGCCCCCTGTTGCAGCTGCCCTCTGTGAGCAGGGCAGCTGGGATGAACAACGCCAAGGGCCGCGGGCACCTCTGTGCCCTCACATTGGAGCAGCCCACTGCCAGATTGGGCCACTCATGGCAATTAGGGATTGGCACCTCTGTGCCTCAGGGGAATAGCTCTGGGGGCAGGCACAGATCACGTGCCTCGACTCATACCCCCTCCCCAATGGACTCTCTCTTCGCCCGCTCACACTGTGACTGCCGCGGGGCTCCCTCTGGGAGCCCCGCCTGGGATGTCGCTTGGTCGGGGCCTGCTCTGGCTGCCTCTCCCCTTCACTCAGGCTACCATTGGCGGCTGCAGCAGCCTTTATTTTCGGCTGTGCTGTCTCTTCACCCGGGCCCCTGGGTTTGGTGCTCTTTGAGGCGAGGTAGGCTCCCGTACTCCCTTCCGCCTTCACTTACTTCTGTGCAGCGGCGGAGATCTCTTTTTCAGCACAATGAGGGGTAGGCTCCCACTTCATATAAATAAACGGCCGGGTGGGCACCTGCTCAATGTGGCACCATAATGCAGGGTGGGCACCTGCAATTAAGGCAACAATAAGCGGGGTGGACACCCGCCGTTTCCTTCATCACAGGGGAATCCCTCTTGCCGGGATTCCCTCTCAAAAGGGGCTGCAGCGCCGCACTTCTAAACCAGCGCTATCTCCTCCATTCAGGGGCCAACAAAACTAAAAGTTCTCTCACGGCGCAGAGAGAAGAACAAGGTCCTTAGGAATTAGGGGGCAATGCAGGGCCCAGGGAGGCAAGAGTTCCTGGCAGCCCCCCTGGGCCCCAGCAGCCGCACGCCCCATCAGGATCAGCACCAAAATACAGAACAACATTATGGGTCACAGCCACTACTTTTATACACCCTTTCTCATTTGTCTACAGTGCAGGGCATGAGGGAACCAGATGCAACTAGTTTAGGGGGGTATTGGAGCACTTTATTTTGGAAGCTCCTCTTCCCCTTTTTCAGTTGGGGGCTCGTCCATCAGCCACAACACAGGGGGGCGGAGCTAGCATTCACTAGGGTAGCACCACCCTATTCAGAGTCAGGGGATTACCCCTCCCACCACTCTTATCCAGGTGTCCCATTCAGCCTAGCGCTGACTCATTTTGCCCCTACTGGAGCCACCCACACCCCTCAGCTCCGGTCAATCACAAGCCAGACATGAAATTCACATCAGGCAGGCAGACACATAGCACACAGGAATGCCAATTTCTAAAAGTGGTATTTCTCCCCCAGTCACCAAAAATATACGCACATCATTGCACGGCATTTATCCTCTCGAGTTCATACATACTACACTCGACCCTCCACTCCTCTTATACCAGGAATTACCATGGACACAATTATCCCTCATGCATTCCTATAGGAGGGCAGGCCAATCTCACCAAACGTACACAGAGAGCGCACGCACTTTACACTGGACCTCAATGCTAAAGTGCCTAAAGGCCTAAAATCACTACCACCAGGTTACAGAAAAAGGCTAGAAGAATGCAAAAGTTTTCGGCCAAAAGGGCCAAGTCCAACAGGCATCAAAAACATGTAACAGGGGATCTACTGTTCATGAAATCATGAATGTGTCGTGTCTCGTTGTCTGGTATCAGGTAGCAGGAAAATTGTTCAGTGTGAAAGTGATCTACCAGCATTAGGGGCATATTTACAAGGGCCCTAACGCGGCTTTTCTGGCCAGAAATGCAGCAAAAATGTCATCGCCCTATCAACAATGCAGTGCTAACATACATTAGTGCATGTTAGCAGCCGTTTTCCACACGCCTTGCCCTGCATCTCTAATGAGATGCAAAGAAGGCATTCCCAAAGAAAACAACAGGGAAAAGTCGGTAACCGCACATCACAGTATTTACAAGCTGTGCCCTGACACCCATAGCATTATTAAAAGCTCTGTTAACCGCGGTTATCGCCGGTATCTAACGTCTGATAAATTTCAGATACATTTCAGACTTGTCTATCTGTTCAATGGGAGGTGGATTGAATGGCTGAGTCCACATCTCCCTACTAATAACATTTCCTTTAGCGCCGTCCTGTTGTTGCTGTTTTTTGCATGGTAATGTGGAATATCGCAGTCAATCACCGAATTTCACATTGCCTCTGTTAGCCAAGCGTTGTAAATACGCCGCTAACATGGCGATGTGAACCGGCGATAGACGGCGATAATGACAAATGCGATAAATGCGTATCGCCTTTTGTTGTTTATATGCCCCTTAATTTTTTCAGTCTGAAGTTAGCCAGGATCTCTGATTTTATCAAAAATGCCCTTTAAAAATGCATACAAATATACGAACGTAAAAGGGCAGTTAGCTAGCCTTCTTCATCTATTGGTCTACTTAAGTACTGATAGCTTCGGCCCACCTCAGAACACAGCGTAGAGCAGACAACTTAATCTAGTGGATGTCTTCAGTACAATGTAGAAAAAAATAGAGATTGTGTGGCACACCTGGGGTGTAGTAAAGGTTCAAATGGGTAATCTCCAGCAGAAGATTAAACACGTTTCTGGGCGCCTCAGGAATCGTCCCTTCTGGCGGTGAGGGACTCTTGTAGTATACCAATGGCGAGCAAGTGTGGGAACCTCCCAATCTTGCTCGCCATTAGTTCAGTACAATGTGCACATTCACCCTTGGCGGCTATTTACAAGGGCAACTTTTCACAGGAGTAACTATACAAGTGTTAATCTTACACTCTGAAGTAAATTAAATTTATTGCTTTTGGTTATTCATTTAACAGTATAACGTGACATCAAAGTAAAGGCTTACATGTCCCCACTCGATGAAATAGGGAGTGGAGGTAGTAAAAATGTCAAATATAATTGTAAAGTTACTACTGGTAGTGACTTTACAATTATATTTTTTGTTCTGCATACTTGGCGGAGACCCCAGCAATAGGGGCGGAGCTCTCCCTTTGGTAAAGCATAGATAAATTAATAAAAGTTTATTAAAGTTTAAAAAAGTAATCATACATTTTTGTATGTCAAATAGTAATGTTAAATAATGTATTTAATACATATATTTTAATTGCAGATTTCTAAAAATTGTTACCACATTAGAAACTAAAATTGAAATAATTTTTTTTATAAATGTAAGTGTATTAAATTAATTTAGAAATATTTTTTTTTTCTTTAATTTAAATATTAAAACCACCTAAAGTAAAATGGTTACTTTTATTTATTATGCTTTGGCAGTTACTTAAAAGTAATGTATACAATCAATTTAATGTAATTACAATTTAAAAATAAATTTATATTTATTTTTAAATTGAAAAACGTAATTTCATTATTTGAAAATACCATCATATATTTTTACACTTTAGATTCAATTTTTATAATATTATAATTATATTGTAGGCTTGTTTTCTGTCATCTCCCCTTCACTCGCGACCGGGTGCTGCTCAGGCGGGGTGACGGACACCACGCTGGTCCCTTGCAGACGAAAGCTATGAGTACGAAAAGTACCCCACACTTTCAGGGACGAGTCCAATATTGTTTATTGGACTAACACACTTCTAAGACGCGTTACGGCAACCTCCTTCGTCAATTAGAGGCCGGCGTCACCATTAGGCAGAATTTAAATACATCCATTCCTAAACATAAAGAAAGGACACATTAATTGCATAAAAAAACACCATTACTAAGTAGTACAAATGCAGTTAAAGTTCACTGTCTGATATTATGCCCTGGATGGGCTAACACAAATAACAATGCAAGCTATTAAACACATATATATACAAGAACTACCAGCAGCCACCAGGCAGGCCCATCATCTCTGCATGTAACAGCCTGTTGGAAAATATGAGCAAGTACATTGATTTCTTCCTACAAGATTACGTAAGAAATTTGCATTCCTTTATCCTTGACACAAGTGATTTACTCAGGAGACTTATTGATATTAGATGGAATTCCAATTACATTCTGGTGTCTATGGATGTTACTTCGTTATACACCAGTATATTCCATCAAGATGGACTGAAAGCCATCCAGTATTTTCTTGGAAAGAGGGAAGCCTGCTTCCATGAACATTCGAAAATGCGGTTATATATGATCTCCATTTGTTTAGAAAATAATGTGTTCCTATTTGCCAAACAGCTATTTCTTCAGACCAGGGGTGTGGCAATGGGGGCCTGCTTCTCTCCCAGTTACGCCTGTTTGCACATGGGGTACTGGGAGGAGCAGGTCCTTATGGCGGAACACACCGTCACCATGAACACCAAAGTGAAACTCTGGTCAAGGTATATTGATGATCTGTTCCTTGTTTGGGATAGGACTGAGAGTGAGGTGAGGGAATTTATACAAGAACTTAATATCAATAACCTTAACATCCAGTTCACCAGTAGCATTAGCACTCAGTCCATTGTATTCCTGGATGTGGAAATCTTTGTCCAGGATGGTAATCTCCAAACTAGACTGTATCGTAAGCCCACGGCGGGGAACACTCTGCTGCACGCTGATAGTCACCATCTAGCGCACCTGATACGGAGCATCCCCTACGGTGAGATGCTTCGTGTCAGGAGAATCTGCAGCAGTGAGGAGCAATGCCGGCTGGCACAATCCCACTGTAGGGCCCGTTTCCTTCAAAGGGGCTAAAAACCTGAGATTATAGATAATGCCACACAAATCAAACCAAAATCGGAATTTGCAGTTTATGTCTTGGAATGCCCGTGTGGGCTTAGATATGTGGGTAGCACTAGGCCACAAGTCCACAAGCGAATCCTACAACATCTGCGTGCCATTACAAACGCAGATGCGGCATATCCAGTTGCCAGGCATTTTGAGAAAATTCATGGGAAAGATGCCTCCCTTTTGAAATACTTTGTGATAGATTGTGTTCCCCCCCAGAGTAGAGGAGGTGATAGTGAGTCCCTACTTCGAAAACTGGAGACTCGTTACATCATATTACTTGATACTAAGGCACCGCAATGGCTTAATAAGGGGGAGGATTGCCACACCTATCTATAGTAACTTACTTACCTTGCTATATGCACATTGCACTTTTTTCCTCAGTACTGTGACTGTCAAGTAAATATGTATTTGAACTAGATAATAGAATGTATAACATGCATCCTGGACCCTCCTTTTGACCTATCTGTATAAGAATTTTAACAAGTTGAATGATTCAACATTTCTGCACAATTTCACAATTTCACGGTAGCACTTTACAGCCATTTGACATGTTTTGCACTAATTTTGCGTATTTGCACAATGAAATCAGTACCTCTTTACCTCAGTTCTGTTGTACAGCCCACTTGGGCATTATGCTCTGTGGCATACTTGAATCCATGACAACAGGGATTTTTGTTACTTAATAGCACTCTCCATTCACTTGTTCAATTCATCCTGTATAAGGAGTAGTGTTCTGATGGAATTTTAATGGCAATTTAATTATTTATAATTATTTGTTGGCTTTTAACTTTTTAATTCCTTTAAAAAGTTTTTTCTAGCCGTTGCCATGAATCTGTACAATTACATTGGATTACTGAGGTTTTTACAAGTTGTTAGTGTTAAAATGTATTTTACCGCAATTTTGAAAGACTTGCTATCTACTTGTATATTGTTTGTGCAATACCCGCATTTCTGCTGCAATACGATACTTTGTGATACTCTGGAAAGTATAGTATTTCTTTGCTTTCCATAACATGTGATGGCACTTTTGCACTTTAAATGGGTGGTCAGCCCTCGTGACGTTGTCATGTGATCAAGGCTATCTCTAGCCGAAACGCGTCATGGCGGACTGGTGCTGGGCTAAAAATTAAATAAAAAGAAAGATTTGCACCTTCCTGGGTCTCGCTGGTTCCTGTTTGTCGGTGTGGCTGTACGTGCTGCGCTACCTTCTCTAGGAACTTGGACATACCATATATATATATATATATATATATATATATATATATATATATTATTCACCAATGCCACTTATGACACAAAAATGTGGTATATTTGTTAAAATGCCCGTGTGGTCTTCCATACATAGGAAAAACAGAGAGGAGAATAAAAACTTGTATGACAGAACATAAAAGCACGATAAGAAACAAGACTATGAAAGCCCCGGTAGCCGCACACTTTGTCACCAGCAGTCATAACATCAGCCAAATCAGATTTATGGTCTTGGAGAGTGTTTCTGTGAACCTAGGTTTTGACAATAGAAAAAGACTACTCCAACGTGAAATGTTTTGGATTAAGAAATTGAACTCATGTAACCCGACGGGGTTAAATGAACGACTAGAATACAGTCAGAAACGAGGTGTAGCGATGGGGGCCTGTTTCTCCCCCAGCTATGCGTGTCTTCACGTAGGCTGGTGGGAGGAACAGGTCCTCCTGCGCACCCATGGCGCGATGTACAAAAAGCATGTCATACAGTGGATGCGTTTTATAGATGATGTTTTTATTTTGTGGAGAGGAAATTTGGAAAGTGTCAATGATTTTCTTTTATGCATCAATGAGAATCAGGAAAATTTGAGATTTACTTCCAATGTAAGTGCAAATGAGGCTGAATTCTTAGATGTAAAAATATATGTAAAAGATGGTCGTCTTGCAACTAAACTTCATAGAAAGAACACTGCTGGCAATAACAACTTGCATGCCAGCAGTGCTCATCCTCGACACACCATAGACAATATCCCATTTGGGGAGTTGCTCAGATTAAAAAGAATCTGCAGTACTGATCATGATTTGGAGGTCTGTACAAATGAAGCCCTTGACAGATTCAGATGCAGGGGTTACAAAGAGTCAGTTCTTAAAACTGCTATCCAGAAAACCAATGCTAGAACTCGTGAGTCTTTGTTTTCCATCAACAATAATGAATCAACAACAACAATTGATTCAAGGGATGAACAAACTCCCAGGTTAATTACCGGGTATAGCAAACAGGCCAGACAAATTAAATTCATCATAAAACAACGCTGGCCTGTTTTAAAAACAGATTTGGTTCTGGCCCCCAGGCTTCGAGACAATCCTGTGGTTACTTATCGGAGGGGACCCTCCTTTAAAACCCAGATCAGTCATGAATTCCCTGAGCTTGCTAAACAAGAGGATTGGTTGAAATCCCGGCCGAGATTCAAACGCTGCTCTACTTGTAGAGCATGTAAATTTGGAAAAAACACCTCCCAATATTCGACTCCATTTAGTCCAGTTGCCAAAGATATTAAGGGTACATTCAACTGTAAAACTGACTTTGCTGTCTATGTCCTGACATGCACCTGTGGCCTTAGATATGTGGGCAGCACAAAGCTACAGGTGCATGCCAGGATACTCCAGCACCTACGTGCCATCGTTAACAACGATGGCACGTACCCAGTTGCCAGGCATTTTAAAGCAAAACATAATAACAACTTACAATGCTTGGAATATTATGTCATTGCCTATGTTACAAAATCTAGGCGGGGTGGTGACAGGGAGAAAATGCTGCGGAGACTTGAATCTCAGTTTATTATTGAACTAGACAGCAGATTTCCTAATGGATTGAATACAACGGAGGATTTACATGTTTTCTTATAACCGATCCTTATTCAATGATTTGTTTATGTGTTGTTACCTGTTTTGATCTGCCTCATCCGTTTAAATTTTGCTATGAATTTCACCACACACACCGTATACCACCCTTTTTTCAGTACTCTATGAACAACTAGTATTTGTCATTATTCACTGGTTCAATGGATTCACATTACTTTCCCTATTTATTTTGGGACACAGACACTAAGATACATTTTTTGGTTTGTTTTCACTGGAAACATTTAGCAGAGCACACTTTGGAAGGTGGTTGAGGAAGTTACATCATCAAAATGTGCACAACCGAAATATATGTTGTGAATTAGTGCTGTTGATATTTCAGTCACATTGTCAATGCATTTATGCTGTAATTTAACCAATTGCGAAAGGAAAATAGATAATATGTTTTTGTATGGGCATATGCGTATTAATAAGATCTATGAATTGACGATCTTGAGCGATTTTAACATGATATTATTTATAAATATTTATATATATATTTATTTATATGCCATGTTGCACAGAATACTTTGCGTTTTTGCACACTGCATTTGCACTTTATCTGCGCACATTGCACTTTGAAATGACAGATGCCCATCAGATATACTGTGCCTTTAAACAAAGCAATTTATGGAATCAAAGCATTTATGCGGATATAATATGTCACTTTAATTGATTCAGAAAAGGGGGTGGTGATGAACAGAGTGTCTGAGTTAAGCAGACCACTCTTACCCAGTCCAAAGATCAGCGCTTGATCCATCACCGTTTTTTAGCTCACTGCACCATCCCAGCTCAGAACCTGGCTACATGCAAATTAGTCTGTTCCTGTCCCAGTGCATGATGGGAACAGGGCAAACCAAACTACCAAGCCAATTCTTATACTGGGAAGGAAAAAGCTTCCGGGGACCGGTTTCTGGCATTTCAGCCGTCGTCTGCCCGGCTTGCTTGAATCCCGATGGTGCAATGAGCAAGGGACTCACATCTGAGTATACCCTTCCACGCTTATGGTGGACAAAATGATTCAGAAAAGGGGGTGGTGATGAACAGAGTGTCTGAATTAAGCAGACCACTCTTACCCAGTCCAAAGATCAGGGCTTGATCCATCACGTTTTTTTAGCTCACTGCACCATCCCAGCTCAGAACCTGGCTACATGCAAATTAGTATGTTCCTGTCCCAGTGCATGATGGGAACAGGGCAAACCAAACTACCAAGCCAATTCTTCTACTGGGAAGGAAACAAGCTTCCGGGGACCAGTTTCTGGCATTTCAGCCGTCGGCGGCCCGGCTTGCTTGAATCCTGATGGTGCAATGAACAAGGGACTCACATCTGAGTATAGCCTTCCACGCTTATGGTGGACAAAATGATTCAGAAAAGGGGGTGGTGATGAACAGAGTGTCTGAATTAAGCAGACCACTCTTACCCAGTCCAAAGATCAGGGCTTGATCCATCACCGTTTTTTAGCTCACTGCACCATCCCAGCTCAGAACCTGGCTACATGCAAATTAGTCTGTTCCTGTCCCAGTGCATGATGGGAACAGGGCAAACCAAACTACCAAGCCAATTCCTTTACTGGGAAGGAAACAAGCTTTCAGGGACCGGTTTCTGGCATTTCAGCCGTCGTCGGCCCGGCTTGCTTGAATCCTGATGGTGCAATGAGCAAGGGACTCACATCTGAGTATACCCTTCCACGCTTATGGTGGACAAAATGATTCAGAAAAGGGGGTGGTGATGAACAGAGTGTCTGAATTAAGCAGACCACTCTTACCCAGTCCAAAGATCAGGGCTTGATCCATCACCGTTATTTAGCTCCCTGCACCATCCCAGCTCAGAACCTGGCTATATGCAAATCAGTCTGTCCCTGGCCCAGTGCATCATGGGAACAGGGCAGACTAAACTACCAAGCCAATTCTTCACCAGAAAGGAGACAAGATACCGGGGACCGGTTTCTGGCATTTCAGCTGTCGTCGGCCCGGCTTGCTTGAATCCTGATGGTGCAGTGAGCAAGGGACTCATGTCTGAGTATACACTGCCACACCTATAGTGGCCAAAAACGATTCAGTCCCAATCTTTGGACTGATCTTTGGACTGGGTAAGAGTGGTCTGCTTAATTCAGACACTCTGTTCATCACCACCCCCTTTTCTGAATCGTTTTTGGCCACTATAGGTGTGGCAGGGTATACTCAGACATGAGTCCATTGCTCACTGCACCATCAGGATTCAAGCAAGCCGGGCCGACGACGGCTGAAATGCCAGAAACCGGTCCCCGGTAGCTTGTCTCCTTTCTGGTGAAGAATTGGCTTGGTAGTTTAGTCTGCCCTGTTCCCATGATGCACTGGGCCAGGGACAGACTGATTTGCATATAGCCAGGTTCTGAGCTGGGATGGTGCAGTGAGCTAAATAAAGGTGATGGATCAAGCCCTGATCTTTGGACTGGGTAAGAGTGGTCTGCTTAATTCAGACACTCTGTTCATCACCACCCCTTTTCTGAATCGTCTTTGGCCACTATAGGTGTGGCAGGGTATACTCAGACATGAGTCCCTTGCTCACTGCACCATCAGGATTCAAGCAAGCCGGGCCAACGACGGCTGAAATGCCAGAAACCGGTCCCCGGTTGCTTGTCTCCTTTCTGGTGAAGAATTGGCTTGGTAGTTTAGTCTGCCCTGTTCCCATGATGCACTGGGCCAGGGACAGACTGATTTGCATATAGCCAGGTTCTGAGCTGGGATGGTGCAGTGAGCTAAATAACGGTGATGGATCAAGCCCTGATCTTTGGACTGGGTAAGAGTGGTCTGCTTAATTCAGACACTCTGTTCATCACCACCCCCTTTTCTGAATCGTTTTTGGCCACTATAGGTGTGGCAGGGTATACTCAGACATGAGTCCCTTGCTCACTGCACCATCAGGATTCAAGCAAGCTGGTACGACGACGGCTGAAATGCCAGAAACCGATCCCCGGTAGCTTGTCTCCTTTCTGGTGAAGAATTGGCTTGTTAGTTTAGTCTGCCCTGTTCCCATGATGCACTGGGCCAGGGACAGACTGATTTGCATATAGCCAGGTTCTGAGCTGGGATGGTGCAGTGAGCTAAATAACGGTGATGGATCAAGCCCTGATCTTTGGATTGGGTAAGAGTGGTCTGCTTAATTCAGACACTCTGTTCATCACCACCCCCTTTTCTGAATCACTTTAATTGGACAATCACAGCACTTGTTCTCGATGAACTCTACATTTTGTTAAATATTGTAACTCTCTAAAAAATGATTGCAAGATATCTGTTAAAGGATATGTCAATATTGAAAAAAACACTACCTTTGCTCCATTTATATATGTAACAACTATGGTTTGGAAAACAGACTTTCTAGGTCGGTCAAATGTAGTGTGTCCACAGTTTTTACTTTTTAATCACATGGTGTTGCAAATGAAGAAAAAAACACTAATTGAATTTGTGCAGTGTACCATTTAAAAGGGATGTCTTTTCATTAACCTGACGATCTGTGACCAAGTACGGATGCCCGAAACGCGTCAGTTTTGGTCAACTTTCCTTGTGAATAAATCTGCCGAATGAAGATTGGGACTCGCGTGGTTTTTCCTATTCTCTGCTGCCTGGTAGTTATGTGGTGAGAGACTACTGTTCCTGAATATATATATATATATATATATATATATATATATATATATATACATATATATATAAACTATTCACCAATGCCACTTGTGACACAAAAAATGTGGTATATTTGTTAAAATGCCCGTGTGGTCTTCCATACGTAGGAAAAACAGAGAGGAGAATAAAAACTTGTATGACAGAACATAAAAGCACGATAAGAAACAACACTATGAAAGCCCCGGTAGCCGCACACTTCCGGTAGCCGCACACTTTGTCACCAGCAGTCATAACATCAGCCAAATCAGATTTATGGTCTTGGAGAGTGTTTCTGTGAACCTAGGTTTTGACAATAGAAAAAGACTACTCCAACGTGAAATGTTTTGGATTAAGAAATTGAACTCATGTAACCCGACGGGGTTAAATGAACGACTAGAATACAGTTGTTTTCTATAAACTGATTCGATTGAGCATTTTGACATTTATAGAACATTTCCTGAGGTACCTCTAATTTGTTGATTCAATTTATTGTAATTGCATTTCTAACTTACATTTACATCCAACTTGGTTTTTCATTTTGAAACACTCACCCTATAACTTTATTGAGCACATTGCACTTGGAGCACCACGTAGCAGATATTGATTTACCACCCCATACTAACGCTCATAACACCTCGGCGAGTACGTTTTCAGCCAGCACTCTGCTACGGCACGTTGCACAATTTTTCCGTTATGCACCCATAGTGATACCCCATGGATAAGACATGTGGATTATCAAATCACATAGTTCCAATATGGAGTGTTTACGAAACTATACCTTGCCCAATCATCTCTTAACAACCCAATCCTGCCACTTATGTTCTTCAACCTTAATAACATTTCTTATCACCTTACTAACATTCATGCAGGTCTGCTTCCCTATCTTTGACATATGTCTTACTTTAATTTTTTCCATAGATTAAAATGTATTTCCCCTGATGAAGTGCAGTTCGCACGAAATGCATTGGGTGCTTGGAAGATAATTTTGATTATTGATTTGGATTGTATATAAAGCATTCTGGAAGCTAATAATTAATCATGAGACTTTGAATATGAAGCTGTGATGTAACAGCACAACTGAGGAGACACTCACAACACATGAATAAACCAGAGTGAAAATTCATTCCTTCTTGGTCATACTTTTTGTATACTTTTGTCGACTTTAATTAAAAAATGTGCGAAGATTGCCACATCTCCTAAAGGAGTGCGGTTGGGCCTCTTGAATTTAAACATCATTGAGGGCATGGATGGTATTGGATTGTGGTGTTTTTTTGTGTATTTTTCAAATTTTTTGTGGGTGCTGTTGGGGCCTGACCATGTCGGGGGGGCATTTTGAGGCCTGGTCCAGGCAGGGCCTGGCCATGTGGCTGGGGAAAAGGGGCCATTTTGAAGCCAGGCAGTGTGCTTTGAGCCATAGGCCTGCAGACAGCCTGTCCTGCTTTCACCCATTATGCCCAGGGGTAGTAAGTGGTGCATGGACGAACGCTTTGTGTGGGGCCTCTTGAATTTAAACATCATCGAGGGCATGGATGGCATTGGATTGTGGTGTTTTTTGTGTGGTTTTCAACTTTTTTGGGTGTTTAACTGATGTTCCTCTGGCTTCCTTTGCTTTTAGGTGCACAAGAGAACCACCAGTGCCAGGAAGAAGTCCTGCAGCGGTGTGTGCAGCACAACGTCATGTGACGTCACGTGTGGCCACAGACAACTCTGCAACTCGTGCAACTGTGGCCTGCTGTTCTGACATCTGAAGAAGTTGGGCCCAAAGAAAGGTGGCCGTAGCTCCTCTACAAAGAAAGTTGCCACTGCCAGTAAGAAGGAGCAGAAGAAGCAAGTGGTGCCACTTACCACGGAGACTGGTGTGCCCACAGACACTTTTTTCGGGAGAAAAAAAACAACGCCTGCAGCAGCGGGGTTCGCCGGGGACCAAGCTGGGAGCAGCACCTCTGCTTCATTGGGCTCAGTGCCACCACACCAAGTTAGGTCCAAGTCCATGAGTGCTGCAGAGGCAGCCACTTTGGTTGTTCAATCACCATCGACCAGTGATGTTGGCTCATCGCAAGAAAGTAGCATGCAATCAACGCAGGGTGTAACTCAGCTGACAAGTGTTCCACAACCACAGCCTCAACGACAACCACAGGTGCAACTAGTACAAGCGCATGTACATGCGCAAGGAGAGGTGCAAGTACATGCGCAAGGCGAGGCGCAAGTACATGCGCTAGGAGAGGCGCAAGGAGATGCGCAACTAGAGGCGCATGGAGCGACACCCCTGCCCACAATGCTTGTTCCTCCAGAAATAGGGGCACATCAGGAAATCGAGATTCAAGTGGAGGTATCATCCGAGGAAGCCACTCCTCCTGAGGATGATCCATTGTCTTCCAGATCCCCAGCAAGAAAAAGGTCAAGGAGGACTACTACAAGTTCTTCTTCAAGCACCCTTCCTTCTGATGATCTTGATCTTGATTGGAACCCACAAATGCAGTCTGAGGGGGAGGCACGCCATGAGCCGACAAAGGTAGCTAAGCCTAAAAGGAAGGTACCCACAAGGCTTCCACTTATGGGTAATGACGACGAACAAGAAGTGGTGTCTTCTGCTGCTGATGAACAGTCTGACGACGACCCAGTGATCACAGTTGTCACTCCAGCCTCAGCGGGCATGCAGCAGACAGACATTTTGACCCTATCACAAATGGCTGCTGAGCGGGATGTGGGCGGTGTGGCACTGGTACCACCAACAAAGCAGTTAACTACAACACCAAAACGACCTACAGCTTCCATATTTTCTTGTCAGAAGGGCCGGCAGGGACCTCCATTCAGCTCGACCTCCTACCTCAAGTAGTGGTGCTGTAAGTGAACAACAGAGTCGAATTCAGCCACGTCCATCTTCCACTTTATCTGGCATGGAAACTGAAAGTAGCACCTCCACCACCACCAGACATCTCCAGTCCCCAGTTTGGGACTTTTTTACTGCTAGCCAAAAGGCGGAAAACATGGTAATTTGTTCGTTTTGTAAAATATCAGTTCGTCGGGGTAAGCTTGGTACCAACTATGGTACCGGAGGCCAGAGAGGTCATCTCAAAAAACACCACACTATGCAGTGGGAGGTGCACCTAAGTAAGATCCAGGAAGTCAAAAGAAAAACAAATCCAAATGTATCCATTGATATTGCATCTGATGATGACGAGGGGCTGATCATGCAGGGGGAAGTGAAGAAGCGACAGACATTTTTTCTGGTACACCCAGTACCCCTGGCAGCAGCACTGCAGTGGTAGCGCCCACACCATCTACCCCTGCAACATGTATGAGGCACACGAAGAGTCTGGGAGAGACCCCAATTCGAAAAAGTACATCAATGAGCCTAACTGGTTTAAAGAAGTCTGCATCATCATCATCACGTAAAACGGTCCAGACCACCATTAGCAGAATGTTTTGGTCAGAGGCGCCATTTAAACGCAAAGCTGGCTAAAATGCTAGCGCTGGACCTTCTCCCTTTTTCTTTCATGGAAGGGGTGCGTTTTCTAGAATTTGTGGCAACAGTCTGCCCTAAATGGAAGGTTCCTAGCCGGTCCTATTTTGCCAGAGTTGCTGTTCCAGCACTACATCAAGATATGCTGGAGGTGATTCGCGCAGCTATTCAGAAGAGTGCTGTTCACACTATCCACCTGACAACAGACATGTGGACCAGTTGCCAAGCCCTTGATTACATGTGCATCACTGCACACTGGGTCTCTTTTCCAGGGGTTAAAGAAAAGGTAAAATCAGGTGTTTACACGGACACAGTTTTTCAAGCTACTCGGAAACATGCAACAGTAGCCATGTTTTCCATGGAGAAAACTCATACTGCACCTAACCTTTTGGAGGAGTTTGATAGGAAGGTCTAAGAATGGCTGGAACCAAGAAATCGCATGATTGGTTATGTTTCCACGGATAATGGCAGTAATATAGTTAAGGCCATGCATCTAGGTGACTATTTCAGAGTGCTGTGTTTGGCGCACAGTATTAACATTGTTGTGCAAGATTTCCTGGAAAAAGAAACCACAGTCAACAAGTTACTGACCACCTGCCGAAGAATCTGCACACATTTCAGCCATTCTTTTAAGGCCCGGAAGGAGCTGAGGAGCATTCAACATGAACGTAGACTGCCAGTCAAAACTCATCCAGGAGGTGGCAACACGTTGGACCTCAACCTTTTACATGCTTGAGCGTCTGTCTGAGCAGTAGGGGGTAACCAATGAGTATGTCTATAAACTGGGTTGTACTATGAAAGACATGAGGCTAGAGTTGGAGGAATGGAAGCTAGTTGCAAGCCTGACAGACATGCTTCGTCCTTTTAAGGTCTTCACGCGTGAAGTCAGCAGGGAGGACTGTTCTTTGGGCAAAGCTATCCCATTGTTGCGCATGCTAGAACACCAACTGAAGGCGGTGTCTTCAACGTTCCAAGATGATGCTGAAAAGCAAGACGCATATCAGTTGGCCGAGAGGTTATTAAGCGGCCTTGTTAACAATGAAAGGCTTAAAAAAATACATAAAGAAAACATTACATTTATGCCACTATTCTGGATCCATGGTCCAAAAAGGCACTGTTCAGCAAAGCATTCATTCCTTTTGATGAAGCAGATGTTTCAAAGTACAAACATTGGCTAGCTATGTCAGCCAATCGGTTTGAAAAAGAGCGGCAGAAAATTGAAGGAGCCGGCAGAAGTACAACTGAATCAGCAGGCCATCCGGCGTCAAGTTCCACTTTTGAATCTGTGGCCGAAGGGAGTCACTTTCCCTCACAGCCGTTAACGACACCAGCAACCATATCATCATCCTCACCTGCATCAGGCCCAGCCATAATATTGTCGGAAGCGGATTTGCTAACTCATCAAGGGTTTGCTCGTTCCAGTGATGCAAAGGCCACAGATGGTACGCAAAGTGGAGCAACCCTGGAGAACGTTCAGTCAATGGTGCAGGCATATCTGGATGACACAACAGAGGTCTTTGATAATCAGAAACCATTGCTGTATTGCCCATTGCTGTATTGGTATAGGAAAAGGACTCTATGGGCACTGCTCACCAACCTGTCTCTAAATTATTTGTCTTGCCCACTCGCAAGCGTGTCTTCTGAATGTGTTTTCAGTGCTGCTGGTGCCATTGTCACTTCAAAAAGGACCCGCCTCTCGCCCAAAATTGTTGAGAGGTTAACATTGATCAAAATGAATCAGCCCTTCATACCACCAGATTACAAAATACGTGAATGCACGCAGGAACAAGAGGACACCGACTTAGGTGACAGAAGTTCTTCTCTGTTACCTGACCTACTCCTGTCTCAATTCATAGAGTTTGAGGATGAGCTATACTTCCCTGACACCGAGGCCTGAAAATGACTTCCTTTTTTTTCGTCCTTATTCACTAATATTCCTGTGTGTCTTTCTTTGTTTTGCAACTTTTACCACAACAAAACTCTAATCATCTAATCACAACAAGTCCATCAGCAGCACTGTCTTCATCTTCTTTCCTTATTGATTTGAAGGTGCTGGAGTCTGCATTCCTGAGGTTCACAAGTTCACAACTCAATCATGCTCCTCTATCCTCCTCCTCCAGACTCCCCCTATCCATTTCCCTCAAGGCAGATGGCTGGATTACGCAGAATAAACAAATAAACTTTGTCTTCGTAGGCGAGTCCCCTCAGGTGGGACTGGAATTACTGACTAATGCTTGCTGATTGCTGGCAGTTACTTCTGAAATTGACAGGAGAGGCTGCCCTGTGGGCCCTCACTTTCAGAAGAAGATGTGGACAAAAAGTGGATCAGGTGAGGAATAATGAGAAGAAGATGGGATGCAGTGGACAGCAATGGCTGTCTGAGTCTGATGAAAGCAATTGTTGTTTGTTTGTTGTGCATGAAATGAATCATATGTCTTCTGTTATTATTTAATATTTTACACACTAAATGTAACTCAAGTCTATTCTGCTTTTTTTTACCTTGTTTAATTCAAATTGTACTGCAACTGCAGGGGCCACTACGTTGCATTTTCCAATATGCAAAATGTCCTTGGACTTACTGTTTGCCAATATACCATGATGATTGATTAAATAATATATCTTTTTCTTTACAGTCACTCACTGGGATGGATGGATCATGCCTTGACCGTCTGCATGGCCCTGCCGCAAGCATGGGCCAAAAATCCGTTCCGCTCGCGAAATTGGCTGTTTGTCCGCCGCAAATTCGCAATCCGCGAATCTCGGAAATTGCCAAAAATTCGCAGATTCTTGAGCGTAATGGATTTTTGGCCCATGCTTGCGCAGGGCCATGCATGCAGACGGTCAAGGCAGGTACCACTGAGTGAAGCAACCTGATGTAGCATACCTACTAGGCTCTTTGACACAGACAGACAAAGCATATTTAGGGTTTAGGGTTCAGTGCATTTTACTAGGGTTTGGGGGTTTAATTTGGTAGGGTTCCCGGAGTCTAGGGCTCAGGGCCCGATGCAGGCTCGTTCATAATGATGTTGGCAAGGTTTTAGGGGGGTTTGGTGTTTTTTGGTCCAAAATTGGCCTTTTTGGGTGTTTTGCGGGCGCATGTGTTTGGGTGAAAAGTAGTCGTACACCTTCCAGTATATACGATTTTTTTCTGCCTTGCTGAGATTCTTGGGAATCGCTGGAACAAGTGTCCGGGTAAGTTTCAAGAGGATCGAAGTAGTGGAAGTGCTGAAAACAGCAATTTTTTGTTAATGGCGCATTTGCCATGTTTTGGGGATAGCAGTATTGCATGTTTTTGGGGGGCTGCTTGGGGGGGTTCTAGATGTTTGGGGGTGGGTTAAGGGGTCTGGGACCACTGCTGGGAAGGTCTGATTTTGATTGCAAGTGGTTTGCAGAAAATCCATGGTAAAAAAAGGGGGGTTTGGGCCGAGTTGCAGACAGCGTTTTGGCAAAATTGAAACTTAGGCCTAGCAGTATTGCATGTTTTTGGGGGGCTGCTTGGGGGGGTTCTAGATGTTTGGGGGTGGGTTGAGGGGTCTGGGGGCACTGCTGGGAAGGTCTAATTTTGATTGCAAGTGGTTTGAAGAAAATCCATGGTGGAAAAGGGGGGTTTGGGCCTAGTTGCAGAACGTGTTCGGCACGATTTAAAGGTACGCCTCGCTGACGATAGCACTCCTGCGTGGTTTTGGGTTGCTGTTTGGGGGTGTTCTCCATTTCTGGGGGCTGGTCGAGGGGTTTGGGAGCACTGCTGGGAAAGTCTAATTTTGATTGCAAGTGGTTTGAAGAAAATACATGGTGGAAACGGGGGGGTTGGGCCTAGCTGCAGAGTGCGTTTTGGAGCGATTTAAAGTTAGGCCTTTGGAGATTCTAAGTGTTGCATTTCTGTGATGGGCTGTTTGGAGGGGTTCTACATTTTTGGGGCTGGGTCGAGGGGTCTGGGAGTACTGCTGGGAAGGTCTAATATGGAATGCAAGTGGTTTGGAGAAAGTCCATGGCAAAAAACTTTTTTTTTGAACTCCTGCCTGTTTTTGGGGGGCTGTTTGGGGGTGTTCTCCATTTCTGGGGGTGGGTCAAGGGGTCTGGGAGCACTGCTGGGAAGGTTTAATATTGAATGCAAGTGGTTTGGAGAAAATCCATTACGAAAAACATTATTTTTTGCACTCCTGCATGTTTTTGGGGTGCTGTTTGGGGGTGTTCTCCATTTCAGGGGTAGGTCAAGGGGTCTGGGAGCACTGCTGGGAAGGTCTAATTTTGATTGCAAGTGGTTTGAAGAAAATCCATGGTGGAAAAGGGGGGTTTGGGCCTAGTTGCAGAGAGCGTTTTGGCATGGTTGAAAGTTAGGCCTCTGTAGTATTGCATGTTTTTGGGGGGCTGCTTGGGGGTGTTCTAGATGTTTGGGGGTGGGTTCAGGGGTCTGAGAGCACTGCTGGGAATGTCCAATTTTGATTGCAAGCGGTTTGAAGAAAATCCATGGTGGAAAAGGGGTGTTTTGGGCCTACTTTCAGAGTGCTTTTTAGCACGATTTTCAAGTAGGCCTCAGCCAGGTCGCAGTACCGCATGTTTTGGGGGGCTACTTGGGGGTGGTCTAGATTTTTGGGGATGGGTTGAGGGTTATGGGAGCACTGTTGGGAAGGTCTAATTTTGTTCTAAAATCCCAGTTTACACCTTGCTTGAGGGGAAAGATCCGCAAAATTTGCCCACACTTTATTTATCCTTGAAAAGGAGACTTAGAGTACGCACTTTCGAAATGATGCTTGTATGTATTGTAATACTGTCGACTCTGAAACTGAAAGTGTTATTTTTGTACTACACAGCGTACCTTATATTTTTTTCTCCATGGTGTTTTAATATCACTTCCTGTTTTTCTATCAACAATTATAGGCCTGCTTTTACCCTGTGCAACTCAGGCTTACCATTAGCGAGCCACAAGTCAGCATCCGCCAGGCAGGCAGTGGACAAAGTGTCTTCTGGTCCCCAACATTGATCGCCGGAGCATCAGATGGAATGGAGGAGTACCATGAAAAAGAGGAATGGCTGGATGCGTGCAACTTCCCAAATTCAACAGGACAACTACAACAACATACAGTTACAGTATCCATCTTCATTTCTACCTATCTTTTAAGTAATGTTATTGCTGTGAACTTCTATGAGTGTGACTCTGTGCATTTGTTTGCTCTCTGCTTCAATTCATTCCTCCAGCCATTGTATAATTCTTTATTTGCTAATTTAATGTACTAATTGGTTCTCTTCTCTCTGAGGGCAGATAGGCAAGTAAAATTGCATAATTACTGCAGCCCTGTACTGTCACATTGTTTCTTCATAGTTAGCACATTGTAGAAAGTACTACTTACTTTTTAGTAACCTATCCATTTAGCAAACAACTTCATGCATGCAGTAGCGCATGCACTTCCTTTATGTCCCTTAAAAGATTTATTGATAGTTTCGCATTCAAAGATTTGTTTATCTTCATTTGTTGTTTGTCCATGCTGTGTTTTTTTTCCCTCTCTGCACAAAACTTTCCCCACAAACCCCATTCCCATCCAAGTTTCAAACCCTAACCCACTTCCCCCGGGCTGTGTGGTTTTCATTGAGGTGTGAGTACATTACAACAAATATTCCACACACTTGCTGGGGAGAATAAGGTGCAAGCAACCTCCTCAAATCAATTTTAAGACAGCTAGATGAATCCTAGGATATTGTAATTCTGATTAAAAAAACAACAATGAGTATTTTAAAATAAATTCTGAATTTCATGCCCACCATCGATTGGATCCATTGTCAACATCATCCTCCTACATGTCAAGAAGACTTGTTACGCTGCTGTGTCACTGTTCTTGTTGTAGCCATAATCATCCATGCAATTCTTTTTTCCTCATACTGATCTTCAGCATTGCTTAGGCTACTGTTCCTTCAAATGCTCCTCTCAGGCCACTCAATGTCTATTTTTTTTTACTTTGTTTTTCATATGCTGCAACTGCTAGTGTGGTACCACTTCTACTAACACCACAACAACGGAATTTCGGTCCTGGATGGCGTAATCGCCATTTGCCATGCAGCCAGCGCTGTGCCCAGCTCTATTCTCAAACACGAATCACAGGTGAGATAATCATTTTGGGGAGGTAGAATAATGGGCTAGGACTCAGAGGAGAGACTGACAGTAGTGCTAGTAAAGTACTAGTAGGCCAATTGAATTCACTAACTCTGTTAGTGGCACTTTTGAACATTTTTGGATGTTTTAGATAATTCATGCTGGTAAGTTTGAGGAAACCAAATGTGCCGTAACCCCCCCACCACCCAACAAAATAACATCAACACGTACACTATGTTGAAGTATGTAAAATAAATAATTATATATTTACCCTAACAAAAATAAACTAGTCCCATCCCTCCCTAACCCAAACAATTGTCCATTTCAAATAGTCCTCTGAAAAGTCCCAAATAATCCCCAACTCCCGATTCCCACCCCCCCCAACAGTCTTTTAAAAAGGGGCAAGGGACACAGTCACTTCCTGCAGTGTGTGGACAGGCGGCCCCGGAGCTGTCGCTTAAGATTGTCCACTTTGCGCTCCAGGTAGTCCACTCTGAAGCGTAGGCAGCGCAGGCGTGCCAACCAGGCTCTGGGGGGGCCAGCTGCTGGTGTTGTTGCAGCTGAGCGGCGGCAGGAGGCTGTCCGAGCCCGGCGCCGTGCTGGAGGCTGCTGGCTGGTGGACATGGGGGCACTGGAGGAGGTTGTTGACGCCCCCTCTTCCTGTTCCCGAGCCCACAGCCGACGATATTCCACACAAATGGGCCCAGACAGCCATCTCCTGTCTGGTGAGCTTTTTTGGAGCATCTATATGAAAAAAAAAGAAAAATAATGTAACCAATACTCTTTAACAATAACACAAAATAATTCAACAGAAAGTTGTCTCACAGTAACACTAGCAATTTGTAAGCACAGTATAACATTTTGGCATGTATCTTTCCGCCGTCTTTGTAGGCCTATAACAGTGGGAGTTTCAGGAATTCTACCAGGCAGCACTATGAACTCAATACATAGTCAGAGAGTCAGAGAGTACACTAGTATTCCTCTTTTTTTCTCTAGTTTTGCGAAAGAAATTACTTGTACGTGAACTTGTGGGAGCCGGCATAATGCCAGCTCAGTCAGCTTGCACCCAAGAAAAAGAGACACAAGCCATGATGACGCAGACTTGCAAGCATTACTTTAAGCAGTACATGCAGGTGGGGATAGGGAAGCTCTTACTTTTGTATAGGGGTGGCACTGGCCATACTCTGTTACATCAAGGGCTACTGCTCAATGTAATTTATATTTCGCACTGCCCCCCCGGGCCTTCAGAACTACAAAAGGAAAATGAAGATTATTCATTTCTGATCATGTATCCAGCCGATCACATGATCTCGTTGCTTATATGATGGATGACTTTAGGTGCTTTGTTGTGACAGATTGAGTGAATAACAGCAATAGTCCACCCATGATTAACACAGCAGAAAGAAAATTATGAACATAGGGAGTGAGTGTTGTAACCATAATTGCCGGAGGAAGGGACTTGACTTGATATAATTGTAAACTATACAATACATACACAATATATGCTGTGCTTGCAAAGTAAACTACTGTACTGTTACTTTAGGCAAGGGAGAGTTTTTGAACAATCACAACTTGTAGTATTTGGATTTCCTCTGCTTTGCTACTCTGGCATGGACATGCTGTTCGAACAAAGTAACACTCTTCATGCACTGAGCGTCTGCTCTACATACACCTCTGCTATGTATGAGGAAGAAGATACCATCAAGGCTTCCAAAGTAACAGTCTATCATTCCTCTTAATTTCTCAACTGTAACAACTTTACTTTTTCTCAACAACCAAATAACACCCTTTTCATTTTAAATGGTAAACTACCGTCTTGACTTGCATTTGAGTTTCACCCAAATGATATATTGCAATGCACACCACACATGAATTTTCTGACTCGCACACACAGGCAGTCATTTTTTCTTTCTCCTCCAACCATCCTTGCTTCAAGCAGCCATGCATCTGATTCCTTCCTATCAGCCACCTCTGCCTGCATTCAAAAACACGTATCATTCTTTACAGTCATAAATGTTACGACTCGCTCGTCCTTCCATTTACCCTAAGTTCTTTACGTTTTTGTTCATCACATCCCTCAAGTTCATCTGATATGAAAAAGTTTCCCAGCTGATTTGAAGTCAAATAGAGGGGGCCATTGCAACCGCCGCTAATGCTATTGCTAAGTCAAGGGTGACTGTCTTCTCCGTGATTGGCTAAAATGTAGTTCTAAATCAGTAACTGTTCTTAACAGTACAGTGTACTTGTAGTAGTGTACTGTCTACTGTACAGTACATCATACACTCCTTTGCGAGCCTACTTTAAAATGTCAATAAGTAAGGAGTATAATAATAACTTACCACCGTCTGCCGCTGCTGAGCCACCCCCCTCAGCTCCTCCTGGTGGCACTTGTGGCGCCGCCGTATCCACCCCTGCAGTGGACCCCTCAGCACTGCTGGCCCCAGCACTGGTGGTGGGAAGTGCAGCATCCGATGTTGTGACGCCTAGAAAACACAAGTCATATTTTTAGATGCCATACACCACTCCCTATTTCGTCTCGTAATGGAAGAGAAAATGTTAAACAAGTTTTAATTATTGGGACTAAAAGAAGTCACGGTTTTGGGGAGGGTGTTAACTTATATGCTTAGCCATAAAATGCAACTCTTTTTGGCAAACTGAAAAAATACTTGCTCTTTAACGTGCAATATTTTTATAATTACAGACAGAACCAACTACTCCTCATCACCACCAGGAGGACATGAAGTTCCAACAAGGTGAGGGGTCCCGATTCCCGCACAGCTACTTCTGACTGAGGTATGTGGAAAGTCGCACTGCACCTATCATCAACAATGTCCTATTTCTCTTGTCCATACTTCTGTATGTGCAGAATAGTCCCTGAAAGAATAGTGGTATGGTATGTGCTACTATCAAATCAAAAAGCCAACTACTAGCTTATTCTTGGTGGACATTGACATTTTGTTGTTGGAAATTGTACTAACATTATGATGACTGGAATAGACAGCAAGGGCAACCCAGAGGACTGCACTCAGTGCCTCTAGAGATATTGCTGGATCAGAGTTTTGTTTAACACCGTTTGCCGACTGGACAAGCTTAGCTACCTACACAGACCGACTCATAATATTAGTAAATAGTAGTAGCACAGAGAGTGATGGTAGAGAGGCAGGATAAGAATGTAGAAACAGTCTACATGAAGATCAAAGACTATTTTGTAAAAAATAGAATTAGGAAACAGTTTGGAATGAATAGGGGCTGTAAAAGTTAGGGAAGTATAATTATATTAACAACAGAACAACTTACTGGGGCCAGCAGAAGAGCCTGCAGAGGACCGTTCCTGCCCACTCTGTTCCGCCGGAGTCTGGGGTGTTGCTGTCTTCTTGCCCCTGGGAGGTGCTGATGATCATGAAATAAACACAAACATGGATGATTGTTTATTTGAAATATTTGATTTCTTTGACCACAATCTAAAATTATCTTGGGAAAAAAAATTAACAATAATTGCACTACATGTTATCTGCTCTGGTCAACTAGGAGGATACTAGTACAGTATT